>NC_057344.1:43643010-44261844 GCF_016509475.1 Prionailurus bengalensis
TATAAGCAGATGGCATAATACTATACATATAAAACCCTTAAAGCTATATCAAAAAACTAAGAAAACTAATAAATGAATTCAATAAATTTGCAGCATAGAAAATTAATATACATAACTCATTAGCATTTCTATACACTAACAATAAAGTAGGAGAAATAGAAATTAAGATAACAATCTCATTTATAACTGCATCAAAAACATTATAATACTCAGGAATAAACTTAACCAAAGAGGTAAAAGACCTGTACTGTGAAAACTATAAAACACTGTTAAGAAATTGAAGACAACACAAAGAAATAGAAAGACATTCCATGCTCATGGATTGAAAGAACAAATATTTTTTAAATGTCTATACTACCTAAAGGAATCTACACATTTAATGCAATCCCTGTCAAAATACCAACAGTATTTTTCACGGAGCTAGAACAAACAATCCTAAAATTTGTATGGAATCCTGAAAGACCCCAAATAGCCAAAACAATCTTGATAAAGAAAATCAAAACAGGAGGTATATCAATTCCAGACTTCAAGTTATATTACAAACCTGTAGTGATCAAAAGAGTGTGGCACTGGCACAAAAACAGACACCTAGATCAATGAAATAGAATAGACACTTGTGTCGAGCACAGCATAATATATTAACTTGTCAAAAAACTAAGTTGTATATGTGAAACTAATATAAAATGATATGTAAACTACAAATAAAATAATTTTAAAAATACATACAAAAAAACACTGTTTCTTTATTGATTTTATTATATTACTGTCAATTTCTCTCTGTATGTTTGTTAATATTTGCTTTAACTATTTAGGTGCTTCTATGTTAGGTGCATAGATATTTACAACTGTTATGTCCTCTTAATGGATAGATATTTTTGCCATTATGTAATTTCCTTCTTTGTCTCTTATTACAGTCTTTGTTTTAAAGTCTATTTTGTCTGATATAGCTATTGCTACCCCAGATTTTATTTGTTTCCATTTGCATGTAAAAGCTCTCTCCAAACCTTCACTTTCAGTCTGTGTGCTTTTCTGTCTGAGACTGTTGTAGGCAGCATACAGATGGGTCTTAGTTTTTTATCCATTCTGCCACCCTATTCTGACATATTTTTAAACATGTCATTTCATAAAATACATAGTCTAAATATCACTCCCTTGTTAATTTTTCTTTCCAATTGAATTTGTTATCCTTGACTATTCTTAATGGTACACCTCCTTCCAACTCTCTTACACTTAAAATTTCATGTTTATATTTTATAGTACTTGGTCCATTTATGGCTAATTTGTGCTATAAGTAAACACTAAATTTTTGTACTTGAAATATTTAAAACAAAATAAACATAATCTTACTTTTAAATAAACTTACATAGCTTCTGGATTCATTATACAGATAGCTCCTGTACAATGACAATTCTTTGTGTCATCATATGATATTCCCAGACTCAGTCCGAGCATCTGTGTAACAATAATGGAAAATGCCTCCAGAGTTACCTCCTTGGGGTACTACATTAACAAAAACAAACATTCAAATGAAAGACAAGTCACTGAAAGGTGATAAAAAGTAATAATTTTCTAATTTTGAATATACTTATTATTTTATCAAATACTTAAGAATAGAAAATACAGTTCCTTGAACAGGTGAGAAGCTTAAGTTCTTCTTATGAAATTTTACTGAGATATAAGCAAACTGAAACTATGCCAAGCTTTATCATGATTTAACAATTGAATACCTAATATAATTCTTAAGTAGCTACCATAACTATATAAAAGGGCTGTTTTTCATTATATTTTTGGCTATATGGGTCATGATCTTCAATTTAGCTAATTTCTTATGACAGCTCTTGTATTCATTCTGCTTCCCAGCTCACAAAGTGGCCATGTAACCAAATTACTCAGTTTAAGTGTGCTATCAGCTTCCTGTCAGGATTCTCCATGACTCAGTAACTCATATCAGGGGAAACCACAGAAAGACTCTCAAGATAGCATTCCTGGATTATGCTGCTCACATATTTAACAAAGCGCAGGGATAACTTCCTTGCCAAAGAGAAATGTGACACTGATAATTCATGATATGCAATAACATTATGATTTGTCCAGTTATTACCAAATATGGCATAGGATAAGGTATAGGTGAGGACAAGTTGTGAGGAAGATCAGGGCACTTCATTGCTATAATGACAAGCTCTAGTAAAAACTTTGGGTTCAACTGGATTTTTGACAGCACTAGAGGATGCACACTGTGAAAAATATAAAGAGAAAGCTGTGAACGAGCAACAGAGAATGCAAATAGGCAATCAGTAAGCTCCTGTACCAGCACTGTAGTAACTCTTCATATCCTGTAGTTGTTGGATTGACATAGCTGAGTAACACCATATGTAAAGCCTAAGGATAAGGGCTGAAAGGCTGCAGAATTAATTTAATTCTCAAATCTACCAAGCTTGATGGGGAAGAAGCTAGAATCTGAAACTTGGGAAGGGAACAATTGGATGACATGGACAAATATACTTGGATTTCACTTTCCAGCATAGGAAGCCTCCCTCTAAATATGAGAGAGCCCCCAAATTAAAAAAAACAAACAGGGGCGCCTGGGTGGCTCAGTTGGTTAAGCGTCCGACTTCGGCTCAGGTCACGATCTCGCAGTCCGTGAGTTCGAGCCCCGGGTCGGGCTCTGTGCTGACTGCTCAGAGCCTGGAGCCTGTTTCAGATCCTGTGTCTCCCTCTCTCTCTGACCCTCCCCCATTCATGCTCTGTCTCTCTCTGTCTCAAAAATAAATAAAACGTTAAAAAAATTCTTTAAAAAAAAAACAAACACAGTTTTGAGGATAATACCTAGGACATTTGTCTCACCAACCCTCATTGCCTTCAGGTCCATGTTAAGAATTAAATCACAATATTAGTGATGTTATCAAGATGGTGTGATAGGTCATTCTCAATTTTACTACCCCTCACAAGAACAACTAACAACTATTCCTGGACAAGAATCCACCAAGAAGATCCTAGAACATGGAGGTGAGCCTGAAGCACTCCCTGAACTGCAGAAACCAAGACAGACCACATTAGAAGGGTAAGAGCAGCTACACACTGACTACCTTGCCTCTTCCCAAGGCTGGTGCAGTGCCATACTAGGAGGTTTCCCCAGAGTCTACAGTACCTCAAGTGGGAAATGAAAGCCCAGGGTAGACATCTAGCTTCCCCAGCAATTTAGGTGACTTCTTGGGAATCCCCAGTCTAGTCTTCCCTGACAAGGAGCACAAAGGATGCTACGTGACTCAATCATGGGAAATCTGTGACAGAGAAGGGTGGAGGGGCTTGCAACAACTAGCATTCAGATCTTAAGACTACATTCCTACCCACAGCACCCAAGAAGTAGCCTCAACCAGCAGTTTTGCCCATCTGTGGAGCTAAGATAGTGATGCAGTCCGACCAGGGAATGCAATGAACAGCGAGTCTTCCTTATTCAGGTCATCAAAAAGCCTTGCCACTGCTGGAGCCTATCTACCTCACACCCCCACCCAGGCAAGGAGGCTGAGTCATAACCCTACCCAATGCCAAGTGTAGCTTCTTGCCCCACCTGACCAGAAGCCAGGTCATAACAACTGGAAGTTATATAGCCCAGCAATGTGCAAGTGGAGAGTATGGTAAGCATGGCTGATTGTCCACAGAGCAAAACCAATGGCACCTTTCAGCCAGGGAACTTGGGGCACATGTCAACTTAAATTAAGACCACAAAAAGCCTTCCTGGGCTTGGAGTCAGTTCCACCCAGACAAGGGTGGAATATTCAATGCTGAATATTGAATCTCCTTGCCCTACCTGAACAGAAAGCCTAGCTGGTACACCTGAAAGCTATGAAGCCCAGTATCACTTGAACAAAGAGAACTGCAGGCACAGGTGATTATCCACAGAGCAAAGCCAGTGATACCATTTGACCATGGAACTTGGGGTACAGGTCAGCTTGAATCAAGCCAGCTGATTGTCCCATTCCACCTTTGCAAGGAGACTAATTTTTAATCATGCCCATTGTTAAATACAGACTTCAGCCAGCCTAGACCAGGGAACCTAACCAGTGTACATGGGAAACTGTATAACCATACAACAACCCACTTACAGTGGCACTTGAACAGAAGACACAGCCCATGGCTTTCCCTACCTTTACCACAAAACAACTGTCCCATCTGGCCAAGGAATTCAGTGTACAGTACTGCCTGTTTTGGGTTCCCAAACAATGGGTCATACAAGCCTTGGGACACATTCTGCTACCCTGCCATGGCAGGGAATCTAAATCATAGCCCATTTCCTGTTGAGTAAAATACCTGTCCCAACCATCTAGGAAGCCCAATGAGTGAAGCCAGACAACTGCAAAGCATATCCCACACCCTCACTTGGGCAGGGAACCAAGCCAGCACTCCCGTCCAATTATTAACAGCTAGCAGCAATTCCGTCCCCAACCTCAGAGCTCACACAGTGGCCTCTCTCAAAAATGGACCCTGAGAGCAAGCTTGACCTGCCCAAGGACACTACCAATGGACATGTCTAGAAACCCAAACTAAACTAACTGGTAATGAACTATCTCTGCCAAAGTAAATCTGTAAAACCTGGAAGAGGAGACCGCCTACTCAAATGCACATATACCAAGGGAGACTCCCAGATAGCAACCTAGGAAGACCCTGAACTCATCTCCTCCACAGACACACCCAATCTATGTCTACCTATACAGCAACTCCTCCTGAAAAAGAACTAAGGGCTGACTGAACAGCTTCTGAACAACTTAGGATAGAGGAACTACATAAAGAATGGCAGGAGACATGGAGACACAAAAATAACAGGAACACCATGTCAGATGCTGTGAGCTGCAGTATGGGGGGATAGTACAAAGGAACTGTGAGCAGATTCATCTGTCCTTGGGCTCATTTTAAAAATCCAGAGTTTAAAAAGAAGCTAGAATATAAAGGAATTAACCCTCCACCAAGTGGTAGAGAATCAGAGGGGCTGGCACCATTGTTTACATTATCCTGTTACCTTGATAGCACAGATGACAGCCGAATCCAGGCATCCTAGCCAGCCCACCACCTTAGCCAACACTAAGGAGACTGGTGGGCCCTAGCCAACACCAGCCCTGGATACTATGGAACAGAGAAAAAAAAGCCATAGTTTAAAGAGCTACTAGAATAAAAGGAACTAGCCCTAGAATTCTATCAAATGGCAGGAGAATTGTGAAACTGTCCCTAGAGCCAAAGGAGCAGGAGAGTACCATTGTTTATGTTCCTTCTCCACCTTGATAGCACAGACAAAAGAAGGGTCAGGGCACCTTAGCCAGCCCAATGCCTCAGTGAGCCCTGGGATTCTGACCTACACCAGACCCTGCCATCCCCCACCCCCCCGCCCAAGAAAAGTCCCACAAAGTGGCCCCATGTAGCACACACAGGGACATCCTTGGACAATACCCACTATAGCTCCAGCCATTTCACCAATGTAACACATGTACAAAGCATCCTGAAGCACTCCAGGCCAACAGCCACTATACAAAGAACCCCAGAATCCCCTGGCCAGTGCCCACTGAAGTTCCATCCATTCCACCATGGCAGCCCCAGTGTGGAATGCCCTACTTCCAGCCCACACTCATTACAGATCCAGCAAGCCAGCCAAAGCCACTAGGCACATGCAGTCCACATAAGCGATGTTCCTACAAAAGGCCATTTCTTCAAGTCTAAGAGAAGTAGCTGTTCTACCTAAATCATAGAAACAAACACAGAAAGACAAAGAAAATGAGGCAACAGAGGAATACACTCCAAACTGAAGAATAAGACAAAACCTCAGAAAAAGAGCTAAACAAATCAGAGATAAGCAACCAATCTGATAAAGAGTTCAAAGTAATGGTCAAAAACAGACTTACTAGACTAGAAAGAAGAGACGATGAACTCAGTGAGAACTTCAACAAAGAGATAGAAAATAATTTTTAAAAAACAATCAGACTTGAAGAATAGAATAACTGAAATGAAAAATACATCAGAGAGAATGAACAGCAGATCAGAAAATGCAGAAGATGAATTAATGACTGAGAAGACAGGGTAATGGAAAATACCCAAGCTGAACAGCAAAAAAGTAAAAAAATAAAAAACAATGAATATATGTTAAGAGATCTCTGGTACAACATCAAGCATATTAATACTCTCATTACAGGGATCCCAAAAGGAAAAAAGAGAGAGAAAAGACCAGAAAATTATTTGAAGAAATAATACCTGCAAACTTCACTAACCTTGGGAAAGAGACAGACATCTATATCCAGAAAGCATAGACAGCCACAAATAAAATAAACCATAGGAAGTACACACCACAACACATAGTAATTAAATAATTAAAATGACAAAGATAGAGACAGAATCTTGAAAGTACAAAGAGGAAAACAACTATTTACATACAAAAAATATAATGCTATCAGCTGATTTTTCAGCAGAAACTTTAGAGGCCAGAAGGGAGTTGCATGATATATTCAAAGTGCTAAAAGGAGAAAACTACAAACAATAATACTCTCCCTGACAAGGTTATCATTCAGAATTCAAAGAGGGAGAGTTTCTCAGACAAACAAAAGTTAAAGGAATTCATCACCACTAAACTGACCTCCCAAGATATGTTAAAGGGATTTAAGTAAAAAAGAAAAGATAATAATTAGAAGAAAATTACAAAAGGAAAAAAATTCATAAGTAAAAGAAACAAAAGAGCATAGGGGAATGAATGAGAGAGAGAGAGAGAGAGAGAGAGAGAGAGAGAGGCAAACCAAGAAACAGACTCTTAAATATAGAGAACAAACTGATGGTTATCAGAGGGGAGGTGGGTAGCAGATGAGCTAAATAAGGGGATTAAGGAGTGTACTTATGATGAACACCACATGTTGTATGAAAATATTGAATCATTAAATTGTACACCCAAAGCTAATACTGTATTGTTAACTAACTGGAATTTAATAATGTAATGTAATAATACTGTATTGTTAACTAACTGGAATGTAATGTAATGTAATAATACTGTATTGTTAACTAACTGGAATTTAAAAACTTTTAAAAAAGAATGAAATCATACTATTTGGAACAACATGGATGGATCTAGAGAGTATAATGCTAAGTAAAATAAATTAGTCAGAGAAAGACAAATACTATGTGATTTCACTCATGCGGGGAATTTAAGAAACAAAGCAAATTAGAGAGGAAAAGAAGCAAACCTAAAACCAAACTTTTAACTATAAAGAACAAACTGATGGTTAACAGAGGGGAAGTAGGTGGGGGAATGGATGAAACAAGTGAAGGTGATTAACAGTACACTTATCTTGATGAGCACTGAGTAACAGTATACCTGAAATGAATATAACACTGTATGTTAACTACATAGAAATAAAAATTTTTTAAAAGACCTACATGAAAAGATAAAAATATTTTAGATTCTTATATTCTCATCCTGCATCTTTACATTGAATATAAAGGAGTTCTAAAATATTCCTCCTAGCTTTCCAAAAAAATAAAGATAAATCTAGACCAGATAGACCACACTTATCTCATGTCTCCACTGCCCCAAAAGCAAACAGAAAAGCTACAGGTGAGAGATGGGCAGTCATAGCTGAGAGTTCCCTATGGGTGGGAGCAAGCAATCAGTTTCTTGGAGGAGGGTCCTCCTGCCTAAAAAGTCCTGAACCCAGAACACTGGGCAAAGGATCTAGTCAAAAACAAAAGAAAATGATTTCTTATAATTAAAGGAATGCAAAGAATAATTTTTTAAATAATTTAACCCCTAATACACTTAGCATATAGGCCCTATGCGGCCAGAGAAAGGAAGTGACATTGAAGCAAAAATCAGATCTACAAATGAATTCTGAACTAGCCCATACTCAGTCATCTGAAGACATAAACTTTCCTTTACCTTGAATTCAATGTATCATACCCAATTCAAATAAAAAATAACAATACATTAAAAAATAAAATAAACTGGAAACTAAAAGCAGGCAAACAAACAAAAACTCAGCAGTTATTAGAAAAAAATAGGAAAGGATTCTAGGAAAAGGAAGATGAGATTCAATTTTCTATGGCAGTTGGTTTCACCCATAGAAGGTAAAGAAGTGAGGAAAAAAATTAAGCATCTCCATTAGACCCTAATGCCTAAAAGGTTTTCTTAAAGCTTTATTTACTAGCATAACAATATATTTATTTATTTATCCAAGAGTTAATAATTTACATTTTCACAATATTATACTATTTATTAATTTAATCTTTAAATTAACCTGTATACAAAGTATAAAAGTTTTATAGAATAAATTATAAATTTTATAAATCTTGACAATGGACATAAGAAGTGTTGAACTATTTTTATCTCTTATTTTTCATAGCAAGTAATCAATGGACATTGTCTAAGGTAAGTCAATATAATATAAATAATAAGATATGAATAATAGAAACAAATATTACTAAAATGTCATGTAATAATATGTATTATGTATATATTACATATGCATAACTATAAAGCATATATATGCATATAATGTGTAATGATGTATAATTATTAAAATATTTTTATATATTTTTATAATATATGGTATATTACATAGTAACATACATTAATAATATATCTTATCTTATATAACAAATTATATACTATATATAAATATATAATAAATATATGCATACTATATACAAGTATGTTCTGTATTTTATATGCTATATGTAAATATATACATATATACTATATACAATATATAAATATATTTATAAATATATATACACTATATATTATAAATACCCAAACATATATTATACATAAATATATATGTGCTATATACAAATATATTTACAAATATATATATTATATATGTATAAATATAGCATGTAGTAATACATTTTAATAAACATATACTGTTAAAATAATGAATATGTAAGAATATATACATGACAAAGAGAGTGGACTAAATATATCAAAGATAATATTACCAACATTGCCTGAAGTTTATAAATGAAAATAAGGGTAAGAGCATATTTACTTTAAATAATAAATTTAGGGGCCCCTGGGTGGCTCAGTCAGTTAACTGTCTGACTTCAGCTCAGGTCATGATCTCACAGTTCATGGGTTCAAGCCTTGTGTTGGGCTCTGTGCTGACAGTGCAGAGCCTGGAGCTTTGTGTGTATATCTGTCTCTCTGTCTGCTTCTCCCCACTTCTTATGCTCTGTCTCAAAATAAATAAACTTAAAAAAATTTTTAGTACTTAAATTTGTTTTTTAAAAAAATGAATAGGATGGGAAAATTGCTCAACAAATTACTTCACCTTTCAACAATGCATCTAATTGTATCAATAATTTATTTTTCTATATATAAAATATTTACCAAAACTATAAATATTTAAAATAGACATAAAAATTTCTTTTACACACTTTTGGAGGTTTGAAACATTTTAAAGAATTTTTATCATACTTTTTGTTTAATCATTTGTTTTCATTTTTTTAAGACAAGGTAGATTCTTTTTTTTTTTAAGTTTATTCATTTTGAAAGACAGAAAGAGGGAGAGTGGGGAGGAGCAGAGAGAGAGGGAGAGAGAGAATCCCAAACAGGCTCCATCCACACTGTCAGCACCAAGCCTGACATGGGGCTCACTCATGAACCATGAGATCATGACCTGAGCTGAAATCAAGAGGTAGACAATTAACCAACTGAGCCACTCAGGTACCCCTCATTTGCTTTTGTTTTGAAGCTATTTTATTAGGAAGACTATTTGTCTAATTTTCTGTCTATAAGCAAAAATCTATTTGGGTTATAAAAGTTTTTTAAAGGTAATTTCTCATGAGGCACTATTCTATGTAATAAGGAATGCATGTGTATTGATGATATTTCTATTCTACTTCAACTTCCAAAATAATTGCAACAAGATGTTATTCTACAAAATACTCTTTCACCTACACACTTCAAACTTTTAACAGTAATAGAAAGTAAGTGTAATCTGTAAATGCAAATATAAAACTAAACTGTATAAAATCTTTTCTATAATGTTGAATGCTATTTTTAATGTCTATTTTGAGAGAGAGATAGAGTGCATGTGGGGGAGAGGCAAAGAGAAAGAGGGAGACACAGAGGCTGAAGCAGGCTCTAGACTCTGAGCTATCAGCACAGAGCTGGATACAGGGTTCAAACTCACAAACCATGAGACCATGATCTGAACTGAAGTCAGATGCTCAACCAACTGAGCCACCCAGGCACCCTGAATGATTTTTAAATGTATAAATATTTTTTAAATAGTAAGATAAAATAATTACATACCATAGCAATTCCAGCTGAAAAATGGGTAACACACATCTTTCCAGGAACTGCTGCCCCCACATAATCTGGATAATTTCTATAGCTAAATAAATAAGTGTACATTTATAATTAATTTTGCAAATAATTCAGAGGTGAGATTTCCTGCTAATAATTTGTCTGTAGTCCATAAAATTCTAGTCTGAAGCAAACTGAGGTACAATCTCTCCATACATCCTTATTGTTTCAAATTTGGAAGACAGTCTTATGAGATTAAGCATGTTATATTTCTAAAATATGTTCAATGGATCCAAGTTTTTAATGGCTTTACTGTTCTCATCACATTTGGTTAGGATTGCTTTTGATAAAACAATTTTGATCAAAAGCATTTTGCTGAGTGACAATGAAAAAGTTTTAATAGTTGAACACTAATATGGATTAAACATTTTCATTCTCATATAGAAAAGCTTACCAGTTTCTCATTGGAATGACTTTATTGTTCTAGAACTTAACATTATTATTTCTGCTTTGAGTGAAGGCCCATATATACTGTCCTATAATAGCACTATTCCCAGAGGTTTTTCATAAATTATTCCATTTAATTCTCAAGTCAAGCCAGTGAAATAAATATTATTTTCACCTCTATTGAACAAATCAAACATCATATGAGAAGTATAAGTAACTTTCTCAAGGTAGCACCATTAATAAGTGCTACTAAAGGATATGAATTTAGGCAATCTGAATCTACAACCATATTCTCAACCACTTAAGGTATAGATGCTTCAAATATATTCTGTCGTCTTTATAGCTCCCACCAGGAAAAAAACATTCCAAGATGTATATAAAGAAACTTGTTTCAGTCATCAGTTTGAAACTTCCCTCAGTTTCAACTGCTTTTCCTTCACTTCACATTGCACTTTCTCCCTACTGCTGCCTCTGTTCTGTTATCTCTGATATTTTCATACCTAACCATTCCAGCACTTGTGTACAAGTATTTACACTTAACATGCAACTTTGGCTTATTTTCCCCAATGTCTTAAGTATGGTTTATACTCTTTCTTAATCCAAGAAAGTGCTACCAATAGATTGTGAAAAGGCAAGGAGGTTTGCTCTCACCACCAGTATTCAGCATCATACTAGAAGTCCTAGCCTGTTCAATAAGGCAAGAAAATAAAATAAAAGGTATATGGATTGGAAAAGAAGAAATACAGTTTTCTCTGTTTATAGATGATGTGACTGTCTACCTAGGAAATCCCACAGTATACAAAAAAGCTACTAGAAATAAGTGTATTCAATAAGTTTTCATGTTTCAAAGTCAATGTATAAAAGTCAAACTGATTTTTATAACCTAGCAATAAAATATTTGAAACTAAAGTAAAATGAAACATTTACAGTAGTGCTAATGTTATTTAAGGGTACAAACATGCAATGAGTCATCAATAATACCTAGAGATCGAATACACAGTATAGTAGATATAAATAACAATGTTGTATTATAATCTTTAAATTTGCTAAGAGCCTAGAACTTCATTATTTCAACCACTAAAAAGAAATGATCATTACACAATATGATAGATGTGCTTATTACCACTAGTGGCAATCAGGGCTGTGCAGCGTTGGTGGTATAGTGGTGAGCATAGCTGCCTTCCACTAGTGGCAATCATATTATAATATATAAATGCATTTATTAACATGTTGTATACCTTATATTTACAATGTTACATAACATTCAAATATATTTGAATAAAAAATTTTTAAACAGGTAAATTAAATTTTTTCAACCTGTGTTCAAAAAAGAATAAAAAATAGCACTAAGGACATGAAATACTATGATATAACACTAACACAATGTGAGAAATGTCTGTATACTAATGGAATACTGATAGATCTGTATACTGATAGAACTGTACAGAACACTGATGAAAGAAATTAAAGAAGACCTAAGTAAATGGGAGGATATACCCAGTTCATTGATTGGAAGACTTAGTATTATTAAGCTGTCAGTTCTCCCTAAACTACCAGATACATTCTATACAGTTCCAATCAACATTCCAGCAAAATATTTCATAGCAACTGAGAAGCTGAATCTAATACTTATGAAGAAAGGCAAAAACTAGAATAACCAAAACAATTTTTAAAAATAACAACACTTTTGGAGAACTTATATTACTTGATTTAAATGGTTTTTATAAAGCTATAGTAATCAAGGTAGTGTGTTACTCACAAAAGGATAGAACCAAAATAGACTCATACATGTAAGGTCAAATAATTTTTGACAAAAGTGCAAAAGCAATTAAATGGAGAAACTATACTATCTTTTTGAGGATTGGTGAATAATTAATTATTCATATGCAAAAAAATGGCCTCTTCCATACCTCATAATATATACAGTAATTAACTCAAAATGAGTAATGAATCTAAATAAGAAAAACTTAAAACTATAAGGCTTCTAGAAAAAGACATAGTAGAGATATCTATAACCGTGGGTGAGGCAAATATATTTTTAGGTACATCAAAAGCACAATTCATACAATTAAAAATTGATAAGTTAATTATGAATTCATCAAAATCTGCTTTTTAAAATATATTGTTAAGAAACTTAAAAAACAACCCACAGCCAGAAAATATTTTTAAATCATATATTATTATAAAAGACATGTACAAGAATGCTTAAAGAACACTTAAAACTCAATAGGAAGAGCTGGTCCAAGAGAGCGACACAGGAAGATCCTGATTTCACCTCCACCATGGACACACCAAATCTACACCTATTTATATAGCAATTCCTCCTGAAAAAGAACTGAGGGCTAACTGAGCAGCTTCTGTACAACAAAAGATAGAAAGACAAGAAAGAATGGCAAGACAGAAGAGAACCCCCACCTCCAACACTGTGAATGGCAATGAGGAGGTACAGTACTGAGAGACCAGGAGCAGATTCATCTGCCCTAGGCTCAGACAAAAAAGCTGTGGTTAAAAGAGCAACTTGTACATAAAAGAGCCAGCCCTAGAAATCCACCAAATGGCAGGGGAGTTGCTGGAACTCTCTGCAGGTTGGAGGGACAAGTGCAATGGTTTATATTCCGCCTGCACCTTAATAATGCAGATAAAAGCAGGGTCTGGGAGCCATAGCCATCCAGGCCTCCAGGCCACTCCCGGATGCCCTGAGGCACAGAAAAGAAGCCAGCATTTAAAAGACCATCTAGTATATAAAAGATCCAGCCCAGAGAACTCCACCAAACCGGGATTGGGGGTGGGGTTGGAGGGCAGCTCTCTCCAGGCCAACAGAGGTAGTAAATGCAACAGTTTGCCTTCCCTAAGTTCCCCTTCCATCTTGATAATGTGAATGGGAGCAAGGTACAGGTGCCCTGGCCAGTTTATTACCTCAGTGAGCCCTGCCAACCCCAGCTGTTCCTCTAGGATGCCCCTGGTCATTGCTCACTGAAGCCCCAGCCATCAGAACAATCCAGGCCCACACCACTGTAGCTTCAGTCAGCTTGCAAGGCCACCCCCAGCACAGAATACTCCAGGACCTCCAACTGACACCTGTTTCAGCTCCGACTGAAGAAAGAAAATATTAACCAATATAAAGGGAGAAATTGACAGTAATGCAATAATAGTAGGGGACTTAAATACCCCACTTACATCAATTGATAGATCATCCACATCTAAAACCAATAAGGAAAACAGTATCTTTGAATAAACACATTAGACCTGATGGACATAACAGATATATACAGAATATTCCATACAAAAAACCAGCAGAATACATAGTCTTTTCAAGTGTATATGGAACATGTTCTAGCATAGATCATGGTAGGACACAAAATAAGGTCTCAATAAATTTGAAAACACTGAAACTATATCATGCATCTTTTCTGACCATAACAATATGAAACCAGAAATCAATTACAAGGGGGAAAAAACTGGAAAAACCAAACACATTGAGGCTAAACAACATGCTAATAAACAACCAATAGGTAAACAAAGAAATAAAAAAAATACGTGGAGACAGATGAAAATGAAAAACACAATGTCCCAGGGGCACCTGGGTGGCTCAGTCAATTGAGCATGGGACTCAGTTTCAGCTCGGGTCATGATCTCAGTTTTGTGAGTTCAGTGTGGAGCCTGTTTGGGATTCTCTGTCTCCCTCTCTCTCTGCCCCTCCCCCACTTGTGCTGTCTCTGTCTCTCAAAATAAATAAATAAACTTAAACACACACACACACACACACACTGGCCCAAAATCCATGGCACTCAGAGAAAGCAGTACTAAGAGGAAAACTGATGGTGATACAGGCACACCTCAAAACAACAAGAAAAATCTCAGTCTAAGCTTACATCTAAAGGAACTAGAAAAAGAACAAGCCCAAAATTAGCAGAAGGAAGGAAACAATAAATATCAGAATAGAAATAAATGAAATAGAGGCTAAAACAAATCAATAGAAAAGATCAATGAAACAAAGAACTGGTTCTTTGAATATAAACAAAATGGATAAACTATTAGTCTGTCTCAAGGTACTTTTTGCTTTCTCTCTTGATTTTTTTGACCCATTACTTTTTTCAGTAGCATTTGTTTAAGCTCCATACATTTGTGAATTTTCCAGTTTTCTTCTTGTATTCATTTCCAGTTTCATACAATTGTGATCAGAAAAAATACCAGATATGCTTTAAGTCTTCTTAAATTTATTAAGACTTGTTTTGTGGCCTACCACATGATCTATCCTGGATAATGTCCTACATGTGCTTGACAATACAGTGCATTGTGTTGGTTTTAAAAGTAATATTCTGTATATATCAAGTCCATATGATCTAATATGTTATTTAAGGCCATTGTTTCCTTTTTGATTTTGTCTGGCTCCATTCCTTCACTTTCAGTGTGTGTATGCCTCCTTACATATGAAGTGAGAACACTGTAGGCACCACAGAAATGTGTCTTGTTTTTTATCCATTTAGCCACTCTGTCTTTTGATTGAAGAAGTTAGTTTATTTACATTTAAACAATCATAGATAGTCCCCAACAACAGGTATATTCTTATTGCCATTTTATTGTTTTATGGCTGCTTTGTAACTGCCCTGTTCATTTCTCTTTCTCTTGCTCTCTTCCTTTTTAATTTGATGATTTTCTGTAATGGTATGTTTACATTCATTTCATGTTACCTTTTGTATGTATACTACAAAGGTTTGTAGGTTTTACATTTGTGGTTATCATGAGACTTACACAAAACAAATTATATTTGTACCAGTCTACTTTAAGGTGATAAAAATTTAACTTTAGGGGGCGCCTGGGTGGCTCAGTAGGTTGGGTATCTGACTTCAACTCAGGTCACGATCTCACAGTTGGTGGGTTCAAGCCCTGCATCAGGCTCTATGCTGACAGCTTGAAGCCTGAAGCCTGCTTTGGATTCTGTGTCTCCCTTTCTCTCTGCCACTCCCCATTCATGCTCTGTCTCTCTCTGTTTCTCAAAAATAAAAGTTAAAAAAAAATTTTAAAAACTTAACTTTGAACACATTCTAACTCTACATTCTTACTGCCTTTACCCCCATGTTTTATGATGTCACAATTTATATCTTTCGACCTTGTGTATTCTTTAAAAAATTATTGTAGTTACAGTTGTGTTTACTACTTTGTTTTTAAATGTTCTTGCTATCTTTATAAGTGATGAACCCATCCCATTTACAACATTAGATTTATCTGGATTTTTCTTTTTTTAATTTTTTAACTTTTATTTATTATTGAGAGACACAAAGAGACAGAGCATGAGCATTGGAGGGGCAGACAGAGGGGAGACACAGAATCTGAAGCAGGTTCCAGGCTCTGAGCTGTCAGCACAGAGTCCGACGCGGGGCTCAAACTCACCAACCGTGAGATCATGACCTCAGCCAAAGTTGGATGCTTAACCAACTGAGCCACCCAGGTGCCCCTGGATTTTACTATTACTTTACCTTTACCAGTGAGATTTATATTTTCATGTGTTTTCTTGTTACTAATTAGTGCCCATCTCATTTTAGCTTAAACATATCCCTTTAGCATTTCTTGTAAGACTGGTCTAGTGGTTACGATATCCTTTAGGTTTTGCTTGTTGGAAAACTCTTTATGTCTCCCTCAATTTTTCTAGGTACAGTATTCCTAATAAACATTCTTTTTCTTTCAGTACTTCAAATGTATCATGCAACTCCCTCCTGGCCTGGAAAGTTTCTGCTGAAAAATCTGCTAATAGTGTTATGGGGTTTCCTTGTATGTAACAATTTGGAATTTTTTTTTTCTTGCTGCATTTAAGATTCCCTCTTCTTTAACTTTTGACAATTTGATTTTAATGTATCTTGGTGTGAGTCTCTTTGGCTTTGGCTTTTTTGGTTCTCTCTGGAATTACCATATCTGAATGCCTATTCCCTTCCCGAGGTTAGGGAAGTTTTCAGGCATTATTTCTTCACCAAAGTTTTCTACTCTTTTCTCCTTCTGATATGCCTGTAATGTGAATGCCTTTTCTCCTTCTGATATGCCTGCTTGGCATTCTCCCATAAGTCCTTTAAGAAACTACTTTTATTCTTCTTTCTTTCTTTCTATTTGCTGCTTTGACTGGGTGAGCTCCACTGACCTTTGAGTTCACTGATGCTTTCTTCCACTTCATCTAATGTGCTGCTAACGCTTCTAATGTCTCTTTCCATTCAGTTATATCTTTAGCGGTATGATTTCTATTTTGTACTTCCTTACATTTTGTCTCTTTATTGAAATTCTCACCTTGTCCATACATTCCTGAGGTCAAACAGCATCTTTAAGACCATTATTTTGAGGTCTTTATCAGGTAAATCACTTATAACCATTTCATTAAGATCTTTTTCTGAAATTTAATCTTGGTCTTTCATTTGCAACATAGTCCTGTTTTGCATTTTCTTGACTTTGTATTAGTTTCTATGCATTAAATAAATCAGTTACCTTTCTCAGTCTTAAAGGAGTGACCTTGTTTAGGATGTAAACATTATCATTACATTGGATCAGATGGACTTGACAGATATATTTAGAACTCTGCATCCCAAAGCAACAGAATATACTTTCTTCTCGAGTGCACAGGGAACATTCTCCAAGATAGATCATATACTGGGTCACAAAACAGCCCTTCATAAGTTTACAAGAATTGAAATTATACCATGCATACTTTCAGACCACAATGCTATGAAGCTTGAAATCAACCACAGAAAAAAGTCTGGAAAACCTCCAAAAGCATGGAGGTTAAAGAACACCCTACTAACGAATGAGTGGGTCAACCAGGCAATTAGAGAAGAAATTAAAAAATATATGGAAACAAACGAAAATGAAAATACAACAATCCAAACGCTTTGGGATGCAGCAAAGGCAGTCCTGAGAGGAAAATACATTGCAATCCAGGCCTATCTCAAGAAACAAGAAAAATCCCAAATACAAAATCTAGCAGCACACCTAAAGGAAATAGAAGCAGAACAGCAAAGGCAGCCTAAACCCAGCAGAAAAAGAGAAATAATAAAGATCAGAGCAGAAATAAACAATATAGAATCTAAAAAAACTGTAGAGCAGATCAACGAAACCAAGAGTTGGTTTTTTGAAAAAATAAACAAAATTGACAAACCTCTAGCCAGGCTTCTCAAAAAGAAAAGGGAGATGACCCAAATAGATAAAATCATGAATGAAAATGGAATCATTACAACCAATCCCTCAGAGATACAAACAATTATCAGGGAATACTATGAAAAATTATATGCCAACAAATTGGACAACCTGGAAGAAATGGACAAATTCCTGAACACCCACACGCTTCCAAAACTCAATCAGGAGGAAATAGAAAGCTTGAACAGACCCATAACCAGCGAAGAAATTGAATCGGTTATCAAAAATCTCCCAACAAATAAGAGTCCAGGACCAGATAGCTTCCCAGGGGAGTTCTACCAGACGTTTAAAGCAGAGATAATACCTATCCTTCTCAAGCTATTCCAAGAAATAGAAAGGGAAGGAAAACTTCCAGACTCATCCTATGAAGCCAGTATTACTTTGATTCCTAAACCAGACAGAGACCCAGTAAAAAAAGAGAACTACAGGCCAATATCCCTGATGAATATGGATGCAAAAATTCTCATAAGATAGTAGCAAATCGAATTCAACGGCATATAAAAAGAATTATTCACCATGATCAAGTGGGATTCATTCCTGGGATGCAGGGCTGGTTCAACATTCGCAAATCAATCAACGTGATACATCACATTAACAAAAAAAAGAGAAGAACCATATGATCCTGTCAATCGATGCAGAAAAGGCCTTCGACAAAATCCAGCACCCTTTCTTAATAAAAACCCTTGAGAAAGTCGGGATAGAAGGAACATACTTAAAGATCATAAAAGCCATTTATGAAAAGCCCACAGCTAACATCATCCTCAACGGGGAAAAACTGAGAGCTTTTTCCCTGAGATCAGGAACACGACAGGGATGCCCACTCTCACCGCTGCTGTTTAACATAGTGCTGGAAGTTCTAGCATCAGCAATCAGACAACAAAAGGAAATCAAAAGCATCAAAACTGGCAAAGATGAAGTCAAGCTTTCGCTTTTTGCAGATGACATGATATTATACATGGAAAATCCGATAGACTCCACCAAAAGTCTGCTAGAACTGATACATGAATTCAGCAAAGTTGCAGGATACAAAATTAATGTACAGAAATCAGTTGCATTCTTATACACTAACAATGAAGCAACAGAAAGACAAATAAAGAAACTGATCCCATTCACAATTGCACCAAGAAGCATAAAATACCTAGGAATAAATCTAACCAAAGATGTAAAGGATCTGTATGCTGAAAACTATAGAAAACTTATGAAGGTAATTGAAGAAGATTTAAAGAAATGGAAAGACATTCCTTGCTCATGGATTGGAAGAATAAATATTGTCAAAATGTCAATACTACCCAAAGCTATCTACACATTCAATGCAATCCCAATCAAAATTGCACCAGCATTCTTCTCGAAACTAGAACAAGCAATCCTAAAATTCATATGGAACCACAAAAGACCCCGAATAGCCAAAGGAATTTTGAAGAAGAAGACCAAACCAGGAGGCATCACAATCCCAGACTTTAGCCTCTACTACAAAGCTGTAATCATCAAGACAGCATGGTATTGGCACAAAAACAGACACATAGACCAATGGAATAGAATAGAAACCCTAGAACTAGACCCACAAACGTATGGCCAACTCATCTTTGACAAAGCAGGAAAGAACATCCAATGGAAAAAAGTCTCTTTAACAAATGGTGCTGGGAGAACTGGACAGCAACATGCAGAAGGTTGAAACTAGACCACTTTCTCACACCATTCACAAAAATAAACTCAAAATGGATAAAGGACCTAAATGTGAGACAGGAAACCATCAAAACCTTAGAGGAGAAAGCAGGAAAAGACCTCTCTGACCTCAGCCGTAGCAATCTCTTACTCGACACATCCCCAAAGGCAAGGGAATTAAAAGCAAAAGTGAATTACTGGGACCTTATGAAGATCAAAAGCTTCTGCACAGCAAAGGAAACAACCAACAAAACTAAAAGGCAACCAACGGAATGGGAAAAGATATTCGCAAATGACATATCGGACAAAGGGCTAGTATCCAAAATCTATAAAGAGCTCACCAAACTCCACACCCGAAAAACAGATAACCCAGTGAAGAAATGGGCAGAAAACATGAATAGACACTTTTCTAAAGAAGACATACGGATGGCCAACAGGCACATGAAAAGATGTTCAGCGTCGCTCCTTATCAGGGAAATACAAATCAAAACCACACTCAGGTATCACCTCACGCCAGTCAGAGTGGCCAAAATGAACAAATCAGGAGACTATAGATGTTGGAGAGGATGTGGAGAAACGGGAACCCTCTTGCACTGTTGGTGGGAATGCAAACTGGTGCAGCCGCTCTGGAAAGCAGTGTGGAGGTTCCTCAGAAAATTGAAAATAGACCTACCCTATGACCCAGCAATAGCACTGCTAGGAATTTATCCAAGGATACAGGAGTACTGATGCATAGGGCCACTTGTACCCCAATGTTCATAGCAGCATCTCAACAATAGCCAAATTATGGAAAGAGCCTAAATGTCCATCAACTGATGAATGGATAAAGAAATTGTGGTTTATATACACAATGGAATATTACGTGGCAATGAGAAAAAATGAAATATGGCCTTTTGTAGCAACGTGGATGGAACTGGAGAGTGTGATGCTAAGTGAAATAAGCCATACAGAGAAAGACAGATACCATATGGTTTCACTCTTATGTGGATCCTGAGAAACTTAACAGGAACCCATGGGGGAGGGGAAGGAAAAAAAAAAAAAGAGGTTAGAGTGGGAGAGAGCCAAAGCATAAGAGACTGTTAAAAACTGAGAACAAACTGAGGGTTGATGGGGGGTGGGAGGGAGGAGAGGGTGGGTGATGGGTATTGAGGAGGGCACCTTGTGGGATGAGCACTGGGTGTTGTATGGAAACCAATTTGACAATAAATTTCATATATATATATAAAAATTAAATAAAATATGTTAAGAGGAATAAAAAAATAAATAAATAAAAAATAAACATTATCATTCAATCTTGTCCTACCTCTGGTAGTCTCTCAAGCCTTTGTGATTCTCCAAGCAACATCTATTTTTAAAATATTTTCAAATGGTTACAGGGCACCTGGGTGGCTCAGTCAGTTAAGCATCCTACTTCTGCTCAGGTCATGATCTTGCGATTCACAAGTTTGAGCCCCAGGTCGGGCTCTGTGCTAATACCTCAGGGTCTGGAGACTGCTTCAGATTCTGTGTCTCCCTCTCTCTCTCTGTGCCCTTCCCCCACTCGCACTCTCTCTCTCTCTCTCTCTCTCTCTCTCTTTCAAAAATAAATGAACATCAAAAAATTTAAAAGGTCACAGTAGTTGGTATGCCAAGATCTGTCACTGTCCCAAATAGGAGCATCTCAGTCAGCATCTAGATTCAGGCTGACTAGAAGCCAGACACTAAGACAGAAGTCTTTAATGTATGCAAATGTACCCCTTTCATGAGAAGACTGGGAGACTGGCATTTTGGTCTACTCCTGTGGTGAACCCTGGGGTAATAGCCAATCAAGAACCATTTCTTTATTTGTAACCACCCCTTCACCCTGTGAACACAAGCTCCACTGGCCACCAAATCTGGGCTAACAAGGGGTGTATCCTCTGGGCTTAAGGCATCAGACATGTGCACAAGCTCCTCTCTTTGGAGACAACAAAGACCTGGGCAGGACAGAGGAAGGATATGAAGATGGCGCCTGCTAGCCTCCCCAGTCTCTGAAGAGGATTACAGTCAGTCTCCAGATGTGTGTTTAATTCAATGTGTACATAGCTATGTGGCCCTTAGGCCAGAGCTAAGAAGATAACTAATAAGCCTCTTTCACAGAGAGACTGGACGTGCATTTCAGTTTCTTGTCTCTGTACTGTGTCTGGTGGGGTATAGCCAGTCAACAACTATTTCTCCATTAGCTACAGTCCTATAGGATCCATGAAAGTAAACCCAATGACCACCAGAGGCAGGTGATCAACAGGTATCCCGTGGGTAGCAACCATAAAAACTGGCACCAAATGAGACACAAGCTCTTTCTGAGAGATTCCAGCAACCCAGAGTAATGAAGAAGGAAAGCACAAAATGGCACCTATGGCCTCTGTCTTTGAAAACTAATTCCTTAGGCCCTTAGATGTGTGTTAAATTCCCTCTTTCACAGGAATACTGGGCATTTCTGTCCTCTGTTCTAGGCCTTGTGAGTAGCCACAGAGTCTGATGAGTCCTTAAGAACTGTTTCCCAGAGAGAGGCCAAGATGGCAGAACAGCATGGAAGTTTTTTGTGTGTCTCGCATCCATGAAATACAGCCAGACCAACACTAAACCATCCTGCACACCTAGAAAAGTGGTCTGAGGATTAACACAACAATCTGCACAACCTGAACCACAGAGTTCAGTAGGTATGCAGTGCGGAGAGGTGAACTGGGGGAGACAGAAGCTGCGGAGGGTAGGGAGCCACTTTTGTATGTGGAGAGAGGATGGAGACGGGGCAGGGGGAGAATACAGGAAAAGCCCCCCCCCCCCGCACCAAAGCAGATAGACAGAAAATGGAGAAGTGGAAACAGTCACAGGGACTGAACTAGAAAGGGAGAAAGGAGAAAGGAGAGGGTTTAAATTCCATTAAGACAATAGGGGCGCCTGGGTGGCTCAGTGGGTTGAGCGTCCAACTTTGGCTCAGGTCATGATCTCACAGTCTGTGAGTTTAAGCCCCGCGTCGGGCTCTGTGCTGACAGCTCAGAGCCCGGAGCCTGCTTCAGATTCTGTCTCCCTCTCTCTCTGACCCTCCCCTGTTCATGCTCTGTCCCTCTCTGTTTCAAAAATAAATAAACATTAAAAAAATTCTTAAATAAAATAAATGCCATTAAGACTATAAAAAAGGGAGAGCACAGAGTCTGAAACTCTGCAGCTCAATGCCTGGCGGTGCTCTGGTGGGAAGGCTGAATCCCCAGGAGCAGAGTGGGGTCCAGGAGGTTCTCAGGCCACACGGGGAGAAGCAGTTCCACTGCTGAGAGGACACCTGGTAGAGGCTGTGTGGGTCCCCCAAAGGCAATGCCCCAGTGGACCTGGGAGAACAACCACATTCACTGGTGCTGGAACAATGTCATTAAGGGTGAATCCTGGTGCCAAATGTGTGTTGTGATTTTTCATAATCCCTGAAACACTGCTGCTACACTATCTTGCAAACTTTTTCTGGGGTGGGCTGACACCCAGCCGCAGTCTCTGGGGATTGGCAGCATGGTCCCACAAACATTCCTGGATGTGGCCAACACCCAGCCATTATTCAGTGAGACCCTCCCGCAGAGGGGCAGAATGGGTCAAAGCCACAGTCCATCAGAAGTAAGGGGTTGAGAAACACAGCCACATCTGAGACAAAACTCAGGAGGGAGGTGCTGCCTGGGACTTCATCAGAGACTATGTAAAAGTGGGGAGTGGACAGAGGCCGAAGGCAAAGGACAGGTGCGTAATTGCTGATCAGGGAGAACAGAGTTCCAATACTAGAGACTGGGTAGCTGGGTGCCGCCATTGTCACCGTTCCCATGCATGTGCATATGCACCCATAAGCACCACAACAATCCACCTCAAGAGGCTCCTAGCACCATCTAGTGAAGAATGGAGCCGTTACCCTAAGCCCCACCCAACTGGGCAACCTTGCTCTTCAGGAACACAAGTCTCATCGCCTGCTTAGTGTATGGACTATAAAGTGCTTCACAGTTTGACTTCTAGAGGAAAACAAAGTAATTTCAGTTGTATTTCAGTCTGTTCGCCAATCCATCTATTCAACTTTCTCTCTTTATTCTTTTTTGTTTCTTTTCTTTTTCTTGAGTACAAAAAGAGAAAAAAATCATTGTTATTAAAGTTATTTTTCTTTAATTTTTTCTATTATATTTTTAACTTTTGTGTAAATTTTTTCAAATTCTATTTTACTTCCATCATTTCATTTTAGTCTACTTCAGTGTATTTAATTTTCAAATTTTAAAAGATTCCTTTTTTTTTTCTTTCCCATTTTTTCTCTAATGTATCAAGCCCCTTTCCAAAACCACCCAGACCAAAACACACCTAGGATCTAGCATCATTTATTCAATTTTGTGTGTGCATTTGTTTTTAATTTTTTAATTTTAATATTTGTTAATTTTCAGTTTTTTACCTCATTAATTCCTTTTCTCTCTTCAAAATGACAAAACGAAGAAATTCACCCCAAAAGAAGAGCAGAAAGAAACGACAGCCAGGGACTAACCAGCACAGATACAAGCAAGATGTCTGAACCAGAATTTAGAATCACAATAATAAGAATACTAGCTGGAATAAAAAATAGATTAGAATCCCTTTCTGTGGAGATGAAAGAAGTAAAAGCTAGTCAGGATGAAATAGAAAATGTTATAACTGAGGTTCAATCTTGAATGGATGCCATGGCACCAAGGATGGATGAGGCAGAACAGAGAATCAGCGATATAGAGGACAAATTTATGGAGAATAATGAAGCAGAAAAAAAGAGTGAGATTAATGCAAAAGAGCACAATTTAAGAATTAGAGAAATCAGTGACTCATTAAAAAGGAATAACATCAGAATCATAGGAGCCCAGAAGAGGAAGAGAGAGAAATAGGGGTAGAAGTGTTATGTGAGCAAATCCTAGCACAAAACTTTCCCAACATGGGGAAAGACACAGACATCAAAATCCGGGAATCACAGAAGACCCCCACTAGATTCAACAGAAACTGACCATCAATAAAGCATACCACAGTCAAATTCACATTATACTCAGGAAAGGAGAGAATCATGAAAGCATCAAGGGGAAAAAAGTCCTTAACCTACAAGGGAAGACAGATGAGGTTTGCAGCAGACCTATCCACAGAAACTTGGCAGGCCAGAAAGGAGTGGCAGGATATATTCAACGTGCTGAATCAGAAAAATATGCAGCCAAGAATTCTTTATCCAGCAAGGCTGTCATTCAAAACAGAAAGAGAGATAAAAAGTTTCCCACACAAACAAAACTTAAAGGAGCTTGTGACCACTAAACCAGCCCTGCAAGAAATTTTAATGGGGACTCTCTGAAGGGAGAAAAGATGGGGGAAAAGAAATAAATAAAGACCAAAAGCAACAAAGACTAGAAAGGACCAGAGAATGCCACCAGAAACTCTACAAGCAACATAATGGCAATAAATTCATATCTTTCATACTCACTTTAAATGTCAATGGACTCAATGCTCCAATCAAAAGACACAGGGTAACAGAATGGATAAGAAAACAAGATCCATCTATATGCTGTTTACAAGAGACCCACTTTGAGCTTAAAGACACCTTCAGATTCAAACTAAGGGGATGGAGAACCATCTATCATGCTAATGGTCAACAAAAGAAAGCCGGAGTAGCCATACTTATATCAGACAATCTAGACTTTAAAATAAAGACTGTATCAAGACATGCAGAAGGGCGTTATATCATAATCAAGGGGCCTATCCACCAAGAAGTCCTAACAATTGTAAACACTCATGCACCAAATGTGGAAGAACCCAAATATATAAATCAATTAATCACAAACATAAAGAAACTCATTGATAGTAATACCATAATATTTGGGGACTTCAACACCCCACTCACAGGAATGGACAGATCATCTAATCAAAAAATCCAAAAGGAAACAATGGCTTTGAATGACACACTGAACCAGATGGACTTAACAGATATGTTCAGAACATTTTATCCTAAAGCAGCAGAATATACATTCTTCTCCAGTGCACATGGAATGTTCTCCAGAATAGATCATATACTGGGACACGAATCAGCCCTAAGTACAAAGAGATTGAGACCATACCATGCATTTTTTCAGACCACAATGCTATGAAACTGCAAATCGACTACAAGAAAAAAATTTGGAAAAGTAACAAATACTTGGAGAGTAAAGAACATCCTACTAAAGAATGAATGGGCTAACCAAGAAGTTAAAGAGGAAATTAAAAAGTATATGGAAGCCAATGAAAATGATAGCACCACAATCCAAAACCTCTGGGATGCAGCAAAGGTGGTCATAAGAACAAAGTATTAGCAATCCAGGCCTTCCTAAAGAAGGAAGAAAGATCTCAGATATACAACCTAACCTTACGCCTTAAAGAGCTGGAAGAAGAACAGCAAATAAAACCCAAAACCAGCAGAAGACAAGAAATAATAAAGATTAGAGCAGAAATTAATGCTATCAAAACAACAACAACAACAAAAAAAACAGTAGAACAGATCAATGAAACCAGAAGCTGGTTCTTTGAAAGAATTAACAAAATTGATAAACACCTAGCCAGTTTGATCAAAAAGAAAAAGGAAAGGACCCAAATAAATAAAATCAAGAATGAAAGAGGAGAGATCACAATCAACACAGCAAAAATAAAAACAATGAGAATATTATGAGCAATTATATGCCAATAAAATCTGGAAGATATGTACAAATTCCTAGAAACATATACACTACCAAAACTGAAACAGAAGAAATAGAAAATTTGAACAGACCCATAACCAGTAAGGAAATCGAATTAGTAATCAAAAATCTCCCAAAAAACAAGAGTCCAGGGCAGGTTGGCTTTCCAGGGGAATTCTATCAAACATTTAAGGAAGAATTAACACCTATACTTTTGAAGCTGTTCCAAAAAATAGAAATGGAAGGAAAACTTCCAAACTCTTTCCATGAAGCCAGCACTACCTTGATACCAAAACCAGAGAGACTCCACTAAAAAGGAGAACTATAGACCAATTTCCCTGATGAACATGGATGCAAAGAGCCTCAACAAGATATTAGCCAACTGGATCCAACAATACATTAAAAAAATTATTCCCCATGACCAAGTGGGATATATACCTGGGATGCAGGGCTGGTTCAATATCTGCAAAACAATCAGTGTGATTCATTACATCAATAAAAGAAAGGATAAGAACCATATGATCCTCTCAATAGATGCAGAGAAAGCATTTGACAAAATATAGAATGCTTTCTTGATAAAAACCCTCAAGAAAGTAGGGATAGAAGATCATAAAAGCCATATATGAAAGATACAACACTAGTATCATCCTCAATAGAGAAAAAATGAGAGCTTTCCCCCTAAGGTCAGGAACAAGATAGGGATGTCCACTCTCGCCACTGTTATTCAACATGGTATTGGAAGTCTTAGCCTCTGTAATCAGACAACACAAAGAAATAAAAGGCATCCAAATTGGCCAGAAGGAGGTCAAACTTTCACTCTTCACAGATGACATGATACTCTATATGGAAAACCCAAAAGATTCCACCAACAAACTGCTAGAACTGATTCATGAATTCAGCAAAGTTGCAGGATATAAAATCAATGCACAGAAATCGTTTACATTCCTATACACCAACAATGAAGTGACAAAAAGAGAAATCAAGGAATCTATCCCATTTACAATTGCACCAAAATCCATAAAATACCTAGGAATAAATCTAACCAAAGAGCTGAAAAATCTATACACTGAAACTATAGAAAGCTTATGAAAGAAATTGAAGACACAAAAAAATGGAAAAAGATTCCATGCTCCTGGATAGGAAGAACAAATATTATTAAAATGTCGATACTACCCAAAGCAATCTACATATTCAATGCAATCCCTACCAAAATAACACCAGCATTCTTCACAGGGCGAGAACAAATAATCCTAAAATTTGTATGGAACCCAAAAGACCCTGAATAGCCAAAGCAATCTTGAAAAAGAAAACCAAAGCAGGACGCATCACAATCCTGGACTTGAAGCTGTTCTACAAAGCTGTAATCATCAAGAGAGTATGGTACTGGCACAAGAACAGATACTCAGATCAATGGAATAGAATAGAGAACCCAGAAATGGACCCACAAATGTATGGCCAACTAATCTTTGACAAAACAGGAAAGAATATCCAATGGAATAATGACAGTCTCTTCAGCAAGTGGTACTGGGAAAACTGGACAGCAACATGCAGAAAAATGAACTTGGACCACTTTCTTACACCATACACAAAAATAAACTCAAAATGGATGAAAGACCTAAACGTCAGACAGGAAGCCATGAAAATCCTGAAGAGAAAGCAGGCAAAAACCTCTTTGATCTTGGCTGCAGCAACTTCTTACTCAACATGTCTCTCTCTGGAGGCAAGGGAAACAAAACCAAAAATGAACTACTGGGACCTCATCAAAATAAAAAGCTTCTGCACAACAAAAGAAATAATCAGCAAAACTAAAAGGCAACCGACAGAATGGGAGAAGATATTTACAAATGACATATCAGATAAAGGGTTAGTATCCAAAATGTATAAAGAACTTATCAAATTCAACACCCGAAAAACAAAAAATCCAGTGAAGAAATGGGCAAATGACATGAATAGACACTTCTCCAAAGAAGACATCCAGATGGCCAACCGACACATGAAAAAATGCTCCACATCACTCATCATCAGGGAAATACAATTTAAAACCATAATGAGATACCACCTCACACTTGTCAGAATGGCTAATATTAACAACTCAGGCAACAACAGATGTTGGTGAGGATGCGGAGAAAGAGAATCTCTTTTGCATTGTTTGTGGGAATGCAAGCTGGTGCAGCCACTCTGGAAAACATATGGAGGTTCCTCAAAAAACTAAAAATAGAACTACCCTATGACCCAACAATTGCACTACTAGGCTTTTGTCCACGGGACACAGGTGTGCTGTTTCGAAGGGACACATGCATCCCCATGTTTATAGCAGCACTATCAACAATAGCGAAAGTAGGGAAGGAGCCCAAATGTCCATCGATGGATGAATGGATAAAGAAGATGTGGTGTATATATATATACAATGGAGTATTACTCGGCAATCAAAAAGAATGAAATCTTGCCATTTGCAACTACATGGATGGAACTGGAGGGTATTATGGTAAGTGAAATTAGTCAATCAGAGAAAGACAAGTATCATATGACTTCACTCATATGAGGACTTTAAGAGACAAAACAGATGAACATAAGGGAAGGGAAACAAAAAATAATATAAAAACAAGTAGGGGGACAAAACAGAAGAGACTCATAAATATGGAGAACAAACTGAGGGTTACTGGAGGGGTTGTGGGAGGGGGGATGGGCTAAATGGGTAAGGGGCACTAAGGAATCTACTCCTGAAATCATTGCTGCACTATATGCTAACTAATTTGGATGTAAATTTTAAAAAAATAAAATAAATAAAATAAAATAAAATAATGCAGAAAATCCATTAGGATAAACTATTTTTAACCTACTTTACCAAGCCTTTGATCATAACTTCATAACAAAAATATAAACTTCACAAGATAAGTCCCATTTTTTTAGGTAGTGGTTAAGATTATGGGCTCTGGAGTTAAAACCTGTGGGTTCAACCTGAGAGACACCACCAGATCCAAGAGTCCTGAAATTGTTTAACCTATTGAAATATCAATCTCATTAGTAAAAGGTTAATATGCATAGAGATAAATTTTGGCAAGTTTTTTTTTTTACTGACAACCAGAGAGTATGATGCCTGAATGAAGTATATAATAATGTATGAATAATCAGAACTGAATAAAAATTCCCTAAATTAAGCTACATCATTGTCATAGATCTTTGTTTTCTAAGAATACTGAAATATTATTCTTACATGAATAGATATGCAATATCATGAGGTCTTAGAGAAAGATAGGACTTTTTCCATTCTAAAAATCTATGCAATACTTCATCTGCCTCACCAACTGTAGAAATCTTATTGTTATCTGACCATAACTCCAACGATGACAGCACAATAGTAACTTTAAATTGGGCAAACATCTAAAGACAAAAGAGGTAAATACATGAAAAATTAATCTTTGTTATTTTACAATAACCATGAAATTAATTCAATGCATTGACAAATCCACGCTCAGTCTATACAGATGGCTTAATTATTCAGAAATGCCACGTTAAATTAATTGCCAATTATAATTTCAAAACTAGTATAAATTTTTCTAACTAGTATGAAAAGGAAAATACTTACTGCATTTACAAGGCCAATAATTTCGATGATTTTATTTGTTACTATCATGCTTTCAGAGCCCAAGTAATCATACTGAAAAACAAAATTAATTTTAAATTGAAATACAATCTGTTGTGCAGTATGTTTGAGATATACTCTCCATCTACTCTCAAAAGTTTGAGACTGCTTGGGAGTTAGATCAGTGCAAAATAAGATAGTAACAATAAAAAAATAAATATAAATTGGACCACTCAAATATGCCGGTGGGAATGTAAAATCATACAGCCATTCTGGAAAGTTTAACAGCTTCTTTCAAAACAAATAATGTACTGACCATATGATCCAGCAATTGCACTCCTGGGCATTTATCCTAAAGAAATAAAAACTGATGCTCACAAAAAATCTATACATAAATGTCCATAACAGTTTTATTCCTATTAGCCAAAAACTGGAAGCAACTCATATGTCCTTCAGTCGTTAACCGGTTAAACAAATTGTGGTACATTCATAACATGTAATACTGTTCAGTAATAAAAAGTAACTCACTAAACTGGATAAAATTTAAGAAAATATGCTGAGTATTAAAAAATCTCAAAAGGATATATACCACAAGGTAACATTTATGCAATGTTCCTGAAACCAAGGGATCGAGAACAAATTAGTGACTGCCAGTGGTTAAGAAGTGTAGGGAGGCAGGGAGAAACAAATGTGACAATGAAGTTAGAACATGAGAGAGTCTTATTAGTGATGGTACTATTGAGTGTCTTGATTGTGACAGTGATTACATAAGGCTACATAAGTGGCCCTACTGCATAAAACTACACACACACACACACACACACACACACACACACATATAAATGAGTGTATATACAACTGCTGAAATCTGAATAAACTTTGTGGAATGTGCCAATGTCAAATTCCGTATCTATAAATCATCTCTCTAAAGTACAGCATCCCTTGATGTCCACTCTCACCACTCTTATTCAACATAGTATTGTAAGTCTTAGTCTCTGCAATCAGACAACACAAATAAAAAGCATCCAAATCGGCCAGGAGGTCAAACTTGCACTCTCGCAGGTGACATGATACTCTATATGGAAAACCCAAAAGATTCCACCAACAAACTGCTAGAGCTGATCCATGAATTCAGCAAAGTCGCAGGATATAAAATCAATGCACAGAAATTGGTTGCATTCCTATAAACCAATAATGAAGCAACAGAAAGAGAAATCAAGGAATTGATCCCATTTACAATTGCATCAAAATCCATAAAATACCTAGGAATAAATCTAACCAAAGAGGTGAAAAATCTATACACTGAAACTGTAGAAAGCTCATGAAAGAAATTGAAGAAGACACAAAAAATGGAAAAATATTCCATGCTCATGGATTGGAGGAACAAATATTGTTAAAACATCAATACTACCCTAAGCAATCTACATACTCCATGCAATACCTATCAAAATAATACCAGCATTCTTCACAGAGCCAGAGCAAACAATCCTAATATTTGTATGGAACCAGAAAAGACACTGAATAGCCAAAGCAATCTCTTTAAAAATTTTTAATGTTTATTTATTTTTAAGAGAGAGAGAGAGAAAGCGAGCAGGGGAGGGGCAGAGAGAGAGGGAGACACAGAATCCAAAGAAGGGTTCAGGCTCTGAGCTGCCAGCATAGCGCCCATGGATTCGTGGAACCCATGAACCACAAGATCATGACTTGAGCCAGAGCCAGACACTTAACTTACTGAGCCACCCAGGTGCCCCCAAGAACTTATCAAACTCAACACAAAAAAAAAAACAAATAATCCAGTGAAGAAATGGGCAAAAGACATAGACGCTTTTCATAAGAAGACATTCAGATGGCTAACAGACACATGAAAAATTGCTCAACATCACTCATCATCAGAGAAATGCAAATCAAAACCACAATGAGATACCACCTCACACCTGTCAGAATGGCTAAAATGAACAACTCAGTCAACAACAGATGCTGGAGAGGATGAGGAGAAAGAGGAACCCTTTTGCACTGCTGGTGGGAATGGAAACTGGGGCAGCCACTCTGGAAAGCAGTATGGAAGTTCCCCAAAAAACTAAAAATAGAACTACCCTATGACCCAGCAATTGCACTACTAGGTATGTATGCAAAGAATACAGGTGTTCTGTTTCAAAGGGACATATGCACCGCAATGTTTACAGCAGCTCTATCAACAACAGCCAATGTGGAAAGAGCCCAAATGTTCACTGACAGATGAATGGATAAAGAAGATATGGTAGATAGATAGATGATAGATAGATAGATAGATAGATAGATTCATACATACATACATAGTGGAGTATTACTTGGCAATCAAAAAGAATGAAATCTTGCATTTTGCAACAACATGGATGGAACTAGAGGGTATTATGCTAAACGAAATTAGTTAGAGAAAGACAAATATATGACTTCACTCATGTGGAATTTAAGATTCAAAACAGATGAACATAGGGGAAGGGAAGCAAAAATAGTATAAACATAGGGAGAGGGATAAAACATAAGATACTCTTTAAATATAGAGAACAAACTGTGGATTCCTAGAAGGATTGTGGGTGGGGGATGGCTAAATGGGCAAGGGGCATTGAGGAAGACACTTGTTGGGATGAGCACAGAGTATTATACATAGGGGATGAATCAGTGGGTTCTACTCCTGAAATCATTATTGCACTACATGTTAACTTAACTAACTTGGATGTAAATTAAAAAATAAAAATAAAACAATTATATAATTTTGAGTATTTGGCTTTTCAGTTTGCAAGTTTTTTCACTGTTCTCTCTCTGACATGTGGTCTAAAATTTGGAATTTTTAAATTCCTTTTTAGCTAGGGATAGTCATGCATTCACACCAAATATTTACAGCAAAGAAAAAGAAAAACACATACCAAAGCTTTATCCACCACAATATGCATCTCTAGATAAAGAGGGATTAAATCCGGAACAGTTGATTGTGACTAGAAAAAAGATAAAGAACACTTAAAAGCATATAAAATTTTCATAAATTGTTTATCCTGAGCTTTTAAAATCATTTTCCCACTTTACTGAGGAATAATTGACAAATAAAAATTATACGTATTTAATGTATAAGATCAGATGTTCATATATACACATATAGTGAAATAATTGCCACAATCAAGCTAATTAAACATATCCACCTCACATAGCTACAATTTTCTGTGTGTGTGTGTGTGTGTGTGTGTGTGTGTGTGTGATGAGAACCTGTAAGATCAACACTCAGGAAATTTCAAGTTTACAATATGCTACTGTTAACTATAGTCATATTACTGTATATTAAATCTCCAGAACTTACTTATCTTGTATAACTGAAACTTAGTACCATTTGGCCAACATTTCACCATTTCTCCCTGTCCTCAGGTCCTGGCAACTACCATTTTATTCCTTGGCTCTGAGTTTGACTATTTTAGATAACACATATAAGTGAGATCATATATTATTTGTCTTTCTGTGCATGGCTTACTTCACTTAGCATAACATCCTCCAGGTTCATCAATGTTTTCACAGATGGGAAGATTTCCTTCTTTTTTAAGGCTGAATATTCCATTGCATAAACATATTACAATTGCCAACAAATTGGGCACTCTGGAAGAAATGGACAAATTCCTAGAAACATACAAACTACCAAAACTGAAACAGGAAGAAATAGAAAATTTGAACAGACCCATAACTATCAAAGAAACTGATTCAGTAACCAAAAATCTCCCAACAAAAAAAAATCTCCCAAAAAGGCCACGTATGTTTCCCAGGGGAATTCTACAAGACATTTAAAGAAGACTTAATACCTGTTCTTCTCAAACTGTTCCAAAAAAATCGAAATGGAAGGAAAACATCCAAACTCCTTCTACAAGGGTAGCATTGATTCCAAAGCCAGACAAGGACCCCATTAAAAAAGGAGAATTATAGGCCAACATCCCTGATGAACATAGATGCAAAAATTCTAAATAAGATACTAGCAAAACAAATCCAACAGTACATTAAAAGAATTCACCATGATCAAGTGAGCTGCAACGGTGGTTTAATATTCACAAATCAATCAACATGATACACCACATTATTAAGAAAAGAACCATATGATCTTCTCATAGATGCAGAAAAAGCATTTGACAAAGTGCAGTATCTATTCTCAATAAAAACCCTCAACAAAGTAGGGACACACCTCAACACCATAAAGGCCACATATGAAAGACCCATAGGTAATATCATCCTCAATGGGGAAAAACTGAGAGCTTTAAATGGTCAAGAAGAAGACAAGGATGTCCATTATCACATTACTATTTAATACAGTACTAGAAGTCTTAGCCTCAGCAATCAGACAACAAAAAAAATAAATAAATAAAGGGTATCCAAACTGGCAAGGAAAAAGTCAAACTTTCACTATGTGCATATGACATTATTTACTATGTAGGAAACCCAAAAGACCCCACCAAAAAATTACCAGAATTAATACATGAATTCAATAAAGTTGCAGGATATAAAATCAACATACATTAATGGGTTGCATTTCTAGACATCAATAACAATACAGCAGAAAAAGAAATCAAGGAATTGATCCTATTTGCAATTGCACCAAAAAAAATTAGATACTTAAGAATAAACCTAACCAAAGAGGTAAAAGATCTATACTCTTAAGACTATGTAGGGGCGCCTGGGTGGCACAGTCGGTTAAGCGTCCGACTTCAGCCAGGTCACGATCTCGCGGTCCGTGAGTTCGAGCCCCGCGTCGGGCTCTGGGCTGATGGCTCAGAGCCTGGAGCCTGTTTCCGATTCTGTGTCTCCCTCTCTCTCTGCCCCTCCCCCATTCATGCTCTGTCTCTCTCTGTCCCAAAAATAAATAAACGTTGAAAAAAAAATTAAAAAAAAAAAGACTATGTAACACTAATAAAAGAAATCAAAGAGGACACAAAGAAATGGAAAGGATCCCATGCTCATGGATTAGAAGAACATTGTTAAAATGTCGATACTACCCAAACCATCTACACATTTAATGCAATCCCCATCAAAATAACACAAGCATTTTTCACAGAACTAGAACAAACAATCCTAAAATTTGTATGGAAACACAAAAGACCCCGAACAGCCAAAGAAGAAAAACAAATACAAATCAAAAACCACACTGAGATATCACCTCACGCCAGTCAGAGTGGCTAAAATGAACAAATCAGGAGACTATAGATGTTGAAGAGGATGTGGAGAAACGGAACCCTCTTGCACTGTCGGTGGGAATACAAACTGGTGCAGCCACTCTGGAAAACAGTGTGAAGGTTCCTCAAAAAATTAAAAATTGATCTACCCTATGACCCAGAAATAGCACTGCTAGGAATTTACCCAAGGGATACAGGAGTGCTTATGCACAGGGGCACTTGTACCCCAATGTTTATCGTAGCACTTTCAACAATAGCCAAATTATGGAAAGAGCCTAAATGTCCATCAACCGATGAATGGATAAAGAAACTGTGGTTTATATACACAATGGAGTACTACATGGCATGAGAAAGAATGAAATATGGCCCTTTGTAGCAACGTGGATGGAACTGGAGACTGTTATGCTAAGTGAAATAAGCCAGACAGAGAAAGATACCATATGTTTTCACTCTTATGTGGATCCTGAGAAACTTAACAGAAACTCATGGGGAAGGGGAAGGAAAAAAAAGAGGTTAGAGTGGGAGAGAGCCAAAGCATAAGAGACTGTTAAAAACTGAGAACAGACTGAGGGTTGATGGGGGGTGGGAGGGAGGGAAGAGTGGGTGATGGGTATTGAAGAGGGCACCTGTTGGGATGAGCACTGGGTGTTGTATGGAAACCAATTTGACAATAAATTTCATATATTAAAAAAAAAGAAATTGTGGTTTATATACACAATGGAATACTACTTAGCAATGAGAAAGAATGAAATATGGCCTTTTGTAGCAACGTGAATGGAACTGGAGAGTGTTATGCTAAGTGAAATAAGTCATACAGAGAAAGACAGATATCATTTGTTTTTACTCTTATGTGGATCCTGAGAAACTTAACAGAAGACCAGGGGGAAGGGGAAGGAAAAAAAAAAAGAGAGGGTGGGAGCCAAACCATAAGAGACTCTTAAAAACTGAGAATTAACTGAGGGTTGATGGGGGGTGGGAGGGAGGGGAAAGTGGGTGATGGGCATTGAGGAGGGCACCTGTTGGGATGAGCACTGGGTGTTGTATGGAAACCAGTTTGACGATAAATTTCATATTTTAAAAAAAGGGAAAAAAAACAAAACTGGAGGCATCACAATTTTGGATTTCATGCTATATTATAGTCACTAAAACAGTATGGTACTGCCACAAAAGCAGACACATAGATCAATGGAACAGAATAGTAAACCCAGAAGTGGACCCACAACTGTATAGTCAATTAATCTTCAACAAAGCAGGAAAGAATATGCATTCCAAAAAGGTCTCTTCAACAAATGGTGTTGAGAAAACTGGGCAGCAACATGCAGAAAAATGAAACTGACCACTTTCTTACACCATATATGAAAATAAATTCAACATGGGTAGGGGTGGGGAAAAATGAATGAAGGTCGTCAAAAGGTACAAACTTCCAAGCTATAAGACAAATAAGTTCTGAGAATGTAACGTACATAAGGTGACTATAATTAATAATACTGTAATGTATATTTGAGAGCTGCTAAGAGAGTGAACTTAAAAGTTCTCATCACAAGAAAGAAAACTGTAACTATGTGGTGACGGATGTTAACTAGGCTTACTGTGGAATTCATTTTGCAATATTTGTAAATATCAAAACATTATGTTATACACCTAGAACTAATAAGATGTTATATGCCAATTACCTCTCAATAAAACTGGAAAAAACTTTTTAAGTATAAATAAATTTTTTAAAAGAGTCACAGATTCTGAATGTTAAAAGCATAAGCCACCTCCAAAGACAGGGTGTCCCACCATCCTGCCTTATATCCACAAAAATACAGTAAGAGTGGATCTTGGCAGAGCACCAACATTGTCCACCACACTTGTTCATCTAAGCCACTGTAAATTACCATTATAAATTCTTAGATGGAAAAAATTCAGTATTTAGTTAAGAAAATTTCATTTAAAATTATAAATATATACTATATTATATATAATTATATTATATTATATATAATTTTATATATATCACTAAACACTTTGGTGCTGCATGTACATTTCAAAATCCACTTGAACCCTGTATTATTTGGGGCATAGGATTAGAATCTATAACAGAGACACTAAAATAATAGTGGATTAAACAATGGAAGTTTATTTCTCCCTTACATAAAAGTTTGAAGAGGTATGGTGGTTTAGTCTTGTAAATTCTTCAGGAGTAAGGCTCACTCTACATTATTGTTCTGCCATGAATGGCATCATCCTCATCCTAGTAGACTATGATGTATGAACATGTCCACATTGCAACCAGGAAGTGAAAAGGAGAAGATAAGCTCCCTTTCTTTAGAATTCAATCCAGACATGACAGACATTATACCTGTTCACATGTCACTAGCTATAACTTCTTCACATGACCCTATGTAGATACATGGGAAGTTTGAAAAATGTAGTCTTTTTTCACATGCCCAGCTAAATTGTGAGGGGTTTTATTTGTTTTTTTAAACTGAAAGAAGATGGAAAAACATGCACTGGGAACAACTAACACTGCCATATATGTCTTTTATAAACTATGCATATTTATGCCACATTTACTTAGAAAAAAATTTTATTTCACAATTACTTTTATGAAAATTAAAACATGAAAGTATACAAGGTGAACACTGGAACAATTTACATGGCTATACATAACAATCTTGCTTTCAACATTTTAATTTTAATTATAGATATAACTTAATGCTGACTCCTTATTTATGAATGCAATCTTTATAAACACTGTCCTTATTAAATAACTTCCAGGAATACAGACACAAAGTCAGGAGTTGAACTAAATTAAATTTATATTGAATACACACTAGTTAATTTTTAGAAAGTTATTAATATGTAACAAAATAAGAATTAAAATAAAAATGGGTCATAAAAAAGTAAATGATCAATTGATGCAAGGAGAAAAAGGCAATGTATGGTTCAAAGGAAATTTTAACTTTAAGGAAAGAGGAGTATGTTCTCAAGGAAAGAATATTTGCTACAGTTATACAATAGGTTAATACATTTCTCTTATACATAAATAAAAGCAGTAATTTCCCTGAAAGTAGTAAAAACAACACATACAAACTCACTTTTTCACTTATAATAATGTTATAGTCCACTGGGTTTTGTTCTATGCCTTGGTTATCTTTGGTAAGAGCTGCAAATTCATTGTTTCCATCCCTTAATTTATAAATAAGATGCTGAAATTCAACTACAGATTCCAGAGGCTCAATTCCATAAGAAACATTTTCAAACTGCAGTATTCCTCTGTAAAATTATGGATAAAAATGTTAAGTGCTTTCAATCAATTCTATATGATAAAATTCTGACAGAATCCTAAAGAAGAAGGAGGATGGTAAAGAATGTTTCTGAGCTCAGTATTTTTAGCCAAATTCTTTACATTTTGGAGATAACTCTGAAGAGACAAAGGATCTCCTGCAATCCACAAAACTAACTTTTCATTTCATTCTCTTTCTAGTTGTAAAGGCAGAAGAAATTATGTAATCAGTTGCTAGGTATATAAGTATACAGCATTACAGTGATCAAGAAATTCCCTGTCCTCCAAGTCAGTGACTTAAAGAAAGCAACAGTAAATAGAAATCTTAATGAATTTCTCTCTGTCTTGTGTTGGTTTTGAAAACTGCTTATATTGCTTATATAACAAAACTATATGTAATGAGTAATTTTATTTATAAAAATAAAATTTAGCAGTAATTATGAAAATACATGTATTTTCATTAAGTACACAGTCTGAATAAGAAATTAAAAACATGAGTTTAAAGAGTAAACAACTTTCATAACTATTATTTCCTGCAAACAGATTATATTTCAATAGCTAAGTAGTAAGATACTTCCCAAAAACCAAATTTCAGGGTTCCATATAACAAGTACCGAAGAACATTATTTGTGAAAATAAGGAGCTTATACTACAAAATGAAGGTGAAGAATTTACTGACAGAATGGAAAACTCTAGGCATTAAGGAGGAAACCCTACAATTCTTAGAGTTTAAGACAGTGATATTATTAGAAAAATATGAGTACTATATTAATAACTATTTGTTTATATAGAATTTGTCTCCTCTCCCTGAAGGTGATTTTCCTGAAGAAAAAGATTGTTTATCTTTATTTATCTTTATATCTCCAAACACGAGGCTAGTAGGTGATATATCATAGTACCAAAAATATTATTTGCTGAAAAACTAAGTTATCCTAAACAGCTCTTCCAACTTGCTCTAGTCATGTACATTCAGTTGTCATTTCTGTAGTTAAGAAAAAATAAGATATAGATTAAAGAAACTAGGAAATCTAAACCTTCAAGGAAGTTAGAAATGTCTCTAGTCAGCAAGGAACGTGAAGAGATAAAAGAGAAGAAAGATGTTCACTGAAGGATATCATTGCACATGGGAATCCTCTTCCATCTCCAAACTTAATATAAACATAACAAATTCACTGCAGCCAAAAATCATTAACTATAGTGTTCACATATCAATGATAGAAAATAAATAACCTCAATCCAGTGCACGTGCTGAGTGTAACAACAGAATTGGGATATCCTTCAACATACCCCTGGTAATAGCACTGAGCCTATGGAAAAAAAAAAAAAGTGGTTACTTAGGATTAACAAAACTTTCTAATGATTTCTTATTTTTATACTTGCCAGAACTTTCTGAGTATTTTCACAGGCTACATGGTTTATATCAATATGAATAAAGTGACACTCAGAAAGTTTCCCTCTATTTGTCACTTTCACTATATTAACTACTCTTCTGATGAATACTTGAGGTTATTATTTTATACCCTGCTTGCAAAGTTTTACCCATATTTTATGTTAAATTACTTTCTAATATATAAATTTAGCTCATCAATCAAAAGACAAAGATTATGGGGGCGTCTGCGTGGTGCAGTCGGTTAAGCATCCGACTTCAGCTCAGGTCACGATCTCGCGGTCCGTGAGTTCGAGCCCCGCGTCCAGGCTCTAGGCTGATGGCTCGGAGCCTGGAGCCTGTTTCCGATTCTGTGTCTCCCTCTCTCTCTGCCCCTCCCCCATTCATGCTCTGTCTCTCTCTGTCCCAAAAATAAATAAAAAACGTTGAAAAAAAAATTTAAAAAAAAAGACAAAGATTATGAATCTGAATATCTTTAAAAATCTAATATTCTGCTAAAAAGAAACACCTAAAATTTAAAGGCAGAGAAAGATTAAAGAACTAGAAAAAGATACACCATATCAACACAAACCAAAAGGATTGTGGACCTATCCTATCTGGACCTATACTAACACAGGAAATGAAGACTTTAAGGCAAGAAGCATTACTAGTGATAAAGAGGGACATTTCATAATGAAAAGAATTTCAACTGACCAGGAAGATACAAATATTCCAAATCTGTATTCACTTAATACATAGCTTCAAAATACATAAGCCCAAAATTGAAAGAATAATAAAAATAAATGCATAATCATACTAAAAGATAACATTTGTCAGTAACTGATAAATCAAGCATTCAGAATCTACAGAAGATTTAAACAGCATGTTAGCAACCTAATATAAGTAGAACAAAAACTGAAGAATACACTTTCTTTTTAAAGAGCATGGAACATTTACAAAAATGAAATCAACTTCTGAGCCATGAAGCAAGACAACAAATTTTAAAGAGCTGAAGTCATACAAAGTTTGGTCTCTGACCACAATACAATTAAGCTAGAAATACATCAAACATCATCACAGAGAGGGAAAAAAAAAAAAAAAGGAAGATTATATAATTTCCAAGACACAGTAGATAAATTTTGGTGGAAACCAATGTAAGATTTCTTTTTAAAACACTGCTTTATACTGACACTAAGGGGAGGAAGAAGGAACAAGAAAAAGAAACTGATGGTCCTATCCAATAAAAGTGAAGTGACATGGTGTCCAAATTCAATCTTTCAACAAATTTTTGTTATGCTAACCATGTGCCAGGCATTTTTCTAGACACTGGGGATACATCAGTGAAAAAAAAAAAAAACAGATGAAACTCCCTGCTCTCATGAAAATTATATGCACTGGGGAAACAGAAAATGAAACAAATAGATAAAATATATGACACATCATATATTGATAATCACTATGAAGAAAAATAAAACAGATAAAGTAAGAGAGTACTAAGGTTAAGAGTTCAATTTAAAATAGGGGGTAGTCAGGGACTAATAGAGTAATTTTAAACAAAGGCCTTAAGGAAAGGGAATCTTGAAATCTTGAGAAAGAGAACAATATGGATTAGAGAAAATAGAAAGTACAAAGATCTTGAAAGGAAAACATGTCTGGTATGTTAAAGAACAAGGAGACCCATATAACTGGAACAGAATAAACAAGGTAGACAGTAACAAGAGATGAAGTCAGGCAAAGAGGACCAGATTGTGTAAAAGCTGTAGGATATTGAAATGACTTCAGTTTTCACTTTGTGAACAATAGGAGATCATACCATGGAGGGTTCTGAGCACAAAAACAACATAATGTGTCTAGGCTTTAAATATGATCTATCTGGTTGCCATGTTGAGAACTAACTGAGGGGATGGGCAAGGTATAGAAACAAGGAGATTATTCAAGAAGTTATAGTAATAATCCAAACATTTACTTGGAAAAGAGTGGTATCAGTGGATGGAGACAGAGGAAGAGGATGGATTCTGGGTAGAATCAATTAAATTTATTGATGGATAGGATGAGGGTTAAAAAAAGTTTTAAAATGTATGATTTTGTGTCCAATAATATTTGTGTTTGCTTCTATTAGTCTTTAATTTATATTAATTTATTCAATAAAATATAAATAAACTAAATAAATGGTGTCTATATTCTAGATAGAGTAAAAGCCTCAGTCCATCAAGTTTGTCTTTAATTTTTTTTTTCAACGTTTTTTATTTATTTTTGGGACAGAGAGAGACAGAGCATGAACGGGGGAGGGGCAGAGAGAGAGGGAGACACAGAATCGGAAACAGGCTCCAGGCTCCGAGCCATCAGCCCAGAGCCTGACGCGGGGCTCGAACTCCCGGACCGCGAGATCGTGACCTGACTGAAGTCCGACGCTTAACCGACTGCGCCACCCAGGCGCCCCCATCAAGTTTGTCTTTAATTTACTAAGACTTCAGGAAGACCTAATAGTGAGGGAAATGAGGCAATAAATGGATTCTTAACTATATCATCTATGAATAGTGTTCTGTATTAGGAAAATATACAATGTAAAAAAGATTTTAGGGACACCTGGGTGGTTCAGTCAGTTAAGCGTCTGACTCGATTTAGGTTCAGGTCATGATCTCAATGTTTGTGAGTTTGAGCTCAGCATCAGGCTCTGTGCTAATGGCACAGAATTCTCTCTCTCTCTCTCTCTCTCTCTCTCTCTCTGCCCCTTCCCTGCTCTCTCTCTCTCTCTCTCTCTCTCTCTCTCTCTCTTCTAATATAAATAAATAAATAAATAAATAAATAAATAAAATTTTTAAAGCATTAAAAAAGATTTTATAAATCTGTAAAATATAGAACTTAAATCTTACCTGAACATCTGAAGGATGTGAATTCATAAATCCTTGATTATACACATAAACCATAAAATTATGTGCTAAAAACATCCTGAATTCAAAAAATGAGAGAATATTAAAAGTTATTCTTTCTGAAGCATATAAAGCAGTGCTCAGCAAAGTAAAGTAATACCCCCAGGCCAAATCTGACCTACTCTGTCTTTGTAAATAAAGTCTTATAGGAACACAGCCACACCCATTAAGTTATGTATGGTCCATGGCTGCTTTCAAGCTACAACAGCAGAGTTGATAAATTTTCATTGAAGTAGTATGATCCTCAAAGCCTGGTATATTTATTATCAGGGCCTTTATAGTAAGTCTGCAAACACGATAAAGGTAGTATTTTCTTTTGACATGTATGTGATTTATAGTCAAAGCAATATGCACTCAAAAATAATTTTTCTATTTTAATGAACTCCCTTAAGGAAAATAAGAAGGGACTACAAGATGAGAGAAAAGGCACTGTAAAATTTACAAAGATATGAACTAGATATAGGATTATGAGAATTTTCCATTCTTTCTTTCTTTCTAAATTTTACTACCACGCATATATATTACCCACATAATGAAGTAGAAGCCATATTAATCTAAACATAGATACTAAAACCAGAAGTTCAACATTCTCTGGTATCATTGCCTATACTTATCCTATTTTAGGTATGCTTCCTCACCTCATGGTCACTCTTCAATTCAATGTAACATAAGCAGACCACCCACACTAGCTAGTTGGGAATCCTCTACTAAAAGTGATCTCATACAGGTTACTAATGACCCTCTAGTTGTCAAATCTAAAAGGCAGTTTAAAGTTAAGTAAAAGTAGTCTGACATACACATACTGTTGACCACACTTCCCTTCTTTAAACTATCTACTCTTCAACTCTAATCATACCATTTCCACCTGGCTTCCCAAATATCTTTCTATATACTTTTATGAGTCCCTTTATCTAGATCCTTGCTTCTTCCATGGTATTCAATTCTGGGTTGTTTTTCCTTCTCACCTTTAATATTCACCCCATCTCTACACATTTATCTTGTTCATTTCTGGTGCTTCATTTATATCCACATAAAATAGATGGCTCTGAAATTCATACTCCCATTCTAAATTAAATCTAACTGCCAAATGGACACTTCTGGAATATCCCACAAGCACTTTATATGTAACTTTTCCAAAACTGAGCCCTTATTGCCCGTGACTCAGATCTGTTCCCCTTCTCCTTCACTGCCAAACCAAATCTCTACTATCACTATATCCAATGTTAGCTAATATTTTTCCTGCCACCTCAGTATATCTCAGAAAAAAAAGCCCTATCTCTACAGACATAGCTCTGCTTTTCATTATTTCTCATATAAGTTATTTGCAAGAACTTTCTAATTGTCATTATGCTGTCATAATCATTATGCAAATAACTTCCCAAACAATACACACATGCTCTATCCATCTCCTAAACTCCAGTTCCTATAATGCTTACGACTGTTTATAGTCCTGATAAGATGTCCAAATGCAATGTGAGTTCTTTCACTTTCCCTCTTATATACCTGAGAAGATCTTTGAGTTGTCATTTATCATATTCTTCCCTTCTGTCTAAAGGAGTAGGTTAACTGTTCTTTGACTCAATGCTATTCTTCAGCATTTTACATAAGGGAACATTTGTTTATACATCTCTCTCTAAGAAACTTCCCTTCAGGCAAAAAAAAACTGTGTTTCTTGTTTCTTAAAAAGCATTCATCTGAGCCTCTTTCTTCTTTTTCTACCAAACATTTTTGAAAAAGTTATTTACACTTACTACTTTACATTTCTCAAATCCATCTCTCCCTCATACTATGTAGTCTAGTTCTATAACCAACATTTAACTGAAACTATCCTATTGAAGGTCACAAATTAATTCTAAGTCAATTTTTCTCAATTTGTTTTCCATGAAAGAATTAAACCCCACAGAAAGTTATTTCAATTACTTTCTCAACTCCCTAAAGGATGGTACATAAATAGTACTATTTTCCATAAACTATACACCAGCTTGCACAAGCATATAATCTAATTTCCATATTAAATTCCTTATTCCATATCCCTATTGGTAGTCCTGCCTCCCTCATCAAACTCTAACTGATACAATCAGTTACAGACTTACTTCTTATTGCAATAGCCTGCCCTGATTATATAGGTCCTTCTGGGTCTGCCAACAACATAAGATCATATAAATTAATCTTCAGGAGGTGAGTCCCTATTTTTTTCTGTTCCTCCCCCCTATTCACAAAAGACTACTTAAGGCATTAGGAACAAAAATTTAATTAATTCACAGGAGAGCATCTGCTCATCTGAGACAACTAAAAGGTTTAATAACAACTACATTAATTATTTTTAACACTATTTTTATTATAAGTAAATAAATTCATATCAATAAAATGAAATACAAAACTAGAGAATAAAAAATTACCTTTGCTTAAGATGTATAGTGTATAGCTTCTGGTCTATTGTAATAATATATGATATCCATTCCTAGAGAACCCAGAAAACTAAGCTGATCAATGTGACAGAGGCAAAACAAAAATTTTACATCAACGCATTCCTCCAAACAATCCCTAAAATGTCTTAGTTAAAATGTCTGTGATAGATATGATTTAAAATCTGCAACAATATATCAAAAATTATAACATATACTTATTATATAATCCATTCTTACTATTTCCACAAAACTAAGTCCAACCTAAGGATTTATATAGGATTAGAAATCTATATTTAACTGAATTTTAAGGTCTTCTGAAATTAGAGACTATGTGTTATGCTGTAATGTCTATTTAGGGGACATCATTGGGATAATAAGGTATCCTGTAACAGTGAAGCTTATTCCATTAGGCACAAAAGATATTTATTTTAGCTGTTTTCTTAAAATGTATTGTCTGTTTTCTATTTTTTCCAAATAAAAAATTCTTAAAATTTGGTATTGTTTTTGACTCTATTACTACCATTCCCAAGTTAAAACATAAATAACAAACAGTAAGTTGTAATATCAGTAAGTTGCTGCACCTGAGTGATGAGATTTAATCCAGCCAAAGAGAACATGTAAAAAGCAAGAGTTTGAGCATCACTGAAAAAAAACAAACAAAAAAACAAAAAAACAAAAAAACCTTAAAGCATTTAAAAACCAAAAAGACACAAATATCAGAATATAGAAAAAAGATAAGCCTCCCAGGGTCTGTGACTGCCAGCCCTGCCCACCCACAAAAAATTCACAAAGGGCAGCACAGAGAGAGCATGATAGCTTGGGATCACTGTAACCCCAAAGTCAGACTGGGGGTAGACATCTGGTCTGACTGCAGGTCCTGCCCATCAACGAAAGCTTCTCAGGGGACAACACAGGGAGAGTGCTCTGCAGCAGGCTGACTTTAGTTCTGGCAAACATATGCTCTGACTCTATTCAAGTCCAATGCAGTCCCAGACTGGCTCCTTAACAACACAGGGAGCAAACACTGCAAACGAATGGCAAAGAGAGCCATTATAGACAACTGGACTAAAGGTAAACACATCTCAACCACAACATTAGGGCACATGCAACACATATAGATAACATTCCTGAAGCACCAGGATCTGGTAAATAGGGGACATTATACTTCAGGGCACTACAGGACCTCTTCTTCATAAAGCCACTACTTTCAAGAGCAGGAGACACAGCTGACATTCCTAACACATAGAAACAGACACAGAGAATTAGACAAAATTAGAAGATAGCAGAACATGTCCCAAATGAAAAAAATAAAATGAAACAAAATGAAACACAGAAAAAGAGCTAAATGAAATGGAAATAAGCAATATGCATGATAGAGAATTCAGAGTAATGGTCATAAAGACACTCACTGGATTCAAGAAGATCTGGGACAGAAAATATTAAAAGAACCAATCTGGGATAAAGACCTCAATAACAGAAACTAAAATACATTAAAGGGAATAAATCTTAGACTAGAAGAAGGAGAAGAACAAACCAGTGAGCTGGATGACAAAGTAATGGAAAGCAACTAAACTTAAGAGCAAAAAGTAAAAGAACAATAAAAATGAGAATAGGTTAAGAAATCTCAGCAATACCAATAAGTATAGTAACATGAACATTATAAGAATCCAGAAGGAGGAGAGAGAGAAGAGGGAAGAAAATTTATTCAAAAGAATAATAAATGAAAACTTCACTAATCTGGGGAAGGAAACAGAAATCCAGATCCAGGAGGCACAGAGTGCCCCCAACAAAATCAACCCAAAGGGGTCCATGCCAAATAATAATTAAAACAGCACAAAGAAATAATAGAGAATTTTAAAAGCAGTAAGAGAAAAGAAAACAGTTATATACAAAACAAACCCCATAAGGCTACCAGCTGATTTATCAGAAGAGACTTTCCAGATCAAAAGGGATTGGCATGATATATTCAAAGTTGAAAGGAAAAAAATTGGCAGCCAAAAATATTCTATCCAGCAAGGATATTCAGAATAGAAGGAGAGATAAAGAGTTTCCCAAATGAACAGATGTTAAAGGAATTAATCACCACTAAAACAGCTTTAAAAGAAATGTTAAAGGAGATACTTTCACTGGAAAAGAAAGACCATAAGTAAGGGTAAGGAAAAGAAAAAAACTCACAGGTACATATAAACATAATAAAAGTAGAAGATCAATCACTTATAAAAACAATAGGTATATTAAAGCAGTAAATCAGTCAAAAGATTCACAAAATAAAAATATGTAAAGTATGACATCATATACCTAAAATGTGAGGGAAAGGAATGAAAAATCAGTGCATTCATAACATGTTCAAACTTAAGTGACCATCAACTTAATACAGAACAGATATAAACACAGGATGTTATATATGAACCTAATGGACACAACAAATCAAAAACCTGTAATATATATGCAAAAAATAAAGAGAAAGAGATCCAAGCATTTCACTAAAAACAGCCATCAAAAAGAGAAGAGAGTGCAAGAGAAGAACAGAACAGAGAAGAACTACAAAAAAAAAACTATAAAACAAGTAACAAATGACAATAATTACATACCTATCAATAATTATTTTGAAGGGGAAGAGTTAAGATGGTGGAGTAGTAGGGGCACTCTATGCTTGCCTCCTCCTTGTAACATAGCCGAATACATAACAAATAATTCCTAACATCCAAGAAATCGATAGGAAGACTGAGAGAACAAACTGCATATCTCAGAGGGAGAAAAACAGCCACATCGTGGAAGGTGGAAGCTGTGGAGAACTGATTAGGGGGAGAAAAGAATTGTGCTGTGGAGGGGAGGGAGCCCTGATCATGAACAAAGGAGAAAGAGAGACAAGACAGAAAAGGAGAGAAAGCAGCAGGCAGGGGACTGTGAAAGAAAAACTCTTCTCCAAAGACATTGACTGGGGAAAGGACAAGAGCTGATTATTTCAAGTTTTTACAAGAAGTGGAGCTCAACGTCTAAAGTTTTAGAAGTCCACACCATCACTGGGATCATACCTGGTGGCTTAGGGGTGCTCCTGTGGGAAAAGAGGACAGAGGCCCAGGAGGGGACAGCATGGTCTGAGGATCCCCTGGGTTGCATAGGAGAAAGAGTTCCACTTCTTGGAGTGCATTTGAGAGACATGGCACTGACTCTCAAGGGACAAAAGAGAAGGCCACTGAGCAGTCCCATTAACTAGCATAGCTGTAGAGGCACCTATTGAAGGCAGCTAACTGGAAGCCAGTTAGCTTTGGCTGTGCTTTACCATAAACTCCTAACCCCGTGTAGTTATGGGACTGCTTTTCCAGGACAAACCAGCACCAGCCACAGTGTGACAAGATCTTCCCCCAGAGGATCAGAGTGGGTCTAGACTGCTGCACAGGATTCCTAAAATTTAGAGTTTTGAAACCCAGCTGAGCACTTGAGATAAAACACAGGAGCACTGATCTATCAGGCAGACAGATGGCTCAGAAACAGAAGGGTGAAGGCAGGGTTCTGATAGAAGCCTGGGACACAATATTCAGAATAGAAGGAGAGAGAAAGAGGGGAGATTGTTCGCTCTTCTATGAGGGCTTCCTGAACAGCAGCTGTTAAAAAAGGAGTGCAAACTCCTCTCTCCAGGGATGAGAGAACAATATAACATTTCCACCCCACACCATCCCCACATTAGCATGGACAGACTTCAGTGAGCAACACAGTATCCCAAGTGGAGGCTCAAGCCATTTACACAAAGTCCCACCCCACTGTGTCCTGCAGGTGCATCTTTACTAGGGCAAGTGATGCTGAGGACCAGTGCAGTAGGCCGCTCACCCAGAAGACCAGCACAAACTCCCCAGCCACACCAATTCCACTGATCATAGAGTGCAGCAAAGCTTCAGCTCTAGGGGAAATAGAATCTAGCCTTTTCTAACAAGCAGTTAAAATATACCTACTTAAAATGTGCCACACACTGGACAAGATCCAAACAATCCACACTGCAAGCAAGGAGAAACTCTACAGAGGACTGATCTGAGAGAAAGGGTAGCCAAATCACAACAGCAGAGTGTACAAAGTATACACCAAAACAACTTCTTGAAGGGCCAGGCCCTGGACAGTATATGACCTCTACTTAATACAGTCATTATTATCAGGAGCAGCAATATAACAGGGTTTCCTAACATACAGTTGGCAGAGGTCTAGGCAAAATGCCAAGGAGGCAGAATTTATCCCAAAAGGAAGAACTGGAGGAGGTCATGGCCAGGGATCTAATCAAAACAGATGGAAGTAATATGCTTGAACCAGAATTTAAAACAACAATCATAAGGAGAATAGCTGGACTTGAGAAAAGCATAGAAGAAACCAGAGAGACCTTTACCACAGAGATAAAAGCCCTAAAAACTAATAAAGCCAAAATAAAAAATTATATAACTAAGATGAAAAACTGACTAGATGTATTGGCAACAAGGATGGAAGAAGCAGAGGAATGAATAAGTGACACAGAAGATAAAATTATGGAAAATAATAAAGCTGAAAGAAAGAGGGAAAGAAAAATATTGGATCACGAATGTAGACTTAGGGAACTCAACAACTTCCTGAGCATAATAACATTCATATAATAGGAGTCTCAGAAGAAGAGAGGGGAAAGGGGGCAGAAGGTTTATTTGAGCAAATTATAGCTGAAAACTTCCTTAATTTGGAAAAGAAAACAGACATTGAAATAAAAGAGGCACAGAGAATGCCCATCAAAATCAACAAAAGCCATAGACAACACCAAGACACACTGCAGTAAAATTTAGACTATACACAGGAAAGGAAATAATCCTGAAAGCAGCAAGAGAAAAAAAATCCTTAACTTACAAGGGAAGACAAATCAAAATCGGGTTCACAGCAGATCTCTCCACAGAAACTTTGCAGGCTAGAAGTGAGTGGCATAATATATTCAATGTGCTGAATGGAAAAAATAAATATGTAGCCAAGAATGCTTTATCCAAAAAGGCTGCCATTCAGAATAGAAAGAAAGATAAAGAGTTCCCCAGACAAATAAAACCTAAGAGTTCATGACCACTAAACTAGCCCTATAAGAAATATTATAGGGGACTCTTTGAGTGGGAAAGAAATCAAAAGCAACAAAGACTAGAAAGAAACAGAGAACATCAGAAACAACTGTAAAGAAACAACTTAACAGGTAACACAATGGCAATAAATTCATATTTTTCAATAGTCACTCTGAATGTAAGTGGACTAAATGTATGAATCAAAATATACAGGGTATCAGAATGGATAAACAGGAAAGACCCATCTATAGGCTGTCTATAAGAGCATAAATCATTTTAGACCTAAAGAGACTTGCAGATTGAAACTGACAGGATGGAGAACCATCTATCATGCTAATGGATGTCAAAAGAAAGCCAGAGTAAAAATACTTATATCTTACAAAGCAGATTTTAAACCAGACTGCAACAAGGGATGAAGAAGGGCACTATATCATAATTAAGGGGTCTACCCAACAAGAAGATGCAACAACTGTAAACATTTATGCCTCCCAACTTGCATGTATGCAAATATAATAATCAATTAATAACAAACATAAAGAAATTCACTGAAAATAATACAATAAGAGTAGGGGACTTTAACATGCCACTTACAACAATAGACCATCTAACCAAAACTCAACAAAGAAACAATGACTTTGAATGACACACTGGACCAGATGGACTTAACAGTTATATTCAGAACATATCATTCTAGAGCAGTAGAATACACATTTTTAAAGTGCACATGGAATATTCTCCAGAGTATATCACATACTAGGTCACATATCAGGACTCAACAAGTATAAAAATATTGAGATCATACCATGCATATTTTAGGACGCCAACACTATAAGATCAGCCACAAGAAAAAATTTGGAAAGACCACAAGTATATGGAGGTTAAAGAACATTCTACTAAAGAATGAATGGGCTAACCATGAAATTAAAGAGGAAATTTAAAAATATATGGAACCCAATGAAAATGAAAACATGACAGACCAGAACCACTGGGATGCAAAAGGCGGTCCTACAAGGTAAGTATATTGCAATACAGGCATACCTCAAGAAGCAAGAAATGTCTCAAATACCCAACCTAACCTTACATCTAAAGCAGCTAGAAAAGGAACAGCAAATAAAGACAAAGCCAGTAGAAGATGGGAAATAATAAAGACTAGAGAAATAAACACCATAGAAACAAACAAACAGTAGAACAGATCAACAAAACAAGAACTGGTTCTTTGAAGAATAAAACTGATAAACTTCTAGACAGATTTATCAAAAAGAAAAGAGAAAGTACCCAAATAAATAATGAATGAAAGAGGAGAGATCACAACAAACACTACAAAAATACAAACAATAATAAAAGAATGTTATGAAAAATTATATGCCAAAAATTGAGCAATCTGGAAGAAATAGACAAATTCCTAGAAACAAACAAACTACCAAAATTGAAACATGAAGAAACAGGAAATTTGGACAGACCCATAACCAGCAAATAAAATGAATCAGAAATCAAAAATCTCCCAACAAACAAAAGTCCAGGGCCAGATGGTTTCCCAAAGGAATTCTACCAGACATTTAAAGAAGAGTTAATACCTATTCTTCTCAAACTGTTTCAAAAATACAAATGGAAGGAAATCTTCCAAACTCATTCTAGGAGGCTAGCATTACCTTGATTCCAAAACCAGACAAAGAACCTACTAAAAATAAGAATATCAGGCCAATATCCCTGCTGAACATGGATGGAAAAATTCTCACCGAGATACTAGCAAATCGAATTCAACAGTACATTAAAAGAATTATTCACCATGATCAGGTAGGATTTATTCCTGGGCTGCAATGGTGATTCAATTGCAAATTAACATACACCACATAAATAAAAGAAAGGATAAAACCATATGGTCCTCTCAATAGACATATAAAAAGCATTTGACAAAACACAGCATCCATTCTTGATTTAAAAAAAAAACCCCTCAACAAAGTAGGGATACACAGAACATACCTCAACATCATGAAAGCCATATATGAAAGACCCACAGCTAATATCATCCTCAATGGAGAAAAACAGAACTTTAATTAAATGGTCAGGAATTAGATAGGGATGTCCATTCGCACCATTACTATTTAACATAGTACTGGAAGTCTTAGCCTCAGCAATCAGACAACAAAAAGAAATAAAAGGCATCCAAATTGGCAAGGAAAAAAGTCAAACTTTCACTATTTGCAGAGAATGTGATACTCTATGTAGAAAATCCAAAAAAAAAAAAAAACACCAAAAAATTGCTAGACCTAATACATGAATTCAGCAAAGTCTCAGGATATAAAATCAATGTACAGAAATTGGTTGCATTTCTATACACCAATAATGAAGCAGCAGAAAGAGAAATCAAGGAATTGATCCCATTTACAACTGTACCAAAAAACAATTAGGTATAATAATTAGGTTTATTAGGAATAAACCTAACCAAAGATGTGAAAGATCCATACTCTGAAAACTATAGAACACTTATGAAGGACACTGAAGAAGACACAAAGAAATGGAAAAATGTTCAATGTTCATGGATTGGGAGAGCAAATATTGTTAAAATGTCTATACTACCCAACGCATTCCACATTTTTAATGTAACCCCTATCAAAATACCACCAGCATTTTTCACAGATCTAGAACAAACAATCCTAAAATTTGTATGGAACCACAAAAGACCCTGAATAGCCAAAGCAATCCTGCAAAAGAAAAGCAAAGCTGGAGTCATCAAGACAGTATGATACTGGCACAAAAACAGACACATAGATAACAGGAACAGAATAGAAAACCCAGAAATTGACCCATAACTATATGGTCAACTAATCTTCAACAAAGCAGAAAAGCACATTTAATGCAGAAAAGACAGCCTCTTCAACAAATGGTATTGTGAAAACTGGACAATTATATGCAAAAGAATGGGACTGGACCACTATCTTACACTAGACACAAAAATAAACTCAAAATGGATTCAAGACCTAAGTGAGACTTGAAGCCATAAAACTTCTGGAAGAAAATATAGGCACTAATCTCTTTGAAATCAGCTGTAGAAACATTTTTTTTTTTAAGATATGTCTCCTCTGGCAAGGGAAACAAAAGCAAAATTAAACTACTGGAACTATATTCAAAAAGAATGAAAATTTGCCATTCACAACTACGTGGATGGAACTAGAGGGTATTATGCTAAGCGAAATTAGTCAGAGAAAGACATATCATATGACTTCACTCATACGAGGACTTTATGATACAAAACAGAGGAATATAAAGGAAGGGAAGCAAAAATAATATAAAAACAGGGAGGGGGACAAAAACATAAGAGACTCTTAAGTATGGAGAACAAACAGAGGGTTGCTGGAGGGGTTGTGGGAGGGGGGATGGGTTAAATGGGTAGGGGGCATTAAGGAATCTACTCCTGAAATCATTGTTGCACTATATGCTAATTAACTTGGATGTAAATTTTAAAAATTAATTAAACTTTTTTTAAATGGGCAGTAAACATGAACAGACATTTCTCCAAAGAAGACATGCAGATGAACAACAGTCACATGAAAAGATGCTCAACATCATTCATCACCAGGAAAGTGCAAATCGAAGACACAATGGGATGTCACCTCACATCAGTCAGAACAGCTAAAATAAAAAACACAAGAAACAACAAATGTTGGCAAGAAGGTAGAAAAAAGGAACCTTGTACACTGCTCGTGGGAATACAAACTGTGCAACCACTATGGAAAACAGTTTGGAGGCTCTTCCAAAAAATTAAGACTGAAACGACCAGGGGCACCTGGGTGGCTCAGTCAGTTACACATCCAACTTCAGCTCAGATCATGATCTCATGGTTTGTGGATTTGAGCCCTGTGTCAGGCTCTGTGCTGACAGCTCACAGCCTGGAGCCTGTTTCAGATTCTGTGTCTCCCTCTCTCTCTCTGACCCTCCCCCATTCATGCTCTGTCTCTCTCTGTCTCAAAAATAAATAAACATTAAAAAAAATTTTAAAAACTAACATCAAAATACATCATCAGATTAAAAAAAAAAAGGACTAGAATGACCATTTAAACAGTAATTTCACTACTGGGTAATTACCAAAAGACTACAAAAACACAAATATGACAAGATATATGCACCCCTATGCATATTATTATTATTATTGCAGCATTATTTAATATAGAATGAACCCAAGGGCCCATCAATAGATGAATGGATAAAGAAGATGTAATATGTATACACAACAGAACATTACTCAGCCATAAACAAGGAATGAAATCTTGCCATTTGCAACAACATGAATAGATCTAGAAAGTATAAAGCTAAGTGAAATAAGTCAGTTAGAGAAAGTCAAAGAATAGAATAGAATAGAATAGAATAGAATAGAATACCCCGAATTCAAAAAGATGTATGTACCCTATTTACTGTAGCAATTTACAATAGCCAAAGCAATCTAAGTGTCCTTTGATAAATGAACAGGTAAAGAAAATGTGGTATACACACACACACACACACACACACACACTGGAATATTACACAACAATAAATAAGGATGAAATCTTGCTTTTTGTAAAAACATGATGGACCTTGAGGGCATTATGCTAAGTGAAATAAATCAGACTGAGAAAGACAAAGATCATATGATTTCACTCATATGAGGAATCTAAAAACAAAACAAATGAATAAACAAATAAAAAGGAGAATCAGACCTGCAAAAACAAAGAACTACCTCTGATGGTTGCCAGAGGGAAGGGGGTTGAGGGGATGGACAAAATGCCTGAAGGGGAACGGAAGATACAGGCTTTTGTTTATATGGAATGAGTAAGTCATGAAAATAAAAGGTACAGCATAGAGAATACAGTCAATGATATTATAATAGTGTTGTATGGTGAAAGATGGTAGTTACACTTGTGATCATAGCATAATGTATAGAGATGTTGAATCACTATGTTGTATACCTGAAACTGATGTAACATGTGTCAACTATACTTAAAATCAAAAAATTTTTAAAAGGGATTCTCTTAACCATTTTGGTGAAAATTATTCTCTTCATCTGAATCGTGTAAATATTACTCAGATAAGACCCTAATTCTTCTACATTATTTTCTTTATTAGAACTTTTAAAATTTTTACCATAAGGAAATAACAAATGTTAGACAAAACAGAAGATTCCCATCTATATATTTGCTTTCACTATCAAACTTAAAATTCCATATAAGTAGTAATAGTGTATACTTAGATTCATTCTATAATGGGGTTGATACATTTAATTGCTATAAATAAGAATTTAAAAAATCATATAATATTGTGAAAAATATCTCTTACATTTTCTAGTTCCAAATTATCACTTGTATTTTCTTGGATTTTCTCTGGAACTATAATTTGTAAAAATGGATTTTGAGAACCTGAAGAAAGAAAAAAGATAGTTAATAATTGTGTCTTATACCTGACTATTTGTTCAGGTTCTTTTGTAGAATTCACTAAAATGCACATATGAGTCATCCTTATGTACTCCTATAAAAATCTTGAAAATGCTTAATTTAAAAACAGAGTAGTTAAGATCAAAAAAAAAAAAAAAAGGACTGGGGGGTGGAGACAGGGCATAGTTAAACTTAGACAAAATTTGCTGTTACTGGAGAAAACAAACAAACAGACCAAAAAAAGGTCAAAGATATACTTCAAGCAAACTTTCCTTAAATAAAAGATTTGAAACAATACACTGAAAAGTACACAGAATTCAGGAATAACTGATAACAATTAAAATTGAGAAATATTCTACTAAAGTTATTGGGTGTCTAAGATAAAGAAAGAATCCTATTGGCCTATGAACAAAAAGAAAAACAAAATCATATTGGGCATAAGGGAGAAAAGCAGGCTGGCTTGACAATTTTTATAACAGTATTCAAAATTTAAAAACTGAAGAACAATGTCTTTATTTTTTTAAGTGTTTATTTAAATTCCAGTTAGTTATCACACATGGTAATATTAGTTTCAGGCGTACAAAGAGTGATTCAACACTTCCATACAACACCCTATGCTCATCACAAGTGTACTCCTTGATCCTTATTACCTATTTAACCCATGCCCTCACCCACCTCCCCTCCTGTAACCATTAGTTTGTTCTCTATGACTAACAGTCCGTTTCTTGGACTTTTCCCCTTTTATTTTATTTTATTTTATTTTATTTTATTTTATTTTATTTTATTTATTTTCCCCTTTGCTCATTTGTTTTGTTTCTGAAATTCCACATAGGAGTGAAATCACATGGTATTCATTTTTCTCTTACCGTGGTAAATCACATGATATTCATCTTTCTATTCTCAGCATATTACTCTCTAACTCTATCCATGTCATTGCTAATGGCAAGATTTCATACTTTTTTAATGTCTGAGTAATATTCCATTGTATATATACATACTACTTCTTTTTTCTTCTCAGATATAGGATTAGGGTTAGGGTTTATGGCCAGTGTTAGGGTCAGGCTTAAGGTTAGGGCCAGAGTGAGGGCATGTTCCTGGTATCCTGCTGTTTAGAGAACTCTCCAGAGGGCTCAATTTGGAGTTAGGGCTTTGGGGTTAGTGTTAGGGTTAGGATGAGGATGAGGATGAGGATTAAGGTTTAGGGGTTGGGGATTAAGTTGGAGTTAGGGGTTAGGGTTAGGGTGTTGGGGGCTAGCAGGTTTATATTAACTAGAGAAGATGTTACTTGAACTGATGGTTATACTCAGTGTAGTTTCAATAAGATATACACAAGGCTCTTCCCATATGCTTCTAACATATGTTTACAAACACTTATATCTTAATGAAAAAGGTGTCACTTGAAACATGCCATAGTTTCATTCAGGTAAGAATAGGTCTATTCCTACATGCTTTTACAGATGCATTTACAAACACATATAAATCAATGAAAAAGATGTTACTTGAACAATAGTTTATATACAGTGCATTTTCAATGAGGTAAGCATACGACTATTCCCATATGCTTTTATGTGTATGTGTAGAAACTTTAATGAAATATGATGATACTTGAAAACTGAATCTACAGAGTGTGGTTTCACAGTGTTAGGCATACAACTATTCCCATATGCTTCTATGCACATGTGAGAAACTTTAATGAAATATGATGATACTTGAAAAGACTGATTATACACAGTGTGGTTTCACAGCATTAAGCATATGGCTATTCCCATATGCTTCTACACATATGAAGAACTATGTTTTTAGAAAATCTTCAAGAAAAAGTGTATACCCTTGTATTTCATCCCCAACAAAACTGTTATTCAAATATAGGGGCAAAAGACAGGTATTTATAAGCAAAACTCAAGGAAAATAGTTCACCTCCACCTGTCACCAAAGGCAGAGAAACTTCTTCCAACAAAGGTACCAACATAGTTAAAGGTTAGTTGTGGATATTAAACAAACTTAAATATAGAATAAGGCTAATAAAACTGTGGAAGTCTTAGTTATCCAACAGGGTACAAATGTTATTAAACCATGATGATATAGACATAACATATATAATAATGTCAGGCAGTGTAGCAGAAGAGGAATACCATAAGTGCATCCTGATTTCCTTACATTTATTGCAATGTGGCCCCCCAAAAATGTGACTTAAAGTTTAAAATCAAGTTATAGAAGTAGAAACATACTGTTTAATGGTATAACAGTGTATAATAACTAAGATTTAAAATAACCACAGTCATGTAATAAAGGGGAGAGCCAAAAGTGGGAAGAAGTAGTAAGATATTAATTTTTCTAATTACTTACAGTGAGGAATCACTATTACTGCCTAAATAAAAATTTTAATCTATTATGTAAAACATTATAAATATTCCAAATTAAGAGAAAACATACACAAAGGCACCTACAAAATAAACCAAAAGCCAGATTTTTACAATGAAATACTTTACCAAAACAAAAATATGAAATCAGAAAAGTATGACAAGATCAAGATCTCAGAAGTTGTAAGATCAAAAATCTCAGTTTTATCAATAAATGTAAATAGGATAAAGCAACCAACTAAAGAAAATCTTCAGACTGGATCCACAAAATCAAAACCCAACTATTCAGACCTTCTATGGAATATTAAACACTTGCTCTAAGCTAATACTTATTTTTGAGGACCTAAAATATAACTGGTTCACTTCAGGAAAAGACATATGCTTATAAGAAGACTGGTGATACATGAAATTTAGGTTCAAATCTGTGAGTTTACTCCTGGGACTACAAATTCATCCTATCATAATCTGACCAATTACAGAAGAGTATGTGGAAATAGATATAATCAATATCTTATGTAATCACCATCTTGCCTTCCTGACCCATAGAATGAGAACTATCATGGTAGGAAGTCTGTGAATATCATAATGCACCATCACCAAAACATTAAACCAAAAGTTTTTCTAAATCCAGAAGGTAGTCCAACCCTGAAAAGAACTGAAATATACAAGAGCAGTGATTCCTATTATTTTCCTACTTTGTTTGTTTGATCTGTGCAGATTATAAGCAATAGAAAAAGACAAAGAATTGTCTTAAGTTTAATCAGGTGATATAATAAATATTGTTTATAGTAAAAAATATTGTTCCAAATATAGTCTCTTTACTGAAGCACAGCAACACAGGCATTGGCACCTGCAAGTAACCCCTGATAGAAAAAGGTGTTTTCTCTCTCCCAATAAGCAGAAACCTTCCAGGAGCAAGTCTGCTTAACAGTGAGAACAATGTACTTTCACCATCCATACTGCCTCAGGTTCTTGAATCATTTCTAGTTCTACTTCTTCCTAGACTCTAACATCTCACTATCTTTGGTAAGGGGAATAATAATTCCTCTCAAAGATGTCCATACTCTAATCCCCAGAACCTGTGAATATGTTAGATTACAAAGCAAAGTATATTAAGGTTGCCAATAAGCTGACCTTAAAATAGGGAATTTATCCTGGATTATCCATGTGGTATTAATTTAATCACAAGGGTCCTTAAAAGAAGATGAATGGGGGCAGAAGAGAAAACCAGAGAGATGGTAGTGTGAAAATAACTCAGCCCGATATTCCTAGCTTTGAAGATGCAAGGTAGAGGGCCTAGCCAAATAATGCAAACAGCCATTAGAATCTGGAAAAGGCAAAAGGAAGCAGACTACTATAGCCTATAGAAGAAACACAGCACTTTCAACACCCTGATTTTAGCCCAACGAGACCCATCTTTACAAAATTGTAAGATAATAAATTTGTATTGTTTAAGCCACTAAATTTGTGGTAAACTGTTACAGCAACAATAAAAAATTAATACATCATCTAAGAGACAATTATTCTGGAATTCTGGAATGAAATTGGACCACCATCTCAAACTATATACAAATATAAACGATACATACAAATATAATCTGAAACCATTAAACTCTTTATAAGAAAAAATAGGCAGTAAGCTCTTTGACATGGGTCTTAGTAATACTTTTTTGGATCAGTCTCCTTGGACAAGGGCAAAAAATCCCAAAAATAAATAAATGGGATTACATCGAACTACAAAAACTTCTATGCAACAAAGGAAATCATCAATGAAATTAAAAGGCAACCTGCTGAATGAAAGTAGATATTTGCAAATCATACATCTGATAAGGGGTTAATATTCAAAATATATAAAGAACTTACACAAGTTAATACCTAAAAAACAAACAAACAAACAAACAAACAAGCAACACAATTAAGAAACAGGCAAAGGGGCACCTGGGTGGCTCAGTTGTTAAGCATCCGACTTCAGCCCGGGTCACGATCTCACAGTTCATGTGTTCGAACCCCACATCAGGCTCTCTGCTGACAGCTCAGAGCCTGGAGTCTGTTTCAGATTCAGTGTCTCCCTCTCTCTCTGCCCCTCTCCCTCCCCTACTCATGCTCTTTCTCTCTCAAATAAACATTTTTTTTTATTTACAAAAAAAAGAAAAGAAATGGACAGAGAATTTAAATATACATTACTCCAAAGAAGACATACAGATGGCAAACAGGCCCATGAAAAGATGTTCAACATCATTAATCGTCAGGGAAATGAAAATCAAAACTACAATGAGATATCAATTCACATGTGTCAGACTGATTATCAAGAAGACAAAAAATAGTGTTCTTAAAAAAAATAAAATTTGAACAGATTGGAATTTGGATGATCTAAGAAATTTTTGTTAATTTTTAAGGTGTGATCATGATACTATGAGATTATATTTCAAAAGTATATTTTTTGTCAATTAGCAATACATACTGAAATATTTAGAGATGAAATGATATGTCTATAACTTGTTCCAAATAATATGAGAACAGAAAAGCAGAGGAACATAAAAAGAATTGGCTAGGAATTTATAATTGTTGAAGCTGGGTTTTTTTATACTCTTCTACTTCTGCATTTATTTGAAATTTCCATAATTAAAAATAAAATAATAACAGTAGAGGCCAAATAGTAAAGTATCCTCAAAGTGTTATTGGAAAAATAACTGTCAGTCTGAAATTCCATATCAAGCTAAATTGCCATTCAAGAGTGAGGGAGATATAAGGATATTTTCAAGTGAACAGACATTTTGTCACTCAAAATTTTTATGAAAAAGCTAAGAAAGGAAGAAGTGCTAGAAACAAGGTAAGCAAAGAAAGCAGTAAACAGTGGATAAATCCAAGCAAACTTGACTGAGGAAACAAATAGTAATAGAGATAATGACTAGGAAAATAATAAAAGTGGCACTAAATACTAAATAACAATAATATGTAAGAAGATGAGAGTGGTGTCTGACAACTTTCTATTCTCATTGTTGGAGGAGTTAAAATGGCAGAAAAGTACAGCTGTATTGAGGTCAGAATACTTGGAACACCCAGGAAATCTATCCGCGGAGTTACAGGAAAATCTCCACAGGTGGAGGGAGATAGCTTGGCAGGACTGAGCTGTGAGTATATGAATTGGGGGACATAAAACAGAGTGGGCACAGAGGGGAGGGATCCCCTTCTATGGAGAGACAAAAGGGAAAAAGAAGGTGTGGACTGTGGTATTGTGTTAGGACAAGAGAAAAACCTCTGCAGATCAGGACTGGTGAACAAGAAATACGAAGAGTGCCACTCTCTGCTTTGCAAACAGCCATAGGAGCTGAAGATCAGAGTTTTCAAAAGCACTCCTTTCTCCAAACTGGAAGACAGTGCGCACTTCCGGTGGGGAGGGAGGCCGGCCTGGGGAGCAGTAGTGATCTCAGGGGCACACTGGGAGAGAACAGTCCCCTCCCTTGAGTACTGTGGGAAGAGGGTATATTGCCCCCCAAGGAAAAACGACCCTGCAGGCATCTACCTTATCAGCAGGGCTGAGTGGCGCTACCCCAGAACAAGGTCTGGGACATGCCCACTCCTTTAAGACCTCAGGTTTTGAATCCCAGCCAAGCACCCCAGAATGCACCGGAGAACTGTGGGGCAGGACAAACCAGCCACTAGTGCTACTCTGTGAGAGCTGGCTGAACAGCGTGGTTTGAGACACAGGGTCTGGGGAGAGACTGGATGTCGCCATTTTTCCTCTCCCTCACCAACATGGTGAGGCTTCAGGGAAGGGGACAGCTGCCCCCAGGGGAGGCTTGGACCTGCTTACACCAAACCCCGCCCCTCCATGCCTGGTAACTGCCTATCTATTGGAGTGAGACCAACACTGATCAAACCAGACAGCCTCTTCTCCAGACCAGCACAGCCACTGGTCCCAGGTACCAACAGACAACTATACTACAGTTTTGTATGTTAATCTGTTGCTCTTTTCTCTCTCTTTCTCTTTCTCTCTCTCTCTCTCTCTCTCTCTCTCTCTCTCTCTTTACTTTTCTTTCCTTCTCCTCTCTTTTCTTTTTCTTTCTACCCTCTTCTTTTTTTTCCTTTGGAATCAGGATCATAGTTTCTGATTTGATTTTTGGCCAGAAAATCTGCTTTGTCTGTTTAATCAGGCATTTTTACTCTATTCTTTTTACACCTTTTCTATAGCTCCTTCTTCTTTATTTTCCTTTCTCTCTTTCTTGATTAAGTCTTACAGTTTCTTTGATTCTCTGTGTGGTCTTTTTTTTTCACCCCTTTCATTTTTCTCTTACTATTGGATCAGGTCCCCTGCCCTTTCCTTTTTTCCAGGATTACTTCAATGAGCAAATCAAAGCACACCTTGTGGAAGGTTTAAACAATCCACAACTATGAGTAAGGAGAAGCTTTGTAAAGACAGACCAGTGGGATAGAGCAGCCAAATATGCAACAGCAGAGTGCATGCAACATACTCCAAAAATACTGCCTGAAGTGCCAGGCCCTGGAGAGTGTATGGCCCCTTTTTAATACAGTAGTTTTCACAGGTTCAGAACACATAAAAAGCTATTAAAACATATAAAAGAAACCTAGCCAAAATTATGAAACAGAAGAATTCTCCTCAAAAGAAATTCCAGGAGGAAAGGACAGCCCAAGAGTTGCTCAAAACAGACATAAACAATATATCAGAACAAGAATTTAGAATAACAGTCATTAGACTAATAGCTGGGCTTGAAAAAAGCACATAAGACAGCAATCTATTGCTACAGAGATCAAAGATGTAAGAAATAGATCACGATGAATTAAGAAATGCTATAAATGAGATGCAAAATAAACTAGATGCAGTGACAGCGAGGATGGAAGAAACAGAGGAGAGAAGGGGTGAAATAGAAGATAAAATTATGGAAAATGATCTGAAAAAAAGAGCAAAAGGAAATTACTAGACCATGTGGGGAGAAATAGAGACCTAAGTGATTCAATGAAATGAAATAATATCCATATCATAGGAGTTCCAGAAGAAGAAGAAGAGAGAGACAGGGAAAGAAGGTTTATTTGAACAAATTATAGCTGAGAATTTCCCTAATCTGGGGAAGGAAATAGGCATCCAAGTCCAAGAGGCACAGACAGCTCCCTTCAAAATCAACAGAAACAGGTCAACAGCATGACATATCATAATGAAACTGGCAAAATACAAAAGTAAAGAGAGAATTCTGAAAGCAGCTGGGGACAAATGGCCTTAACCAACAAGGGTAGACAGATAAGTGTAGTAGAACTGTCCACTAAAACTTGGCAGGCCAGAAAGGAGTGGAAGGAAACTTTCAATGTGCTGAATAGGAAAAATATACAGCCAAGAATCCTTTATCCAGCAAAGCTATTGTTCAGAATAGAAGGAGAGATAAAGGCTTTCCCAGACAAACAAAAACTAAGGAGTTATGATCACTAAACTAGCCCTGCAGGAGATCCTAAGGGGGCACTCTGAGTAGAAAGCAGCAAAGACTACAAAGGACCAGAGACTTCACCACAAGTATGAAACCTGCAGATAATACAATGACACTAAATCCATATCTTTCAATAATCACTCTGAATGTAAATGTACTAAATGCCCCAATCAAAAGACATAGGGGATGGGGCACCTGGGTGGCTTAGTCGGTTGGGCGTCCAACTTAGGTCATGATCTCATGGTTCATGGGTTTGAGCCCTGCATCAGACTCTGTGCTAACAGCTCAAAGCCTGAAGCCTGCTTTGGATTCTGTGTCTCCCTCTCTCTCTGCCCCTCCCCTGCTCACATTCTGTCTTTCTCTCTCAAAAATAAATAAACACGAAAAACAAAAAAAGACATAGGGTATCAAAATGGATTTTTTAAAAAAAGACCCATTTATATGCTGCCTACAAGAGACTTATTTTAGACCTAAACACACCTGCAGAGAACCATCTATTGTGCTAATGGATGGCAAAAGAAAGCCAGAGTAGCCATACTTATATAAGACAAACTAGATTTTAAAACCAAGATTTTAAGACAAGAGATGAAGAAGGTCATTATATCATAATTAAGGGATCTATCCATCAAGAAGGGCTAAAAATTATAAATGTTTATGTCCCAAGTGTGAAGCAACCAAATATATATATATTTATAATATTTATAATAATATATATTATTAAATATTATATATTTAAATATATTATTTTATATATTAAATATATTAATAATATATTATTATTATATTTTTATTATATATATTATTATATATTATATTTATTTATTTATATTATATATATTTATATATATATAAATTTATATATATATTTATTATAATTATATTATAATTATAATATTATATATAATATTATATATTATATTATTAATAATATAATATATATATTATATTTATATATATTATATTTATATATATTATTATTATATTTATATATATTATATTTATATATATTAATATTATATAAATATATTAATATTTTATATATTAAATATATTAATAAATATATTATTAAATATTATATATTTAAATATATTATTAAATAATATATATTTATATATATTATATATATATAAATTAATCACAAACATAAATAAATGTCTATTGTCATTGTCTTTTTTGGAAAAAGTAACAGTCTTAGTTCGGACTTTTTTACATTAAAATTAGAAACACAAAACACATAAGGCTGGAAATGAGATTTTTTTAAATGGTATCAAATAAAAAGCATGATATATAGAAAGTATAAAATATCATAACAGACTTAAATACAAATATCCTTCCTGGACAGCTGTATGGCTTTTTCAGTTTACTATCTGCATCTGGAAGTTTCAGAGCCCAAGGGCTGTTTCAATTCTTAAAAGTAAAAATATTTTTTAATCTAAGTTTGAGGTTCCTTTGCTAATACAGTACCCTCAAAAACTTAGTAGTTTCTCATCTAGTTGCTTTCTGTATAAGTAACACACATACAAAACTTTTTAAAGTCATAATTTTCGGGGCGCCTGGGTGGCTCAGTCGGTTAAGCGTCCGACTTCAGCTCAGGTCACAATCTCACAATTTGGGAGTTCAAGCCCCGCGTGGGGCTCTGGGCTGATGGCTCAGAGCCTGGAGCCTGCTTCTGATTCTGTGTCTCCCTCTCTCTCTGCCCCTCCCCCGTTCATGCTCTGTCTCTGTCTCAAAAATAAATAAATGTTAAAAAAAAATTTTAAGTCATAATTTTCAAATCTGCTTTATTTCTTTGCCTTTTATATTCTGGATACTTGGCCCCTTTCAGACAAATGATTTGCAAATACTTTCCCTCATTCTATAATTTCTTTGCTAACTCCTATTTCTCCCTCCCTCCCCTCTCATCTCTCTCTCTTTCTCTCTTTCAACTAAATGATGGCAACCTTGACTCTATCTGGAAAAATATATGTCCATACCCTTAATTAGAGCTCTTCCCTGAGTAATTTTCTCTATGCGAGAGTTTTTACTGACACTCTGGTGCTCAAACCTTTCTAAATTCCATTTCTTACCATTTGGAATCTGGAATCACTTTTTTAAATCCTGAAAGGCCTTGAATTTCTGGATTTATTCCCTATCATTTCTTTTTACAAACTGGCCAATTGTTTCCTGAGATTATATCCTTCTCTTAACACTTTGCCAAACTTGGGTAATGAAACTGACCTCCAACTGCAAAAAAATAACATACCGTTATCTAACTTCGGTCAAACGCAGTCATACAGTTTACTATAACTTTATGAAATATACTATGAAACATTTTGTAACTTCCTAACATAGATCTCCATTTTTCCAGTTAGTTTCAATTTTTTGTCATCTACTATCCATTACCCATCTACTACCCATTACCCAGAAGCTCAAAGACATCTATTTTAAGTTTATTATGGCAGCACACCACTTCAAAGTTCCAATTTCTATATTGGTCAACTTAGCCTGACCAGGCTATGGAATGGTAATAAATAAAACATTGAAATGTTAACACAATAAAAGCTTATTTGTTTTTCATGTAAAGTTTGGTAAGGGTCACCAGGAGCTCTCATTCAAGTAGTGACTCAGATGGGGCGCCTGGGTGGCTCAATCGGTTAGGCGGCCGACTTCACCTCAGGTCATGATCTTACGGTCCGTGAGTTCGAGCCCCGTGTCGGGCTCTGTGCTGACAGCTCAGAGCCTGGAGCCTGCTTCCGATTCTGAGTCTCCCTCTCTCTCTCTGACCCTACCCCGTTCATGCTCTGTCTCTCTCTCTGTCTCAGAAATAAATAAACATTAAAAAAAAAAAAATTTTTTTTAATAAATAAAAAAATAAAGTAGTGACTCAGAGATCCAGGCTCTCTCCAACTGGTGACACCATAAACTCAGCTCACGGCTTCTCAGGTTACTGTGGCATCAGAAAAGAGAGATGGAAGGATATCAACTCTTAATTGCCTTGATCCAAAAATTACTCACCTTATTTCTTCTCAACCTCATGAGCACGAGATAGTTAAAATGACCCAGTCTGAATGTTAAAAGGCCAAGAAATATGGGCAAAAGATAGATACTCAGTGAACACTAAAGAACTGCCACATAAAAGTATGGAAAATATATATTTACAGCAAGTACTAGCCAAAGGAAAGTTGATGTAGCTATGTTAACATCAGCAGAAATAGATTTTAATGGGGCAAAAAAGCATTATTAGGAATAAACAGAGAAACCAGAATGAATGTGAAAAAATGAAGCTGAAACTCTACCTCACAGCATATATAAAAATTAAGTTAAAATGGATCAACAACCAAATTTAAGAGATAAAACAATAAAATTCTTAGAAGAGAAAACAAGAGTAAATCTTCATGACTTTAGATTTGGCAATGGATTCTTAGATATGTCATCATAAACATGAACAACAAAAGAAAACATAAATATATTAGATTTCACCAAAATAAAAAACTTTTGTGAATCAAAGGGCACTCACAAGAAAAGTAAAGATAGCCTACTGAATGAGAAGATATTTGTAAATCATTTGTCTGAAAAAGGTCTAGTCCCGAATATAAGAAGAACTCTTACAGCTTGACAAAAACAACCCAATTTTAAAAACAGGCAAAAGACCTGAACACTCATTTCTCCAAATATATACAAATGGTCAACAAGCACATGAAAAGATGCTCGACATTACTAAACAGTGGGGGAATTCATATCATAGAGACATATCCCCTAGGAAGATTATCATCATAAAAAAACATAAAATAACATGTTGACAAGAATGTCGAAATTTGGAACCCTTGTACTCTGCTAGTAGGAATGTAAAATTGTGCAGCCACCATGAAAAACAATGTGATAGTTCCTCAAAAAATTAAAAATAGAGTACCATATGATGCAGCAACTCCTCTTCTAGAAATATATACGCAAAAGAAGTGAACACAGAGACTCAAACAAGTACAAGTACACATGTGTTCATGGCAGCATTGTTCATAAGAGCCCACAAGGAGCTGCAACCCAAATATCTATCTACAGGTAAACAGATAAACAAAATGAAATACGTATTTGTCCACTTATATTCCACACAATAGAATACTACTCAGCCTTAAAAAGAAGAAAATTCTGATACATGCTACAACACAGATGAACACTGAGGGAGTTACGTGAAATAAACCAGTCACAAGAAGAAAAATACTCCAGAATTCCAGTTACATGAGGCACCTGGTATAGTCAAATCCACAGAGACACAAAGTAGAATGGTGGTTTCCAAGACTGCAGGGAGAGGGGAAAGAGGAGGTTAGTGTTTAGTGAAGAGTACATTCTATGCACTGACACGGGATGGCAAGATTCAGAACAGTAGTGTATAAAAAGGGGAGGAAAATAAGAACATACCTAGAATGTTTGCTTGCATCTAAACCACCTCTAATATATGTTAAAATTTTGTGGATTCTTTATACCGTTCTTTGTACCCTGCCATAATGGACCTCTGTCACTGTCAGCACAGCTGACACTGAATTTTTTTTTTTTTTTCTTTGACAGCAGGACAAATTATTGTCCTAGGTAAGCTGGATTAGCTATGTTGGAACAAATGGTACGTGAGGAGAATCAGGTTTTTGTTTTTATTTTTGTCTGGATTTTGAGTGGAATTCAAGAAGATTCTAGGGTGCTTCTGAGTACAGGATGTGTTGGGGCAGTTTTGTGAAGTGGACGACACACCTGCAGGAAAGGCTGCCCCCAACCCACGTTCAGAGAGGAAGAGATTTGTCCTTGAGTTCACTGAAATGACCTTCCCCTCTCGGAAGTCACTTGTCTATCCCAACAGAACGCCCCCTAAAGGCCGGGTTTCCAGGCTGACCGGCCAAAAGAAACCAGAAGGCAGATCTGAACCGAGTTGGGCCACCGTTTGACAGAAGCAGGAACTCGTTGAAAGAAGAAAAAGAAACACCTTCCTCTGCCCAAACCCAGTGTACCAGGGTCTCCGCTGCCTTACCAGGTCCTGATGCCAGCAAGCCGCGGAGCCCAACAAGCAGCAGCATTAGGAGGAACATGGTGTGGCTTTGGGGCTCCGACAGTGGACTGGGGCGGCGGCCGTTGGGAGAGCTCTAGGGTCGGCGCTGCGGCCGCTCACACGCGCGCATTCGTGAGGCGAACATTTCGCGAGGCCGCTGCCACGAATGCTAGTCGCCAGCAGCACGCACCCACCTGGCTTCCGACCTAAATCCCAGGTGCCAGGCCCGAGAGCCCGCAGCTCCTCTGAGGTTGTCCGGACGTCTCTTCGCGCCTGCGGCGTCGCAGTCGCTGTCCGCCACTAACCTTTCTCTTCGTGTTAACAAACCTAACAGATCTAACGCATTAATTGAACTGTACGCTGTTTTGTATCACACACTTCCAGATGTTTTGAAAAACAAACGTGCAGTACTTTCTGAATTTAAAACTATATGCACGCACGCACAGACACTCATATTTACTAAAGCTCGGTTTCTAAATATAACAACAAAACTAGCCAGATGTGTGAAAGACATTCCAAGAAAGGGAAAAGTTTTGGTATCTCTGAAAAGAGCTTGCTGTGATTTTTTTTTCCATGCCTACTGCCCAAATGCGCTGTGTAATCAGGCTGTGTCTACTTTTCTTCCAATCTGGTTCTTCAACAGGCCTTGGCTAGAATTCATGCGTTAGCATTCTCTTGTTCACGAACTTCTCAGTACAGTGACTACTCATTCATTCATGTAGTTAACGAGTTGGAGGAGAGTCTTAACCATAGTTGCAGTACTTATGTTCCAGTAGAAAAAATTTCCAAATTCCAAGCCCAGGCTGCCGCCTATTTTCTCTTAGCCCCCAATGCTTTGGCCACTCCAACTTTTGCTCTTTCCTGAATAAAAATTGCCTTATTCCCTGGGATACAATGTCTCCTCCCTCTCAGCTTCACCTCCAGTCTCTACCTATATGCACCATCTTTTAATTCTTTTGAAGTCCCAAAGAATGAATTAATCAATCATACTAAGTAACAAAGAGGCACACACAGACTAAAAAGCTCCGTGGAAACCAAAAAGCACACTTAGAGAATTACATCGTAAATTGCCATTTGAGATGCGATTTTGCAGACGCATAGGACTTCAACAGGGCCATCTTGGCCTACAAAAAGAATAATATGAGCAAAAATAAGGCAACAAAAATCTACACCCAGCTTGTATCTCAACAGAACAGCCAAAACTAGACTCTAGGCAGTAGTTGAGCCAAAAGCTGGTTTCATCTTCCTTCATAGTATTAGAAGAAAAATTACAGTAAGTACTTAGACTTGTCAATTAGTGGTATTTTCAATGAATTCCTGGTTTATTGGTTCTCTTCTTCAACCTTTCCTGTTTCAATCTTTAATAGAGCAGACTTTATATTATTCTTACTGTGTATATAGTTCTCAATGTAACAGTTTTATGTCCCATCCAGAACTTATATATCACAGTGCCTAATATGATATCTGCAAGGTGATCAAGTTTCAGTAAACATTTATGGAATTCAATAAAATCTGATTTGTGCTTAGAAAACCTGGATTATGCTTAACTATATGGTTAAAGACCCAAGCAACTGCTTAAGACAAAGAGAAAATGCAATATCCTGAGCTATATAATTTTGTGAACATATAGTCAAACAGGGATTGTTACATATAATTTATCTAATTATTAAAATGTCTTTATCAGATATTAAAGAAGCCCTTTAATATTTGCAAATTTTGAAGTGATATTTATGGCCAAGAAATTTTACAATTTTAATAGCAATCCAGAATAAATCAAGGCCAAATCTAAGTGAAAAACATATACATATGGAAATGCAAGCTGGTGCAGCCACTCTGGAAAACAGTATGTAGGTTCCTCAAAAAACTGCAAATAGAACTACCCTACAACCCAGCAATTGCACTACTAGGTATTTATCCAAGGGATACAGGTGTGCTGTTTCGAAGGGACACCTGCACCCCCATGTTTATAGCAGCACTATCGACAATAGCCAAAGTATGGAAAGAGCCCAAATATCCATCGATGGATGAATGGATAAAGAATATGTGGTATACACACACACACACACACACACACACACACACAATGGAGTGTTTCTCGGCATTCAAAAAGAATGAAATCTTGCCATTTGCAACTACGTGGATGGAACTGGAGGGTATTATGCTAAGTGAGATTAGTCAGAGAAAGACAAATATCATATGACTTCACTCATATGAGGAATTTAAGAAACAAAAAAGATGAACATAAAGGAAGGGAAACAAAAATAATATAAAAACAAGGAGAGGACAAAACATAAGAGACTTAAATATGGAGAACAGAGGGTTACTGGAGATGTTGTGGGAAGGGAGATGGGCTAAATGGGTAAGGGGCACTAAGGAATCTACTCCTTAAATCATTGCTGCACTATATGCTAATTTGGATGTAAATTTAAAAATTAAATGAAAAAAATTTTTAAAAAAAAGGAAACCATGGGGGCGCCTGGGTGGCGCAGTCGGTTAAGCGTCCGACTTCAGCCAGGTCACGATCTCGCGGTCCGTGAGCTCGAGCCCCGCGTCAGGCTCTGGGCTGATGGCTCAGAGCCTGGAGCCTGTTTCCGATTCTGTGTCTCCCTCTCTCTCTGCCCCTCCCCCGTTCATGCTCTGTCTCTCTCTGTCCCAAAAATAAATAAACGTTGAAAAAAAAAATTTAAAAAAAAAAAAAAAAAAAAAAGGAAACCATGTACGTAAAAATATATACAAAAGTAAAAGAAGTTAAATGATTAAAGGTTTTTAGAAAAACTTTTTGTCTTTTTTTTAATGTTTATTTATTAAAATTTTTTTATGTTTATTCATTTTTGAAAGAGAGCACAAGCAGGGATGGGTCAGAGAAAGAGGCAGACACAGAATCTGAAGCAGACTCCAGGCTCTGAGAGGTCACCACAGAGCCCAACGCGGGGCTCGAACTCACAAACGATGAGATCATGACCTGAGCCGAAGCCAGATGCTCAACCGACTGATCCACCCAGGCGCCCCTAATGTTTATTTATTTATTTTGAGAGCAAGTGAGTGAGTGAGGGAGTGGCAGAGAAAGAGGGAGAGAAAGAAAATCCCAAGCAGGCTCTGTGCTGTCAGAGCACAGCCCAATGTGGGGCTCCATCTCACAACTATCATGACCTGAGCCGAAATCAAGAGTTGGATACTTAACCAACTGAGCCACCCAGCACCCCCTTTTAGAAAAACTTCATAAATATTAAAAAATCCAAGGAATTATCTAATTCTGGAAAAATCTTTGAGTTACATAGTTAAAATATTACCGAGGTTTCAGTGATATGAATTACAATAGCAAAAATTGAGACAATATGAAAGACACAAACATTCTAGTCTTACATGCATTCAGAAGTTTAAACTGAAAGAATCTTCATTTGGGATTGTTTACACTTTTTTTTTTTTAAAATGAACACATTAGGTGCACCTGGGTGGCTCAGTCTGTTAAGCATAAAACTTTGGCTCAGATCGTGATCTCGTGATTCATGGGTTTGAGCCCCACATCACAACTCAGCACTGAGACGTCAGAGCCTGCTTGGGATTCTCTCTCTCCCTCTCCCCCTCTGCCCCTCCCCAACTTGTGCTCACTCTCTCTCCCTCTCTCCCTCAAAATAAATAAACTTGACCAAAAAAAGTAAAAATAAATGAACACATTGTTGAAGATTGTGTTTAATTCATTAATGAGGAAAGTGGTAAGGTATTACACCCAGTTCAATGGAGAATCCAAAGATCAGGAATATCAAAATCAATGTGCCAGTGGAGGCAAAATAGGGAGGGATGTCAGCTCAACCTCTCTCTGCTGGGCAGAATTTACCTTTACATCTATGGACAAGAATTATTTTACATTGCTATCAGTTATCTACAGCTTAAAGCTGTAAAATAGTTCTATAGAATCCTATAGCTAGGAAGGGTAAATTCTCTTCTAGAGTCTAGACTCCAGACAATGCATAGTTTTCCACTGAAGTGGAAACTATATGTTTATATCCTACTGTTCTTTTAAATATTTTTTTAATTTTTATTTATTTTTGAGAGAGAGAGAGAGAGAGAGGGAAAGACAGAGAGAAAGCACAAGGGGGGGAGGGGCAGAGAGAGACACACACACACACACACACACACACACACACACACACAGAATCCAAAGCAGGCTCCAGGCTATGAGCTGTCAGTACAGAGCCCAATGCAGGGCTTGAATCCACAAAGGTGAGATCATTACTTCAGCCAAAGTTGGACTCTCAACCAACTGAGACACCCAGGCACCCCATACCCTAACGTTTTAATGGACTACCTGGCCCCTGAGTATTTATCCACCCATGTCCTATGTACAATTTTTAATATATACCAGATTGTTAAAACAGTGTACCATCTTCAGAGAACTGAAATATCAGTCTTTTTCAAAACTAATCTGTTTTCCTTTAATAACAAAAAAGCTACTGTGCACAATTTAGCAGAAATCTGAAAATTAGTGACATAATATCTGTAAAAGTTTGACTAGTAGTTTTATCTAAAACTAATATGATGTTTTAATTAATAAGCTTATAAACAGCTGGGTAATTAGAAAGTTACTGGGTGACACAAAACAGAATTTCAAGTATTTTATTTATTGTAAATGTTATATTTGTATATGTATATATACACAAACCAAATTTTTTTGAAAAACTAATGAAATTCAGTTAATAAACCTATTATTAAACTTTATTATGAAAGGTTATGAAAAATTTTTAAGTGTTCAAAATTTTACCATTCATATCATTTTTTTCCAAAGTAAAAATTCATTTTTTTTACACAGCTGGAATAATAACTACTACACATCACACTTGCTTTTTTGCATTTATCTAAGAAAACCTTTTCTAACTTCTTTTCTCCAGCCTAATTTCTTTGAAAACATTAGTATCAACAGAGACATGATCCAGCACACCTTAGTAAATGTAAACATTCTAAATTATATTAATAGCAAGCTTTGAAGTTTCAGATTTTAAAGTGCTCATAAAATTCTCAAGTGGTTTTATGATATCTCGATTTGACTGAAGATATTATAAGAGCTCCTGCTTTATTACAGCCATGTATCAACAGCATATCTGATTAGTTCTATTAAATACTCCGTACCTTAAAGTTTCATTTATTTAAAATAATGCTATTGTAAAAGAATTCCATGCTTTAACATGATTCATAATAGAAATTCTATTATTAAATTAATTTTTCTAATATTCACTATCCATAGATAAATCCATAGACTCTATTATCCTTAGAATCCATAGAATCATTTATCCATAGAATGATCATAAAAATAGAAGACAATAACTGTATGTGAATACACACATACAAACTTTTAGTATGCTTTGTACTTCCAAAATAAGATTATGATCTCTGAATTGTGGGTTTTGCCCATTCTTCTGAAGACAGAGTGTTCCTTTATTTGTGAAGTGAATGAGACAGACAAGATTATAGCATATGATGATTATTAGTCCGTGCAAGATGAAAAGTATTAGATATTATTGACAGCTAATTAGTTTTCACAGGTATTAGATTATCACGTGTTCAACCAGAAACTACATTAATGACAACTAAGGTCAAAATTCAGAATTACACTTAAGTGCTTAATGACAAAACTTAAACCAATACAGTTAATTTAAGAGTCATTACAATAACATGTTTAAAGTAACATAATCCACGTTCAGTACATTAACATCACGGAACGACTGAATAAAACTTATTCAGTGATGGAAATGGAAATGTTATTCTAGATTCCCTGGCTTTACTGTGTTTCGTAGATTTCTCAATTGCCACTACTCGATTTCTGTTTTTCTATGTTAGTAAAGTTTGTTTCATGGTATTTTGTTGTCATTCATAGTTGCAGCAGGAAGAAAGGCTTTTCAAGAAAATATCAGGAAAAAAAAAGGATTATCTTAGTTCCCTGAAGATATCTGCAAAAGTAAAGGAAAAAAAAAAAAAATCAAGTGAGGGAACTATATAAAGGAGGTGCAGGTGCAGGACGAGCAGGAATTAAATTTCCCTGAGATGATACTTTCGGTTGTGGTGGAGGTGGCCTGTAAGAGGAAAAAAGACAGTTAATCATGTGTTTCAACTACATGAAATAATACTACTTCATTACAAGCCCAGTGTAACACCATCTGTAACACTGCTGACAATTCTTAAGAGTACATTATATTCTGAGATTATTATTCATCTGATATGCAATGGCTAAAGACAAAAACCAGGGCGTAAAATGAAGTAACTACCACAAAGTAATGCTATTCTATAATCAAAAACCATTGTATGAAGGTTCTGGTTTATATACTTTTAAATATAATAGCACATGAAATTGAAAAGACAAACTGCAAAACACACACGAGGTCACTAGCTCCCTGTTTACATAAATAGAGCTGAAATTCCAACTTCCTCAAAACATTACATCCACTCTGAGAATTAAACCTGCTATGACTTCTATACCTGTCCTTAACCTCTCTACCCTTCCTTACCCTCTTCATCTAATTCTAGTATTACTCTACTCCAATAACACACTACCACATTACTTGATGAATATCTGTCTCACGAGTTATGTATTCTTCTCTTGATGCACAGCTGGATTTCAATGAACTCTTTATTACATAATAAAGATTATACATGAGGACACTCCCCAGTGTTGCAATTCAATTGTAATTTGAAGGACTTTTGGAGGTGGGAGGGGTAAGATGCATTTTATATACTGCAAAATATCGTAATAAATGTTCCTTCTTTCTGATTTTAAGCCCATCTATTGAGAACTGAAAGATTTTAGTTCTTGTGTTTTTCAGGTCTAGAATTTCCATATAATTCTTTTATTAAAGTTTGTAGTTCTGTGCTGAAATTCTCAATCTTGACTATTAATTCTGTGACATAATTATTACAGTTATTTTAAAGTCTGTGTCTGATAGTGCCACTCACTGGATTGCCCTCTGAGTTTGTTTCTGTGGTCTATTGCTTCTCTTGTTTTAGACACATTGTCTTTTCTTGTGTGTCTGCTTTTGTGATGAGGGGCCAAACATAAAAAAAAATCATAGAAATAAAGTTGAGGATCTAGTTTACCCTTACTGCTGGGTCCCAACACAAAACCTGGGAAGTTTGCCAGGGTACTTCCTCTTTGGCAGGGCTTCAGTTTTAGTCCCCTCAACCCTGTGAATTTGTTGAAAGCTCTCCTCAGTTTCCTAGTCTCTCCGTTCTCATTTTCAGAATAGGTAAATATGTCCAGGACAGTAAAGTGTTCCCCAAAAGATGGAATTATCTCCAGACTGCCTTCTTCTCCTGGGCCCCATACTTCCTCATTTCCTTGGTAGTTCTCTCATGCCTTCAAGCACATATTTTATTACACACTGTCTAGCTTTTCTAGCTGTTCCTAATAGGAGGGGCTGGTCTAACCCATCTGGTTTGCCATTGCTGGGTACTTTAAAGGCCCTTGCTTCTGAAACTTACATACACCAAAGGTTGCAGCACCATTTGCTTGTCCTATTCAGACTTCTTTAAAATTTCATTTTGACACTGCACTAATATGACAAAATTTATATCAAAAGTTCTTAAAAGCTTCTCTAAAAATTGGATTCGATCTAAACTGTTGATAATAAATACCTTGTGCTAAATTAAATACAAGGGGAAATATTAGACATTAACCCTGGGTTTTATTCTGCTTAAGTAATCTAAGTAAATTCACTTCAGACCTTGATGGGAACTGCTGAGGCTGCTTGGCTGCATAAGTTGGTACTGGAAATCTGTTTGCATATATAGGCTAAAAAAGGAAGAAACAGTTATTACCACAATGCACTCATAAATTTATTTTCTATACAGTTTATTTTCCATATGAAAGTAATCAATATATTTAAAATTAATGAATAGATTGGGGCACCTAGGTGGCTCAGTCAGTTAAGCATCTAACTCTTGATTTCAGCTCAGACCATGATCTCACAGTTTGTGAGATAGAACCCCGCACTGGACTCTGTGCTGACAGCATGGAGCCTGCTTGGGATTCTCTCTCTCCCTCTCTCTCTGAATCCTCCCATGCACACTATCACTCTCTCTCAAAATAAATTTTAAATAAATAGATAACATTAATAAATAGATGACTTACGATGCTGACATTCAAAAATATTTTGCCTATTCAACATTTTGCCACTGAATGTGGACTACTTACTTCTTTTAAGGTTATTTTTTTTAATTCAATAACACTAAACTATTATAATCTTGGTTTAATCAACTACATTAGTTAAAAGGTAACATGTTTCCTATTTCAATATATTTTAAATAAAAATTTCCAAAAATGTATTGCCAAACATGTATAGTACCTAACTGGTATTGTAAATAGTCCTAATTTACAACACTTAATTTTGGAATTCATGATATTCTTCCTTGACAAGATAGTTGAAATGAAGTTTTACAATAAAGTGAGAGTCTAAAGCAAATAAGAAAGTAAACAGATAAGCCTCAAATAAGAAAGTAAAAGTAAGAATATTTTTTACACATCACATTTATGTTAGGAAAAGTTAGGGAAGATCAGATGAATTACTGAATCACCGATAATATGATCCTGACCAAGATGTTGTCTACTAACTGCTGTTATTTTCTAAAGCTCTATGAGTGACAAAATATGCACAGTGTTGGAGAAGACCTTGAACATTCTCTGGGTCCTGCTGTGGAACAGGTGGTCTATTTTTGGCCCCATAAAATGATTTGCTTTTATTGCGAAAATGGAGAAGGGATGCAAGAAAATGTCTACATCCCTTTCCATTAACCCATAGAAGCAGCACTTTAAAAGGATAGTTCAACTCCACTTCTTGGAATTTATTTGACATATACTTTTACATGTATGCACAGACCTATACAGAAGAATGCTTGATGCTGCATTTTTTTATGGTAACAAGATTGGAAACAACCAGTTTTTAAATCTGTGATAAATCCATAAGATGGAATGGTATAGATATACAGTTATTAAAAACAATAGGATACAGGCTTATTATTCACCAACAGTAGACTAAAATGTTCTAAGTAGAGAACACCTAAAATGCTGGTTAAAATATTAATAGGTATTTTTTAATGCTTGAATGAATTTCTAAGGAGTAAGAAATATCTTAAAGACCAAAAACAGTAAAAGTATGAAAGAGTCCAGAGGATGTAGCAGCATTGGTCCTATGAATATCTTCCATCCTTGGTGGACTACATTATATGTTTTCAAATAATACATAGATCTAGAAGACAAAACCTGAAGCCTGCATTGGATGGAATGCTGAATCTAAGACCTAACATAAAAAGCCTAGGCCCCTGAAGGGCAATGTCCTCACTGGATTAACTCAGTGAAGAAACACCTGTCCCGAAGAACTGGGGGAACTGCCTAAATAGACGGTGGTGGTGGTAGAAGGGGAATAAAAGAAAATAATCTCTGTGGGTAATTTCTAAACACATACTCATCCTCACAAGGGTTTGGGGGGCCAGAGTTCATAACACTTGTGCGGCCCAAAATACCAACAAAAATTTTAATTTAGAGAAGCTGAAATTGACCCCAGGCATGTGGCCAAGGAAAATATACACACTCTCTGTAGGAACTCTATAATTCAGGACTGAAATAAAATTTCATGTAAAATTCTCCCATATAAAATTCCAGAGAATATGAGTTTACAATCAGTATCACAAAGCACACTAACAAATAAGCCACTGTAAGAATCAGTAGAAATAACAAACCAAGACTGCACACATTAAAATGATCAGATAAAGCACAAAAAGTAGGTATTTTTATATGTTTAAAGAAATGAATGCTTTTAAAAAAATGAAGCTACAAGAAACTATCACAAATAACTGGCAGATTTGAATCTAATTTATGTAACAATGTATCTAAACACAAGCAAAAGAGAAAAATGACATGGGGCAAGAGGGAAACTAAATCAGCCCCAAAAAATAGAAGAGGATGTGTGGTGTGGGAAGAAAACAGGAAAAAAAAAAAAACAAAAAACAAAAAACAGGAAAATTAAAGATCATAAAGTAATATGGTAGAAAAACTACATTAATAATTGCAATTAACATAAAGTCTCCAGTTAAAAGACAAATATTTTGGGGGCGCCTGGGTGGCTTAGTTGATTAAGCGTCTGACTTCGGCTCAGGTCATGATCTCACGATTCGTGGGTTCAAGCCCCACGTTGGGCTCTGGGCTGATGGCTCAGAACCTGGAGCCTGCTTCCAATTCTGTGTCTCCCTCTCTCTCTGCTCCCCCCCCCATTCATGCTCTGTCTCTCTCTGTCTCAAAAATAAATAAAGGTTAAAAAAAAAACTAAATAAACATTAAAAACAATTTTTTAAGACAAATATTTTTTAAAAATTTTTAAATAAAATATTGTGTTTATAAGAGACAACATTAGGACAAAAAAATTACATGTAACAGATATAAGGTAATATGAAACAAAAATAAAAAGCTGATATTGCTGTATTCATATTTCAAAAATGGGTTTGAGAAGAGAGATGATCTTTCCCAATTTCATAAATAAGGACTCTGACTACCAACAGCTGAAAACCTTTAAAAACAGCTATCAGGAACTGCTTTAAGTACTTCTCACAATCAACATGAAAGATGTCACTGGAAGAACATGGAGAAATATTTAAATATGCCAAGGGGGGGCGGCTGGGTGGCTCAGTTGGTTAAGCATCCGACTTCAGCTCAGGTCATGATCTTGTGGTTCGTGGGTTCAAGCCCCACATTGGGCTCTGTGCTGATAGCTCAGAACCTGGAGCCTGTTTCAGATTCTGCCTCCTCCTCTCTCTCTGCCTCCTCCCTGCTCCCTCTCTCTCAAAAAATAAATAAACATCAAAAAAAAAAAAAAAAGGTTTTTTTTAATATGCCAAGGAAACTGAAAGCTTTCCCACCAAGATCAGGAATATAAGGATGCTTGCTTTTACCAGTGCTATGCAACATAGTACTGGAAGATCTAGCCAGAGCAACTGGACAAGAAAATTATGGAAATAAAAGACATCCAAGTCAGAAAGAAGTAAAACTACCTCTATTCACAAATAACATGATCCTATGTAACAGAAAATCCCAAAGGGTCCACAAGAAAGCTACTAAAGCTAATAAATGAATTCAGCAGAGATACAGGAAGTAACATGAACATGCAAAATCAGCAATGAAAAATCCAAAAAGGAAATTAAGAAAGCAGTTCCACTTACAATAGCATCCAAAAGATAAAACACCTAATAATAAACTTAACCAAGAAGGTTGAAGACTTGCATACTGAAAATTACAAAACACTGCTGAAAGCAATTAAAGTAGACCTAAATAAATGCAAAGACAACTGGTGTTCATGGGTTCAAAGTCTCAACACTGTCATGATATGTCAATACAACCCAAAGTGATCTACAGATCCAACACAACACCTATCAAAATTCTGCCTTTTTTGCAGAAATGGAAAAGTACATTCCCAAATCATATGGAATCAAAGGGGCCTTAAATAACAAAAAATCTTGAAAAAGAAGAAAAAAGTTGGGGACTCACAATTTGCAATTTCAAAACTCATAGCTCTACAATAATTAAATCATGTAGAACTGCCATAATGATGGAAATATGGTCCAAATGAATAGAACTGAGAGTATAGAAAGAAACCTATACATCTATGGCCAACTGCTTTTCCACAAGGTGCTAAATCCACTCAATGAAGAAAGAATAGTCTCTTCAACAAATAGGGCCAAGACAAATAGATTTCTACATGCAAAAGAATGACATTGAACCCTATTTCATATCATATACAAAAATTACTCAAAATGGATCAAAGACCTAATAATAAGAACTAATATCATAAGCCTCTTAAAACATACAAGTAAACATTCATGACCTTGGATTTGACAATAGATTGTTAGATATGACATCAAAACACGAGCAATAAAGGGAAAAAAAGATAAAATGCACTTCATAAAAATTAAAATCTTTTGTGCACCAAAGGATGTTATCAACAAAGTGAGAAGACAGAATGGAAGAAAATATCTGCAAATCATATATCTGGTAAAGTGTTAACATCCAGAAGTTCAAAACATTTGAAGTAATATCATATATTTTTTAGGGATATATGCATATAAAAAAAAGGATATTATCCTAGTATTCCCTAAAACACTCAGAGGAACAGTGTTTACTTTTCCATTACTGAGACAATTAGGCCTATTGCAAAAGCTCAGCACTAGGTCTTGGCCACATGCCCTAGGGAAGGCAGGCATTAAAAACAGAAAGATAGCAGACACAGAAAAACACAGTGACAGTATAGATCCCATGTCATTTCCCAATCTTGATTTCAGGACAAAGCATTCCTAATGTCTACATATCTTCTCCCGACTTCTCTGAGCCAGGGACCCTACCCAGAGACCACACTCTTAAATTATAAAGAAATCATCAATGCTTATTTCTATATCCATGTAACAATAATTTTTTTCATTTTTAGCAACATGATACCATAATAAATTTTGTTTGTTTGTCTGAAACTTACAGCTTCTCTGGGAGGAGTCACTGAAGAAACAGGTCGAGGAACACTCGCTGGCTGTCTAGAAGCTTTCGCTTGATTTTTGCCATCTGATCTGAAAGAGACAATTACTTTTCAGCCAAGGTAAGATTAGAACATTTCTACATGATATGTAGAAAATGACATTGCATTTTTTCAAATATAGAATAATGATGTCTGCAGTGGTGGTAATGATGATCATGATGATAGTTAAAACTTTTATGGCACTTTTAACCGCTTTCACGTATTTTCAATCCTTACAGCACTGGAAAGTTTTGTTAACTATACTTTACAATTAAATAAACTAAAATTCTAAGAAACTATAAAATTTGGCCAACTAGGCCAGTGTTTTCCAAACTTTTCTCTTAAAGCGTTCCTAAAATCAAAAAGCAAATGCATATTCTTAGGCTGAATACACAAAATGTTAAGTAGTCACTCTAAAAATTAGGAAGCCCAAGAGGAGCAAACAAGCTGGTTGGAAAGATACCAATTAAATTTTAGACATGCTGAGGTAACAGCAAGTCAGCTCAATAGAGATGCATAGGAGAGAGCTATGATTATGGAACTAAAATTTCAGAGATGCAGACTGGAGAATTATCTATGGATTGGTCAGTTTGAGTGTGACAGGAAGTAAGAGAAAGAAAGAACAGGAGATAAATCTGTTTTAGAATACGTTAAAAATTAAAACTCACATCAGAGTACTCTATCAAAATATATTAAATAAGAAATCATTATCATGATAAACTATTTTTATTATAATAAAAACTCATTTTTAAATAATTACATTATGCTAACAATGGACTATGGATTTTGTTAATAATCTCCCATTTAATCCTCATATCAACCCTAAGAGACAGGTAATATTATCCCTATTTCAGAGGAAATAAACCAAAGTTCAGAGAGCTTTATTTATTATTCCAGTTCACAATTCTAGCATATGACAAGCTAGATCTTAGATCTGATTACAAGGCCAGTATGCTATATGTTATATTCGAACATGCTAGTATGTTCTATTCGAAAGCCAACATGTTAGAAGTGATAGTTGAGAGACAGTCGTGCAGGAGTCCAACACATAGACCAGAAATGTCAGCTGTCTGAATTATAACAGCCCTTCCTTCCATCAAAACTAATTTCTTAAAAACTTATGATTCACAAAATAGGAGTGCATGGTGATTCAGCCGGTTAAGCAACCGACTTTGGTTCACGTCATGATCTCACTGTTTGTGAGTTCAAGCCCTGCGTCGGGCTCTGTACCAACAGCTCAGAGCCTGGAGCCTGCTTCAGATTCTATGTCTCCCTCTCTCTCTGCCCCTACCCCGCTTATGCTCGCTCGCTCTCTCTCTCTCTCTTTCTCTCAAAAATAAACATTTAAAAAAATTATAATTCACAAAGTATGTTTTCAGTATTAAATATTCTTCCTTTATGAGAACTGATACTTGAAATATACATGGAAAAAAATTTTTGACATTTACATTTTTTATCTTTCACCCATATTTTAACATCTAATTAAGAAGCTCAAGTCAGAAGCTATAGCCCCAAATTATACTTACCCGACTATCAGAAATCAATGTCAAACAAATGAAGCCTAAGGGCCATTTTCAGTAGCATACAGGCTGGTCATTATAATCTTTTCCCTCACCATTATAAGAGGTGGCTGAATCACCACTATCCTTTAACCTCTGCTAATTATGTCAAAAAAATAGAAAGAACCCTTAGAACTCTATTTTTAAACCAACCTCTATGATATGACTGTCATCATTAATAATTACTTTAAATTCTTTATTATGAATTTAAAAGAAAAAAATTTAAGTACTCATATGTTTGTGATCTCTTCTTTCTGAAGTAGCTTTTCCATAGTTGATCTCTTTTGATGAAGACAAAAGCAGCAAACACAATAAGGGGAACAATTACAAAGAAGAATACCAGAAGTCCATCTCTCAATGCAGTACTCTTTTCTAGAGAAAAGAATTTTATATTAATGGTCATTAAATTAGAAGTTAACACATATTAACTAAAACATACTAGGTGATTATAAATGTTTTACATTAATTTTCACATTGTTCAAAAGTCAAACTGACAGAAACAATTCATTGAGAAGTCTTGCTTATACCTCTTCCCTAACTACTTCATCTTTGCCTTTCCATTAGATAACCACTTTCATTAGTTTCTTACAGTATTCCTTCATGCAAACATAAGCAAAAATAAAGTATGCTTTTATTGCCAACCCTTTCTTACACAAAAGGTAGCATATCATAAACACTATAGAGCACATCATTTTTTTTTTTGCTTCTATGTACATCTTCCCAAACCATACAGAGGACCACCTCATTTTCTATACAGCTATACAAAACTCCATTACAAGGATGTCCTACAGTTTATCTAGCCAGTGCCCTACCGATACTTTTATTTTTCCTACCTTTTGCTATTCTAAAAAAAATGCTATAATAAATAACCTTGTACATATATCATATCATATTGATACAGCTATATGTATAGAATAATTTTGCAGAAGTAGAATTGCTGTATCAGAGAGTAAAGGCATTCATCATTTTTTAAGGCACACACTGTCCGCCACAGTGGTGGTTACAATTTAGCATGCCAGCCAGCAATATATAAGAATTCCTCACTGTATCACCCATAGAGTCAACCTTCTGCATTTCTGCCAACCTGTTAGGTGAAAAATTGTATCTTATATAATTTTAATTTACTTTTTTTTTTATATTATGAGGAAAACAACTGTTCATATGTAAGGAAATACTGTATTTCTTTTTCTATCCAATCTATTTTTCTATTGGACTATTGGTTTTTTTCTTCTCAGTTTCTAAAGGTTCTTTATACATTAGGAAACTAGCTTTGTCTGTGATATGAGTTGGAAATATTTTTCCTATTTTATCATTTGTCTTAGGATCCAATGCTTTTCTCTATGCATACATTTATTGTTTTTAGGTATTTAATTTTATCAACATTATTTTTTATGGTTTCTAGGTTGTAAGTCTTATTATAAATTTTAAAAATTCATCAATTCATATTAATTTGATATATTCCATGTTCTTTAGGAAAAGAAAAAATATACTAAATATAAACAGCAGTGGTAAACTATAAAGTTGTCTATAAAATATATTAAGTTTATAAAAGTACCAAAACTTTCTGTTAAAGCTTGTATGAAACTACCTGAAATAGAATTCAACCCAATTAAAAATAAGAATATAAAAAATTAAAGTCAGTTTGATGTCTCATTTCATACTTCCTAATGAGTAGACAGAATTTAAATTAAAGCAACCAACACTGACAAGGTTATATTGACACTGATACCTTCATACTATCAGCGACATTAACATAAATTCATTTGGAATTGTGGTCAAGAACCATAAAAAGGATTATACCTTCAACCTAATAAGCTCATTACTGGTAATTTATCCTTCAACTGGAAAAAATGCATAAGTATTAGTATGTTCTCAGTGCATATCAAAAACTTAGAAACCTAATGTCAAATAACTAGAAAACAGCTAAGTCAAGTTATAGCACACCCACTCAATGGAATGATAAAGAGCCACTGAGGTCCATACATAGTTCCAACTTTCCACGTCTAGTCAAGATGGAATAACAGGGACCAGATTTATCCTGTGAGCTAAAATAACCAGAAAACCAGGCAAAATACATTAAGCAACAGTTTTCAAGACATTGGGCACATCAGGTAACAAAGAAAAGTAATCCCTGAGAGAAAACAAATAAGGTGAGCTTTGCTGCTCAGGGAAAGCTAACAGATCATAATGACAGTGAGGGAAGCTCAGTGGTCTCCTTGAATTGAGGAGATGGAGCTGGTTGTCTGAGGAGGCCAAGGCAGCTAGAGTTCATGGAGCAAAATACTGGACAGGAGAGCTACACAGACAGAACTTAAAAGATCTGCAAAGGGCCCCTCTCAAATATTTAGTTGAGTACTGATCAATGTATGCATGTAAAGAAAACACCTGAAGCCAGAGAAAGAATCCTCTAAAAGGATCAGTGGGAACAAACCACACAGGTCACACAGAATGAGGAAGAGTGCTTCTTCCTACCATTCACAGTAGAAAACTTCATCATCAATGTGGCACTGAGTGGAATAAACAGAAGGCTTTTTGCCTCAGTAATGGGACAAAATTAGCCCTAGACCAATTGCTGTTCAAGTCCTGCTTAATAGAGCTTAAAAGCAAGACCCAGAAGGATCAAACTATGTCCAAGTAACATCAGCACTGAAGAACAAAGTTCATCAATAGAAATCCCAAAATACCTAGTATCCAACAAGGCAAAATTCAGAGTTACTGGCATCCAGTTAAAAAAAAAAAAAAAAAATTACTGGGCATGCAAAGAAGAAACATATGACTCAAAATGAGGAGAAAAATCAAGAAAATGATACAGATGATAGGATTAGTAGACAAAAACACTGTAAGTTATTATAATTGTATTATAACTATATGTTCAAGAAGCTAAAGATTGAACATGCTACGTAGAGATATGAAAGTAATGAAAAAAAACTAGAACTTATAGAAATAAAAACTACAATGTCTATGATAAAAACACACTGGATGGAATTAATGGCAGATCAAACATCAGAGAATAAGAGTGAATTTGAAGAATAACAATAGACTATTTGAAATTAAATACAGAGAATAAGGAATTTAAAAAAAAATCAAGGCAAAACAGTGAAATGTTAAAGAACTCCAAGTAGCCAAATATATATGCAACTGGAGTCCTGAAGAACGGAAAGAAGAAAGACAGAAAAAAATATCTGAAGAAATAATGACTACAATCTTTCCAAATTTGAAGAAAACTATAAAAGCACAAATCCAAAAATTCCAACAAATCCCAAACACACCAAGGCACATGATAAGCAAATACTAAAAACCAGAGATAAAGAGAAAATCTTACAAGCAACCAGACAGTGAAAAAGACACCTAAAAAAACAAAAGACCAAAAAAGAAAAGATGATGGCCAATTTCTCAGGAAAAGCAATGCCAAAAGACAATGGAGAAACATCTTTGAAGAAGTAGAAGAGGGAGGGAAAAACTGCCACCCTTTCATAATATAAAGTTAATAAATGTAAGTTAATAATAACTTTACCCAGTTATTACTCAAGAAAGAAAGCAAAATAAAAACGTTTTAAGATACACAAATGCTAAAAGTATTTGTCACTGGTAGAGCTGCATTACAAGAAATGTGAAAAGAAGTCCTTCAAGCAAAAATTGAATGATACCAGATGGAAATACAATTTTCAGAAATGAAGACCACCAGAAATGGTAATTATGTGGGTAAATATAAAGACCTTTTCTATCATTTAAGCCTCCTTAAAAGATAACCGTTTAAAGCAGAAATAATAACAATGTATGGTAGGTTTTATAACATATACAAAATATGACGGCAATAGCACAAAAGCCAGGAGGAGAGAAAGGGAAGCAACGGAGTGAAGTGGAAAGTATCACATGAAGCGGGACTGTTATAGAAAAATAGCAATATGATAGATTTAAACCCAAACATCAATAATAAAATTAAATGTAAGTGGTCAATGAGGCGCCTGGGTGGCTCATTCGGTAAAGCGTCCAACTTCAGCTCAGGTCATGATCTCATGGTCTGTGGGTTTGAGCCCCGTGTTAGGGCTCTGTGCTAAGCTGCTCGGAGCCTGGAGCCTGCTTCAAATTCTGTGTCTCCCTCTCTCTCTGCCCCTCCCCCGCTCACACTGTCTCTCTCTCTCTCTCTCTCTCTCTCAAAAATAAATAGCATTAAAAAAATCTTTTTAATTAAAAAAAATAATAAATGTAAGTGGTCAAAAGAACTCAATTGAAATGCAAAGATTGGCAGACTGACAAAAAAAAGCAAAACCAAACTATATCCTGCCTACTAGAAACCCACTTTAAATACAAAGACACAAGTAGATTGAAAATAGAATGAGAAAGGATTTCCCATGCTGATTAATCAAAAGAAATCTGGAATAGCTATATTAATTTCTAATTGCAAAGCACTGAATATTAACAGGTATAAGGAGAGCTACTTCATAATGATAAAGGGATCAGTTTGTCAACAGAACAGAGCTTCACATTACATGGAACAAAAACTGACAGAACTTCCATGACAAACAGGCAGATTCACAGTTATAATAATACCAGAGATTTCAATATTCTTCTCTCAAAATTGACAGAACAGGTATATAGAAATCGGTAAGGAGATACAAAACTTAAACATCTGTCATCTAACATGAACTAATTATTTATAAAACACTCTAACCAATGATAGCAGAATACACATTCTTTTCAAGTGTACATAAACTAATTATTAAGATAAACCACAATCTGGAACATAAAACAAGTTTTGGAAAATATACAAGTATTTGAGTCATATAAACTATGTTCCTGACTACGGTGTAATAAATGGAAAATCAGTAACACTAAGGTATCTAAAAATCCCTCAGATACTTCAAAGCAAAGCATTTTTTAATAACTCATGAGTCAAAGAAAAAAATAAAAATACATTGGAAGTTAGGTTGAGATGAATTAAAACAAGGGCACAACATATCAAAATTAGTGGGATACAAAAAAAAAAAAAAAAACCCACCAGTTCTTAGAGGAAAACTGATAGCACTACAACACCTATATTAGAAAAGAAAAAAGGTTTTGGAGTGCCTGGGTGGCTCAGTTGGTTAAGCGTCCAACTTTGGCTCAAGTCAGGACCTCAGGGTTTGTGAGTTAGAGCCCAGCATCAGGCTCTCTCTGCTGTCAGTGCAAAGTCCTCTTCGGATCCTCTGTCTCCCTCTCTCTGCCCCTCCCCCACTCTCTCACAGAAGCACTGTCTCTATGTCTCTCTCAAAAATAAATGAACATAAAAAAAAAAAAAAGCAAAGCAAAAAGGTCTCAAATCAATTACCTCATCTTTTACCTTAAGAAACTAGAAAAAGAACCACAAATGAAACCCAAAGTAAGCAGACCAAGAGAAAATATTTACAAAGGATATATGTCAGAAAGGACTTGTATCCAGAATAAGGAACTCAAGAAGACAACCTAACTAAAAACCGGACAAAAAGATTTGAACAGACACTTCACCAAAGAAGATATGTGGATGGCAAATAAGTGAACAAAAAAATGTTAATCATTAGTAATCAGAGAAATTCTATTACACTAGAAGGGCTAAAATTAAAAAGACTGACCACACCAAGTGTTGGAGAGGATGTGGAGAAATTAGAGCCCTCCCATGCAGCTGGGGAGAATATAAAGTGGTACAACCACTTGGGGAAACAGTTTGGCAATTCCTTAAAATGCTAAACATAAGCACACTCTATGAACAACCATTCTACTTTGTAATTACCCAAGAGAAAGCAAGCATATATTCTCACTAGGAAGATACTGGTGAACAAGGAGCTCATTCATAGTCTATCAGGGAAAAAAAAAAAAATTAGTAACTAATTACTATAGAATGTGATAGTGCTTACAATAAAAGGAGAACAAATAAAGAAAGCACATTTATTCAGATTTACACAGTCAGGGGAAACTTTCTAGAGAAAGTAAGGTATAAACTGAAGTCTGAGTAGCAATTAGCCAAGTTTCTACAATGTGACTATAATACTGTATGAAGACCAGAGGTAAAAGAGTAGCCTGTTAAAGGAAACAAAAGCAATTACAATGTCTTTTTTTTTCCTTTTAGAGAGAGAGAGAACACATGCGAGACTGGGGGAGAGGGGCAGAGGAAAGGAGAGAGAGAATCTTTTTTTAAATATTTACTTATTTTGAGAGGATCAGGAGGGCTGGAGAGAGAGAGAGAAAGAAAGAAAATCTCAAGCAGGCTCTGAGTTGTCAGCACAGAGCCCAATGCAGGGCTCAATCCTACAACCCTGGAATCATGACCTGAGCCAAAATTAAGAGTCAGACACTCAACCACTCAACCCTCAATCAACTGAGCCACCCAGCCGCCACAAGAAGTTTACCATGTCTTAAGCAGAGTGAAAGGAGGGAAGAAAGTTAAGCTAGAGGCAAATCATGCAAAGCATTTAAGCCAGGTTAAGGATTTCTGGACCTCATTCTAATAGCAATGTAGAAGCACTGAATTTATTTAAGTTTATTTATTTATTTTGAGAGAGAGAAAGACACAAGCAGGGGAGGGTCAGAGAGAGAGGGAGAGAGAATCCCAAGCAGGCCCTGCACTGTCAGCACAGAGCCCACGTGAGGCTCAAACTCAACCTGAGCCAAAACCAAGAGTCAGATGCATAACCAACTGAGCCGCTCAGGCACTCCAAGAAGCACTGAATTTAAAGCACGACACAGACATAATCAAAACTAATTCTTGACGAAAAACACTAAAATTCTGTAATGTAATGGGATATTTCAGTTATCAAAAAGTATGGCAGGGTGCCTGGGTGGCTCAGTAGGTTGAGCATCCAACTCTTGATTTTGGCTCAGGTCATGATCCCAGGGCGTGGGATCGAGCCCCACATCAGGCTCCACACTGAGCATGGAGCCTGCTTAGGATTTTCTCTCTCTCTCTCTCTTTCTCTCTCTATCTAGATCTCTCTCTCTCTCAAAAAAAAAAAAAAATTAAATTACATTAAAAAAAGAATACAGGGGCGCCTGGGTGGCTCAGTCGGTTAAGCATCTGACTTCAGCTCAGGTCACGATCTCGCGGTCCATGAGTTCGAGCCCCGCGTTGGGCTCTGGGCTGATGGCTCGGAGCCTGGAGCCTGCTTCAGATTCTGTGTCTCCCTCTCTCTCTGCCCCTCCCTCGTTCATGCTCTGTCTCTGTCTCAAAAATAAATAAACGTTAAAAAATTAAAAAAAAAAAAAAAAAGAATACAATCTTGCCATTTGCAATGACGTGGATGGAGCTAGAATGTATTATGCTAAGCGAAATGGAGAAAGACAAATACCATATGATTCCACTCATTTGTGGAGTTTAACCAACAAAACAGATGAACTTATGGGAAGGAAAAAAAAGAGACAGAGAGACAAACCATAAGAGACTTTTAAGGTGGGTGGGGAATGGGTTAAATGGGTGATGAGTATTAAGGAGGGCACTTGTTTTTGTTTTCTTTTGTGTTTAGAGAAAAAGAGAGGGCACAAGTGGGGGAGAGGGGCAGAGGGAGAGAGAGAAGAGAATCCAAAGTAGGTTCCACACTCAGCATAGAGCCCAACACAGGGCTTGATCCCACAACCCTGGGATCATGATTTGGGCCTAAATCAAGAGTCAGACAGTCAACTGACTAAGCCACCCAGGTCCCCAAAGGAGGGCGCTTGTTATGATGAGCACTGGGTGTTATATGTAAGTGATGAATCACTAAATCTTACTCCTAAAACCAATATTACACTGTATGCTAACTACCTAGAATTTAAATAAAAATTGGAAGGGAAAAAAAAGAGTACACTTACCGTGATAGACACTGAGTGATGGACAGAATTGTTAAATCATTATATTGTACAGCTGACACTAATATAACATTGTATGTTATACTTGAATTTTAAAAAATATAAATTATAAAATAAACAGCTGAAAAATAAAATAAAATAAAATTCTGTAAAGTAGTATGAAACATGGATTACAGGGAGCAAGATGGGGAAGAGGGAGTCTAGTTAAGAGGCTATCCTGTAAGTCCAGACAAGAAATTGAAGGTAATGAATAGGGATTTAAAAAAAAATGGAAACATTCATGAGAAATTTAGGAGGCAGAATCAACATATTTAATGTATAACCAATGTGGGAAATAAGGGAAAGGTACAAGGATGCCCACTTTCTGGCATGGGCTACTGGACAATCACACTAATTTTCTTCTATATACTTGCCATTGTATGTAGGTCCGCTGTCCACACTTCCTCCATATCCTTTAGTCTCACAATTTGGGGGAGCCCAGCCATTATCACAGTGACAATTCTTATTGCTGTTACATACCTTCAAAAAAAAAAAAAAAAAAAAAACCACTTTGGTTAATTGTGAATATTGTGAATTGGTTAACTGTGAATATCTACATCATAAACTCAAGAATGGATACCAAGAAAAAGGATGAAATTCATGCAAATCCACAGGCACTCACTCTTTTTAAGAATGAAAAATTTGTCAGGTATCTAAATTCCCCAATATCTAAAAACCTAAAAATCTTGGGAAGTCTCACCTAACCCTCACTGAGAAATCTCATGATTCAGCACTAGTTTTATGAACAAACCAGAAGAGAATGTTACCTACCCCATGTCCATGACACTTTTTCTGAATATCACAGTCATAATTCAAAACAGAAGCATTTACACACTGGAAGTTTCTACAGATCTGGACAAAAAAAAAAAAAAAAAAAAAAGAAGAAGAAGAAGAAGAAGAAGAAGTAATGAGTAATGAGTAAGGAAAAACAGAACACATTAATCAAGTGCCCAGAAAAGAAGAGCTAGGCACACACTATTTCACGGTGACTTTTTTTAAACTTTCAAGGAATAGCTAACTTTCATATTATATATTTGAAAATGTAAAAAAGTAAGTGAAATTAACATAGAATTAACAATCAGAAAAGAGAAGGATGACACAAAGGCCAAAAACAACAATAAAATTATAATCCATCCTTCCATACAAATATAAATGCAAAAAGCCCAAGTAAAATATTCACAAATGGACTTTTCCAAATCAAAAGTAACCAGATAGAGTTGATACCACTCTTATAAAAAAGGCTCAATGATAGGAAATCTATTACCATAAAACTTCAGATAAACTGTCATTAGTACAAGATATCAAAACAGTATTTCACAAAGTTTAAAACACAATTAAATTTTTAAAATTCTTCCAAAACAAGAATAAAAGTATACTTTGTTGATAAGACAAAACCTATCTATCAATATCATGATTAATGATGAATTAACAGAGGCATTTCTATTAAAATCACTATTGAAAATAAATCATTATTATCTTATATAGTTCTAGAAATTCTACTTCACGCAATGAGATATGAAACAGAAACGAGTCCTAAATACTGAAAGAGATATAAAAAGTATTATTATATACAAAAAACATTACAGACTCAAAGGAATCAGCTAAAAACTTACTAGAAATTTTCTCGGTTTCCAGAAAAAAATTTTAATTTATTTTAATTAATTAATTTATTTTTTTTAAAAAGAGACGTGTTTATTCAGCATCACGATCAGACTATTACATTTAGCAATCAACAGCATGGGTGCAAAAAAAAAAAAAGTCTACATTAAAACCCTTTGTTGGAATGCTTTACACTTTCCACAAAACAGAAACTAAAATAACCTGTTATGCAATTAGTCACAAATACAGTCGAGTTTTTTGCCCATACACTTGAGTATTGTCTAAAACATGTCTTCTTGTAGCAGCTAGGCCCAGCAACCACTGTGCTTGGCTGAGTTCACAAATCTGTTGTAACCTGTAGCTTCCCTGTCACTTCTCTGGCTCTCCCCTCCTGCTAAGCTTTGTTTCCTGGCAGTAATTAAAATCTTCTGCCACTGCTATAGCTACTGCTGCTGCTGGAACCGCCAGAGCCACTTTGGTTTCATGGTTTGGCAAAGTACTGGCCTTCACCACCATAGGGACCAGAGATTCTGCCTCCAAAATTTCCTCCTTTCATGGATCCAAAATTTGAAGATTGATTGTGGTAACTGCCAAAATCATCATAGCTTCCACCACCTCCAAAGTTGCTTCCATCATTACCAAATCCGTTATAGCCATCCCCACTGCCACCATGTCCACCACACCTCGACTGCCACCAAAGCCACCTCGCCCAATTAAGTTTCCTCCATGGCCAAAGTTGTCATTCCCACCAAAACCACCGCCACGACCACCACCGAAGTTCCCAGGACCACTTCGACCTCTTTGGCTGGAGGAAGCACTAGCCATCTCTTGCTTAGATAAAGCTTTTCTTACTTCACAGTTGCGGCCATTCACAGTACAGCATTTTTGAAGGACAATCTTACTTCACAGTTGTGGCCATTATTCACAGTACAGCATTTTTGAATGACAATCTTGTCTACAGAGTCATGGTCATCAAATGTTACAAAACAAAGCCTTTCTTTTTGCCACTGCCTCGGTCAGTCATGGTTTCAATCACTTCAATTTTCCCATACTGTTCAAAATAATCTCTTAGATGATGTTCTTCAGTGTCTTCTTTAATGCCACCGACAAAAATCTTTTTCACAGTTAAGTGGGCACCAGGTCTTTGAAAATCTTCTCTAGAGACAGTCCTCTTTGGTTCTACAACTCTTCCGTCCACCTTGTGTGGCCTTGCATTCATGGCTGCATCCACCTCTTCCACAGTGGCATAGGTGACAAACCCAAAGCCTCTGGAATGCTTGGTATTTGGATCTCTCATTACCACACAGTCTGTAAGCGTTCCCCATTGCTCAAAATGGCTCCTCAGACTCTCATCGGTTGTTTCAAAGCTCAAACCTCCAATGAAAAGCTTCCGCAGCTGTTCAGGCTCTTTGGGAGACTCTGACTTAGACATGACGGCGGTGGGAGGGGAGACTTTGACGATGCTTACTCGGGGGCGTCCACCGGCAGAAAGAATTAATCTAACAAACATATCTCCAGAAAAAAATTTTTATTGAAAAGCTGTTCTTTTGGGGTAAGTTAGAAAAAAAGGTTAACTTTTCTTAAAGACTGTGGAGTGCTATTTTAAAATTTTTTTAGGCAACCAACTACACAAAATCAGAATGTTTAAATGCTCTAATGAAATAAAGGACAATAAGAGAACAATGCAATATCAATAGCTACCTTCATTATTCTAAAAATACATAGGTTTCAACATTATTGTAGAGTAAGAGGATCCCCAAATTGTCTAATAATTTTCAACTAATTTTTAAATAAGAAGTATATTTATATGATTAGGCATTTTTAAAGTACAAAAGATTCCACAGTAGTAAGTAACTCCTCACCTGTCCTCCACCCACCCATTTCTCCAAATAAAGATCTCAAGATACTTTTTTTATACATCTATAAGCTTTTGAGGAGATATTTACCAATAGCTTTCCCATTCAGCTAAAAGGAGACTTTTCTTTCAATAAATAATTTATAGTGGATGCTTGAAGCATTAAATAAGGTCATAGAAATAAGATGGAATGTGTTGATATCTGGCAGACTTACTTTAGGGAACAGAAAACTTCCAAGTTCTTAGTGGAAAAGGATGTTCTGATTGGCATTGTTTACTTTGTGGAACGGGTAGAACCAAACTGGAAGGAACACCCTGATAAATTGCTTGAAGGGGTGAAGTAAGCCCATCCTCTCCAACACTACTGAGCCCACACCAACAACAACCACCACAAGCAAAGGAGGGCAGATGAAGTTAACTACAGGACTCACTTACTAATGTCAGGATATGAGTTTGGAGCCAAAGCTGAACTACCTGCGATAATAAAAAAGAAGCTAGAGTTCTCTTTTCCCACTTACTGTTTAGCTCCTCCCCTAAAAAAAAATGTTGAATAAATATATAAAGAATATAGACCTGAACTAGTACCAAATTATCAGCCTGCTCAAAGTCCCCAGAGTCCAGCCTTTGGTACAGACCAGAAGGACAGGACCCAACCTATCCTATTTTATGGCTACAGAAAATGTTTGGTGTTTTGTTCCATCAGTATGTTAGTGTAGGTACACATACCAAGCATTTGCTATCCTTGAACATAAACGTTGACATACTAATACAACACAAAAAGAAAATATTTTTGAATGAAACACAAAAAGATAAAAGCCCTTAAAATACAGTAATCATCGGAATTTAAAGCCAGTATTTTTCAACACCACCACGAACAACAACAAAATAGCGTGTGAGGGATTGGAAGTAATAGAGGTACATCAGGGAGAAATCAGCAGATATTATTTTGCTTCTTGACATCATTGGGGAAAATAAATTAATGTGTTTCTCTTGCTATTAAAAAAAAAAACTAGTGGGGCGCCTGGGTGGCGCAGTCGGTTGAGCGTCCGACTTCAGCCAGGTCACGATCTCGCGTTCCGTGAGTTCGAGCCCCGCGTCAGGCTCAGGGCTGATGGCTCAGAGCCTGGAGCCTGTTTCTGATCCTGTGTCTCCCTCTCTCTCTGCCCCTCCCCTGTTCATGCTCTGTCTCTCTCTGTCCCAAAAATAAATAAACGTTGAAAAAAAAAAAAATAAAAAAAAAAAAAACTAGTATAACAGAAAGAAAAAGGTATATAACCTCCATATCAAACTCATACAAACACACAGACACTCAAACACAATTTGTGCAATACAACAAGAGAGGAAGATAAAGCAGGAAATATTAAGAAAACATTTTAAAACATTAAGATTATAGAAATAGAATGAAATATTAACAAATTAAACTGTGCCAATAAAAGTCAAGCCCAACAACACTGTAAAAATATAAAAAGAAAACATCAGAGAATTTTTATATTTTACTGGAATACAAAACACTTTTCTAAGCATAACATGAAACCAAGGCAAAACAAACAAAACTGAAATAACTTCATTATATTTTAAAATTTCTTTGTAGCAAAAACAAATAAATCATGAGATAGCTGTTAATATCCTTTATATAGGAGAAGCCCTTAAAAACGATAATAAAATAATAAATAATAAATAATAAAATAATAATTAAAAAATAATAAATAATAAAATAATCCAACAAAAAAACCGAAAGCTATAAATACTGGCTTAACAGAAAAGGATATACAGAGCTAATAAAGATATGAAAAGATGCTCAAGAAGGGAAATGCAACTAAAATAATAATGAGGCTTTTTGTCAATTAATCAAAATTAAAAAGACTGATAACATACAATATTATCAAAAATAAGACAATCTTATATATAATTAGTGGAATGTGAATTGTTACCACCTTGTTGAAAAGTAAATTGACAGTTTCTATCAAATTTTAAATGAATGTCTCCCTTAATTTAAAAATCTACTCCAGGAAATCTATCCTACAGAAGTACTCACAAAAGTAGATGAGATTAAATGTGGAAGAATGTTCAGTGCTGGTAAAGTCAACCAACTAACCAACCAACTGTAGACAATACAAATTTCTGGAATGTGGTTAAGTCAATGGTATATCTATAATGGAATGAAGTAGATTTCCATATATTGACATGAAGCATTGTCACTCTCCATATAATGACACTCTGCATTGTGCTGTTGAGTAAAAAACATTTCAGAACATTATTTAAGGTCTAATCCGAAAGTCTAATGGAGGTAGTAGAGAGTATATCCACTTGCAAATGCCCAGAAAGAGAACTGAACAGAGAAAACATAGTGGTAACAGTAGTTACCCCTAGGAAATGAGTTTCAGGGGAAATGAATAAGGTATCAGCAAAGGACCTTGATTTTTCGTTTTACACAATATTTTTGAATTTTTTAATAACAAAAATATGACATTCCCATAATCTTTTTTAAAAACGTTTTTTTCCATAAAAAAAAAAAAAAACTTAGATTGGGCCACAAAATAATACGTAAGGCTATTTATAAGGCACATGCTTCAAACAAAATGACTCTGAAAAGAGTTGGACAGAACTTCTATTTGGCAAACTTAAAGTGTGGTAACAATATCAATTGAGGTAAAATTGAAGATAAAAACATGAAGATAGAGCAAAGGGACATTTTGAACTACTCAAAGATATAATCCACAACTAAAATGTAATAGTCAAAAAACTCTGCCACATGGATTCAGCATTCTTAGTTCCAAAAATGTTATAGCTACAAGGGGAAATGAAAACAGAAAACTAGGAGACTTTAACTTCCCTTTCTCTAAATCTCGAACACATTAAGGATAATAAGAATGTAAATGATCAGAACATATAATTATCAAACACTATACATTCTAAGCAAGAATACACTCTTCAAATGCAGTTGGAGCATTTGAACATTCATCCAAGAGTGAACATACAGAGTCAACTCATTCAAATAGATGTTTCATTCCTAGAAATAACCAAAGATATTAAACCAAGAGCCAAACCTGAAGTGAATACCTGATGGCTTTTACAGCCATCAGAGCATGACCAATTTCCAAAGCAAAGAGTCGTTTTCATTGTCAGTAAATCTTTTTGCCAGGCTACATTTAGGGAAGGAAAAAGGCATGTTTTGTTGGTTAAATCAAACCAGGCAATCAAGCACTTTCTGATATAGCACTAGGTTCAGAGAAAAATCTCAAAACTTTGGTAACTCATAAATTATTAAGTAATCAGGCATTCCAGTAAAACTATATCACCACTGTCATAAATTCTTCCCACTGCAGAATCACTCAGCCTACGAATGTCAACAAGAGTCTCTGAATGTCAGTGCTGTACTATTCTCAATCAAGCTGACAGAACACGTCTAAACTGACTTCCAAAGAACAGGGTACCAGTTTACCTTTGGTTTTTCATTTAATTTTTTTTTAACAAAACACATGCACATGGCTAAAAATCAAACAGTGCTAAAAATGTTTAATGAAACAACTACATGACCCATTTCTAGCCTCTGGCAGTCTAGCAGTCCAGAAGCAACTACTGTATTTTTCTGGTAACTCCCTACCATTTTTAATTAGTATACTATTTCTTTTTCTTTTCTTCCTTCCTTCCTCTCTCTTTTTCTTTCTTTTCTTTCTCTCTCCCACTCTCTCTCTCTCCCATTCTCTCTCTCTCTCTCTCTTTCTTTTTTTCAGCCAGGTAGTTTTGAGTCTTTGTTTTTTTTTACTTGAAGTATAGTTGACATAAAATATTAGTTTCAGGTTTCAAGATAGTGATTCGACAATTATACATATTACAATTCACCATGTAGTTACCATCTATCAACATGCAATTATTACAATATTACTGATTATATTCCCTATGCTGTACTTTTCATCTCCATGGCTTACTTTATGCTATTTCTTGACTTATCTATTCTATACATTATCAATAACACCCTTTATGATAAATAAGGATTCAGCTTTATAACACGAACCCAAACGCCCCTTGTTCATCTTCCTAAAGTAAATATTGGTTCATATTTATACCACTAACACTCAGATATTATCCCATCAGTACACTGCATACCACTATTCCCTGAGCAAGTTCAGAACTAGGTGAAGAAAAAAAAAAAACAAACAGGGGAAGCTGACAACTGAAAATTGAGGTATCATCTTTATTATCAATAAGGCATTTAACATGACTAAAGTAAACAGCAAAATGGGCTTCCTAATACTGCACCCCAAAATCAAACTTACCTGCCTAATCACAGGCTGCTCTGGACAACCACAGGCCTCCCCCCACAGAAGCAGAGCCTGCCCTGCTAATCTTACTGCATGGTTGACAGAGCAGACCAGAATGTACCCTCTCTGCAGGCAGGGAGATCTGAAAAGAGAAGACAGAAGGGACTGAGGCACCCATGCCCGGTGTCTTCTCCCAAACTCATTAACTACATCAGTTACTTTGCTTTCCTTGGGTGTGAAAGAGGAACACACTGAGGCTGAGAGTGTTATTTTTTTCCAGCTTTACGGAGGATATAATTGATGTATAATATTGTGCAACTTTAAGATGTACAACATATTGATTTGATAAACTTGTATTCTGAGAACTGATCACAGTAAGGTTAGTTCACACCTCCATCACACCACATAATTACCATTTCTTTTTTGTAGGGAGAACATTTAAGATACACTCTTAGTACTTTCAAGTATAAAATACAGTGTTCTTAACTATAATCACAATGCTGAATATTAGATTCCCAGAATTTATTCATCTTTTAACTGAAAGTTTATACCCTTTGACTAACATCTTCCCATTCCTACCACCTCCCCACCCCAGCCCCTGGCAACCAACATTCTGCTTTATTTTTTTAGTTCGGCTTTTTAGATTCCACATATAAGTAAGTTCATAGAGTATTTGTCCTCCTCCATCTGACTTTTTTCACTTAGCATAACACCTTCAAGATACCTCCACATTGTCACAAATGGCAGGATTTCCTTCTTTTTCATGGCTGAATAATATTCCATTGTGTATATATATCACATCTTCTTTATTCATTCATCAGCTGATGGACACTTAGGTTGTTTCCATATCCTGGCTATTATAAATAATGCTACAATACATATATGAGTACAGAGATCTCCTCAAGATCCTATTTTCATTTCCCTTGGATATACACCTAGAAGAGGGATTGCTGGATCACATGGTAGATCTATTTTTAATTTTTTGAGGAAATTCCATACTATTTTCCACAGTGGCTGTACCAATTTACATTCCCACCAATGGTGCACAAGGGTTCCGTATTTTCCATATCCTCATGAACACTTACCTCTTGACATTTGATGAGAACTATGTAACAAGGATGAGGTGATAGATCATTGTGGTTTTGACTTGTATCTTCCTGATGATTAGTGATGCTGAACTTTTCTTCATGTTCCTGTGGGCCATTTGTTGTCTTCTTTATAAAAATGTCTACTCAGGTCTGTTGCACATTTTTTAAAATTAGATTGAGCTGTATGAATTCCTTACATGTTTTGGATATTAATTCCTTATGAGATATATGATTTGCAAATATCTTCTCTCATTCCAAAGGTTGCTTTTTCACTTTTTGACTATTTATTTCACTGTGCAGAGGTTTTTTAATTTGATATAGTCCCACTTAATTATTTTTGCTTTTGTTGCTTATGATTTTGATGTCATATTAAAAAAAAAATCATTTGCAAAACCAATGTCAAGGAGCTTCCTCCCTGTGTGTTCTTCTAAGAGTTTTACAGTTTCAGGTCTAATTAAGTCTTTAATCCATCTTGAGTTATTTCTGTAAGTGTTGTAAGATAGGGGTCCAATATCAATGAATATTCAATAGCATGTGAATATCCAGTTTTCCCATTACCACTTACTGAAAAGAGTATCCTCAATGGGAAATTGAGTAGTCTTGGTTCCCTTGTCAAATAGTAGTTGATCATATATGAAGGGGGATCTTTCTGGGCTTGATTCAGTTCCACTGATCTGTGTGTCTATTTTTATGCCAGTGTAATACTGCTTTGAGTACTACAGATTTATAATATAGTTTAAAATCAGCACTTGTATGCTTCTAGCTTTGGTCCTCTTTCTCATGATTGCTTTGGCTATTTGGAGTCCTTGTGGTTCCATTCAACTTTTAGGACTGTTTGTTCTATTTCTGTGAAAAATACCATTGGATTGCATTGAATCTACAGATGACTTTGGATAGTATGGGCATTTTAACAATACTAATTCTTCCCATCCAACACAGGATATCTTCCATTTATTTGTGTCTTCTTCAATTTGTTTCATCATAGTCTTATAGTTCTCAGTGGATAGGTCTTTCACCTCCTTGCTTCAATTTATTCATAAGCACCTTATTTTTTTGACACAATGGTGAATGGGATGGTTTTATTTCTCTTTAACTTAGTTCACTGTTAGGATATACATACACAACTAATTCCTGTATGTTGACCTTGTATCCTGCAACTTTACCAAATTCATTGATTAGTTCTAACAGTTTTTTTGGAAGTCTATAGGACTTTTTACTTAAAAGATGATATCAAAAAATAAATAAAAGATCATATCATATCAAACAAAAACAATGTCACTTTTTCTATTGTGATTTGGATGCCTTTTATTTCTTTGTCTTGCCCAGATGATCTGGCTAAGACTTCCAGTACTTGTTAAATAAGAGTGGTAAGACTAGACATCCTTATTTCTTATCCCAGGTGAAAAGCTGTCAACATTTTGCCAATGAGTATGATGTAACCTATGGGTTTATCATATATGGCCTTTATTATGTAGAGGTACATTCCTCCTATACTCAATTTGTTGAAAGGTTTTAGCAAGAAAGTATGTCGTATTTTGTCAATGCCCTTTCTACATATATTGAGAGGATCACGATTTTATCTTTCATTTCATTAATACGGTGTATCACATTTATATACTTGCTTATATTGAACCATCCTTGCATTCTAGGGATAAAACCACTTGATTATGGTATATGATCTTTTTAATGTGCTGCTGAATTCAGTTTGCTAGTATTTTTGTTGAAAATTTGTGCATCTATATTGATCCAAGGATTTGGACTGTAATTTTCCTTTTTTCCTGTATCTTCATCTGGCTTTAACATCAGAGGAATGCTAACCTTGTAAAATGAGTTTCCGAGTGTTCTCTTCAATTTTTTGAAGAATTTAAGAAGGACTGGCATTAGTTCTTTAAATGTTTGGTGGAACTCACTAGTTAAACCATCTGGTTGTGAACTTTTCTAAGTTGGGAGATTGTTGATTGCTGATTCAATCTCCTTCCTTGTTATTGGCCTATTCAGATTTTCTATTTTATCATGACTTAGTCCTAATAGATTGTAGGTTTCTAGAAATTTATCTGTTTACTCTAGGTTATCCAATTTTTTAGCATAAAATTGTCCACAGTAGTCTCTTATAAACCTTTGTACTACTGTGGTAACAGTTGTAATGTCACCTCTCTCGCTTCTGATTTTATTTATGTGAATATTCTTTTTCCATAGCCTAACTAAAGGTTTGTCAGTTTTGCTTATATTTTCAAGAAACCAATTCTTATTTCTTCGAACTTTTTTATTGTGTTGCTGATGTCTGTTTTATTTATCTGCCCTGATCATTGTTATTTCCTTCCCTTATTAACTTTGGGCTTGGTTTACTCTTCATTTTCTACTTCCTTGAGGTGTAAAGTTATGTTGTTTAAGATCTTTAATTTTCTTAATGTAGATGTTTATTGCTTTATACTTCCTTCTTAGGACTGCTTTTGCTGCATTACATAAGTTTTAGTTTGTTGTCTTTCCATTTTGTTTGTTTCAAGATATTTTTGATAGCCCAATGGTTGCTTTCAGGAATGTGTTGCTTATTAATTTCCACATATTTGTGAATTTTTTAGCTTTCCTCTTGTTGATGATTCCTAGTTTCACACCATCGTGGTCATAAAAGATACCTGGTATTATTTCAGTCTTCCTATATAGTATATAGTACAAGTAATCACATCCCTTTAATGTCTTCCAAGAGTAATGTGCCACTCTCCCAGTCTCTTATGCCCACTCTCACAAGTTAATACTATGGATGAGGTAAGAGAGAATGGGTCCTCCACAACTGGGAAAGCCAGGGGCCCACTCACCACTCTCAATTCCCCTCATGGGATAAACCACGGGCTGAAAACATTTATCTGGCCCTAAGCTGTGCCACTGTGGGTGAGGAGTGATGTGGGCAAAGTCAAATCGTTCCTCTTACCCTCTCCAATGTGTCCAAACTCATATACTTTTGCTCCAACACTGTGCTGGAAATTCTCTACTGGAAACCTGGACTTCCACAAAGGTTCTTTCATCTTGTGGGTGACTGTCTAAGTATTTTCCAGGGACTTACAGACTGCAGCCCAGAAGGGCTAGAGACAGAAACAGGCCACTGCAGAGTCCACAGCCAGCACCGAAGTCTTTATGCCTATTACCTAACACACAGTGTGCAAAGCTCCTTCCTGGTCCCTTGACATATGATGCCATATCACTCAGCTCCCACAAAGGCACTTCTGTGCATAAATGGATACCAAATTGTTATTGTTGGGGGGGGGGGGCACAAATGAGGAACATCTTATTCAGCCATGTTACTGAAGTCCCTCAAAACCCAGGAGTGCTGAAATTCCTCTACAAGGAAATAGTGATGTGGGGAATAAGTATTCCTTGCCAACAATTAACACAAAACACTGTTGATTTCAAAGCTAAGTACTAAGAGTATATTTTCTTTCTTATATAGCCTTTGTTTTCACTACAGCAAACACTTGCCTTTCTTCTTACACAATTGGCCTCTGTCATATCAACATTCAACCCCTGACTGAAAAAAAAAAAAAAAAAAAAAGCTATTATGCCATTTCAAGTTCCCGCTTTCTCTAGAAAACTTCCTTCAGGGTTCCCTTACTCCAAATAAACTGATTATTCGCCTGGCTCGTACACAGCTGTTTATCTTGGAATTTCTCTTTGACATTCTTCTGTGTCCTAGATTACGATTCTTTCTCTTTTTTTGGTTTCCTTCCTCATTTGCCAGAACATTACATTAGATTACTTCCTAAGAAAATATAAATAAAAGATAATTTTGCTGAGCCTCTGAATGTCTGAATTGTTTTTACTGTGCCCTCCCACTTGGCTGATACTTCGGCAGAATTCTAGTTTGAGAATCTTTCAGAACATGAAACTATTACTCCCCTGTCTTCCAGAATTCAGTTTCCAATCTCATTCTTTTATAGGTGATCTATTTTTGGTTTTGTTTGCTTTGGGTTTGTTTTTCTTTTGTTTTGTTTTTGTCTCTGGAAGCTATTAAGGTTTTTCTTCACCAAGTACTCTGTAATTTCACAATTGTCCACTTTCTCTACTTTCTTTCCCTAAAGATTTAAATTAGCTGGATTTAAAAATCTTTAATTGATTCTCTCAGGCTTTTATCTTTCATTTTTCTGTCTCAGTCTTTTGGCTCCGCTTCCTCTGAAAACTGTCCAACTTTATGTAAGAATTCCTCTATAGTTCAGTTACATGTGCAACAAGGGAAACAGCATACTATGGTTAGGATAGGGAGACAGGCATCTCACAGGATGAGCAAATACATATATCAAAAGTCCTATCTTCTCACCTTCGACCTGGAGAAATAGGCAACTGCTTGCTGAAGCTTTGCTGGCCAGATGAGAGAACCAGACAGATAGGACAACAAGCTAGCCTCTCCAAGACTACAGTAAACATAACTCCATATTCTGTCTCATGCTTCAGCCCACTCTCAGCTATAACCAGTGTTTCCAAATCTGAGCTGCAAACTGATGTGTTTCAGGTTCTGCCCACCTAAGAAACAGTTTTCTTGTTCACATCCCATCAGTTTGCTCTGTAAGTTGTAGATCCCACCACTGTCTACTATTTTCTGTCCTCTTTCAGTTTTTCATAACTGGCTAAAATCTTTAGCTACTGTTGAAATCTCCTGTATTTCTCACTTCAAGATTTATTCCTTGGGAATTCAAACTGGTGCAGCCACTCTGGAAAACAATATGGAGATTCCTCAAAAAACTGAAAATAGAACTACCCTACAACCCAGAAATTGCACTACTAGTATTATCCAAGGGATACAGGTACACTGTTTCGAAGGGGCACATGCACCCCAATGTTTACAGCAGCACTATCAATGATAACCCAAGTATGGAAAGCACCCAAATGTCCATCGATGGATGAATGGATAAAGAAGTGGTATATATATACAATGGAGTATAACTCGGCAGTCAAAAAGAAGGGAATCTTGCCATTTCCACGTGGATGGAACTAGAGGGTATTATGCTAAGCAAAATTAGAGAAAGACAAATATCATATGACTTCACTCATATGAGGACTTTAAGACACAGAACAGATGAACACAAGGGAAGGGAAGCAAAAATAATATAAAACAGGGAGGGGGACCAAACATAAGAGACTCTTAAATATGGGGAACAAAGAGATGGTTACTGGAGGGGTTGTGGGAGGGGGGACGGGCTAAATGGGTCAGGGGCATTAAGGAATCTACCTCTGAAATCATTGTTGTGCCATATGCTAACTAACTTGGATGTAAGTTAAAAAAAAAAATTGGGGCGCCTGGGTGGCGCAGTCGGTTAAGCGTCCGACTTCAGCCAGGTCACGATCTCGCGGTCCGTGAGTTCGAGCCCCGCGTCAGGCTCTGGGCTGATGGCTCGGAGCCTGGAGCCTGTTTCCGATTCTGTGTCTCCCTCTCTCTCTGCCCCTCCCCCGTTCATGCTGTGTCTCTCTCTGTCCGAAAAATAAATTTAAAAAAACGTTGAAAAAAAAAATTATTCCCTATTTATTCCTTTCTATTTTGAGAGGTTTTGGCAGACAAAGAAGATAAATGAATACTATAATCCACCATTTTTTATAGATTTTTTTCCCAATACATATTTTTACTCTGAACTTCATTAACTTGTAATAACTATGATGGTTACCTTTATGTGTCCACTTGTATGGGACACTGAGTGCCCATGATCTGTAGTGAAACATTATTCTGAGCGTTTCTGTGAGGGTGCTTTTTTTTGGTCATTTAAATTAATTAGACTGGTCATTAATTAATAGACTGATTTAGGTCATTAAATTAATAGACTGAGTAAAGGAGATTGCTTTCCTAATGTAGATGGACCTTGTCCTATCAGTTGATGGCCAGAAAAGAACAAAAAGCCTGATCCTCCCCTGAGTAAGAAAGAATTATTCCTGCCTGCCTGTCTTCAATCTAAGGCTGGTTTTTCCTTCCTCCTGACTTGAACTAAAGCACTGACTCTTCATGGGTATTGAGCCTGCTGGCTTCCAGACTAGAACTATCATCAGCTCTCCTGGTTCTCAGGCCTTTGGACTCTGGCTAGAACTGCACCATCACCTCTCCTGGATCTGCAGCTTGCAAACTGCAAATCTTGGGCCTCTCAGCCCCTGTAACTGTGTGAGTCAATTTCTTATAATTAATAAATGAATGAATACACACACACACACACACACACACACACACACACACACACACTTCCTATTGGTTCTGTTTCCCCAGAAAACCCTAATGCAGATAATGATACCAAGAGTGGTTTTAGAGGAACAGGTTTTAAGGATGAGTTTTCTGAATTCGTTCCTGGGCCTCTGGAATTGGATCTCTTACCTGACTGACTACATTTGAAGATGTTAGTGCTCTACTTGCAATAACAGAGTACTGACAGCCCATAGCATGATCTGACAGGAAGATATGCAAAATATCACCACTGTTTATTCCTAATCAACCATTTATAAGAATCAAGGATCTGCATAATTGTGCATATGATACCTTCAAACATTTCTTATTAAATTAATAAGTACGACATCAGGTAGTTACTCCTAATATCACCGGACAAAGTAGGGAATGAAAAGAGCTTATTGCTCAGAAATTTGAACTCTCAGCTCAAACACAGCAAAAATAACCTGAGAGCTTCTAAGTGTCCCCAGAAGGGGAGCCTAATCTTTTGTAGCCACAGGGCTGAGACCTCTGAAAATCAAACCCAGAATTTCATCCTTCAACTGGTGAGATTACAACACAAGTTGGACCTCCCAGACTTGCAGGGTACCTACCATTAAAATGAGGGCATTAGGGAGAAAGAATGTGATCCTAAAACTTGTCTTGGGGATGGGTGGGAAGACCCTGATATCTGTAGAAGCAGAAAAGTTCTAGGTCAAATGAACAAGAGTCTAACCTGAATTGTTGAGCCCCTAAAGACTGATGAGTCTTCCTTGCCAGTGGAAGCAGTTTCCTTACCCTTAAAAGAAAAGGCCTTTCCACTCCCAAATAAAGAGATTAGCATTACATTGCCAGAGGAAATTGTAATGGCCTCCAAGGAGGAAGTTGCCTTCCAAGACAATGCTGATTCACCTCAGGACTCACCCCCACCTGGCGCCCATCTTTGCTTTTGGACCTATCACTAGACTCAAGTCTCAGCAGGCCCCTAAAAGTATGACCTGTGAGGAGGTGTACCAAAAGAGCTACTTGAAGGGTGCATGGATGGTTCAGTTGGTTAAGCATCCGACTTCGGCTCAGGTCATGATCTCACAGTTCGTGGGTTCAAGCCACGTGTTGGGCTCTGTCCTGACAGCTCAGAGCCTGGTGCCTGCTTTGGATTCTGTTTCCCTCTCTCTCTGCCCCTCCCCCACTCACACTCTGTCTCCATCTCTCAAAAAATGAATAAATATTTTTTTTAAAAAAGGGAGCTACTTGAGTTTTCTAATTTATCCAGACAGAAGTGCAGGGAACATGTGTAAGAATGGATATAAAGGGTGTGGGATAATGGTAGAAGGAACATAAAGTTGGATCAGGCCAAATTTACTGTTATGTATGGGCTTACTAAGTAGAGATTCTACATGTAATGCTGCAGGTCAGGGATTTATTAAGAGCTTTAACAGTTTGTTGGTTAATTAGCTGAAACATGGACCAAAAGTTAACTCATCCTGAGCAAGTTGGAAATGCTGGACCTGTCTTGGTTTAAGGTAAAAGAAATGATTCAAAGGCTTAGTTAAGATTGGAGTGTTAAGAATGGGTTATTTCAGACCCACTCACTCACTCTGGGAAGGTCCAGCAGACACACCTTCCACAATAACTATGAGGAATAAATTTGTATGGGGAACCCCAGCAGGCCTAAATGGCTCTGTCATCACTCTTCTCTGTAGGCCACTTGATATTAGGAACTAAAGTCACTGAATTGTAAAACCTAAATGCCACAGAAGTAACTGAATGCCAAATGGCCAGGGCCAAGTGCAGTGGCACTCAATGACAAAGGCAGGGTGGATATGGCTACCATAATAAATAGCAAAGTCAAAGGAGCAATCATAAAAGTCCGACTTGCACAGACCTATGGCATTAGTTAGTTGATCATGGTATTCCTAGAAATAAAAACGGAGGAAGCCTACCAGTAAATTCTTACTACATCTGTAGAAGCAGAAAAGTTCTAGGTCAAGTGAACAAAACGGTGTCATGGGCCCTCAATCAATTACCAGACTTGAGCCACATTACAGACCCAGAAGCCTTTAACTGAAGGAAAGGATGAGTCCCGTTCAGGCAGTACCCTGCTGCACTGCCAAAAATTTATATTGGTACTCTTTCTCCCATCCATCCCCAATAGGACCTATGGCCTTTTACCAGGGTAACTGAGCACTGTGGAAAAGGAAAATAATCAGATCTTTCAGGGACTACTGGATACTGGCTCTGAACTGACACTGCTTCCAGGAGACCCAAAACATCATGGTGGCCTACCAGTCAGAGTAGGGAGCTATGGAGGTCAGGTGATCAATGGAGTTTCAGCTCAGGTCGTCCTCATAGTGGGCCCAGTAGGTCCCTGAACCCCATCGCAGTTCTAGAATGCATGACTGGAACAGACATAATCAACAGCTAGCAGAATCCCCACATTGGCTCCCTGACCTGTGGAATCAGGGTTATTATGGCAGGAAAGGCCAAATGGAAGCCATTAGAACTGCCACTTCCTAGGAAAACAGTACACCAAAAGTAATACCACAATCCAGGAGTCACTCCAGAGATCAATACCACCACTAAGGACTGGAAAGATATTCCAATACAACTAAGCTATTTGGCCTGTGCAGAAGACAGACCTTGGAGAACAACAGCAGATTATAAGCTTAAGCAGCTGGTAGGTGTAATTGCTGCTGTAGCTACTGTGGTTTTACTGCTTGAGCAAATTCACATATCTCCCGGCACCTGGTATGCAGCTACTGAATAGGCAGATACTATTTTCTCCACACTGGTCAATAAGGATCACCAGCAATACACCTTCACTGTCCTCTCTCAGGGGTAGAGCAACTCTCCAGCCCTACATCATAATTTAGTTTGCAGGGATCTTAATCAACTTTTCCTTCCACAAGATATCACTCTGGCCCACTACATTGATGACATTATCTGATTGGATCTAGTGCGTAAGAAGTAGCAATACTGTAGACTAACTGGTAAGACATTTGCATGTCAGTGAAAAGTAAATCAGACAAAAATTCAGGAGTCTTCTACCTCAGCAAAATTTCTAGGGCATCAGTGGTGCGGGACATATCTAGATTTCCCTTCAAAAATGAAGGATAAGTTTTTACATCAGGCAACCAAAAGAGAAGTAAGACAATTAGTGGGCCTCTGAATTTGGGGGGCAACACATTCCTCATGTGGGCATGTTACTCAAGCCCATTTACCACATAACTTGAAAAACTGCTCATAGAGCATGGACCAGAGCAAGAGAAAGCTGAAACAGGTCCAGGATGCCACAGAAACTGCTCTGCCAACTGGCCCCTTGCTCCACTAGATCCAATGGTGCTTGAAATGTCAGTGGCAGATAGGGATGCTGTCTGGAGCCTCTGGCAGTTCCTTAGAGGTAAACAGCACTACAGACCCTTAGGATTTTGGAACAAAACCCTGCCATCCTCTGCAGATAACTACTCTCCTTTTCAGATACAGCTTAGGCCTTACTAGACTGAACACTTAACCATAAGCCACCAGGTTACCATGGGACCTGAATTACCCATCATGAACTGGGTGTTATCTGACCCACCATACTTTAAAGTCTAGCATGCACAGCAACATTCCACCATCAAATGAAAGTGGCAGATACATAGTACAGCCTGAGCAGGTCCTAAAGATAACAGTAAGTTGCATAAAGAAATGGTCTAAATACCCTGGTCTCCATTCTTGCTTAACCACTTTCTCTCTCTCAACCTCTGGACTGGAACTACACCATCAGCTCTTCTGAGTGTCCAGCTTGTCTACTGAAGATATTGGCTCTTAAGACTTGTTAACCTACATAAACATGTAAGCTAATTCCATACAAGAAATCTTACATACACACATATACAGACATCTTATTAGTTCTGTTTCTCTAGAGAACCCTGACTAATACACTGACCAATATCTCTCACTTACATGTCCAGACCAAAAACAAATACCAAAAATAACTGAAATGTGAAAATGTTTAGGAAAAGGTTTAAAGCCTTTACCACACTAAGCAGAACATACAACCCCACAGCAAAAAGCTACATGGGCATAAGGAAGGAATAAATATTATTCTACTTTTACTAATTTAAATCTACCCTAGTGGCTCTCTTTATAAACTCATTGCTTGTATCCTCTCAAGATTCATATGCTGAAGCCCTAACCCTGATATAGTAGTATTTGGAGATAAAGATTTTGGGAGTTAATTAGGGTTAGATGAGGTCATGAGGGTGGAACCCTGGTCTGATGGAATTAGTGCCTTTATAAGAAAAGACACCAGAGAGTTTGTGCTCACTTTCTCTCTCTCCCTCTCTTTCTCTCTCTCTCTCTCTCTCCATGTACACAAAGAAAAAGGGTCATGTGAGCACACAACAAGACGACAGCCACCTTTGAGCCCAGAGAAGACTGCAGGCATAGGGACCAGGCAGGAGAAACTCCCATCTATGCCCCCTGAGATCCTGAAAGGGCCCAAAAGCAGTTCTAGCTTCTTCACACCCCCAGTCTGCCAGCAGTCCTAAGGGCCCAGGGCCCCAGTGGGGGACACTCTTGTCTACAACCCTAGTATTTCTAAAAGGACACTCTACTTGGCTCTATCCCTAACAACTGCACTCTGTGAATATACTTTCTGGCACAGGGACCCAAAATGAGACTCTCCCAGCTGTAACCCCAGAAATCCTGAAGGGCCTTACACTTGGCTCCAGTCATATCACAGCCACAGCCCACCACTAGATCCATCAACCAAGGAACCCATCTCCTGCATTCCCAAAAATTCTGAAAGGGATCTATACTCAGTTTCAGCAACTCCAAGCCTCAGTCCTCAAGCTTTCCTGCCAGCTTTTGGGGAACCAAGAGCAGATGCTCATGTCTACACATCAAGAGATCCTGAACTAGCCCTATATTCAGCTCCCAGCCCATCCAGCCAGTTAGGGACCCATCCTGGCCACCCAGGGATCCATCCAGTGAACAGAGAGCAGTATTCTCAGGTATCTGATGGGAGCCACACCAGTCCTTGCACCTAGTAATAGGCCTGGTGTCTGAAGACCCAACTGTGGACTCTGAAGCAGACCCTTGTCTCAAGGCCACCTTACCTCCTAAACAAGGTACTACTACAGGAAGTTCAATCCACTCAGAGACCAGTCACAATTTATGCCCACCCAAGCTCCTGATAACAGGCCCACCAATCACACACCCCACTGTGGAGACAGACTTGTAACCAGCTCCAACCCAGCCTAAAATTCCAAGGTAATCCCATCAATACTGAAAACAGACAGGAGGTCTTTACCTGATGAAACCAGTATGTAAAGACTAGAAGAGGTGTTTATTCCTTCAAATACATAGCCACCACTGCAATACTACATAAGCATCAGGCAAATATGGCATCACCAAAGGAAACTAATAAAGTGCGAATAAATGACCCCAAAGAAAGGAAGATCTATAGGTTACCTGACAAAGAATTCAAAATAATCATCATAAAGAACCTGAATGAAATGAAAGAAAACAGAGACTACTAAACAAAATCAGAAAAACAATCAATGAACAGAATGAGTTTAAGAAAGAAGTAGAAACCATTAAAAGGAACCAAACAGAAATCCTGGACCTGAAGAATACAATAACAGAAATGAAAACTTCAATACAGAGCTTCAAGAACAGATTTACTCATCCAGAAGAAAGAGTCAGCAAACTCAAACACTGTTTGAAATTAGCCAGTTAGAGAGACAAAAAATAAAAAAGAATGAAAAAGAGTGAAGAAAGCCTATGTGAACCATTATGGGACACCATCAAGCAAACAAACATTCATATCAAAAGATATGATTCAAATCAGAAGATTTCCTCAGAAGAGGAAAATGGAAGAAAGTTTATTTAAAGAAATAATAATTAAGGGGTGTCTGGGTGGCTCAGCCGGATGAGCGTCCGACTTTGGGTCAGGTCATGATTGATCTCACAGTTAGTGAGTTCAAGCCCTACATCAGGCTCTGTGCTGACAGGTCAGAGCCTGGTGCCTGCTTTGGATTCTGTGTCTCCCTCTCTCTCTGCCCCCTTCCGCACTCATGCTCTGTATCTCTCTGTCTCTCAAAAATAAACAAACGTTAAAAAAAAATTTAAAGAAATAATAGTTGAAATCTCCCAAATCTTTGGAGAATATGGACATTCAAGTACAGGAAGCTCAAAGAACTCCATGTTAGAAAGCAGAAAGAGAAAGCAGCAAGATTCATCACATACAAAGGAACCCCCATACGGCTGTCTGTGGATGTTATCTCTCTAAAGAAACTTTGAAAGCCAAAATAAATCATTGGGATTATATATCCAATGTGCTAAACAGCAACAATAAAAAATTGCCAACAAGGAATACTATACATAGGAAAATTGTCCTTCGGATATGAAGGAGAGTTAAAGACATTCCCAGATAAAGAAAAACTAACAGTTCATCACCACTTGCCCTACCTTACAAGAAATTTTAAAGTGAATTATTCAAGTTGAAATGAAAGGACACTAATAATATGAAAATATATAAAACCATAAAACTCATGGTGAAGGTAAATATATAGTTAAATTCAGAATACCTAACTATTGGGGCCAACATGGTAGAGAAGTAGGGGAGACTCCCCGTGTCTCTCAAACAAAGAAGTGCAGAAGCCAAAGGACTTTGAACACCAGAGCCTGGGAGGAAAAGAGACTGAATCTACCCAAAGAAAATAGGAGAGCTGGAGAAAAGATAGGTGGGTGACTGCGAACTGGGGGAGATTAAAAAAAAAAAAAAAGGCCACGTGGGCGCACAGGGGAGAGACAAAGGGAAGAGAAAGAGCGGCTAGGGAAGTGTATGACCATATCTGGACAGGAGAAAGACCCGGGACTGAGACTGAGAGATCCGATCTCTAACTGCTGGGCTTTCTTCGGACTGGGGCCAGCTCCCTGTTCGCACACCAGGGGCCTGGATAAAGTGGTATGTAAGGGGCTCAGTCAGCAGTTGGAGAAAGTGGTTCCCTCCCTGGAGGGTTGTGCAACAGTACAAAGCCTGTCCATGTCTGCCACCCACAGGATCAGTGGCTGGGCCGAGGGCGTAGTCTGCAGGAGGAAAAGGCAGCCATCTCCCTGGAGTGCTGTGGGAAAAGACAAAGCCTGCCTGAGTCCGCGACCCCGGGGACTAGCGGCGAGGGCGGCAGCTCAGTCCGCAGAAGGCAGTCCTCCCTGAAGTGCTGTCGCACAAAGCCAGCTGGGGTCACATATTGCCACACTGAGAGGTGCTTCCCCACTGCCAGAATGCACAGAGAAGGACTTTGAATCCTAGCCAAGCGCAAGGTCAGGGGAGGTGGCAGAGCAGAAGGACCGCCCCGTCTGCGCCCATGGTGTGGCACAGTGAGGACGACTCAAACTGAGTCCACCGGCTCCAGGTCATGGAGAAGAGACTGGGGGATCACCACTCCCCCCCGTTGCCCCCACCACCACCAGGCGGGGCCTCAGGGATCAGTTCAGGGGCCCATAGTAGAAGTGGGTCCAGACTACACCAAACTACGCCCCTCCGCACGGGGTAACTGTATATCCACCAGAGCCTCACAGACCCTGCGGAAAGCTCCCCCCACAAGCGCTGCAGCATTGCCTGGATTAACTCTAGGTCAATTCTGGATGTATAGATATATTCTCCCCGCCCCCCACTTTCTCCTCCTTATCTCTTCCCTCTTCTAGGCTGGTAATTCTGGTTATTGGTCTGTCTAAACACGCATATTTAATCCATTGTCTTGATACATGTTCTACACCTCCTTCTTTACACTCCTTTCTCTCTCTCTCGAATAATCAAGCCATATAGTTTCCCTGTCTGGGTAACTTTATCTTCGTTTCATTTTCCCCACTTCCTTCTTTATTTTCCTTTCTCTCTCTCTGGATTAACACTTTTAGTCTCTCTGCCTAGTCAATGTTTATTTTTTCTCCCCCCTCTCCCATCATTTCCCTCTTTGTATGTGCTCTTCTAGCACTGCCTCCACCCTCTTCTTTACCTGTAGTCAGTGTTTTGGGGTTTTTTGTTTTAGACTTTAATTTTTTGTTTTTATTTGTTTGTTTGTGTTATTTGTTTGTGTGTTTTTGTCTCCTGTTTCTCTGTTTTCCTTTACAGGGCTACTCCAAGGAACAAATCAAAGCACACCTGGTGGAGGGTCCAAAATATCACTACGAGTAGGGTAATAAAATAACCAAAGTCACAATAACAGAGAGCAAGTAACACTCTCCAAAAAAACACCTCCTGAAGGGCCAGGCCCTGGACAGTGTATGACCCTCCTTTAATACAGCAGTGCTCACAGGTCCAGAGCACACAACAAGCTTTTAAAACACATAAGGGACAGAAAACTAGCCAAAATGACAAAACGGAAGAATTCTCCTCAAACGAAATTCCAGGAAGTAGAGACAGCTAATGAATTGATCAAAACCGATTTAAGCAATATGACTGAACAAGAATTTAGGATAATAGTCACAAAAGTAATTGCTTGGCTTGAAAAGAGCATAGAGGACAGCAGAGAATCTTTTGCTACAGAGATCAAGGCAGTAAAAAATAGTCATGATGAATTAAAAAATGCTATAAATGAGGTGCAAAATAAAATGGAGGGGGCCATAGCACAGATTGAAGAGACAGAAGAGAGAAGAGGTGAATTAGAAGATAAAATTATGGAAAAAGAGGAAACTGAGAAAAAGGCAGATAAAAAAAAAATCCAGGAGTATGAGGGGAGAATTAGAGAACTAAGTGATGCAATCAAACGGAAGAATATCTGTATCATAGGAATTCCAGAAGAAGAAGAGAGAGAGAAAGGGGCTGAAGGTATACTTGAACAAATCATAGTTGAGAACTTTCCTAATCTGGGGAAGGAAACAGGCAATGAAATCCAAGAGGCACAGAGAACTCCCTTCAGGCGTAACTTGAATCAGTCTTCTGCATGACATGTCATAGTGAAACAGGCAAAATACAAGGATAAAGAGAAAATTCTGAAAGCAGCTAGGAATAAATGGGCCTTAACATACAAAGGTAGACACATACAGGTAATAGCAGATCTATCTACTGAAACTTGGCAGGCCAGAAAGGAATGGCAGAACATCTTCAATGAGATGAACAAGAAAAATATGCAGCCAAGAATCCTTTACACAGCAAGTCTGTCATTCAGAATAGAAGGAAAGATAAAGGTTTTCCCAAACAAACAAAAACTGAAGGAATTCATCACCACTAAACCAGCCCTACAAGAGATCTTAAGGGGGACTCTGTGAGTGAAATGTTGCAAGGACCACAAAGTACCAGAGACATTACTACAAGCATGAAACTTACAGACATCGCAATGACTCTAAACCCATATCTTTCAATAATAACACTGAATGTAAAAGGACTAAATGCTCCAACCAAAAGACATAGGGTATCAGAATGAATAAAAAAAAAAAAAAAAAAAAACCAAGACCCATCTATTTGCTGTCTACAAGAGACTCATTTTAGACCTGAAGACACCTTCAGATTGAAAGTAAGGGGATGGAGATCTATCATGCTACTGGAAGTCAAAAGAAAGTTGGAGTAGCCATACATAAATCAGACAAACTAGACATTAAATTAAAGGCTGTAACAAGAGATGTAGAAGGGCATTATATAATAATTACAGGGTCTCTTCATCAAGAAGAGCTAACAATTATAAACATCTATGCACCGGATTTGGCAGCCCCCAAATATATAAAACAATTAATCACAAACATAAGCAACCTTATTGATAAGAATGTGGTAATTGCAGGAGAGTCTAATACTCCACTTACAACAATGGATAGAACACCTAGACAGAGAATAAATAAAGAAACAAGGGCCCTGAATGACACATGGGATCAGATGGATTTGACAGATACGTTTAGAACTCTGCAACCCAAAGCCACAGAATATACTTTCTTCTCAAGTGCACATGGAATATTCTCCAAGATAGATCACATATTGAGTCACAAAACAGCCTTTAATAAGTATAAAAGAATTGAGAACATAGGCACACTTTCAGATCACAATGCCATGAAACTTGAAATCAACCACAGGAAAAGTCTGGAAACCCTCCAAAAGCATGGAGGTTGAAGAACATCCTACTAAAGAATGAATGGGTCAACCAGGCAATTAGAGAAGAAATTAAAAAATATATGGAAACAAATGAAAATGAAAATACACCAATCCAAATGCTTTGGGATGCAGCGAAGGCAGTCCTGAGAAGAAAATACATTGCAGTCTAGGCCTATCTCAAGAAACAAGAAAAATCCCCAATACAAAATCTAACAGCACACCTAAAGGAAATAGAAGCAGAACAGCAAAGACACCCCAAACCCAGCAGAAGAAGAGAAATAATAAAGATCAGAGCAGAAATAAAAAATATAGAATCTAAAAAAAGAGTAGAGCAGATCAATGAAACCAAGAGTTGTTTTTTGAAAAAACAAACAAAATTGATAAACCTTTAGCCAGGCTTCTCAAAAAGAAAACAGAGAGAGGACCCAAATAGATAAAATCACAAATGAAAATGGAATTATTACAACCAATCCCTCAGAAATACAAGCAATTATCAGGGAATACTATGAAAAAGTATATGCCAACAAACTCGACAACCTGGAAGAAATGGACAAATTCCTAAGCACCCACACACTTCCAAAACTCAAACAGGAAGAAATAGAATATTTGAACAGACCCCTAACTAGTGAAGAAATTGAATCAGTTATTAAAAATCTCCCAACAAATAAGAGTCCAGGACCAGATGGCTTCCCTGGGGAATTCTACCAGACATTTAAAGCAGAAATAACACCTATCCTTCTAAAGCTGTTCCAAAAAATAGAAAGAGAAGGAAAACTTCCAGACTCATTCTATGAAGCCAGCATTACCTTGATTCCCAAACCAGACAGAGCCCCAGCAAAAAAAGAGAACTACAGGCCGATATTCCTGATGAGTATGGATGCAAAAATTTTCAACAAGATACTAGCAAATTGAATTCAACAGCAAATAAAAAGAATTATTCACCATGATCAAGTGGGATTCATTCCTGGGATGCAGGGCTGGTTCAACATTCGCAAATCAATCAACGTGATACATCACATTAATAAAAGAAAAGATAAGAAACATATGATCCTGTCAATCGATGCAGAAAAAGCATTTGACAAAATTCAGCATCGTTTCTTAATAAAAACCCTTGAGAAAGTCCAGATAGAAGAAACATACTTAAACATCTTAAAAGCCATTTATGAAAAGCCCACAAGTAATATCATCCTCAATGGGGAAAAACAGCACTTTCCCCCTGAGATCAGGAACACGACAGGGATGCACACTCTCACAGCTGTTGTTTAACATAGTGTTGGATGTTCTAGCATCAGCAATCAGACAACAAAAGGAAATCAAAGGCATCAAAATTGGCAAAGATGAAGTCAAGCTTTCGCTTTTTGCAGATGGCATGATACTCTACATGGGAAACCCCATAGACTCCACCAAAAGTCTGCTAGAACTGATACATGAATTCAGCAAAGTCGCAGGATACAAAATTAATGTACAGAAATCAGTTGCATTTTTATACACCAATAATGAAGTGACAGAAAGACAAATAAAGAAACTGATCCCATTCACAATTGCACCAAGAATCATAAAATACCTAGGAATAAACCTAACCAAAGATGTAAAAGATCTGTATGCTGAAAACTAAAGAAAGCTTATGAAGGAAATCAAAGAAGATACAAACAAATTCCATGCTCATGGATTGGAAGAATAAATACTGTTAAAATGTCAACACTACCCAAAGCCATCTACACATTCAATGCAGTCCCAATCAAAATTGCGCCAGCATTCTTCTCGAAGCTAGAACAAGAAATCCTAAAATTTGTATGGAACCACAAAAGACCCCGAATAGCCAAAGTAATATTGAAGAAGAAGACCAAAGCGGGAAGCATCACAATCCCAGACTTAAGCCTCTACTACAAAGCTGTAATCATCAAGATAGCATGGTACTGGCACAAAAACAGACACTATCATAGACTCCAGAATAGAATAGAGACTCCAGAATTGGACCCATAAATGTATGGCCAACTAATCTTTGACAAAGCAGGAAAGAATATCCAATGGAGAAAAGACAGTCTCTTTTACAAATGGTGCTGGGAGAATTGGACAGCAACATGCAGAAGGATGAAACCAGACTACTTTCTTACACCACTCACAAAGATAAACTCAAATTGGATGAAGGACCTAAATGTGAGACAGGAAACCATCAAAACCCTAGAGGAGAAAGCAGGAAAAAACCTCTCTGACCTCAGCCGCAGCAATTTCTTACTCGACACATCTCCAAAGGCAAGGGAATTTAAAGCAAAAATGAACTATTGGGACCTCATGAAGATATAAAAAGCTTTTGCACTGCAAAGAAAACAATCAACAAAACTAAAAGGCAACCAACGGAATGAGAAAAAAGATATTTGCAAATGACATATCAGATAAAGGGCTAGTATCCAAAATCTATAAAGAACTCACCAAACTCCACACCCAAAAGACAAAAAAATCCAGTGAAGAAATGGGCAGGGGACATGAATAGACACTTTTCTAAAGAAGACATCCAGATGGCCAACCGGCACACGAAAAGATGCTCAACATCACTCCTCATCAGGGAAATACAAATCAAAACCACACTGAGATACCACCTCACACCAGTCAGAGTGGCTAAAATGAACAAATCAGGAGACTATAGATGTTTGGAGAGGATGTGGAGAAACAGGAATCCTCTTACACTGTTGGTGGGAATGCAAACTGGTGCAGCCACTCTGGAAAACAGTGTGGAGGTTTCTCAAAAAATTAAAAATAGATCTACCCTATGACCCAGGAGTAGCACTGCTAGGAATTTACCCAAGGGATACAGGAATGCTGATGCCTAGGGGCACTTGTACCCCAATGTTTATAGCAGCACTTTCAACAATAGCCAAATTATGGAAAGAGCCTAAATGTCCATCAACTGATGAATGGATAAAGAAATTATGGTTTATATACACAATGGAATACTACATGGCATTGAGAAAGAATGAAATATGCCCTTCTGTAGCAACGTGGATGGAACTGGAGAGTGTCATGCTAAGTGAAATAAGTCATACAGAGAAAGACAGATACCATATGTTTTTACTCTTATGTGGATTCTGAGAAACTCAACAGAAGACCAGGGGGGAGGGAAAGGGGGGGCGTGGAAGTTACAGAGAGGGAAGGCGGCAAACCATAAGAGACTCTTAAATACTGAGAACAATCTGAGGGTTGATGGGGGGTGGGGGGAGGGGAAAGTGGGTGATGGACATTGAGGAGGGCACCTGTTGGGATGAGCACTGGGTATTATATGGAAACCAATTTGACATTAAATTATATATATATAAAAATGTGATTTAAATAAATAAATAAAGTAAAAAATAAGAATACCTTACTATTTTAATGGTGCTGTGTAAATCACTCTATGTCTAGTAAAAAAAACTTAAATAAAAATAACTAATAACTTATTAATGGATGCACAATATAAAAAGATGCTAAGTATGACACAATAGTTTAAAATATGAGAAGTAAAAGTGTAGTGCTTGTGTATGCAGTTGAAGGTAAGTTATTATCAGCTTAAAATAGACTGTTATATCTACAAAATGTTTTACATAAGCCTCACACTAACCACAAAAGAAGAAACATAGTAGAACACACAAAAGAATTAAAGCATACTCTATAAATAAATAAATAAATAAATCATGAAAGAAGATAGTAAGAAAGGAAAACAGGAACAAAGAACTAAAAACAGTCAACAAACAATGAAATGGCAATGAGTCCTTAGCTATCAATAATTACTTTAAATAGAAATGAACTAAAGTCCCATATCAAAAGACACAAAGTGGCTGAATAGACTTAAAAATATATACATATCCAACAATATGCTGCCTAAAAGAGGCTCACTTATAGTGTTAAGGACACACAGGTTGAAAGTGAAGGGTCAGAAAAACATTCTATGCCAATGGTAACCAAAAGAGCAGGAACGGCTATATTTATATCACATATAATAGACTTAGTCAGAATTGGTTGCAAGAGACAAAGAAGGCCATGAAATGGGGATAAAGGAGACAATTCATCGATGTAATAATTTTAAGTATTCATGTACCTTCCACTGGAGCATTTAAATATTTAAACCAAATAGTGACAAAAGTGAAGGGAGAAACAGACAGTAATACAATACTAGTAGTAGACTTCAATACCCCACTTTCAACATTGGATAGGTCATCCAGACAGAAATTTCTTTTTATTTATTTTGAGAGAAAGCATGCGTGAATACGTGAGCAGCTGGGGAGGGCAGGCAGAGAGGAAGAGAATCCCAAGCAGGCTCCACACTCTCAGTGCACAGCCAACACAGGGGCTCAATCTCACAAACCGTGAGATCGTGACCTCAGCCAAAATCAAGAGATGAATGCTTAGCCAACTGAGCCACCCAGGTGCCCCCAGACAGAAATTTAATAAGGAAACAGCGGATCTAAAGAACTTTATAGACCAAAATGGATCTAACAGACATAAACAGAACAGCCATGCAACAGCAGCAGAATACATACTCTTCTGAGGCACACACAGAACATCTACAGGATACAATTTATGTTGGGTCACAAAGTAAGACAACATATTTAAGAAGACTGAAATCATATCTAGTATCTTTTCCAATCACAATGGTTTGAAACTAGAAATTAGTAACAGGAGGAATGTGTAAAATTCACAAAAAATGTGGAAAGTAAACAACACACTCCTGAACAACCAATCCTGTCATTTGCAACAACATGCATGGACCTTGGGGACATTATTCTAAGTGAAGAAAGTCTGACAAAGACAGACAAATACCATATGATCTCACATATATGTGGAGTCTTTAAAAAAAAGGGGGGGGGGTGAAGCCTCACTCATAGGAAAAATGGAGAGATGTTGATCCAATAGTAAAAATCTCCAGTTAAAAGATGAGTAAGTTCTGGGTATCTAATAGTCAGCCTGATGATTGTAGTTAACAATATTATACACTTGAAAGTTACCAAGAGAGTAAATCTTAAATATTGTACCACCAAAAAAAAAAAAAAGAAAAAAAAATTATATTTATGGGAGGTTATAGAAGTGTTAACTAACCTTACTGTGGTAGTCATTTCACAATATATACATGTATCAAATCATCACACTGTACACCTTAAACATATAGCATATTAAATGTTAATTATATCTCAATAAGATGGGGCAAGGGAGGGACGGGGAGCCAAAAGGGAGAAGCAAAGACCGTAGAAACATTATTTGAGATTCTGGGTTCCAAAGCTCTTTATTTGATTCTTTGGTTTAAATCAATTAATCCTGTTATACTTTAATTCAATATTATCTGAGTTTTTTGTGGGACTTAAGAGTACTGACTACAATCTACAGAGTAAAAGTTCATAAATTCAAAAAACATCAAAAGTAGACAGTTTCAGAAACACAAAAGTAAATTCACCAACACATAGAATCCGGGAATATATCTGAAGAAAAATTTAATGTTACTAGTGTGTGCTCCAGGAATGCAAAAATAATTTAATGTTAGGGAATTTATTGATATAACCCAGCACATATCAATAGGTCAAAGGTAAATAATGATTTTTTTTAATGTTTTTATTTATTTATTTTTGAGAGAGAGAGATAGAGAGCACAAGTTGGGGAACAGCGGAGAGAGAGAAGGACACAGAAAATCCAAAGAAGGCTCCAGGCTCTAAGCTGTCAGCACAGAGCCCGACACAGGGCTCAAACTCACAAACTGCAAGATCATGACCTGAGCTGAAGTCAGACGCTCAACCAACTGAGCCACCCAGGTGTTCCAAATGATTATCTTAATAGTATCTAATATTTTTTAAATATTTAATATTTTAATGTCAAAGAACTACTTATAAAATGTAAAATCTACTGTTTATTTTTATTCTTATTCAATAGGATGAAAAGGATACTGCATTAAGTGAAAAATACCATGTACCCCAAGCGATTAGCCAAAATCATACATAACCTTGAAAGGCTAAACGCATTCCCACTCACGTCAGGGTCAAGACAAAGATGCACAGTATCACTATTTACAATTATTCTGGAAGTGCTATCATTGCAATTACACAAGAAAATAAATCCAAACTGTAAATATGAGAAAGGAAACCAACTTTTTATCATTTGCAGATGATGACTTTTTCTTAGAAAATTCTAATATAATTGACAATAGAAATAGGTAACACTAAGTGTATGCCTGGTAACAAAATAAACATATACAAATGAATTTTTTTCTGAATATCAATAATACCCAGTCAAAAATACAAACAAAATAGCTTTTCTTGTCAGTAAAAACCAATTAGAAATTGAAATATAACAAAACAGAAAATATAACAGGAGAAAACGGGCCTATTCATAATAACAATAAAAATCTACCCAATAATAAAATTAACAAAAAACATAAAGACCTTTATTAGTAAATCTTTAAAAGAAGACCCCTCAAAAATGGACACACATACCATGTTCTACTTTGAGAAGACTCAATAATGTAATGATGTCACTTTTCCCCATTATAAGTTTATAAATTTAATGCCATCCCAACCAAAATTCTAAAGCATTTTTTAGTTTTTTAGATTTTAATTTTTTTTGCACCTCAACAAACATTATCTTAAGTTCAACTGGAATTATAAGCAAATAAAAATAGCAAGAGAACTAGGAAAAAAGAATGGGAGGGTATTTGCATGACCAGATAAGAAAAATACATTATAAAACCAATAAAAACTAAATCAAGGCAGTACTGACACATGAGTAGTTAGACCTATCAACGGACATGAAGAGGGAAAAAAAACAAAAATTAAGCCCTAGAATATATAAAAATTTAATCGGTAATTTAAATAAAATTTCAAATTAAAGGAAAGAGATTATAAATGAGGTTAAGGCAAATGATAAGCCATTCTGAAAAAAAAAATGGCATTAGAACTCAGCATACAGTAATGAATAAATGATAAAAGAGAAAAAAAGAATGCCAACCTCATAATATATACACTCAACATTCCCCTGGATTAAAGAGGTATTAAATAAAAAACAAAATCTACTACAAAATACAAGAGAATAATGATCTGATATACTGATAAAGGTCTTATAAAAACATGTAAGTAAAGTTAGAAACCATAAAGGAAAAGAATAACAGCTTTAAATACATAAAAATGCAAACACAGCAAAACAAAAAAAACAAAAAAAACTAAAAACAAAAGAAAGAAGAGGCAAGAAGTAAGCTGGGCAAAAACATCATATATGTATATTTATATATTATACTTGTTACATATGACGTAAATTAATTAAGGTTCTTTAAAATCAGTAAGAAATCAAATTCAAAATCAGTAAGAAAACAGGCCAATTTTTAAGTGTATAAAGAACATCAACATGGCAAATCACAGAAGAAGGAATAAATATATAGAGACAAAAAAATTCAACATCACTAATAATTAAGAAAAAAGTAAAATAAAAAGGAAACCACCAACGAAAGCTTGAAAATGATAGCTAATCTTGACTATGGTGTGAAGAATTAAAACATTTCCCACTAAAAACTGGTTGGAAGGTAAACTATTAAAGCTTTTTCTAAAGAGAATCAGGCATGGGCACCTGGGTGGCTCAGTTGGTTAAGCATCCAACTCCTGATTTCGACTCAGGTCATGATCTCACGGTTCATGAGTTTGAGCCCAGCACTGGGCTCCACGTGCTGATAGTGCGGAGCCTGGTCGGGATTCTCTTTCTCCCTCTCTCTTTGCTCCTCACCCACTCATGCTGCTCTCTCTCTCTCTCTCTCAAAATAAATAAATAAACTTAAAAAAGTAAAAGAGAAATCATGCAAAACTCTAAAACCTTAAAAAGTATGCACAACCCATTATAGTAGTTTCACCTCAGAAAACAATCATAATATTCTGAAATTTTTATTTATAAAGCCATTTACCTCAGCATTGTTTATAGTAACTACAGCAATCGAGTTTTTATAGTGGCAACAACAGGCACAAAAATATAAGGGTCTTTTTGTAGGAAAGGAGGAACAGAACTGGAACTGAAAACTCAGTACACAATGACTGAAGTAACTAGCAAGTCCACCCGTCTTTTTTATGGTCACCTTATCAGTCACTTGTGTTCTCTCTCTCTTCCCCCTCCTCTACTCTCCTTTAAGTTGGTTTCTTCAATTTGCCCAACACTCCTGCTCCCCCATATCTTTTCTATATGACTGAAGTTTGCCATAACCATTCTAGCCCTGCTCTTGCTTCATAGCATCACTGAAGAATTCTTACAGTTTCTGCCCTATTCTTAATAGTATTTCTTAATTATATAGTCCCCCCAAAAGGAATTTGTCCTAGCTCATCTTATCATATAGAAACCAATGGTAGTGAGTCAGGAGCTGGCTGACTCTTGACTCATATCTGATCCAAACAGCAGAGAGCATGGGGGGACAAGCATTATGACATTTCTAGTACTACACATTCTAGTCTAGAGACACACAATCATACACACACACACACACACACACACACACACACACACTCACAATCCTGGCAATCACCTAAATGTCCCAATAATAGCAGACTGCTAATAAATTATAGCACCATTGATAATGGAAAGAAATATGCACAGTATACTGCAACACAGACTAGTGGTTATAATATATGACTGCCAGTGAAATCTGGATAGTAGAATAACAGCCATTCTTAATTTTGTATTTTCCAAAATCTCTACCAAAAAAACATTAGATTTCTTTTATAAATAAGAAAAGAATAACCACTTACTTTGTATAATGCTTTTCATATTTTTTTAATTTTAAATTATAAATAGAAAACATTCTGATTACCTTTCCATCATCACATCTTGTACCCTCGTTCACCATCCCAGGATCTGGAACATCCGATCCTAGCTGGAAATCCACACCCCAACATTTGGTGCCTCTACTGGGAGTCTGAATTATAGCAGGCACAATTCCAAATACAGGCATGTCTTGTACATTCTCACACTGAAGCTTTCCACACAAAGCATTCCTGTAAGATAGAGATATAATGCAAACATAAAATGCACCCCCTGTAGATACAAAATAAAAATTATATATTTGGACACATAAAGGTTTTTTTTCTTTTTTACTTAAAGAAAGTTTACTGATAGTTAGCTGAAGGGAGTCTCAACAGAGAAAGCATATAAGAGCAAAGGCACCTAAGCAGGTCTCTTCAAATATGGCAGAGATAACTGGATGCTAGGATGAAATCAGTAGGTGTACCAGGTGGTGTTCGTGCTCCATCTCTCCCCACACCTACTCTCTCTTTACTATCAGTTTAGGGCTCAAACACGTCTAACTAAATAGTTGTTTATAAATATAATTTTATAAATGCTTTTCCATAGAAAATAATAGAACTATACCAAAATTCGGTTGTGACTTCTTACAGAGTTGCTATAAGGAGAAACTTAGATTCTGTACTATAAAATAACTAAGAAAAGACTCCACCCTTCATGGCTTGGGCTAAGCTAACTCTTAGTTACTTAATTTAAGACTCAATTCATTAACTCATTAATTCACTAATTCAATTCACTGATTCAATATTACAACTTTATGAAGGGTTATCTGACTACAATTCCTATCACCAAGGCTGTGTTAGCTAAATGCCCTTCCTATATCCTTCCATTACACACTAAATACCACTAATATCAACTCTTAAGATGCTATATTGAAATTTTCTACCTGATTGCCTTGTGATCCAAGAATCTACCCTATACTAGAATCTCCTTTATGTTATCACTGCCAAGTCAATATAGGATATTGTTTTCCTCTAATTCACCAATTCCTCTAATTAATCACCCCCTAAAAATTCCCAGTCTAGCTTTCATAAAACTATTTTATTTCTTGAGCTAAAATTTATATCCTTATAACTTTTCCTCATTGGTCCCAGACCTTCCACATGAGATCACACAGCTAATAGCAAATGTCTTTTCCTTCTTCCACATGGCAGCTATTTTAGGACAATTATCACATAGTTCCTAAATACTTATTCACCAGAGCAATATCTTATAATCATTTCTCATGGAACAAGGAAGCTCCCCTCTAAATATGTTCCAGGTTCTCTCATTGCCTCTTGAAGCACAGTGCTCAGAGCAGGGCATGAAATTTCAGTTATAGCCTGATAAGCAAATAACATAACAGAGCTCACACTTCCTATATTCTAGATACTGTACTACTATTAGGCCCATGATTACAGTAGCTTTTATGGTAACTACATTACATTATAGATGCCCTTGAACTGATCACTAGCTAAAATTCCTATTTACTTTTTGCATATATTGTTAAGTCTCCTCTTTCCTCCATCCTGCACTTAAGGGTTAGTAATTTTGTCTCATTTACATTTATTCTTATGTCACCATTTATTCCCTAGTTAACCTGAATAAAGTGTTTAAACTTTCTGAGCTTCAGTTCCTTCATCTGAAAAACAAGAGATAAATAATAATGTCTATCTCACATAGTTGGTTGAAATTAGATATGAAAACCTCTAAAACATGGGGCGCCTGGGTGGCTCAGTCAGTTGAGAGTCTGATTCTTGATTTCAGCTCAAATAATGATCCCAGGGTTGTGGGATCAAGCCCCACGTCAGGCTCCATGCTGAGCCTGTAACCTACTTGGGATTCTCTGTCTCTCTCCTTCCATTTCTCTCTCTCTCTCTCTCTCTCTCTCTCTCTCTCTCTCTCTAAAATAAAGAATAATTTTTTAAAAAAGAAAACCTCCAGAACAAAGTGTAGCATAAAGCAGACCTTAGTTAACATCTGTTGGACCTACCAAAATTCAACCTGTGATGATATACTCAGTGTTTCATGTGTAGTCTTGGTGACATGTTAAAAGTAAAAGGAAAATACTCTTAATGTATAAAAAGCCATAGGACACCTAGATGGCTTAATTGATTAAGTGCCCGAATTCAGCTCAAGTCATGATCTTACAGTTCATGAGTTCAAGCCCCACACGAGGCTCTCTACTGTCAGCATGGAGCCTGCTTTTTATTCTCCGTCTCCCTCTCTCTCTGCCCCTCCCCTGCTCACTCACTCTCAAAAATAAAAATAATTTTTTTTAAAAATTAAATATATATATATATATATATATATATATATATATATATATAAAGCTGTTACAAATCAGTAAGAAAAAAATCCACTTCCACAGAAAAAATTAGCAAAGATACAAAAAAGGCAATTCACAAAATAAGGAATACAAACAGCCAACAAAGCTAAGAGGTGTTCATGGTTATATTATAAAATAAAATTCTATCACAAGCCTCAATAGAATAATTGCTTCAGGCAAGGATCATCAATGCATATTAAAACTGTGAAGCAAAACATTGGTGGGAGCAAGTTCCAGGCTCAGCATGGAGCCTGACATGGGGGTTGGGGGCTTGACCACTAATAAAAAGACAACCCAGAATTATGTGCCTCCTTGACATCATGCGCCACTTACGAAGTATTCTTCCCTAAAATGTTTAACCTGAATCTAATTACGACTTTAGATTTAACTTCTGATTTATAGAAAATTTAGGGATAGAGACACATATAAAGCAACACTGAGAAGAAACTATCAAACAAATCCAGATCACGGGCCATACTAAAAGAACTGGCCCAGTTATTTCCCTCAGATCACTGTCATCAAAAAGAAAAAAAATTAATGAAGAAGACTACATATTTTATATTAAAAGTGACATAAGTGGCATGACAACTAAATGTGATGCATGATCCTTGACGGAATCCTGATGTGGCAAAAAAACAGCTATGAAACACAACTTGAGGACAGTTGGAGAAACTTTAATATTGACCAGGTATTACATGATATTAGGAAATTATTAATTTTGGTAGGTATGACATTGGTATTGTGAATGACCTTATCTGTCAGAGATGAATACTAAAGAATTTAGGAATGAAGTATCATAATGCCTATAATTTATTTAAAAGTGGTTCAGCCAAGTCTAGACAAAGGAAATATGATAGAATACCAACAATGTTTTTAATCTAGAATATATGGGTTTCATCATACTTCTACTCCTTCTGTATATTTGAAATACTCCTTCTACTCCTCTGTATTCCTTCTGCTCCTCTGTATATTTGAATTTTTTTGTTTAAAAAGTTTTTAAAAGATGACACCATCTATGTACTGAAAGAGAAGAGAGCTCTTTCGGTGAAATGCAACAATACAATCTGCACAACAGTGTCTGCAGTATGCACAACAGGAAGCGGGGAGGGGGGAGGAGTAAGACTGTACTGGCAGAAAGACGCTGCAAAGACATACCAAAAACTAACAGAAATAGGTACCTGCGGGTAGGGTGGGAAGAAAGAAAAAGAGTAAGAGTGGAAGCCACATTTTTCTAGATCTCTTTAAACATCTTTTGAACAACAACAAAAAATCTTAAATAATTATTTACAAATTCATTTAAAATAAAAATGAGGGGCGCCTGGGTGGCTCAGGCATTTAAGCATCTGACTCTTGATTTCAGCTCAGGTCATGATCTCCCAGTTCATGAGATCAAGCCCTGTGTCAGGCTCTGAGTTCAAAGTGTAGAGCCTACTTGGGATTCTGTCTCTTTTCCCTCTCTCTTATGTGTGCTCCCCCCACTTATATGTGCTCACACTTTCTCTCTCAAAATAAATAAACATTTTTTAAAAACGGGGGCACCTGAGTGGCTCAGTGGGTTAAGCATCCAACTCTTGATTTTGGCTCAGGTCACGATCTCCAGGTCGTGGGACTTGAGCCCCACATCAGGTTCTGCACTGAGTGTGGAGACTGCTTAAGATCGCTCTCGCTCTCTCTCTCTCTCTCTCTCCCCCCCCAACCCTCTGCTCCTGTCCCCATTCACGCTCTCTCTCTCTCTAAAATTAAAAAAAAACAAAAAAAGAAACATCTATTTGATATAACAAATTGGAAAAGTCCAGCTAACCCTAGAACATTACATGTTTGAACTGCACAGGTCCACTTAACACATGGATTTTTTACAGTGCAGTCCTGCAAATGTATTTTCTCTTCCTTACAATTTTCTTAATAACATTGTCTCTAGCTTACTTTATTGTAACAACACAGCATATAATACATATAACATTCAATCAACTATTTTTTTGTTATTGGTAAGGCTTTTGATCAATAGTAGGCTATTGTAATTAAGTTTTAGGGGAGTCAAAAGTTATAAGTGAATTTGTGACTATGTGGGAAGTCAGCATCTCTAACCCCGATGTTGTTCAAAGGTCAACTATAATTTTTAAGATAACACTCTGGCATTGGTGAGGGGGTAGGAAAGCATAAATCAGTTAAATGTTTTGAAGATCAATTTGGAAGTATCTATGAGGAGCCTTAAAACTTATCCATATTTTTTGAGAAAACCTATTAAGGAAACAATCAGAGAAATAAACAAATACTTCAGCTGTATATATCACAACCTTATTTAAAATAGCAAACTACGGGGTGCCTGGATGGCTCAGTCAGTTAATCGTCCGACTGTGACTCAGGTTATGATCTCATAGTTCATGAGTTCAAACCCCGATTCAGGCTCTGTGTTTGCAGCTCAGACCCTGGAGCCTGCTTCAGATTCTGTGTCTCCCTCTCTCTCGGCCCCTCTCCGACTTGCACTCTGTCCTCTCTCTCTTTCAAATATAAACATTAAAAAATATAATAATAAAGTAAAATAAAATAGCAAACTACTAGAAACAACTTGAATTTCTAAAATAAGGAAATGATTAAAAGAAGCTGAATACATCCTATAAACTCTCTTAATATAGTGGAAAGTAAACTGAATTTATAAAATAGTACAAATCATACTTTGCAATTTTGTTTATACATACAGATGTGGGGCTCTGAGTACACATACATATGTGTACATACATGTATGATGCACAAATGTATGCTTATGAATGTATATACACACATACAAAAAGGAAATACAACAAAAATGTGAGGGAGTATCTCTGAATGGCAGGACCACAGGGTTCACTTTCTTTAGATTCTTCTAGATTTTATACATTTTCTGTGATGAGGATGATTACAAAGCAATGATGAAAATGATGAGTCTTGCAATGAATCGGATATTCTTCTTAGTACTAGCATCCATCAACACATTTGGTCTTCAAAACAACTGGAAGTAGGTACCATTATTATCCTCATTTTATAGAAAAATGAGGCACAGAAGAAAAAGAAAAGGAAAGCAATGTGTCCAAAGTCTCAGAGATCTTAAGCAGTTGAAGCAGTATTCAAACCCGAAGAGTCTGACTTCAGATATGCATTCCTAATGGCTATATTAATGCTATATTACTATTATAAAATGTTTTTCAAATCAGCTACCCAGTAATTTATAGATTTCCTAAGTGTAGTTTCTATAATTTCATTAAGATACTCATAAGATCATGGAAACAGAACCAGGCTAAAGACAAAGATCAGACACGTCTAGCAAGCTCTCTCCAAGTCTGCATTGATCCACTTACCCCAAAGTTTCACCTCAGTTCATTTAATCAGTTACACTAATTACCCACCCATCAGCTGTATCATCTGTTCCTACATTCATTCAACAAATATTTAATAGGCACTTATCACGTGCCAAACACATAAGATAAAATGTGTCACTTCACTTTAGTTTACCAATGAAGGGTGATCACCAAACAGTCACATAAACAAATGAAACTGCAACAAATGCTAAACAAGAATATTGCAAAGATAAAGAAGAAAATTTGGTAATAATTAAAGGGCCAATTCGTCAAGGAGACATAACAATCCTAAATGTGGATGCACCTAATAACATAAGCATTTACTGATTCAAAAGACACACAACAAAACAATGTATAGAACTAAAAAGAGAAACAGACAACTTTATAATCATAGCTGGAGATTTTAACCCACTTCTCTCAGAAATTGAAGGACTAGGGGGTGCCTAGGTGGCTCAGTCAGTTGAGCATCTGGCTTTGGCTCAGGTCATGATCTCACAGTTTATGAGTTCGAGCCCCACATCGGGCTCTATGCTGACAGCTCAGAACCTGGAGCCTGTTTCAAATTTTGTGTGTGTCTCTCTCTCTGTTCCTCCCCTGCTCATGCTCTGTCTCTCTCTCTCTCTCAAAAATAAATAAACAGTAAAAAAAAAATTTTTTTTTAATTGAAGGACAAACCTAAAACGCACACATGCAACGCAAAGATATTGGAAGCTTGAATAAGACTGTTAACATTTATAGAATAACACAACCCAATAACTATAGAATGCACTTTTTTTCCAATTGTACATGGACGTTCACCAAAAGAGACCACATGCTGGGCAATAATTCACATCTCAATAAACTGCAAAGAACTAAAGTTATACAGAGTATGTTCTCATTGGAATTAAACTAGAAATCAAACACGTAACCAGAATACTCCCAAATATCTATAAATTAAGCAACACACTTTTAATAACTCAGGAGTCACAGGAGAAATCACAATATGAATTTAAAAAAAAATTAATGATATGAACAATAAGGAAAACACATCAAATTCAACAAAAAAAAAGCATCCAATTTCTTAACCAGTTCGTCCTTCGTCCAACATTCAAGTTCTTACTTTTCTCATTTTAATTTAGACAAATTATGGAAACCAAGATGGGTCCAGTCTCCCCAAAATGCAGGACAGACCCTCCTGTGTCTTTTCTAAACACCAGAAAAGAATCATGAAAATTCTATGCCTAGAACTGGTTTTGTATTTATTCTTCTTTTTACCTGGAAAATTATCCTCTATCTTATTTGAAGATATTGTCATTTTTATTTTATTTGAGAGACAGAGCGTGTGCAAGTGGGGGAGAGAGGTTGAGGGAGAGAATCTTAAGCAGGCTCCACACACAGCACAGAACCCAACACGGGGCTAGATCCCACGACCCTGGGCTCATGACTGAGCCACCCAGGTGCCCCAGATCATATCATTTTTAAATGATTGTTCTTACTAGGACAGTGGTTTGGGCAGAAACCAAAAGAATTTAGAATTTAAATACACTAAAAATGGGGCGCCTGGGTGGCGCAGTCGGTTAAGCCTCCGACTTCAGCCAGGTCACGATCTCGCGGTCCTGAGTTCGAGCCCCGCGTCGGGCTCTGGGCTGATGGCTCAGAGCCTGGAGCCTATTTCTGATTCTGTGTCTCCCTCTCTCTGCCCCTCCCCTGTTCATGCTCTGTCTCTCTCTGTCCCAAAAAAATAAATAAATGTTGAAAAAAAAAATTTTTTTTTTAAATAATAAATAAATAAATACACTAAAAATGTATTAATAATAATAGTATGACTTCCCCAGAAAAAGTGCTATGTAAACAGAAGAGAACGTATATCTACAACTACTTTTAAAACTATATAAGATAAATATCAAAAGTTACATTCCTATCTCCTTTTGAAACGCTTTCTTGTTTTTCTTATCTTCCTTCCATCTACTCTGTTTTATATAATCAAGAAATAATTAGAACAAAATAAATTGGCTAACATTAAGGGGGAAAAGCACACAGCTGTAAGAACACCTTACAAGAGGGCTCTCTGGCTCTGTTAAGAAAGGTGAGGAAGGGGCGCCTGGGTGGTGCAGTTGGTTAAGCGTCCGACTTCAGCCAGGTCACGATCTCGCGGTCCGGGAGTTCGAGCCCCGCGTCAGGCTCTGGGCTGATGGCTCAGAGCCTGGAGCCTGTTTCTGATTCTGTGTCTCCCTCTCTCTCTGCCCCTCCCCCGTTCATGCTCTGTCTCTCTCTGTCCGAAAAATAAATAAACGTTGAAAAAAAAATTTTTTTTTAAATAAAAAAAAGAAAGGTGAGGAAGTCTTTAAAACTGAGATCTGGAGGAGCTGACGGCATGCCAGGCAGAAGGAATAGTGTGTGCAAAGGCCCTGTGGCAGAAGGCCACATGTAAGCCAGCATACATGGTGTCTCCAGTATTTAATGGCTGAGTAGAGAAAGATGAGCCTACAAATAAACACACTAAAGGAGCAACCAGAAACACAGAAAAGAATACTAGAAAAACATCCCACACAAAAGCGAAGGAAAGAGGTTTCTTCAAGGAAAAAACAGTCAACATACTTGAATGACACCAAAAGGTCAAGTAGCATGAAGACCTAACAATGTCTGATGGATTTAGCGACATGGAGATTGGCTGCTGTTATTTCTTCTTAGCAAACATTGTTTCCGTACAGTTACTTAGACTAATTGGCAAAGTAGGAGCAAAGAGAAGAGATGCTCAGTAATATAGAATAATTCCAATTATATAAAATATCAGTGTGTGTATGTACAGAAACAAAAAAGAGGAAGAAATACAATGAAATTAGTAAATATATATGGACTGATATTATGGATGACTTTTTTTCATTTGTAATTTTTTAATAATTATTAACTTTTACAATAAGCAAATGTTGTAGAAACAAAAAAAAAAGGTTTTAATTTGTCACTTTAAAATTATATAGAGCAAGAAGAAAATAACAACATCCAGAATGAATTTTGAAGGTATCTACACATTAATCCGTGCCATCTTTTAATGAAAAAAAGAAGAGGAAGAGTGTTTATTTGAGGTTCTTACTGTAGAATAAGGAAAAACAAAGATTCTAAAATCCATTAGATTTTAGACAGTTAACATCAAAAGGGATGAATTATTTTACTAGTTCTTTTCAGAGAGTCTCGCTGAAGTCTTATGTTTTAAAACTTGAAAAGTTAAAAAAAAATAAAAATAAAAAAAATAAAACTTGAAAAGTTAATTTGAAAAGTTCAGTATTTAAGGGAGAGAAAGCCAGCAGTCGCAAGATGACGGGTCTTAAAATCATTCACATTCCTTTATAACCTCACCTCCACTTACCCAGTGGCACACTTCTTGTACTCATTGCCAGAGAAACCACAATTGCCAAATCTGTCACCTTTAGAATTCACATCAATGAAACAATCTCTTGGGGCAGCCTTGGCTTCTGTAACATTAAAAAAAAAAAAAAAAAAAAAAAAAAAGGTATGGCAATTTAATTCATAAATAAAAAGTATATTCCCTATGACAATCCATATACCTTGATGAACTGCCTCAACACCTTCTAGAAAGTGTCAAGCCTCACAGATAAAACATTTTTGTTCTACTTTTATACTTAACAACAAAATGTAAAAATAAAGCTTACATTGTACCTGAAAGTTAGCCTGGGCTCAAACACTAAGACCCTACAAGAAATATCATTAAAAAGATGAAATTATAAATAAATGAAAAAGCATGCATAGTATGCTAGTGTTCTCAGCATATTCCTTTTTCCCGCTCTCAAATATGTCTCTAATACATCATTAGACTTTAGATCAGGCTGGGAAGGGTTGGTGAAGACATTGCCAGCTATTGTTATTGGGTTTTTAATTTACCATATATAAAATGCTGAATTTAGATGCTCTACTAACAAGAAGGATTGTCAAACAGCCATGACAGCTGACAAAGTGGCAATCCATTTTTGTTTTCTCATATTGTATATATGTATTATCACTTCATGTTCAATTCGCCCACTAATTACACATTCCTAAATAAATTTTATTTGTAAATATTTTTAAGTCAAAATGTCAGTACTTTCTATTGAATAAAGGAATTCACTGGCCTATCTTACGCACCTAATGTTTAGATGGTTTCGTTTAAAAGAAAATGGATGCGAGGCGAAAGAAGTTGGATCAAGCAACGTGAAAAGGGAACAGAGAATAATACCTGAATGGGGCAAACAGCACATGGCAGGATCCCTAATAGGGCCCTTCTAGGGAACAAAAGGAGCTCTAAAACTTCCAGATAATCTCCAAAGAGAAAAACAACTGATGGTGCCTGGGTGGCTCAGTCAGTTAAGCACCTGACTTTGGCTCAGGTCATGATCTTGCGGTTCCCAAGTTCAAGCCCCGCGTCGGGCTGTGCTAACAGCTCAGAGCCTGGAGCCTGCTTCAGATTCTGTGTCTCTATTCGCTCCTCGGCCGTTTGGCTAAGATCAAGTGCAGATTCTGTGTCTCGCTCTCTCTCTGCCACTCCTCCACTCTCACTCTGTATCTCTCTCTCTTTCAAAAATAAACAATTAAAAAAAGAGAGAAAAAAACAACTGCAGTTTGTAGTCCTAGACTTTTCCACAGGCCTCTATGAAGGTAATATCTTTGCTACGTAATAGTATTTACCTCATCAAAATGTATCTGTAATTATTTTTTTAGACTGCAATAACTTGCTATTTTTACAAAATGTATCGAGTTGACAGATCTCTACTACTCTAGCCTATGATCTAGCATAAATACGTTCCATTTAATTTTTAGTTGTCTCTCCTCAATCCCTATCTGACCCACCATAAAATAAGGTGTACAACAGACAGACACTAGAGACAGCAGGAGTCTGGTCAAAGTCAACATCTCTACCTTCAGAGAAATCCAGCACAGTACTCATGACTGATCTTCTTAACTGAGAAGAAACAAAAATAAAAATAGAAAATTTGGGGGGCGCCTGGGTGGCTCAGTCGGTTAAGCGGCTGACTTCGGCTCAGGTCATGATCTCGTGGTCCGTGAGTTCGAGCCCCGCATCAGGCTCTGTGCTGACAGCTCAGAGCCTGGAGCCTGTTTCGGATTCTGTGTCTCCCTCTCTCTGACCCTCCTCCGTTCATGCTCTGTCTCTGTCTGTCTCAAAAATAAATAAATGTTAAAAAAAAAAAAATTTATAAAAAAAAAATAGAAAATTTGGGTCTCCATTCGTTTTCTATCCTTTCTTTTCCTTTCCTTTCCTTTCTCTCCCTCCCTTGCTTTCCTTCCTTTCCTCATTAAATATGTATCAATCCCCTACTAAGTGTCCCACATCCTGGTAAATAATGGATTTAGTTTACCAGTACCTCTCTGAAGAGAAACAGAACAGCTCCTATTATTAAGTCTCTGTTTTCTCAAAGACAAGCCTCAATCAACATAGGGTGCTCACTTATTTCATTCTCTTGAATGCAATGTTGTTGCTGTTCCTACTGACTCAGGACAGAAATGGAAGAAGATGGGAAAACAAGAATCCAGTATGATCCTGGCATAAACACATCACTGCCAATTATCAAACAAAGAAATCTGCCTAGTTGTGCTGAAAGCACCCATTTCCTTGGGAACCTCAATCACTTTAACTTAAGGAAGGAAACATAAGAGGCAATACAACATACACTATCACTGCAGGAATACTGCTAACATCATTGTGTAATTAAAATAAAGCTGACTAAAAATTAGTAACACGGGGCACCTGGGTGGCTCAGTCAGTTAAGCGTCTGACTTCAGCTCAGGTCATGATCTCACAGCTTGTGGGTTCGAGCCCCGCATCAGGCTCTGTGCTGACAGCTCGGAGCCTGGAGCCTGCTTCAGATTTTCTGTCTCCCTCTCTCTCTCCCCCTCCCCGGCTCATGCTCTGTTTCTCTCTCTCTCTCTCAAAAATAAATGAACATTAAAAAAAAAATTTTTTTTTCATTAACAACACAAGAAACAACAGGTGTTGGTGAGGATGTGAAGAAAGGGGAACATTATTTCATTGTTGGTGGGAGTGCAAACTGGTACAGCCACTCTGGAAAACAGTATGGAGGTTTCTCAAAAAGTTAAAAACAGAACCACCCTACAACCCAGCAAGCACTACTAGGTGTTTATCCAAATACAAAAATACAGATTTTTTTAATACAAAAATACAGATTAAAGGGGTACATGCACCCTGATGTATAGCAGCGTTATCAACAATAGCCAAAATATGCAAAGATCCCAAATGTCAATCGACTGATGAATGGATAAAGAAGATGTGGTGTGTGTGTGTGTGTGTATATACATATACATATGTGTACATATGTGTAAATACATACATATGTATATACAACACATGTTACACACATGTATACATACATACACACATGTATACATACATACATAACACATACATACACTGGAATATTAGCCATCAAAAAGAATGAAATCTTGCCATCTGCAACAATGTGGATGGAGCTAGAGTGCATTATAAGTGAAATAAGCCAGTCAGAGAAAGACAAGTACCATATGATTTCACTCATATGTGGAATTTAAGAAACAAAACAGATGAGCATATGGGAAGGGAAAAAAAAAAAAGGAAAGAAAAAGAAAGAGGGAAACAAACCATTAAGAGACTCTTAACAAGAGAGAACAAACTGAGGGTTGATGGAGGCAGGTGGGTAGGAGATGGGCTAAATGGGTGATAGGTATTAAGGAGGGCACTTGTTATGATGAGCACTGGGTGTTATATGTAAGTGATGAATTACTGAATTCTACTCCTGAAACCAATACTGCACTGTATGTTATGTAACTAGAATTTAAATAAAAATTTGAAAAGAAAAATATAAATAAAAGAGAGAATGGTTTCTAACCCAACAACAATAAAAGTAATAATAAAGCTGACTACCCGTGGTGCCATGCCTCAGTGTAAACTTGCCATGGTTTTTCACCAGAACTACTACATAGCAGCTACTTGATATCATTTTTGCATAATGAACAGCAAAGTCAAAGGAGCAATTAGAAAAGTCTGACTTGTACAGACCTATGGCATTAGTTAGTTGATCACGGTGTTCCTAGAAATAAAAAGAGAGGAAGCCCACCAGCAAATTCTTACTACATCTCTACAAGCAGAAAAGTTCGAGGTCAAATGAACAAAAGACTAACCTGAATCAAAAAAATCATGGGCCCTCAACTGATTCTCAGACCTGAGCCATATTTTTAGACCCAGAACCCCTTAAATGAAGGAGAGGTAGAACCCTGATATGCTGCCAAAAATTTTTGCTGTCAATCTTTCTCCCATCCATCCCCAACAGGACCTAAGGCCTTTTACCAGGGTAACTGAACATTGCAGAAAAGTAATCAGACCTCTCAGAGACTACGAGACACTATCTCCGAACTGGCATTGCTTCCAGGAGATCCAAAACATCATGGTGGCCTACCAGTCAGAGTAGGGAGCTATGGAGGTCAGGTGGTCAATGGAGTTTCAGCTCAGGTTGTCCTCACAGTGGGCCCAGTGCATCCCTGAACCCATTCTGTGGCTATTTCCCCAGTTCCAGAATGCATGACTGGAACAGACATAATCAACAGCTAGCAGAATCCCTACACTGGCTCCCTGACCTGTGGAGTCAGGGCTATTATGGTGGGAAAGGCCAAGCGGAAGCCACTAGAACACCCACTACCTAGGAAAACAGTAAACCAAAAGTAATACCACAATCCAGAAGGCACTGCAGAGATCAATACCACCATTAAGGACTAGAAAGATAAAGATATTCCAATTCAGCTAAGCTATTTGGCCCGTGCAGAAGACAGACAGAACTTGGAGAACAACAGTGGACTGTCATAAGCTTAAACAGTTGGTAAGTGTAATTGCTGCTGTAGCCACTGAGGTTTTACTGCTTGAGTAAATTCATATATCTCCCGGCATCTGGTATGCAGCTATTGAACAGGCAGATACTATTTTCTCCACACTGGTCAATAAGGATGACCAGAAGCAGTTTGCTTTCAGCTGGCACTGTCCTCTCTCAAGGGTATAGCAACTCTTCAGCCCTACATCATAATTTAGTTTGCAGGGATCTTAACTGCCTTTCCCTTCTACAAGATTATCAAAAGATATGTCCTCATGGGAAAAACACATGAAGATATTTGTGTCCCATGTGAACACTCACCAAAAAGTGACCTCAGCAGAGGAGAATTTTAATAGTCAAATGAATAGGATGACCTATTCTTTGGATACCAGTCAACCTGTCTTCCCTATCATCCCTGTCATCTCCCAAAGGGGACAAGAGCAAGGGGCCATAGTGACAGGGATGGAGATTATACATAAGCTAAACAACATGCACTTCCACTCATCAAAAACAACTGGGCTATGGCCACTATTGGGTGCCCAATCTGCCAACAGCAGAGACCAATTCTGAGTCCTCAATATGGCAGCCAGCCTCCTGGTTGTAGGTTTATGACACTGGACCTTTTCCATCATGGAAGAATAAGAATTTTATTCTTATTGGAATAGTCACTTAATTAGACAAGGACTGCTTTGCCTGGATGGAATTCTTCTGCCCAAACTACCATCCACGGATTGACAGACTGTCTTTAACCACCATCATGGTATAGCACATAGATTTGCTTCTCATCAAAGAACTCACCTCACAGCAAATGAAATGTGGCAAGAGGTACAGGCTCATGGAATTCTCTGGTCTTACCACATTTCCTACCATCCAGAAGTTGTTAGTTTGACAGAATAATGGAAGGCCTTTTGAAGACTCTGTTACAGCACCAACTAGGTAGCAATGCCTTATAGGAAGGGGCAAAGTTCTCCAGAGGGTTGTGTATGTTCTGAATCACTATCCAATATATGGTGCTGTTTCTACCATAGCCAGGATTCACGGGTCCAGGAATCATGAGGCAGAAGTAAAAGTGCCACTGCTATTTCTCCTAGTGACCCTCTGGCAAAATTTTTGCTTCCTCTTCCCACAACCTTCCTCTGGCTTAGGGTCTTAATTCCAAAGAGAGGAGTGCTTCCATCAGAAGACACAATAATGATTCCGCTGAGAGCTGGAATTAAAGACCACCAGCTAGCCATTTTACACTCCTCATGCCTCTGAATGGACAGGCAATGAAAGGAGTCACTGCGCTGGCTATGGGGACTGATCTTGACAACCACGGGGAACTGCTATTGCACAATGGAGGGGAGGAAGAGTATGTGTGTAATACAGGAGAGCCCCGAAGGTGCCTCTTAGTATTACTGTGCCCTGTGATTAAGGTCAACGGAAAACTACAGCAACTCAATCCAGGCTGGACTACAAACGGCCCAGAGCCCTCAAGAATGAAGGTTTGGGTCACTCCACAGGTAAAAAGCCACAACCAACTGAGGTGCTTGCTGAAGACAAAGGGTATGTGGAATGGATAATGAAGAAGGTTGTTAAAACTACCAGCTGTGACCACATGATCAGTTACAGAAACTAGGACTTTAATGGCCATATATATTTCTTCCTTTTTGTTATTAATATATTTGTGATTATATATAGATCAGAGGTTCCCACAACTCCCTTCCTAGGTTTGATTAACCTGCTAGAGCAGCTCACAGAACTCAGGGAGGCATTTGATTTACTAGATTACTGATTTATTATAAAAGGATATAACTCAGGAAAAGCCAGATGGAAGAGATCCATAGGGCGAGGTATGGGGAAAGGGGCTAGAAGCTTCTATTCCCTCTCTAAGTGCAACACTTTCCGAGAATATACACCTACCTCTTCACCAAGCTGGAAGCTCTCAGAACCCTATCCTTTTGGGTTGTTATAGAGGCTCATTACATAGGTAGGATTAATTAAATCATAGGCCATTAGTGATTAACTCATCCTCTAGCCACTCTCCCTCCACAGAGGTGGGGAACTTAAAGTTCCAACCCTCTAACCCTGTGGTTGGTTCCCTGGGCAACCAGTTCCCATCCTTGAGTTACCTCTGAGCTTTCCAAAAGTCACTTTGTTAACATATCAAGAGACACACTTCTAGCTCTCAAAACTTAGGAAATTCCAAGGGTTTTAGGAGTTTGAGGCCAGGAAAGGAATGAAGATCAAGTATAGTTTTCTAATTATAAATCACAGTATCACAAGAGTCCTCGATGCTTTAACTAAAATCATACTTAATCCATATTAAAAGGATGGAGAATGCAAAAAGACCATGAATATGATGGGAGTTGACAAGGGTTGAAAGAATTCTAAATTCTCATCTTCAGTAGTGAGAAATTAGTAGTTAATGCCTAGAATGTAAAAATTAAAAAGTAGCATTACCAAGAGATTATCTAAAGACCTGGAACAAGTAACAAAATAATCAGCTAGAAAAGGTGAAAAGTGGTTGCTCCAAGGGATGGGGATTTTAGGTGGGAGCACGCTTTTTCATAAAACCTCATAAAAAAATTGGCTCTTTAATCTATGTGTACGTGTAACTTTGACAAAAATGAAAATTTGAAATAGAGAAAACAGGAAAAACTTTTAAACATCTGAAATATCTATCAGTGAGGGAATGGATTCCATTTATATAATGGAGTACTCTAATGCACTAAAATCTAAATGCATCAACATATTGATATTGTAATCAAACGTATCAAAAACATTTTCAGTGAGCAATGAAAGTAGCAGCCCATATGTACATCCCCTTATTATTTATATGAAATTATTAAAACTAGAACATGATACTAAGTAAATGTATATTTACTTATTTTGTTTATATACATAGAATAGAAAGGTGATAAAAAGGAGAGGGAGTAAAAGCAAAAATCACCAACTGAATTTCTACATATCAAATTCATGATCAGCACTACTTATGGAGAAGGAAGGAGGGAGATAGGACAGGGGAGAGAAAACAAGAGAACTTCACTTTTATCAATAATGTTTTCTTTCCATTTTTAAAAACGGACGCAAATAAAAGAATAAAATAAAGGCCATCGATTATAATTAAAATGTCTTACTTGAGCCAAAGATGACTTGGCACTGAGCATCGTAATACTGGCATACGCCATTGTAGCAATAGGCTTTGTTACTCTGGCAAGCATAGCCATTCTGAATAAAAACGTCTGGCTGACAGAACTGAGATGAACCATTGCAATATTCTGGAACATCACATTCATTAGTTTTTTCCTCGGCATAAAGTACCTCCTGGAAGGAACTAGGGTAATAAGATACAAATTAAACAGGAATATCAAGACAATCCCCACAAAGTGATCAAATTTGAAGCCACAATATTTATGTCTATAAAACATCTAGCAACAACAAAAGATTAGATAACCCAATAGAAGTACGAACAAAGGCCAGTAACAGGCAACCCATAAAAGTCATGAAATATGGAAAATGAAAAAATGTAACTTTACCGATAGCCAAAAGAAATACAAATTAAATAAAACTTTAAAAGCACTTTACACCTATCAGACTAACCAGTATTGGACTCACCAATGATGTCACAGCACATATTTGATTACATTGTTGGTAGAACTATAGACCAATGTATTTGTGGAAGGTACATAAAATGTGTGCCACAATTTTTAACATACATACTCTGTCCCAGCAATTCCACTTATAGACAAAAATTAGAAGCAACCTAAACATCCATTAGTTGACTAAAGAAATTATGTAATCGCCACATAAAACAGCACTAACTATACAACCATGTAGAACTAATTATACGAATAGATAAAATCTACGGTATGCTACTGAAAAAAGCAGGTAGTAATAATAAATGTATCTGTGTTCACACACATACACTCACACATATACACATGCATTCACTTTTGTATAGGAAAAAGTACTTAAGTTAACAAATTATCAACAATGGCTACCTGAGGAAGGTAAAATGATACTGCCTTTTACTCTGTACTTTCTATATTTGCTATTTGTGAATTATTTATAAAAAACATAGATTACTCTTAAAATCAGAAAAAAGTTTCTACTTAGAAAAAAGTCTCGTGAGACTGCTTGTTATAAAAAGAATGTAATTCAAAACTGCAAACAAGTGGCATAAAATTTTTCATAGAATCATGTAATAAAAATGGTGCTCTCTTACAGATCAGAAAAAAAAATTTTTTTACATATGCATGTTTTGCTTTCTTCTACTTTTTTTTCCAAATAGGGAGGAACTCCTTACCCAACAGTCTTTACAACAGTCACCGTATGCACATTCAGCAAATGATTTAAGTTTACAAGTACTTCCTTCACAACAAGGGTCCGATTCACACTCCTGTGAAGAGTAAATGACTATCAATAAAGAAAGGACTTACTGTCATCAATATTCATTAACAAAAGTCTTATCTTAAAGTCTAAAATCTTTCTAACCAAGCTACAGCAATGATTCTCTGGAAAATCACTTACTATCCTTCTGAAGTTTTCATAACTCTTTGGCTACAACTATTTAAAGCTCAACATATTTCAAAGGAATGAAATCATACAGAGTATGTGTCTGTGTCTTCTGGGACTGGGAGAACAAGATACCACAGACTGGTGGCTTCAACAACAGAAACTTAATATCTCACAGTTCTGCAGGCTAGATGTCCAAAGTCAAAGTTCCTGCCAATTCGGTTTCTGGTGAGGAAATTCTTCCTAGCTTGCAGAGAGCTGCCTTCTCTAACATGGCCTCTCTTCAGTGTGCATGTTCTGAGAGAAAGAGAGCGAGAGAACGTGCAAGCAAGCTCTCAGATGTCTCTTTATAAAAACACTAACTCAGGGTGCCTGGGTGGCTCGGTTGAGTACCCATCTCTTGGTTTCAACTCAGGTCATAATCTTACAATTCATGAGTTCAAGCCTAGCACCGGGCTTGCTGCTGTCAACGCAGAGCCCACTTCAGATCTTCTGTTCCCCTCTCTCTGCCCCTCCCCTGCTCGCTGGCTTACTCTCTCTCTCTCAAAAATAAATAAACATTTAAAAAAAAAAAAAAAAGCACTAACCCTGTCAGATCAGGACCCCCTCCTTCTGATCTCATTTAACTTTAATTACTTACCTAAAGCCCCATCTCCAGACACAGCTACCCTGGTGGGTAGGGCTTCAACATATGAATTTGGGGGAGGAGGTTACAAACATTTAGTCCTAACAGTCTGTGTAATCATCACCGAAAATTAAGCATCCGTGAATGCATTTCTCTTCATACTCAGGAACTAACTTGTCTATTGAGTAGGTCTTCACCTCATGTAGACATTCTTTTTATCTTGCCTGCCTTGTCTCACCCTACTTTGAACCACCATGGCTCCCCATTGCACCACCACCCATGCCCCACAACCTCCCACCCACAGAGACATCTCTTCTATGTTTCAGCTAATGTGTTCAGGTCTGAATTGTTTGAGAGAGAAGGATGGGGAAATAACAATACAGAGGAAAGAAGGAGGAGGAGAAGAAGGGGGAGCCAAGGAAACAAGCTTTCTTTAATTTTTGAAGAATATGTGTCCTATGTATGGAACTCTAGGTTGTCAGTTTCTTCCATTTAGAACAGTAAATATACTGTTCTACTATCTCTGGCCCTTATTGCTTCAGGGGAAAAAAATCTTCTATCATTCATATCTTTGTCCCCCTGTTTTCTATTGGCTTCTTTCATTACTTTCTGTTTATCTCAGCACTTTGATTACAATATACCTAAGTGAATTTTCTTTGCAATGATTCTGACTTGGGTTCACTTTGGAATTGTAAGTCAATATTTTTCCCTAAATTAGGGGATTTTTCAGCCATTATTTCTTTTATTTTTTATCTCATTCTCAGTGTCCTGAAATTTCACTGATAGTTACATTAGATTATTTGATATCTCCTAGTGTCCCTGATACCCTGCTCATTTTTCTTTAATCTTTCTATTTGTTCTTTAGTTTGGATTTTTTTTGGGGGGGGGGGTCATCTTCATGTTCATTGACTCTCTTCTGCCATATTAGCCTGCTTTTAACTCTAGCCAGTGAAACTTTCATTATTGGTTTTTAGTTCTATAATTTTTTAGTTCTATAACTTCTATTTGGTTATAATTTAAATTTCTAAGATTTTTTCTCTTTACTCACAAAGAACATATTTTTCTTTAATTCTTTGATGATAAATAGTGGAACATAATTCATAGCAGCTTTATTTTTAACAGCAAAATGTTCAAAAAAAAAAAAAAAACCCAAATCCCCTTTAAAAGGTGAATGATTAAACAAACTCTGCATGGTTATACTACAGTTAAAAAATGGTTAACCATGGTTAAAGATGTTAAACAAACTCTAGGCAGGACCTCTCAGCTGGTAGAAAGACCAACAGAAACATTGTTCTCTACATAACATAAGTTCTCTACAGTTAAATCCATCCAATGGAACAATACTCAGCAATAAAAAGGAATGAAATATTAATACATACAACAATCTAGATTGACCTCAAAGGCATTATGTTTAGTGAAAAAAGGCACTCTCGAAAGTATATACTTTATGATTCCATTTTTTAACATTCCTGAAATGGCAAAACTACACATGGAGAACAGATAAGAGGTAGCCAGGGGAAGAAGGAATCAGGCTAGAGTTGGGAGTAGGTACAGATACGAACAGGCAGCAGCAAGGATTTTTTATGATGATAGAACAGTTCTCTATGTTAATTGGGGTGGTGTTTACAGAAATCAATAAATGGGATAAAATTGCATAAAACTACACAAATACACACATACACAAATGTGGTTAAAAATGGTGAAAACTGGGGTTGCCTGGTGTCTCAGTCAGTTAAATGTCCAACTCTTGATTTTGGCTCAGATCATGATCTTCACAGTCATGAGCTCAAGCCCCTACTTAAGGGGCTTAAGATTCTCTCAAGAAATTTAATTTAATTTAATTTAATTTAATTTAATTTAATTTAATTTAAAATGGTGAAAACTCAATAAAGTCTTTAATCTAGTTAATGCATCAGTGTCAGTGTCCTAATTTTTATATTGCACAATAGCTACATAAGATGTCACCTCTGAGGGAAACTGGGTGAAAATACATGGAGCTCTTTACACTGTTTTTACAACTTCCTGTCAGTTTATAATTATTTCATAATAAAAATTTAAAAATAAATGAAATATAATTTAAATCTTGTACCATACAAAAGAATTATATAAAGTTGAAATAGATCATAGTTCTAAATGTAAAACCTAAAATTAAAAGGCTTGTAGGAGAAAACTTTTGCAACTTTAGATTAGACAAAGATTCCTTAAATGTAACACCAAAAAAACATAACCCATAAAAAACACAGCTAGGGTGATTAAAGATAAGCTACAGGGGCGCCTGGGTGGCGCAGTCGGTTAAGCGTCCGACTTCAGCCAGGTCATGATCTCACGGTCTGGGAGTTCGAGCCCCGCGTCAGGCTCTGGGCTGATGGCTCAGAGCCTGGAGCCTGTTTCCGATTCTGTGTCTCCCTCTCTCTCTGCCCCTCCCCCGTTCATGCTCTGTCTCTCTCTGTCCCAAAAATAAATAAACATTGAAAAATAAAAAAAGATAAGCTACAGACTGGGAGAAAATATCTGCAAATCATATATCTGATAAAAGACTTGTATCCAGAATATATGAAGTACTCTCAAACCTCAAAAATAAGAAAACTACCCAATTTTCAAAACGGGGAAGAAAGCTGAACAGACAAATCATCAAAAAAGATATACAGATAGCAAATAAGCACATGAAAACATGTTCAACATTACTAGTCACTAAAGAAATGCAAATTAAAACCTCAGTGATGGACTACTTCACCCTTAATAGAATGTCTACAACTGAACAGATTGACCATATGAAGTGTTGGCCAGGGTGTGAAAGAACGACAACTCTCATGGTGATAGTGTGGATGTAAAATGGTACAAACACTTTGGAAAACAGTTTGAAATTTTCTTGAAAAGTTATACACCTATCATATGACTCAGTCACTCCACTCCTAGGTATTTACCCAAGAGAAGTGAAAACAGAAGTCCATATGAAGACTTGTATGTGAATGTTCACAGCAGCTTTATCTGTTAATAGCCAAAGACTGGAAATAGCCCAAATGTACATGAACGGATGAAAAGATAAACCAACTGTGGCATATCCATACTACTCAATGATAAACAACAATAAGGAATGAGCTACTGACACAGTAGCAATATGGATGAATCTCAAAATAATTATGCTGAGAGAATGGAGCTAGGCAAAAAGGAGTCATTCTATGAAATTCTAGGAAATGCACCCTGATGTATAATGACAGAAAGGAGAAAGGTGATTGCCTGAGGATAGGGGAACAGAAGGGGTGGGAAGAAAGGATTACCAAGGGTCACAAAGAACTTTTTGGGATAATTACATGTTTAATATCTTGATTATGGTGATAGTTTCATACATGTATACATGTGTCAAAACTTACCAACCTGTATGTTTTAAACATGTGCAGCCTATTGTTGACCAAGTGTTCACAATTGCATGTTTCTTACTCTTTTCTCTATCTTGACCAAACTTAACTAAGGCTTCTCTCTTTCCTATAGGCCTCTGAGCTCTGCTTGTCCCTACAGAAAAAGTGGAGCACCCCCACCTTATCAGCTTCTCCTGGAAATCAGCTGACCACAAAGAACACTATCAGACCGGTCATTTCCCCTTGCTTATCTAACTTCCTCTTAAAAGATTCTGTTTATCTCTACTTCCCCCACCTTGACCCTTTAAAAGAAAAGCCTTTTCTTATTTGATTTTGAGATGCTTCCAGATTTTTCAGATCAGGGCACTGTCCTTGTTACAACAGTCTTTATTCTGAATAAAGCCTTTCATTATCTAAGACCAAGTTTGTTTGTTTTTTAACATTGTATTCAATTACACTTCAATAAAGCTGTTAAATTGTTTCAAAAACACTGTGTAAGACAGATGGCTTCATAAAAGATTAAAGAATGAAGAAATAGACTGCAAGGAATTTTGTTTATGATAAAAGTATAATTTTAAATGATTATGTAATAACTGATCACAAGTGGATAAAAGTTAATACCCTAGCTTATTCCACATGCCCCCTTCAATTAAAAAGCTAAAAGAAAAATTTTCAATTAAAAAATACTAAAAGAAATTATGGAGGGGTTATGCTGATAATCTTGAAATAGGAGTACTACAAGCCTAGTCAAAATACAAACTTCAGAAAATCCTAAGGAAAAAAATTGATAAATCTTCCTTCATTTAAATTTCAAATTTCAACCTAATAAAATACACCCTATGAAAAGCTAAATATCAAGAGTGAACCTAAGGCAAACCAAGAAACAGACTCTTTACTATAGAGAACAAACTGATGGTTACCAGAGGGGAGGTGGGTGGGGGGTGGATGATAAAGGTGATGGGGATTGTGGAGGACACCTGTGAGGAGCACAGAGTGTTGTATGAAAAGTGCTGAATCTCTACATTTTACACCTGAAACTAATATTAACTAACTAAACTAACTAGTTAGTTTAAAATTTAAACTAGTTACTTTAATTAAAATTTAAACCAGTTTAATTAAAATTAACTAAACTAATATTAACTAACTGTAATTTAAATAAAAACTTAAAAAATAAATGAACAGAAAAGGAAATCAAAAGAAAAATTGTAAACTAGAAAAGAATTAAGAAAACACAAAATAGAAATGAACTAAAAATTATAACTAAAAAGTACAGACTGGGGGGAAAAAAGAGTAAACCCTAATGTAAACTTTGGGTGATAATGACGTGTCCGTGCAGTCCTCAACTGTAACAACTGTACCTGGGCTGCAGGATAGGGAAGGGCTGTGTGTGTAGTGGTATATGGGGACTCTCAGTACTTTCCATTCCATTTTTCTGTGACCCTAAAACTGACCTAAAAGATAAAGTTGAATAATTTTTTAAAAGCTAAATGGTAAGCTATAGAGGAGAAATATTAAAACATATACCAAACAAAAGACTTTGCCCACAATACATGAGTTCCTAAAAATCAATTTCAAAGAATGACTAACCCAACAGAAAAATTGACAAGGGATGTAAAATGGTAATTCTTAGGGAGAAAAAAAATATGTATATAGTCTCCAAACATATGAAAAGGTTAAAAACTGAAACAATATCTTCTTACTTTTCACCCATCAAAATTAAGAAAAAATTTATTATTCTTTGCTGGCAAGACTATACACGGCACTGAATGCCATGATACACCATTGGTATAAGTGCAAATTGACACAGCCTTTTTGTAGGAAATTTCATAACCACTAATAAAATTTTAAAGCACATAACTCTTCAATTCAGTAATTCTACCTTTATGTAATTATCTTAGAGAAATACTTGTATATATGCACATGGGATGTGTATAAGGATGTACTGTTTGCAACAGGAAAATATTAATTACAATAAGTAAATGTCCATTAATGGTCCATTATGGTTCAAAAAATCATATAACATTCTTTATAGGAATACTAATTATAGTAGATTAAAGGGTAGATTAAAGGATTATGCCTACATGAGGTAATGACATGGAAAAATCTCTAAGATACAGTAATGGGGAAAAAATCTGCATACAACATATTGTCTGATTTCATTTCTGAAGAAAAATAAAATCCTAAAATAGGCCAAACTATTTACAAATATACATTATATGTATACTTGTATAAATGTATAAAGTCTGAAAAGAAATACACTGAACTTTGAAGAATGATTACCAATGCAGAAGGAAGTTTAAAAATTTATGGGGAAGGGGAGTCTGGGTGGCTCAGTCAGTTATCTTGATTTCAGCTCAGGTCATGATCTCATACTTTGTGGGTTTGAGCCCCTCATCAGGCTCTGCACTGATGGGCACGGAGCCTGCTTGGGATTCTGTCTCCGTCTCTGCCCCTCATTTGCTGGCTCTCTCTGTCTCTCTCTGTCTCTCTCTCTCAAAAATAAATAAATAAACATTTTTTTTTTAATTATGGAGGAAATAAAGATCTGAAAGGAGAATTTTGCTTGAACTTAATATTTGCAACTATTGTACCACGAAAAAAATCTGTTGATATTTGAGAGGGAGGTGGTGTTCCTTTTTAAAGAGTAATTCTGGGGGCACCTGGGTGGCTCAGTCAGTTGAGCGTCCGACTTCAGCTCAGGTCACAATCTCGCGGTCCGTGAGTTTGAGCCCCGCGTCAGGCTCTGGGCTGATGGCTCAGAGCCTGGAGCCTGCTTCCGACTCTGTGTCTCCCTCTCTCTCTGCCCCTCCCCCGTTCATGCTCTGTCTCTCTTTGTCTCAGGGATAAATAAATGTTAAAAAAAAAAAAAAAATTTTTTTTAAAAAGAGTAATTCTGTAGTGTGAAATCTTAAGAAGCAAATATAGACCATTTCAATAAGTGTGGTAGTGAAGTGGACAGTTGGGAGAAAGCAAAAGATCTATAACACTTTAAGAACAAAGATCTGGGGCGCCTGGGTGGCGCAGTCGGTTAAGCGTCCGACTTCAGCCAGGTCACGATCTCGCGGTCCGTGAGTTCGAGCCCCGCGTCGGGCTCTGGGCTGATGGCTCAGAGCCTGGAGCCTGTTTCCGATTCTGTGTCTCCCTCTCTCTCTGCCCCTCCCCCGTTCATGCTCTGTCTCTCTCTGTCCCAAAAATAAATAAACGTTGAAAAAAAAAAAAAAAAAAAAAAAGAACAAAGATCTGAGAATGGCTGGAAAGGGGAAGAGCTTGGTCAGCCCAACAGTATAACGTTAATTTAGAAATTAAACATAATCTTTTTGGCCTTATTTTCCTCATTTGAAATGAGAGTATGAAAAATACCAATCTCTTAGGGTTATTGTGAGGATTTTACCATGTAAAACACTTAGTAGAAGTCCCTGACATTCAGCAATAGTGCAATGAAGGCCTGTCCCAAGATCTTCATAAAATACGCGGTGTCTTTCCAGAGCATGAAGTCATCTGGCAAAAGCCAGATATGGTCAGATATAAAAGAAGAAGAAGAAGTGGAAAGGATGAAAAATATTCACCATATTACACACCTAGTTACCAGCTTGCACACCATTAACAAATTTCTTCAGAATTTAATGCAAGGCCTAGGAGGAAACGACTTACACAGGCCACTTTGAGAGGAGAATGGCTAAGATACAGAACAATCAATGATAAAGACAGGCATGGGCTTATGGCACCAAGTGTGGATAACAGGTCTGATAGAGCTAGAGACCGGTAGGCACAACACCGAAGGTTAATAAAGGGGAATGCTAATTTAAATAGCAAGGATTTTGTTACTGAAGGACTATGGAATATGGATTGGCTTCAATTTAGTATTAAAATGAATCCAACTGAATAAACATTTCTGCAATGGCAGTGCCAGAATACTGAAAGCTGACAAATCAAGAGCCAAGTGAAAAAGTGATTAGCTCTTCAAAGTAAATAAATGACCTAATAACCATAACAGATATGGTAGAAGCGAGCAAAAAATACAAGAATAAACACGGTGCTTTACTTGACATCAAAACAGATGATACCATTAGTTATGCTCTGGGAAGGAAGAGATGACCAATCCCAGGAATATATCCCCACAAGCAAAATGAATCTTCACTGGCCACTAAATTTCACTAACTCCTATGTCCATTGCCCAAAGCAAGCTGTTCCATCTTTTTCCAAATCCTAAGGTAATTTCACAAAGCAAAAATCGAAAATTAAACTGACCTTTGGAGTACCACAGTCACACTCTTCCCCAGGATCCACCAATTTATTACCACAGAAGGGAGCACTATAGGCTTCATCAGGCTTTGGAATATTAAGAAGGCAGTTTCCTCCTTTATTTAAAGTTAACTTCTCAAAGTCCTCTGCACTGCAACTGCTAAAGTTTCTGGAACCTCTACAATAAACATTAAGAAAAAGATCTTATGTCATGGTGATATTCATTTTGAAATTTTAAATCATGTCCTCAACCAACAAGAAGAGAATATTTTAAATGGCAGAAAATGAGCTACCAAAAATAGAAATGAGAATTTATATATCTATTTCTAATAAATATAGTACATTATTTCAGTTACTACATAATAATTCACTCTTTTGGTGATAATATATTAGACTTTCATGAAAATACTTTCCAAACATATCATTTACGTTAATATATAAAATCATAAGAGACCTGAGAAATTATCTAGTCCTATCTAAAATTCAGTTTTATTTACCTTCCATAGTAAAAGTTCCTCAAATATTTGAAACTAGCTATATATTTCCCCAATCTTTTTTCACTCTACAGGATAGCATTATTTTGTTCTCCTCACTCTAACTTATAGGGAGCTATGCGAAAATAATGGGAATGGGCATTCGAGTGAGGGTGCATGATAGCCATCGAGCAGCAGAATAGTGCAGAATTTCTGCTACAGTTTGAGATTTAAATACCTTATGATAACTCCTGAGAACCCTGGTTAATACTCTGAAGGCTACATGGGCTTCTACAAAAGGTCCACCTTGAGCTACCCATGTGATATTTATACAATTGTATGCAATTTTCATGGATTCTATAAATTGTTGGGTTTTTTAGTTACTGGTTTACTCAACAACTCTAAAATATATTCAGACACTCCTACTGCCTATTTTCATTCTTGAAGATTATGGAGAAACACACCCATACATACACCAAGGATCTTTGAGAAATCCAAGTCCCATTAAAATTTTATCAGGGGCATTTGGTGCCCTGAAAGAATCTCTTTCATGAGTTTGAGCAGTCGTGCCAAAAGTAGCAGTAGAAATGAAAACTGTGTTGCATTATAGTTATTGAGGAGGAAACCCTGTCTGTGCTGGCTCTTTTGTACATCCAAGGAATCTAAGACACAGATCCTTTCTGTGAGACTTTGTGTTTTAGATATACATGTTATACTCTTTTTTGCTAACTGGCCCAGTTTCCAGAGAAGTAAATAGTCCTGGCTCTTGGCTCTTGAGAATAGAAAGCAGTCTGCCTAGACATTTCGGTACCATTAACTACTATTTGACAAAAAAAGTCTTTGAATGTGGGGTTACCAAACTGACCAGCAGACAAAGAAAGGAGAAAGAACATAAATGGTCAACTGTCTATTACAAAAAAATTAGCAAAGGCAATATTTTGACTCACATAGAAAGAAAACATCAGCCACAAGGCTACTGACAATAACAAAAAAGCTTGTTTTCTGTATTGTTTTTCTCACTACTCTCTGATTAAGGATATTATGAGGAGGAGTCCTTTTGTATAATATCGCTCATTTAACAAGTATTTGCTGAACCTTATTATGTACAAGGCACTCTTCTCTTGTGCAAGGGATGAAACAGAACAACGCAGACAAAAATCCTCACCTTTATAAAGGTGACTTCTAGTGAGTGAGACAAACCATACACATAATAAGTAAACTGGATAGTATACACAAAGTGAGAAGTGCCATGGGGGAGAAGAAGTGAGAAGATGAAGGGAGTGACCCAGGCCCCAGGGTGGAGGGAAGGGGCTGGGGGGGGGGGGGGAGGAAACAGTCGTTTTTAAAAGAAAGGACAGGCATTTCAAACACCGTGAGAACCAAATCAAAACTGGTTATCTGGGAAAAGAACCTCACACCAGGAGGGAATAACAAACGCAAAAGCCCTGGCGGCAGGAAGCAGTAAGGAAGCCCGTGGGGCTGGAATGGAGTGAGTCCATGAGGGCATGAGTAATGAGAGAAGCAATCAGCACAGGTGAGAATAAGCCACTGTAAGACTCTTACCTTTTACTATGAGTGAAATGAGGAATTTAGGGGGATGATACAATGGAAAGTAGTGAGCAGGAGTAAAACGATTTGACTTGTGTCTTAATAGGATCACCATGGCTGCTATGTTAAGCAGGAAGAACAAACAAGAGGCTCTTGCAGAAAATCACCCAACAGATGATGATGAGCCAGCATGACAGCAATGGAAGCAGTAAGAAGCGTTTGCATTATTTACATGTTTTAAAGGAACAAACAGCCCGCAAGATGAGGAATGTGAATACAAAGAGAGAAGTCAAGGATGACTCCAACTTTGTGTCCTCATCTATGAAAAGGAAGGAGTCGCCCTTAAATGATACAAAGAAGAGCAGGTTTGGGGAAGGACAATAGGAGTTTGGGTCTAACAGTCATCAGGTGAAAATTTCAAGAGTAGCAGTATCTAGTAATTATCTGATAAACAAAGAAAACTTCCATTTACTTATTTTTGTTTCCATAGGAGACTTCAATTTAAACAGATTTGTAGGGGCGCCTGGGTGGCTCAGTTGGTTAAGCATCTGCCTTTGGCTCAAGTCGTGATCTCACGGTTCATGAGTTTGAGCCCCACATCGGGCTCTCCGTTGTGTGCACAGAGCTGGCATCAGATCCTCTGTCCCTCTCTCTCTCTGTGCCCCTCCCTCACTTGTGCACTCCCTCTGTCTCTCTCTCTCTCAAAAATAAATAAAAACTTAAAAAAAAAAACAGATTTGTGACCGCTTTTTATTTCCTATTGTTGATCTTTATATGGTAAGTACCTCACCGGCCACATAGTATACATACAACGTTTTCTGGAAGAATACATTAATCAGCCAATAGCCACAAAAATTTTGCAGACACGTGTATATTTCTACACTTGAGTCCCTAATTCTAATCTACATAAAGCCTACCACTTTGAAACAGGTTATTTTTTAAATACGCCTCCTACTTAGTGGTTTGGACACAGTTTCTCACAAATACAATGCTTAAAATGTTTGATCCTAAAGCAACCTATTAAAAAAAAAATCTTTGGGGCGCCTGGGTGGCGCAGTCGGTTAAGCGTCCGACTTCAGCCAGGTCACGATCTCGCGGTCCCGGAGTTCGAGCCCTGCGTCAGGCTCTGGGCTGATGGCTCAGAGCCTGGAGCCTGTTTCCGATTCTGTGTCTCCCTCTCTCTCTGCCCCTCCCCCATTCATGCTCTGTCTCTCTCTGTCCCAAAAATAAATAAACGTTGAAAAAAAAAATTAAAAAAAAAAATCTTTTTCTCCACAATGAAGCTGACTAGAGTACTGAAAAGGATTAACAAAATCATAAGCATTTCTCATGCATTTTACCTGATGGAGATAGTAACAAACATCCCCATATTGCTTGTCAGTAATGCTCTAGGGGCTATAAGGAAGATATTTTTCTCCTAGTCATCCCTGGATGGCACCTACAGTAATAAGGATGATCTTTCTCCTGATACTTGGCTTGAATAGCAACTAAAGTATTCATATTCTCTACATATCACCTCTGGGTGCGAGGGTATCAATCTCCTCATCTCTTTTTTCACATCTAAGCAAGTTTTCCAAAACTGCATCAAAAGGAGATGGATGTGACTGACAAGGATGGAAATAGTCTACCAGAATATGACACACACACACCCCAAAAAGAAACTATCATTTAGAACATTCTTTCTATGAGTGATCTTGAAGTAATCAGAACACAGTTCCACCATCATCATCCTAATCCTCACAACAAAAGAGCAGAAGTCCTAAAAGAGGGCTCTAAATGATGTCACTTAATTAGATTTTTTAAAAAGAGTACCCTGATTGTGGAGGCTTTCTGAAGTAGGTGGCATTGAAGGGCATAGTTAAGAAAACCGTTTCTCTAGAAAAGTATCTCTCAGGAGGAGTACTTCATACTTCTAGGAATCTAAGAGCAGTATGTGAGAAAAATCCTACCAGCCCCACCTCAAAATACCTTAATAATAACAAAAATCATATTACACAGTTTGTTACCCACTTTTTAAACAGAACTGGCTCCAAATGACTGAATTATCTGGAAAAAAAAATTGAATATCTCTATCACTTGCATCTAAAAAAGGCCTAACTTATAATGAACATTCAGTTCATGTTTATTTTACTACACAGGATATGAAGTAGAAGTTGGGAAATCTATTCTCAAAATAAGACTTGAAGGGTGCCTGGGTGGCACAGTTGGTTGGGCGTCCGACTTCGGCTCAGGTTATGATCTCGCGGTCTGTGGGTTCAAGCCCCATGTTGGGCTCTGTGCTGACAGAGCCTGCTTCAGATTATGTGTCTCCCTCTCTCTCTAACCACACCCCCCATTCCCCACTCATGCTCTGTCTGTCTCTTTCAAAAGTAAACATTAAAAAAAATTTTTTTTAAAGATTTGATATCATAACCCTTCTTCTCAAGTTATTCTTACCGAAAATTGTTCAAACACATTGATCAACATATTACCAAAATATAACATGAAGACACAAAATACCAAGAACCACACACACACACACACACACAAATTAAAAGAAACTATGAGAAAAAAAAAAAAGATACAACCCAATAGTCTCCAGATACTAGAATTATCAAACAATAACCAAAACACCCCACTTATGGCCAAGGAAAAAAATGACAAGCTTGAAAATTTCAGCAGGGAAATGAAATCCACAATAGTAACACAGCAGGTATGAAAAAGAACCAGACAGAAATTTGGCAACTGAAACATAATAAACAAAATTAAGAATTCAATGGATAGATTTCACAACAGGCTAAATACAAATAAAGATACGTTCAGTGAATTGAAAGGTGTCAGAAGGAATTATCCAGAAAGAAACACAAAATGATGAAAACTATATAAGAAAATTTAGGAGACAGGATGTTGTGAGGTCTTATACACAGTGAACAAGAACCACACAAGAAGGAAAGGAAATATGCATGAACACTATGCACAGAGGCAATATGTGAAGAAGCAGTTATGGAAAACATAACGGCTAAGAATTTATCACAATTTATGAAAAATGTCAAACCTCAAACTTTAAAACTCAAAAAAAAAAAATCCTAAGCAAGACATGAATGCATATGTGGGTGTGTCAATGTGCACGCATGATATTTTTTTTCTCTTTCCACAACTTCAATGTTAGTGAACCTTAAAAAAAAGAGAGAGAAAATTATGAAAGTAGCCAAAAGTAAGTAGATAAATCTACTTCAATAAAATTACATTTAGTAATAGCTGACATCAACAGCAACAGAGAGGCCAAAAGAAAACAGAATAATACCAATATGCTAAGAGAAAATAACTGATAATCTAGAATTCTATATTCAACAAAAATGTTCTCAAGAAAGAAAGAGAAATAAAGACGCCCTCGGCGGGGCGGGGGGGTCACTAAGAAACAAACTAGTAAAAGAAATTTTAAAAGGGTTTTTCAGGGTAACTAAAATATGATACTAAATGGTAGGCAGAGATGCAAGAGAATCAAAGAGTAATGGAAGTGATTACTATGTACGCAAATCCAAACAAACAGTAATGACAATGTTCATTAAACAATGGTAATAATACACGTCTGACACATATCTATATATAAGTCAGGAAGTGGATAAAGTCAAACTGCTCTAAAGTCCTTGCACTGTGTAAGGAAGGATATGGTTTAATATTAACCATCATAAATCATGGACATGTGCTGTAATAACTTCTAAAACAAAATAAAAAAGTATATAACTTCCATTCTAATAGAGGGAAAATAATGAACATAAAAACACATTATCAATTCAAAATAAACAAAATAGAAGATTTTTTTAAGAACATAAAAGTGAGGGGCGCCTGGGTGGCTCAGATGGTTGAGCGTCCGACTTCAGCTCAGGTCATGATCTCGCAGTCTGTGAGTTCGAGCCCCGCGTCAGGCTCTGTGCTGACAGCTCAGAGCCTGGAGCCTGCTTTGGATTCTGTGTCTCCCTCTCTCTCTGCCCCTGCCCCACTAATGCTCTCTCTCTCTCTCTCTCTCTCTCTCTCTCTCTCTCTGTCAAAAATAGACATCAAAAAAAATTTCTTAAAAGAATATAAGACAGTAAAACACATAAGATGGCAGATTTAAACCCAAATACTGCATTTCATTAATTCTAAAACACATTCTTCACATATTTAAAATACTCTGAAATTGAAGTTCATCTAACAAAGTATTAATTGACACCATTTTCATTTCTTTTTGTAGAGGGAATTTTTATTTTTTGAAACAGAGAGAGAGAGCATAAACAGGGGGAAAGGGCAGAGGGGCAGAGAGGGAGAGGGAGAGGGAGAGGGAGAGGGAGAGGGAGAGGGAGAGAGAGAGAAAGAGAGAGAAAGAGAGAGAAAGAGAGAGAAAGAGAGAGAAAGAGAGAGAAAGGGAAAGAGAGAGAATCTTAAGCAGGCTCCAATGCACAAAGCATGGAGCCCCACACAGGGCTCAATCCCACAACCTTGGGATTATGACCTGAGCCAAACTCAAGAGTTGGCCACCTAACCAACCAAACCACCCAGATGCCCCTCCATTTTTTCTTTCTTAGTGGTATGTAAATAATGGTGTAGCTTATATCCAATTGCATTTACATTTAAATAAATACAGTACATTACTAATCACATTAAACATAATGCAATGTAATTAAATGATACAATTGAGAGATAAATATTGTCAAGCTGGATTAAAAAGTAAAACCTAAATATATGTTGTTTAGAAGCATATATCTAAAATATAAAGATAAAGTTCAAAGTAAAAGATATACAAAAAATATATATATTTCAGACATGAAAAAAAATCTAGGAAAGCTAAATTATTATCAGATAAAACTGACAGTCTAACCAATAAAAAAAGGAAATGAAGGCATACAGATTGAGAAGAAATAAAACTGTCTGTCATAAATGCTATGATTTTCTATGTAGAAAATCCAAAAGAATCAACAAAAAAATTTCTGAAACTAATAAGCAATTAAACCAAACTAATTAAAGCAATTAAAGGTTGTGGAACATAATAAAATGAATATACAAGTCAACTGCTTTCTTATATACCAGCAACAAACAACAGAATTTGAAATTAAATGCACAATAACATTTACATTAGCAAAAACAAAAACAAAACAAAACAAACACTTAGGTATAAGTTGAATAAAATCTGTACAAGATCTACGGAGGAAAACTACAAAACTCTGATGGAAAAAAATAAAAAAGACCTACATAAATGGATTGATATCCCATGTTCAAGGACAGGAATACTCAATATTGTAAAGAAGTCCATTCTTCCCAACTTGATCTATAGACACAATGCAACCCCATTAAATCCCAGCCAGTTATTTTGTGGGTATCAACAAATTGATCTAAAGTTTATATGGAAAGACAAAAGACCCACAATAACTAACACAATATTGAAAGAGAACAAAATTTAAAAAGTAACACTATCTGACTTTAAGATTTACCAATACTCTACAGTAAATCAAGACAGCATGGTGTTGGCAAAAGAATGGACAAATGGATCAATGGAAGAGAATCAAGTCCAGACATAAACCCACACAAAGGATCCTTTGACAAAGGATCAAAGACAAGTTGATGGAGAAAGGACAGTCCTTAACCCAATAAAGAGTATCTGCTGCAGAGAAAGGGGAACACTCTTAAACTGTTGGTAGGAATGCAAATGGTGCAGCCACTCTGGAAAACAGGATGGAGGTTCCCCAAAAAGTTAAAAATAGAACTATCCTACAATCCAGCAATTGCACTACTAAGTATTTGCCCAAAGGATACAAAACTACTGATTTGAAAGGACACATGCACTCCAATGTTTATAGTAGCATTATCAACAATAGCCAAATTATGGAAAGAGTACAAATGTCCATTGACTGATGAATGGATAAAGATGTGGTGTGTGTATACACACACACACACACACACACACACACACACACACACACGTATAATGAAATATTACTCAGCCATCAAAAGGAATGAACTCTTGCCATTTGCCATGACGTGGATGGAGCTAGAGAGCATTACACTAAGAAAAATAAGTCAGCCAGAGAAAGAATATACTGTATGATTTCACTCATATGTGTTAAGAATCAAAACAGATGAATATGGTTGCGGGGGGAGAGGCAAACCAGAAAATAGTCTCTCAACTATAGAAAACAAACAGGGTTACTGGAGGTCAGATAGGTGGTGGGATGGGTTAAGTGGGTGATGGGTATTAAGGAGGGCACTTGTTAGGATGAACCCTGGTGCTGTATGTAAGCAATGAATCACTAAATTCTACTCCTAAAACTAATATTACACTGTATGTTAACTAACCAGAATTTAAATAAAAGCTTTAAAAAGAAAAGAAAGAGTATGTACAAAATCTTTACCAAACATTATATTTAATGGTAAAATGTTTAAAGCTTTCCTTTTGATATCACTGTATGGTGACAGATGGTAATTACACTTGTGTAATGTATAGAATTGTTGAATCACTATGTTATTATATACCTAAAACTAATATAACATTGTATGTTAACTATTTTGTTAAAAAAATAAAAAAAGAATAAGACAAAGATGCACATCACCACCACTTCTATTTGAATATTGTACAGGTAATAAAAGTAAATAAATAAAAGTTATATAAGGATTGGTAAGGTAGAAACAAAACTTCATTATTTCCAGATGATATGATTATATAAGTAAAAATCCAAAAGAATTTACAGGTGTGTAGCACTAATGTAAGAATGCAAAAACAAACAAACAAACAAAAAGAATGCAATGAGATGCTAGATGCAAAGTAAATATACAAAATCAATTCTATTTTTATACAAAAAATTAGAAAATTAACTTTTAAAAGAGACATCACCTACAATAGCATCCAAAAATATAAAGTATAGGAATAAACTAACAAAAGAAGTTTAAATCTCTGTAAAAATATAAGAGGAATTAAAGATCATGGACTTGAAGACTACTTATTGAAAATATGTTTAATTCTTCACCAGACTAAGCTAGAGATTTAATATAATATCAATCAGATGACAAATAAGACTTTTTGGTGGAATTGGACAAGTTAATTCTAAAATTTACATGAGGAAGCACAAATAGCCAAGACACTCTCAAACAAGTAGGTCAAAGTAGGAAAACTTGCTTTAATGAACCAATTATAAAACTGTGAAACTTAGGAAATTGTAGTACTGATGCAAATATAGACTAATTTACAAATAAAACAGAAGAGCCCAGAAACACACACATATTTGTGGACCCTTGATTTATGACAAAGGTGGCACTACAAAGTAGCAATGAAAGGGATATCTCTTTAACACATGGTGCCAATTCAACCAAGTATTCCTACTGGAAAAAAAACTTGACCTCTACCTTATACAATGTACAAACAGTAATGCTAAGTGGATTATAGACCTAAATATGAAGGTTAAAAGAAATAAGAGTCTGGAAGACAATACGCAAGAGTACCTCTGTGACATCAAAGTTAGGGAATAATTTCTTAGGTAAGACACAAAAAGCAATAGTCATAAAGGAATATATTGATATACATGACTACATTAAAATTATTAATTTTTCACTAAAAGTAACCAAAAAATTTATGAAGAACTTCTAACAAATCAATAAAGAAACTCAACCCAACAGATTGAAAAACAAAATCCAAACAGCCCATAAACAGGTGATCTAATCTAATCTTATTAGTAATCAGGAAAATGCAAAGTAAAAGGACATTAATATACCACTATACACCCAACTCATTAAAGTTTAAAGTAGATAATACCAATTGTTGGTGAGGTATGTAGTTAGCACTCACTGTAGCCCACAACACATCTCCTCCAGCCACCTCTGATTTCAGCAGTTATGGTGGACAACTCTCCACAACCCGTACCTCTAAGCTTTCTTTGAGTTGTAACTCAAATGTATACAGGAATTAAAATCCTAGAGGGGCAACCTTCAAACCAAAAGAAGATGGAAGCAACAAAAATGAAAATGTACCGCAGTTACCTGTATCAGGATGGACAAACATCACAAACACAATGTCAACTAAAAAAAGCCACACCAACAGGAAGCACACTTGTATAATTCTATTTATTTACTCTATTTAATCTATTCTATGATTAGAGCTTAAAACAGGCAAAAACTAATGTGTTTAGGAATACATACTTAGGTGGCAAACTGTAAAGAAAAGCAAAGAAATGATTGCCATAAAAATCAGGATAATGGTTAACTTTAGGGAAGAAGGTATGTTGGGGGGAAACTGCAAAAGGAACTTCTGAGGATGCTGCTAGAGACTTGATGTGGGTTGTTATACAAATGTTCACTTTATAAAAATGTGTTCATCTGTACATTTGTTTAGCTAGATTTTCTGTACGTGCTTTATTTTTCATAATAAAACTGGGTTTTTTTTAAGTTTCTTTACTTTGAGGGGGAGAGGCAGAGAGAATGAAAGTGTTCTTTAAAGTTTTTTTTCAATGTTTATTTTTTTTTGAGAGAGAGACAGAGAGAGGGTGACAGAGCACGAGTGTGCGAAGGGCAGAGAAAGAGGAACACACAGAATCCGAAGCAGGCTCCAGGCTCCAAGCTGTCAGCAGAGTCCAATGCAGGGCTCGAACTCACCAACCATGAGATCGTGACCTGAGCCAAAGTCGGACACCCAACTGACTGAGCTACCCAGCCGCACCTAAGTGTTCTCTAAAAAAGTACATCATTGAGTTCTATCAGAACAAGAAGGCCCAGCAGGAGTTATCCTTGGTGCTTCTCTTTCTAAAGTCAGGCTCAGTGGAGTCTAGTAAACTAGAAGGGTTTACTACTAGTAAACTACTGAGTCAGGACTGAGAAACCCTTTAAAAAAAAAGATGAATTTGCTCAACCTGATGGGGGTTATTAAAGATCAAAAAGCTGACACCAGAATATAGCTTTTATAGGAAGCAATCATCTAAAACAAAACAAAACACCCAGAATCCAAGATAAAGACCAGAGTAACAGGTAAACTTGGAAAGCAGGGCAGGCTTTCTTTAAAAATCAAAACAAAAATTAACAAGAAGATACAACAGAAAACACCACCATTAATAAATCTAGATTTATCGCCAACTGTGGAAGCAAGTAAGTCCATTTCAATTAGGAATAGGAATAGGCTAGAGTCACCTATCTAATGAGTAGTGCCCACCAGATCTTACAAAGTTAATCCAACACCATCTCCATTATATGTCCATTCTGCCCTCTTCCCAGAGTATTTCTCTGTTCAAAGTGGAAGTGAATACAATGTCATCTGGGATAGTTTACATTTTCCTTAGAAGAAGCAGGTTCCCCTTTATTCAGTAGTGAAGGTCTCACTTATTGTTCTTTTTGGGGAGTTGCAAAAACTTTTATTCTCCAAGATTTTATATTCCTAGATCTAGAAAGCAATGTTCCCTCATTAGAAGTCCTTTTGGACCAAGCCATTACAAGTGTTGCTCAGACCACAAACTCAAAGGGTCTATGTTTGCTACAGACTCAAATTTATCCTAATATTCCTAAAGTGTTTCTACACTAACCCTGTAAGCAATGATATCCAAAAATGACATTCCTTGCACAATCCTGCACCCAGTCCCAAACTGTCTCTTTAATATTTTGCTTTGCCTTAAGACCATGCTTAAGCCAGCTCCCATTTCAACCCTGTAAGCATAATATGTATCTGTTTCATATACAAAAGGTCAATAGTGAAAACAGAAGCTCAAGAGGTGAACATCTATTAGCAGTGGAATATTTATATTTATCCCATACTTATGTCTACAAGCTATAGCTCTGTCATAGAAGGTAAGTAAATTACAAACAAGACTTTTTCTCTTTTTACCCTGGGTAATTTTAACTTACTACACTAACAAATAAAATTACTTCTACAAGATCAATAGACTGTGTATAAATTCACATAATGACTCACTACACAATCATGCAACCTCCCAAAAGGCAAGGGCAACAACTGACAACTACTCCATATGTCCTAAAGTCTCTATTAGAATGCTAAACAAGTGTGAAACTATTAGGGCACCAGTAATAATGGGAAAACAAAGTCAGCACAATCCACTCAGATCTATACAAAATATGATCATTCAGTGAAAAGTTTTTAAAATAAATAAATCCACAATAAAATCAACATATAATATTTCAAGCATATATTATCAGTTCTCGAGAGTAAAGTCCAGGGAATACCAGCAAATAGCAACCTCTTAAATGGTCAATGCTTTTAATATTAATATTTATAATAGACTGGTACCTATACTTTTTCTAGAATACTTCTATTAAATAATATTGCTTTATTTCCTAACTAAAAAATTATTTATCAGCTCAGAGCAAAATCATTCAAAAGACAAAGAAAACCATCAGAAAAAAAATAAAAATGACCTGAAAGACTACTGCCAATAATCAGAGCCAGCTAAACATTTTGGCATACATCCAGTCTTTTTTCACATGTTCATATATTTTTAAAACAGGAATAATTCACACCATGATATTTCACATATTTTTTTTCACTTGGATAAATATATATTTTAACAAACGTATTATTGACCAGAGTGATTTACAAACCATCTTCTGCAGTACCCTAGAGTTTCTAAGAAGATGCCCTCAGGAGCCAGGGCTAACAAATACATTAGGCACAGTATGGCACAAAAACTCATGATAATTTCAATGGCCCACAAAAATGTTTTAAGTGAAATTTATTTTAAAATCAGAAGAAAAAAGGGAAATCACAATAATGAATATTTAATAATGAATCTAGGGCACCTGGGTAGCTTAGTTGGTTAAGCATCCAACTCTTCTTGATTTCAGCTCAGGTCATGATCTCAGGGTCGTGAGATTGAGCCCCATGTGGTGCTCTGCATTGGGCCTGGAGCCTGCTTGAGAGTTTCTCTCTCCCTCTCCCTCTGCTCCTCCCCTGTCCACACTCTCTCAAAAAAAAAAAAAAAAAGTAAGGTAAAATTAAAAATTTAAAAATTTAGAAACAAAAGAGAAGAAGAAAGGAAGAGAAGAAAGGGAAGGGAAGGGAAGGGAAGGGAAGGGAAGGGAAGGGAAGGGAAGGGAAGGGAAGGGAGGGGAGGGGAGGGGAGGGGAGGGGAGGGGAGGGGAGGGGAGGGGAGGGGAGGGGAGGGGAGGGAAGGGAAAGAAAAGAAAAGAAAAGAAAAGAAAAGAAAAGAAAAGAAAAGAAAAGAAAAGAAAAGAAAAGAAAAAGAAAGAAAAGACGGAATCTAGACTGGGTTATACCTGTCTTTATACCAATACAGTCTTATATTTAATTTTTAATCATTTTTAATGGAGGAAGGGACTCACAAAAGCAAAAGAGCCTAGGGCCCATGAAAATAATAAGGCAGCCTAGGGAATAGAGACAGCCACTAAGCAGTTAGAGAGGAGAGGGTGCTTCTCCTCCTCCCACTTCAACCAGAAAAAGTCATCTTCTATATTTTATACAATGGTCTTCTAGGTAAGAGTATAGTAGGGTGAAAACAAAGGAGGTGGCTTTCCCAGCTTAAAAAGAAAGTTTAAAATCCACTGTTTAAAAATATGACTTCTAGGGGCGCCTGGGTGGCTCAGTGGGTTAAGCGTCCAACTCTTGATTTCGGCTCAGGTCATGATCTCACGGTTCATGTGTTTGAGCCCCACATGGGGCTCTGCAATGACAGTGCAGAGCCTGCTTGTGATTTCTCCCTCTCTCTCTGCCCCTCCCCCACTCCTGCTCACTCTATCTCACAATAATAAATAAATATTATATATATATGTGTGTGTGTGTATTTATATATACATACACGTGTGTGTGTGTGTGTGTGTGTGAGTCTGTGTGACTTCTACTACTATACAGTGTTATATTAAATAGGGATTTCATGGTGAATTTAAACAATCTGGTGTTTTTTTGGACATGTGTAAGTTGTGTCCATGTTTTTATTGTTGAACAATGCATATGCATACTATTTGCCCACTGTCTGGTTATTCCCTTAGAACAATTCCAAAAATAAAGCTGCTGGCTAAGAAGTGTTTGGACACAAAAAAGGGTTTTGGACACAAATAACCAACCTGCTCCACAGAAAACCCGTACCAATTCTCATACCAAAAGTATATGAAGGTGCACTGATGACTTACATACCCTTCAAAAATAGGTATTAGTGCTAGATCTTTCCTGGTTTCACAGGTTAAAAACATATTATTTCATTGTTTTGATTTGCATTTCCTTGTTGCACAAATTTACTGGTCGTTTTATATTTATTTCTTTTATTATGAGCTACCTGATCATATCCTTTGTTCATCCATAAATTTGTGATATTTTTATTAAAAAAAAAATTCTCACAAATGTTTCAAATAGTATTTTTCCTATTTGCCCTTTCACTGTTTGAATTGTTTTTGACATACACAACTCTTCAGAGCCATAGATTTTGTCCTTTATAGTTTTTTGGGGGGAATGGGGAACAGAGAGCAGAAAAGTTTATGTTTAGAAAAACCCTTCTCCAAGATTACTATTTATTAAATGTTTTCTTATATTTCATTATACATTTGGAATTTATTTTAATGTATGATATATAGTAATTTCTTCCAAATTCTTAACACATTACCTCAGCCCCATTTACTGAATAACCCCATCTTTTAAAAAATGCCACTTTTGGGGTGCCTGGGTGGCTCAGTCAGTTTCGGTCACGTTCATGAGTTCAAGCCCCACATCGGGCTCTCTGCTGTCACACGGAGCCCGCTTTGAATCCTCTGTACTCCTCTCTCTGCCTCTCCCCTGCTCACATGTTCTATTTCTCTCTCTCTCGCTCTCTCTTAAATATAACTAAACATTAAAGAAATGGATAGGCTTGCATAAAATACAAGATTTAAAAAACAAATACAATAGTATTTCTGAGCTTTCTACTATGAGACTGTTGATACGTCTATCATGCTTAATATTGTACAATTCCCAAATATCATAATAGCTCATATCAAAAGCGTTCTTTAAGGATCTTCTTTTTCAGTATTTTCTTCACACTATTACAAAATTATTCTTCCAAGTTGACTTTAAATTTATTTTTGTCAATTTCTAGAATGAAAGAACTATATACATATCTGGAACTTGATTAGAATTACATTACATTTATGAATTAATTTCATAAAGACAGATACATTTCCAAAATTTAGTCTTCTCATAAACGAACACTGACTTTACTCAAATTATGTATTTGGACTTTAAGTAAACTTCTGTGTGTTCTTTAAAGAAGTACTGCATATTTCTTATTAAGTTGATCCCAAGATATTCAGAATTTTTGGCAAATAAAGTTTTTTCTAATGTTTTTCAAAATAGTTATAACTGGTTTATTAGAAATCTACTTATGACTATGTTTCTAATATTTGATTTCCTTACTTTTCAAAACTAGACAATCATATAACATCATTAACTACCCCTTCTTTTCATATATTTATTCCTAAATCTTTTCCTTATTCATTGTACCAGCTAGAAAATCCAAACCAAAATAAAGTAATAGTACTGATAGTATCATGTATACTCAATATTTTATGGTTTCCCCTCTAATATTATCCCCACCCTTCTCCACTGTTCTATGCTTAGGAGATTGTACAGACTGCATCCAATGATACATGGCCAATAAGAGGCACTGGCAGAGATAAGTTGGTACGAGAATAAGGCTGATTATTCTTATGGGTCCCACTCTATCAGGTTCACCTGATGTTGGTAGTTTCCCTCTACTTCAACTCCTAAAGGGTCAGTCTCCACAGTCCCCCAACAGCCCCCTCCTGCTATATCTTCTACATTCCTACCAGTTTGCACACTTAAGGTATCCCCCGAAAACAACTTCTTGCTGTTCTCATGGGGAAAACCATATATTACCTTATATATTTGAGATCATCTTATGTTCATGGTGAAGTTTTAATATGCAGTAAGTTTTAAAGGTAATATTCATAATACCATTTTATTCAAAATACTATATAATTACCTTAGACTTTAGGTCTCTAATACAAGATTTACTCAGGAAAGTGTTTTTATTATTTTTTTAAAATGTTTACTTACTAATTTATTTTGAGAGAGAGGGCAAATAGGGGAGGAGCAGGAAGAGGGAGGCAGAGAATCCCAAGCATGCTCTGCACTGTCAGTGCAGAGCCCAACACAGGGCTCAATCCCACGAAGGGTAAGATCATGACCTGAGCCAAAATCAAGACGCTGAACTGACTCAGTCACCCAGGCACCCCAGAAGAGTGTTTTTAAATTACCAACTCATTTAAGGGTTTTTTGTTAATAATATCTAATTTTACCACAGTGTGGCTAAAGAATGAGACCTGTTCTATTTCTGCCTTTTTTTAATTACGTAAGTCTTTTGGCAAAATACTTGGTCAATTTTTGTTGAGATTTCTAACCCTGAAATGAAGATATATGCTCTCTTTGTACAGAGTTATATTTTAATCTATTAAATCAACCATACTAATATTTATTTAAGCCTCTATAATCTTGTTATGTTTATATAATCTGTTAATGATTAAAAAAGATGTTTTCAAATTTCCTCTAAGATATGTGCTCATTTTTCCCTTGACATGCTTTTTACATTATATATTTTAATAACACAATACAAATAATTATAATAAATTTTCATTAATGATTATATACTTCATAATTGAAAAGTGATCATTTTTGCCTTATTTTGAGCCTCTTTGTCTCAGGTATGTTTCCTAGATAAAACATTTCAATAAAGTAGTGTGAGACCTAGTTTAAGAGGCATTCCATATATATTTGTCAAAAATGTTGTATTTGGCCTTAAATTATTATATCTTACACTTTGTATTCTGTAACACCTCAACAGTATGTTCTTTAGGGCTTTTTTTTTCTATGTGGAATCCATTTTGTAAAAATTTTTTGTCCTGGGGCACCTGGATGGCTCAGTCAGTAGAGCATGTGACACTTTATCTCAGGATAATGAGTACAAGCCCCATGTTGGGTGTGGAGTCTACTTAAAAAAAAAAGTATTCTCCTTGTGAATTGGAAATGTACATCCTGTTTTCAGTTCTTCCTTTAGACTATTATTATGACAATTTAAAATGCAGTTAGATGGGGCGTCTAGGTGGCTCAGTTGGTTAAGTGTCTGACTGCAGCTCAGGTCATGATCTTGTGGTTCATGAGTTTGAGCCACGCGTCCGTCTCTGTGCTGACAGCTCAGAGCCTGGAGCCTGCTTCTGATTCTGTGTCCCCCTCTCACTCTCTCTCTCTGCCTCTCCCCCACTTGCACTGTCTCTCTTTCTCTCCCTCAAAACTAAATAAACATTAAAAATTTTTTTAAAATAAAATAAAATGCAGTTAGACGTATTTCTTCCATTTTCTGTGATTTTATACCTCTCCCACTTATTTTTTTTTTACTACTATATTTTCTTTCAAGCTCTGTTTGTTCTGGTTGCTCCTCCACTAAATCCAATGGCCCATAAACTATTCTTTCCACTGTGTTTTCAACCTCTACTCCATCTTTCTAACTTTTAATCTCTGTTCTTTCCCTCTAGAGCAATCTGGAAAGCTTATCAAAATTGACTTGCAGATCTTTTGTGAACAGGCATTAAGGAGGAGTCACCCACCCAGGGCCAAAATGAATTCCAGTGCTAGGACCAAGATAAACTCAGATCTCTTAAATCCACTGAGGAAGTCACGAGGAAATCCCAAACACTTCACCTGTTCCATTTCCTAACACATGCAGCCCGGCACCAGTCCCTGCCTTGAGTCTACCAGAACAAATCTCGTTATGTCCTTTATTTCTGTTTACATCTATCACCATAGCAAGCTGTAGCTTTCTATGTAGGCCCTTATCTCCTTCCTGTTCCTTTACTATGCACCCTGGAATTCACAGTCCATCAGCAGCAAAGACTCCGAGATCCTCAACCTCTTCTCTGAAAGGACCTTTCACTGTCAAGCTCTACTTGAAATTCAGCTATTCCCTGATTTCACAGCTTCCACTAGAACCTTTTCAAAGCACAGCAGCTTTTTCCCAGAACCCTCATACAACTAAAGATAGACTCGGTGCTCTTCCTCCAGATTGCTGCTTCTAGTCCATTCTCTCTCCCGCCTTCCCAAAATCTCCCAGCTTTGAATCTCATAAAATTAAACTGCCTGCTGTCTTTATTACTAACATCTACCAACCCTTGGGTTACTCCCTCTCATCTCCTTCTTGCTAACATTGTCACTCTAACACTATTCTTGTCTTAATTTTTGCTGAATTCAATATACAGGTAGATAATCCTATTAATCCCTTGGGCTCTCCTTGGCTTGAATTCCTCTCCTCCAATGATCTAATCCTCCACCATTAAACCCCTCATCGCCACACTTTTAATGGACATTTTACCATTACTATAATTTACAATTCAACTTTATGCATTTTATTCTCCCCAGGTACACCTTTATACTCCAATATACCTTCAATCCCATCAGGACATCTGATTCATTGATGTTTTCCCTTTTTACTTCCCTGATCCCCTTGATGTCCTCCCTTTCCTAAACCTTATCCAGCTTAAATATCACAGTCCATCATTATAATTGCTCCTTTGCAAACAGATTTGACTTCCTTTCACCTCTCTTATTTCATTGTATTTGGCCTGACTACAACCTAGTTAACATCAACCCTCTTATGTGCCTATGCAGTTGAATGTGGCTACACAAAACCATACAACCAGAGACTAATCTCATTTAAAATTCATGACTATGAATCTCAAGTAACCCTTTAAAACTGCCTGGGAAACATACTCTCCTCCATTTATTCTCCCATGCTACCACATGACTATTTCATACCTTCTCCTATTTCCTGAAATCCCCAACAGCTCCCTGTCAACCTTTCAGCTGATGAACCTACTTCACATTTCACTGACAAAACTAAACCACAGACTCCCACCACCACATCTATCCATCTACCAGCATCTATGTCCACTTATTCCCATTACAGATACCCTACAAGTAAGTGCTCCATTAGAACAAACCCCTCCACTTGTGCCCCCGATCCCAAACCCACTCACCCACTCAAGGTCTACTACGGCAATGCCCCCCTCTTTGTCCTAGATTACCAATTTCACCCCTCTACTAAATTAGTCCTATTAGCATACAAACCTGTTGTAATTCCTTCCATCTTGAAAAAAAGTCTATCCTGACTGTCCTCCCTTTGTATTTGGCTCTTCCCTCAGATATCTACACAGCTTACTCACTTCCTTCAAGTATTTAGTCTAACATCATCTCAAAGAAGCTTACACTGACAATACAGATTTAAAATTGCAACCTGACCTCTGCCATCACCACTTTTGGCCCTCCCAATCTTCCAATCCTGCTCTATTTTATCTTCCATGACACTTATCACCTTCTAATGTTCTATATTATTGATGTATTTATTACATTACTAGTTTGTCTTCCCCCATTAAAATGTAAATTCCATGAAGGGCAAGTCTTTATCTAATTCTCGGAGATATTCCAGGTGCCTAAAACAAAGCCTAGCACATGGTCAGTGCTCAACAAATACCTGATGAGTGAATGAGTAAGTATGGGTCCATTCTTCACTACTTCTTATACCATTTTAAGTTCCACTACAGCACTGTTTCAGGGCATTCCTTTCCTAACTCTGCACGTCACTATTTTTATCTTAGTCTCCTGTCTTATTTTATTGTTGATCATTCGTTTCTTATTCTCTCAATTCATGTCTTCCTCAACTCCACTCTCAGCCAAAGCAAATACTAAATTTACTTCCTTCTCCTACAGGAAATCTTTTATAAACATATGACTTTTCTTGTGAATATAATTACTTTTTTTTATTAAGTATAGTTTTTTTTTTTCCATAAGCACTGTTCTAATTCTTCCATATCTATTTTTCAACCTAGTATTCACTCAAAAACAGATAAATTCTCCAGTAAATTCTGCTTGAGTGCTTCCCTTTCCACCCAGATTTAATTAGAATTGTACCTTCAGATCTGAAGATAAAAAGCTGGCTAAAAGCAGTTTTTATTATTCTTTCTGTGCCCCAGGAACTTGAGGGAGATAGGAAAGGAAATGAACACTTGGGGCTATGGATATTCCCCATATGAAATCTTCAGCTGTGTTTGGAAAAGATGAAGTGCTTCCACATCTAATTTTTTCTCTGGCTCAGCTTCTACTCCGCATATACATTGTGACTATTGTCCAACTGTCTGCTTAGCACTACGACCTTCTAAATTAATTAGGAAGGAACCTTGTTCCCTTATGACAAATCTGCATCAAAAGAAGCCCAACAACTCACTGGTGTTGTTCACACTTAGACCCTCTCTTATAATTACTTTTGAACCCTCACAAAGGGAGGGGTTCTAAGATCACAGGCTTTGGACCCAGACTTCTTGACTTTAAATCCCACCTTCGCCGCTTACTCTGATGTTTCTTCATCCGTAAATAGAAATACCCACATCTCATTAGGTTGCTGAGCATTAAAGATTAATATATTTTAAGTGCTTACAGTGGTGTCTAATACATAAGAAAAATTCCATGGAATTTTATTCTATAAATGGAATGCTTCTTCTTCTTCTTCTTCTTCTTCTTCTTCTTCTTCCTTCTCCTCCTCTTTGTCTTGCCTCCCACCTTTATCTATAAAATTGGAAATGTCAGTAGAACTATGTCAAGATTTCCTCTACTTACAGTGACACTGCAGCACTTTCTCAAGAAGGGGTTTATGAGTAAATGCTTCATATAGTCTTTCAATCTAATCCAACCTGCACTGCATCTAACAGAAACCCTTTGCTAATTCCTAATGCAGATGTAAATTTTTCCACATTCTTATACTCTTTTGGTCTGTCAACTGGTTTACACAAGAGTATAGCTACATATTTGTGCCTACATAAATGTTTATTTCTTAAAGCTCTCTGGAATCACTTATTTACTTAAAAATAGACTTCTCATTGGTATATCATGTATTAATTTCACAGGAGCCAGGAACATTTTTTTCAGCACAGACATGAGTATATATCATAGAGTGTAAGAAACACTGATCTACAATACCACATAAAAGAAGAACAAAGAATTCAGTCACTCACGATGCTCCTGAATTCATGATGCAGCTCTTTGCTCCACAAAAACAATCTCTGCCATCATCATGATTCATTCCAAGGTTATGACCCAACTCATGAGCAACAATGGATGCAAAGGTCTCCACCGTGATTTGCCCAAACTGCCCAAACACAGGAAAAGTATTAATTAGGTTTCTGAACAAAAAGGACATGTTTTGTTTCTCAGATTATTTTTTTCCACAAGAGGAAATTTATCAGTCACTACAATGGTGACAGTCTTTATATAAATCAAGCATCTAATATCAGTCTTCATATATTTCAGTAGGAAACTGATGTGACTCAACATACTGATTATGGAGATAGATCCTTTAAGCAACAGACCAATTAGCACTAATAGATTATGTCCAATGATTTATGGGAAAACAGATTTATGGTTCTAATTTAATTTTCTTAAATGGCATCTCAACTTCCTTGTCCAGAAAGAGTGAGGAGCTGATAAACATATAATATTAGAAAACTTAATCGAGGGGCGCCTGGGTGGCGCAGTCGGTTAAGCGTCCGACTTCAGCCAGGTCATGATCTTGTGGTCCATGAGTTCAAGCCCCGCGTCAGGCTCTGGGCTGATGGCTCAGAGCCTGGAGCCTGTTTCTGATTCTGTGTCTCCCTCTCTCTCTGCCCCTCCCCCGTTCATGCTCTGTCTCTCTCTGTCCCAAAAATAAATAAACGTTGAAAAAAAAAAAATTAAAAAAAAAAAAAGAAAACTTAATCGAGTCTCTAGGGAAAAAAACACATCTACCATTTCTACCCAAAATTTTGTTTTAAGGAATAGGGGAGGAAGTAATGCAGAGAAATGCTTGACACTGTCCTAATGCAGGTGTCCAAAGTTAAATATCAAGAACAAAAACGTACCACATTAATCCCACCTGCGTGGCTCCTTGAACACACTGTTCCCACAAATGCCATTCCTGCAGTCCCACCAAAACCTTTCTTCCTAAATGAAAACAAAAGGTTAAAGTTAGAACATATACTTGGTGGGGAAAAGGAACACACTGCTCTTATTTCTTTGGGTAAGTTTAAACTGGATTGGTAGAACCTTCAAAAACTGGAAGAAAAATGGCAAAGATAACTAACATTTTAAAATCAGAATACAGGGGCATCTGGGTGGCTCAGTTAGTTGGGTGTCTGACTTCAGCTCAGGTCATGATCTCACAGCTTGTGAGTTCAAGCCCCACATCGGGCTCTGTGCTGACAGCTCAGAGCCTGGAGCCTTCTTCGGATTGTGTGTGTGTGTGTGTGTGTGTGTGTGTGTGTGTGTGTCTACCCTCCTCCGCTCATGCTCTGTCTCTCTCTGTCTCAAAAATAAATAAACATTTAAAAAAAATTTTTTTTGAAAAAAAATCAGAATACAACTGGGGCACCTGGATGGCTCAGCTGGTTAAGTGTCCAACTTCGGATCAAGTCATGATCTCACGGTTCGTGGGTTCAAGCCCCGTGTTGGGCTCTGTGCTGACAGCTCAGAGCCTGGAGCCTGCTTCGGATTCTGTGTCTCCCTCTCTCTCTGCCCCTCCCCCACAGTGCTCTGTCTGTCTCTCAAAGGTGAATAAACGTTAAAAAAAATGTTTTTTTAATCAGAATACAATTAAGTCTTACTTCATTTTTATTATCAGAGAACGAGATTAACATCACAAATTCATTTTTTCAAACAAATGAAGATATGTTTTAGATACCAAGCCAAGTTTTTCTCTTCCCTCGAGGTGAAAAATCTTCCGAAAACGCATTACAATTATTTTTTCAAAAATTCTAATGAGGAGAGACAGGTAACACACTCAATGAATATATGTACACAAGAGGCTTCAGGGCAGGTAACACATGGAACCAAAGAACCACAGTGGCCTCCATGTGGTTCCCAATCATCCCAGACACGCTCATATCTCAGGACCAATTTTCTCCACGTGGAACTCTTTTGACCAGTATATATCCCTAACTCATTCCCTCACCTCTTTAGGTCTTTACTCAAAAGTCTTCCCATCGCGGCCTTCCCTCACCACTCCAAACTCACTCCTCCAATACTTTTTTTTTTTGACAGGTACTCAACTATTGAATAAAAAAGCATAATAATAACACAATGTATTTAAGCCTTCACAAGTGCTTCACAAAAATAACATCATTCGATCCTGAAACCTTACTACATAAAAATCACTGTACCCACTGAACAGATTTAGAAACTGAGGCTCAGGGAAGTTGTATCTTTACTGTTAGGTAACTGGAGCTTGACGTAATGCTATCTGAGTCCATATCGACTGCCCTCCATAACTATACCATCCTGGCCCTTTCTTCCCTGTAAGGGAAGCAGGTAAGCAGGCTCTAATTAGAGAGAAATGCAAGAAAAGAAATGTATCTTCATGTCACCAAGAGCTGAGCCTTCAGTGCAACAAATATTGTGGCTCCTAAGTTTCTTCAAACATTTCCTAGATTCTAAGTCAGAATATGAGCTTCAATAGTTGTCACCTTAACCTTCCTGGGAGACATGCACCTACAGGAAAAAAGAGGTACTTATTCCTTCACATGATGACAGAAAATCAGAAACCAAGAGAGTGTGTTGTATGTCTGGGTCCATCATCACAAATTTACATATGACATTGGTCACATGACATGTCCAAGCTCACAAAGGTTCTTTCTGTACCAGTCTTCACAAACAAGCCAAGGTAGGCAACTCCTTCCAGTGATAAAGGCAGATGCCAGCACCTTGGCTTTCAGTGGCTAAAACAAAGGCAAGGAGATGGAGAATTCAGCCTCATGCATCAGCTCAGGCAGTGCCACTCAAACTAGGGGAAAGGAACAGTAATTTTTTCTTTAATTTCCAATTCATTGCAGACCAGTACTTCATTTTGCCACTTTTTTACTTGAACTATCACTGACATATTAGTTTCAGGGCTACAGCACAGTGACTGAATAATTATATACATTATGAAATGCTCACCACTGTAAGTGTAGTTACACGCTTCCAATACTTTTACTTCTACCTTCCCTGCTTTATTTTTCCTCCTTACCACTTACTAGCATTTAATACATTACACACACTCATTTATCTCATTTATGGCCAATCTCCATCACCAGAATATGGACTCCATGAAAGCAAGAACTTTGTCTGGACAAAAACAATAAAACTGTATTATTTTCCTTACAGAAAAGTCTAGAAAGTGTAAATTAACCCACATTAACAGGAAAAAGATTAGCGGTTGCCTGGGGAGGGAACGTTTTTGGAGGGGAAAGGAGATTGGATTACAAAGGGGCCAAGGAGACTTTTAGAGGGACTGGATGTTTATTATCTTGATCATGGTGACAGTTAAGTGGTTATATACATATGTCAAAATTCATCAAAATGTACACTTTAAATATGTGCAGTTTAATCTTCATCAGTTTTACCTCAATAAAACTGCTTAAAAATTTAAAACAGTTTGGGGCACCTGGGTGGCTCAGTCAGTTACGTATCCAACTCTTGATTTCGCCTCAGGTCATGATCTCACAGTTTGTGAGTTTGAGCCCCATATCAGGCTATGTGCTGACAGCATGGAGCCTGCTTGGGATTGTCTCTCCTTCTCGCTCTGCCCCTCCTCTGCTTGCTCCTTATCTCTCAAAATAAATTTAAAATGTTAAAAAAAATTGTTAACATTTTAAAAATAGAGAATTTTTGCCTACTTTATTCATTGCTATCCCCAGTGCCTAGCGTATACACCTATAAATATATTATAAATGAATGAATATATCTTTCTCTGGGGCATCTGACTAGCAAGGAGAAGAGGACCAGAGATACTGACATAAAGAGATGGCCAAGGAAAACACTTTAGCCAGATCACCTCTACTTAATGCCATAGTGTCCAAGCCCCACTCATGTACTCAGTGCTTCCAAAAGGCTCTTTAGTATCCCATTCTTAACCAAAAACACAACCAGAAGTCATCAAACATTTGGGAAATGCCTCTAACATTACAGATGGATACCAGATAGAGAAGAAAAGATACCTTGGTAGGTTTGGTTGGGCAAGGTATGGAGAATGTGCTGGAGGCCTGTTCTTTCTGGCCCTTTGTGAATTAGAAGGCATGCTCACTGCCAGGATACTTGCAAGTGCCATATTACTAAAAATTAATAAAAAGGTCACGACCCAGGCTTTGTGAGTATAGGGCTATAAAAAATTATTTTGGCATTTTCAGTGCCTTGCTCTAAATTAACTCCCATAACAAAAAAAGAAATCAAAGGAAATTTCTCCTTGGAAAAAATTATGAGTTTTGGAGGCAAAAATATATAAATTAGAACATTTTTCTGCAAGAAGCCAGCCTATCAAGTTAGAAAACGTTTTTTAGGAGGTTGTGGGAAATAAAGAGGAATAATAGCTTTATTATTTTGCCGGGCAAAGGATGCTACAGCAGGCTAAGGCCTTCAAAACTGCAAGCCCTCAAGCCAGAAAACTTAAAAAAAATTTTTTTAATGTTTATTCATTTTTTTGAGAGAGAGAGAGAGAAAGAGAAAGACAGGGAAGGAGAGAGAGGGGGAGAGAGAGAAAGAGAGAGAGAGAGAGAGAGAGAGAGAGTGCGCGCAGTGGAGAGGGAGACACAGAAACCAAAGAAGGCTCTAGGCTCTGAGCTAACAGCACAGAGCCCAATGCAGGGCTCAAATCCATGAACTGTAAGATCATGACCTGAGCCGAAGTTGGACACTTAACCAACTGAGCTGTCCAGGCGCCCCTCAAGTCAGATAACTTTTAAGAAGGATGAAATGTTTTAAATAGTTTTAATTTTTTTTAACATTTATTTATTTTTGAGAGACAGAGAAAGACAGAGCATGAGCAGGGGAGGAACAGAAAGAGAGGGAGACACAGAATCCGAAGCAGGCTCCAGGCTCTGAGCTGTCAGCACAGAACCCAATGTGGGGCTTGAACTCACGAACCATGAGATCATGACCTGAGCTGAAGTCAGACGCTACCCGACTGAGTCACCCAGGCATCCCTTAAATAGTTTTAAATGAGGGTTTTGCTGTAAGTTTTGGAATGTGTTTGTATTAAGTGAGTTATATAAGTTTAAGTTTTATTATGGTACCATGAAGATGCTATGTAAAAGAAGAAAATTTTTAAAACATGTATCAGTAATATCTCAAAGAGAGCAAAAAAATTATTATATCCATGAAATCAGTACTTCATTATATAAAAAAATTAAAAGGAACAAAAAGATCTACTGAACATTAAAAATAAGATAGCAGAAATTTAAAAAACCCAATAGAAAGCTTAGAAGAGAACAAAGAATAAACATAAAGAGGATCAAATCATCTATAAAATAATTTGAAAACAATTCTTAAAATTGCAGGACATGAGTTTCAAGACTGAAATGACCCACTAAGAACACAGCAGGATGAGCGATAAAAGACCTACACCGAAGCATATCATCAGGAAAATTCAGAAGCCTGGGAACCAAGAGAAGAGCCTACAAGTTTCCAGAGAAGGAGGAAAACAAACCTATAAACAAAGGATCCGTTATCAGAATGGGTTAAGGCTTCTCAACAGTGATACTGGAAGTCAAAAGACAAGAGCCATGCCTTCAAAATTCTCAAGGAAAAAGATTGCATGCCTAGCATTTTACACACAGCCAAAGAATCAAAAAGTTACAAGGCAAACTGTAAAGCACACCGTGGAAAGACTGAGTTACTTAGGCTCTGGGATGATACGAGGTCACATTGATGTAATTCTTAAATTCTCTTCTGAGACGGTAAACACATTTTCTGACATGTAAAAAGCCAAAAGTTTTTTCTTTCCATATATCCTTTCATACGAAGAAACTAAAAAACATGCCACACCAAAGTGAAAGAGTAAATCCAAGAAAGAGGAATGACATGGGACAAAGGTGACAGGGAATCCAACACAGAAGAGAAGTCTCATTATCTTAGTGTAACTTGTGAGGTGTCATACAAAGTTCTCCTTATGCAAATGAACACTCAAAAACCTTAAGAAAACATGATTCTAATAGAAAAAGACAAGCAAAAGTTATTCTGACCATTTCATTAATAGTACTTTTTTAAAAATCACTTACAGAACTAGCTGTGCACTGTCGTGTCTCCGACGTGTTATGAGAAACTTTTCCCGCCACTGTACAAAGTTCCCCAACACATCACCAGCACCTCCAATTATGTTGATCAGGTTTCCATTTGTCCAAATCTCCAGCCCAACTAACACAATTCGAATATTCAACATAATATACATCTAGAAAGAAAACAGAAATGAAAGTATATAAAATATATTAAAGAATATGAGACTATCTTTAAACTTATGATGAAACAACACAACTACTTAAAAACATTTCCTTCAGTATAATGAGATTCTAATCTCTCAAGGGTCTCGGTTTCCCCATTCATAAAATAAAAGTAACAGAAGTTCAAAATCCTTTTTTATCTTCCATTCCAAAATCTGACAAACTGAAAATTTTAAGTTTTTGGTAAATTTGGTTTCCAAATTGCCCTCAACTAATGCAAGTCTATCTATAGTCTGTATGTAATCTCACTTAATGTAAATATTCATACACTTCACTACAGGACTATCAATGAGTCTGATAACAAAGTGCTACCACAAGATCCTGTTAGAGGTGTTATGCAATACATGGTGAACCATATTACCTTTCTAAGTTTTTATCTAAAATTCTAATTACACACACCCCAAAGATTTCAGATAATGCACTAAGGAACCCATTTTTATTTTATAGAGATACTGTGAGGAATAAAGAACAATAAATATAAAGCACTTGTCTCATATTATAAATACTCAATAGAACACTATTGTCCTCATCATTATTATTAAGTGTGATATTCACATCAGGGAAAAAACCTTATAGGTGAAATGATCTTATAAGAACATGTATCTAATTCTTCAGTATCTCTCAATGGGTGAACGTACTCCAAAGTCTCAAACCAAATTTCTCTCCTTCCCTCCTTCCCTCTTGCCCTCCCTACTGCATTCTCTCTCTCTCTCTCCCTCTCTCTCTCTCTCTCTCTTTCTGTCTCTCACACACACAGAGTCATATCATGATTTCAGAGAAGGAGGCAGCCTTAATCAAAATAAGATTGAGTACAAATTCAAAGATCTTTTCATAAATGCCAAAGTACCTTAGCCTATCTACCCTGAGGATAAAATAGATCCTAATATGAAAGAAATCTCTTGCTTGTCTCCAAGTCTTTGTACAATCATACATTCCTTTCAAACATAAAAAATGTTACAAAACAATCTAGAAAGCAAACCCCTGAAATGAGACAATTTTTTAATTCTGCTCTGAAACTGTGAAAAGACAGGCTAGAATAATCCCAGTGAATAGAAAACACAACTTACACTATCCAAGTAGTTTGCTAAACGGATCATCTCTTCTCTCACCGCAGTCTGATTTCTTCCCATCATGTCATACTGAAAAGCAAGAAAGGAAAATCATTTTCACCAAGTAAGTTATGAAAAAATTTCTATAATCTGTTACAACGAAGATAAGAATCCCAAATATTTCCTCTGAACTAAAAAATGGAGGCATTTAGACATTCACCTGCATTTTAAATTAATAAATCTAAGGGATACATTTTAGTGTTAAATACAAATAAAAGAAAAACAGGTTCAAGTGTGAAATAAGTAATAAGACTTACTATTACTGAAGTCTTTATTCACTCCAAATTAGCATAATTTTAAAATGAATTTTCTCTTTAATGTCCCTTTTACTCATTTCAATGCAAAAATGGTTTCCAAACTAAATTTTATAAAGGTAGTGTTTAAAACAATCAAAATGCAGGAAGCCTGGGTGGCTTAGTCAGTTTAGTATCTGACTCTTGATTTTGGCACAGGTCATGGGATCAAGCCTCACATCGGGCTCCACACTGAGTATGGAGCCTGCTCAAGATTCTCTTGCTCTACCTCTGCTCCTCTCCCCTACTCAAACTCAGGCTCTCTCTCTCTCAATGAAATGAAATGAAATGAAAAAAATAAAATGAAATACATAAAAAATAAAACAATCAAAATGCACAGATAAAGGAATAAAAACAATTTAACAGATTTTCTGACCTTTTTTTCCCTTAGGCTAAAGACATTATCAGTAAATAACTTCTAAACTCTGGGCTAAATTAATAATGAGAGATTAACCAATGTTTATCAATAGAGACATTACATGTAGACAAAATAGATATTTAAAAGTTTAACCATATTAAAACAAACAGGTGATATGACCTATTCTTTTCTTCAAGACCTGGCTAAATCCAAATGTCTTTTTTGTTTGTAAGTTTCATTTATTCATTTTGGGAGAGACAGAGTCAGCATGAGTGGGGGAGGGGCAGAGAGAGAGGGAGAGAGAATTCCAAGCAGGCTCCATGTTGTCAGTGCAGAGGCCAACACGGGGCTCGAACCCACAAACCATAAGATCATGACCTGAGCCAAACCAAGAGTTGGATGCTTAACTGACTGTGCCACTCAGTCGCCCCAATTCAAATGTCTATTTTAACATTATTTTAATATGACCAACTAAATAACAAAAATAAAATTTTAAAAGAATGTATGGTTTTGTTCTAAGATAAGAGCATTAATATCAGAATATATCAGATCTTACCAGTTGGGCATTTTACCATGATTCTCCTAAACAAACAAAAAATCTAATATATCTGACAAGGTTTGATTTAAATGGAACCATTCTTATTTTGAACCAGTTTCCAGCAGTACATAACAAATCTATCTGGAATGAGTAATGAATAAAAACATCTCAAATCTCTATTTTTGTCACTTGTCCAAACATTCTCCAGAAACTTTTTATCCATTATCTGGTGCAAAGTTCATGCTTCGTCATACTCCCTGTGCTTTTTCCGTCTACCACTTGAGGCTTAGGAACTTATAATGAACAAATCTGAATACATTTCTATCTATTAATAAACACAGCTTATTTATTTCCAACCTACACACAATAAGAGGTTTTTCTTAAACCATAAAAATCCTCTAAACTGTCTCTGCAGCTTACAGGAAGGAAACTGCTAATATTGCTAAGTTTCTACAAACAACCTTTTCACACAAACAACAAAGCTGACAGTAAAAGTCAGACAAAACATTTAAAATAATCTATATGTTAAATTAAACAGCAGCTATATCTAAAACTGATAATCCTGTAAATGCTGAAATAGACCTATTACTTAGTTAAGCACAATTCTTAAATATCAATAAGGAAAATCCCTGGTGTTATCCTGAACACAGAAATTAATAGTAAATACTAAGATCAAGTACTCTCCTCGATTCCCTTCTAAAGCATGCCATGACTTGGAAGTTTTCCGTCTCTTAAAGGGAAGTACAGGTTAGCTGAAATTCTAAAAAGCAAAGCAATTTTATTAGGCAACAAAGTAGTATCTGATTAACTGGTTTTTCAACACAATCCTTTAAAGTCATCTGAAAAGGTGACACTAACTAAAAGGCAGTACAGTTACACTTAAGAAATTAAGCAAATCACCCAAAAGAACAAAGTGGGGGAAATCACCAGTAAAAAATAGTTAGATGTACTCTCATTCACTACATTTGGCTTCTGGGGGGATTATGAATATCAAGCATGTTTAAAGGACAAAAGTCATTCTAGTTTTAAATTACATTTAAGAAAAATCAACACAAATATATCACATTTTATGTTTCTTTCATGGGATGCTCACTTCTCATCTGCTTTTCATGAAAAAGAAGAAAAAACTGTCACCAATCCTACCCTTTCCTTGTCTACGACAATGAACAGCTCCACATAGCGGGTCTGTGGCAGGATAGCTCTTCTTCTCTGTCAAAAACACAAACATCATAAAGGCAAAAAACAAACAAACAAAAAGTTATAACACTACATGATTTTTATATATAGTGGTCTTACCCTAATCTCTAGTCCCTTAAAACATCATACGATTAGTTTACTTCACACAGATCATTAAAGCCAAAAACGTGTTGCTGTTGTTTTAAGTGGTAACTGCTCTCTGTACTAATCTCAGAAAAATCCTAGGTAAAGATAATATGAGGTATTCGGGTTTCCAAGGAGAATTACTGATTTTCTAATATTGAAATTATACACACTCACACACACTTTAATGGGAAACCCCATTACTGTGTTAAGAGTGGAAAAAAGAAATATAATAATTATAATATTATAAGAATATAAGAACCCAGAGCAGAAGTAAGGACAAGGTTGCCACTTCAAAAAGTGACTAATTCTGTGATTTTCAGAAATTCCTATGTAGTGCAGAATTGGGCAAACACTTGAATGTTTTCCAATGATTAAAGCTAAAAAGAGTGGGCGGCTGAAGAGGCAATGAAAACAATGCCATAAACTGGCACATGCCCTTTCCCAACCCAGCAGCACCATGACACATATAGAAAGGCACAGACAACTGTAGCTGACCTATTCCTAGAAACACTTGGGTCAGCGAGACCCTTGCCAAGAGTAAGCAGTGAATTCTAGTGAAGACTCAAAACTGGGATACAAGTGTCCCTGCAAGACCTCTGAAATAAGTCATAATGCCCAATCTCTCTCTGTTTCTTCAATCCAGCACTCAAGAATCCCCATTCTGTTTGTGTAAAAGGTATCTAAATAAACTGCTCTCTGAAAGACAGTGTAATGGACTATAATGCAGCAGTGGTAAAAAAATACGTATATAAGTATCGTTTAAGATCTAAACCCTAATTTCTAAAACACATAGAAGCTTGACTATGTTCGACTTGGTGGAAGGAACTGCATCTTTTTATTCCCCAGTAGCTACCACAACATCTGGCACATAGTTGGCAAAAACAAAACAATAATAAGTATTGGTGTGATGCAAAAATACATGATTTTTTAACACTTTAGTCTGGGCCATGAAGAAACATATTTCCTTACTCGAAGTAGCTGAGTAATCCTAGGAGGCTCTTCTTCTTCATAGTCTGTGGTTTCTTTCTCTATATCCTTGTTGGAAACCCCACATTTCAGAGGCTCTTTGTGGACATGATCCATTCGATAAAAGATGTGCTCAAAACGAGAGCTATTTTGTAGGGGTTCGATCCCGTAACTCACATTCTCTATATGTAGCATTCCTCTAAGTGTCGCATTACACGTACACAATTTTTAAGAATGAAGAAAATAATACACAGGAAAAGAAATTAGAAAACACGAAATCAAGTCCCAGTGCTTAACATGTTTAAGAAAAGAACAGCCCAACAGTCTGTGGATGACAAGAGAAGCAATGAAAATAATGCCATAAGCTCAAATGAGTTAATGAAAATACACTAGAAGAGGCACATGCCTCTCTCAACCCAGCAGCACCATGACACATGTACAAAGGCACAGTGCCCACAACTGTAGTTGACGTATTCCTAGAAGCATTTTGGTCAAAGGGACCCCTGTGAAGAGTAAGCAGGGAATTCTAGTGAAGACTCAAACAGGGAGTCAGAAGAACATCTGAAATAAAGTCTTAATGCCCAATCTCTCTGTTTTTCCAATCTCAGACTGTTGGTTTGTTTCTCTATACCATGCTACCTAGAGAAAAATACTAGGTTTTAGAATCACGCAGACCTAAACATAAAGCTCAAGACTGCTAGTTACTAACGTCACTCCCCTGAAAGTCAGTTATCTCTCCAAGTGACTGCTGTATAATGGAAGGCAATACAGAGGAGTGGCTAGAAGTATGGAGTCTGGAGCCAAAGAACCAGAGTTTGAATCCCAAAAGTTTCCTACTAGCTACGGGATTTAACACCTCTTCTTTATGTTCCTACTAGCAATGATTTAACACCTCTTCTCTATGTTACATTCTACGTGGGGCTGTTCTGGAAATGAAATTATTTAATAAGTGTGAAATACTTAGCACATTGCCTGGCACACAGTAAGTGTAAGTGTTATTACTTAAATGGAGATAATTATAGCCATTTATACAGCTGGTTTGAGAATTAAAAGTAGTATTAGTTCAATCAATCATGTAATCAACCAAACAGCACAGCATCATATTGCCAGGCCCTCCACAAATGTAATTTTAATATTATTATCACTTTACTTCATATGTGGTACAATTTCTCTAAATCCCAGTTTGCTTAATCACCTAAATATGGAGATAATGAGCCCCTTTTCACAGGCATTGTGAGACTTAAATGAAATATAGGTGAAAATTGTGTAAACATAAAGTACTACACAGACTTAAAGTATGTTTTTTTAATAGCAAAAATTACTTAGCAATCTCAAAACAACGAAATTTTCTCTTTGGATATTGAAACTCACCACTGTAATATTTTCTTAAATAAACATGCCAAGAATGATATCTGATACATAGCTCTAAAGACCTTCAGCAATACCAAAGTAAATCTAATATTGTTAATTCCCCCAAATGACTTGATTTGGAAACAGAGATAGGGAAAGGGGTAAGAAATAGAAGGGAAAAAATGATAAAGAAAATTCCTTACCTGAGTCCAAAACAGTCGCTCAGAGCAATGGATGAATTATAAACTCCCTCCACATAGCCCCGATAATGACAATGATTCTAAATGATAAAAACTGTATTATCTTCAAATACTGTTACATTGCTAAAATCATCACAGTAATTATAGAGCTAATAAAATTATTTCAGGTCAGTAAACTAACAATTTTGTTCATATCACTGGCATCTTATTACATGGCGTTCTTCGGATTATCTTCAGATTATCTACTGCCCTCCTATACAAGGATACAAATATTTAGGCAGATTTCCAGAGGATACTAAGCACAAAGAGCTCTATCCCAATAACCATTAAGCCTAGAAGCAGAACAAGACACCATTATATCATGTTTAACATTTTTTTTAATGCTTATTTTTGAGAGAGAGAGAGAGAGAGAGTATGAGCAGGGGAGGGGCTGAGACAGAGACACACAGAATCCAAAGCAGGCTCCAAGCTCAGAGCTGTCAGCACAGAGCCTGATGCGAGGCTCGAACTCACAAACTACAAGATCATGACCTGAGCTGAAGTCAGACACTTAACCGACTGAGCCACCCAGGTGCCCCATATCATATCTAACATTTTAGATCACAGTCAATCCAAGAAGCAATAGCAGCCACATGACACCTAATACAGAAGGGGACCTTGTGACAAGCCAATGATGCCAAGGCGGGAAAAAAATCAGTATGTGGTAAAAAAGTAATTTTGACCAGATGATTTTTTCTTCTTAACTATATATTGATTATATATTAGTTTTACATTTAGCCATCTTAAAAAAACTAAAGAGCCTTTATCGTTAATTTTGAGGACGAAATTGGCCAGTGGAAACACAAGCATAATATCACTTACTAATATCAGATTTTTTTACTGCATGATGAGATCTTGTCCTCTTTAAAACAATTTCAAAGCACAAAAAAAAAAAAAAAAAAAAAAAAAAAAGGCTAAGGTGGGTGGGGGAGGTGGTTGTTAGGCAACATTAAGATGTATCACAAGGCCTTAATATTTAAAACAGTACAGGGGCGCCTGAGTGGCTCAGTCGACTGAACGTCAGACTTCGGCTCAGGTCATGATCTCACGGCTCGTGAGTTCAAGCCCTGCATTGGGCTCTGTGCTGACAGCTCAGAGCCTGGAGCCTGCTTCAAATTTTGTGTCTCCCTCTCTCTCTGCCCCTCCCCTGCTCTCTCTCTCAAAAATAAACGTCAAAAAAAAAATTAAAAAAAAAAAACAAAACAGTACAGTACTGGTGGTGCATTGGGATAACAACCAGTGGAACAGAATTTGGGGACTTGAAACAGACCAAGTACACATGGAACTTTTTGTGATAAAAGTGGCATCTCAAATCAATGCGGCAAGGATGCACCTTTAAGTAAATGGTGCTCAGTCCACTTAGACATTTATAAAAGGATAAAATTAGATCGTTACCTCACACCATGCATAGGAATAAAATCTTAATGAATCAAGAGTCTGAACATTAAAAATAAAATCATATATAAAAACCAAAAGAAAACATGAGTGAATTCTTCTCTAACCTGGATATAGAGAAAGGCTATTACTTGAAATATAGATGCAATAAAAGAAAAAACCGATAATTTTTACTACATAAAAAGTTTTTCAAGCTTCTATATGGCAAGAAACACCAAAAAACAAAGTCAAAACACAATACACAAACTGGGAAAAAATATTTGTAACTTGTATCAGAGATACAGTAGCTACAAAGAACTCTTAAATATCAAAGAGGAAAGATTAAAAACCCAACAGAAGAGAGGAAGAAGTAAAACTGTCACTATTTGCACATGACATGATATTATATATAGAAAACCCTAAGGTCCCCACCAAAAAACTGTTAGAACTAATAAATGATTTCAGTAAAGTTGCAGGAAACAAAATCAATATAAAGAAATCTGTTGTGGTTCTATCCACTGATAATGAACTAGCAGAAGGAAAAATTAAGAAAACGATCCCATATCCATCAAAAAGAATAAAGTACCTAGATACAAATTTAATTAAGGAGGAAGGTCCTGTACACAGAAAATGGTAAGATATTAATGAAAGAAATTGAAGATACAAATAAACAGAAAGATAATCCATGACCACAGATTGGAAGAATTAATATTGTCAAAATGTCCAAACTACTCAAAACAATCTTACAGATTCACTGCAATTCTTATCAAAATTCCAATGGCATTTTTTACAGAAATGAAACAAATAATCCTAAGATTTGTCTGGGACCACAAAAAAACACCAAATAGAATAAAGACACTCCTTCCTCTTCTTGAGAAAGAAGAACAAAGCTAGAAGCATCATGCTCCTTAATTTCAAACTATATTACAAAGCTATAGGAATCAAAACAGTATGGTGTTGGCATAAAAACAGACACACAGATCAATGGAACAGAGAGCCCAGAAATAAACCCATACATATATGATCAATTAATTTCTGACAAGGGAGCCAAGAATATACCAATCTCTTCAATAAATGGTCCTTCAGAGGAGCACCTTGGTGGCTCAGTTGGTTAAGTCGTGAAGACCATCACGACTTCAGCTGAGGTCATAGTCTCACAGTTTTTGAGTTCGAGCCCACATCGGACTCTGTGCTGACAGCTAAGAGCCTAGAGTCTGTTTCAGATTCTGTCTCCCCATCTCTTTGCCCCTCCCATGCTCATGTTCTGTCTCTCTCTGTTTCTCAATAATAAATAAATGTTAAAAATAAAATAAAATAAAATAAAATAAAAAATAAAATAAAAATAAAAATAAAAATTTTTTATGGTCCTGGGAAAACTGGAGAGCTACATACAAAAGAATGAAACCGGACCACTATCTTACACCATACATAAAAATTAACTCAAAATTAGATTAAAGACAGCATAGTGACTACAGTTAACAATGCTGTAGTGTATAATTGAAAGTTGCTAAGGGAATAAATCTTAAAAAGTTCTCACTACAAACACAAAAAAATTTTTAACTATTATCGTAACAGATATTAACAAGACTTACAGTGGTGATCATTTCACAATGTATACAAATATCAAATCATTATGTTGTACACCTGAAACTAAGGCAGTAAAATATATGTCAATTATACCGCAATTTAAAAAACAAAATCTTAGAGGGACAACAGCAAAAGAAAAACCCAGTGGAAAATTGGGCAAAAGACATAAACAGACAATTCACAAAAGAACATAAAAATGTCCTCACATACATGCAGATTTTCAATCTCACTCATGAAAAAGTAAGAATCCATGAGTCTGCACTGATATAAATAAATGAGAAGGGACATCTTTTCCTTACAGAAAGCACTAATTCATACGGAAGCACTAATGAAATTAAGAAATCACCATTTTAACAACCATCATAACCATTAATTCAGACAACTACTACATACTAACACTAGTGGGTAAAAATTTGAGAAGTAACAGGATATTTATATTAGTCTCAAAATGTCTAACCATAATATTAATTAAAAAGGCAAAAACAGTAACTTTATAGAAGAGAAACCTGGCAGGCAATTCCTTAACTACATGATCAATATTAATACCATCAGGAACAGCACAAATGCTGCCCCTGCTTCCTGACAGGATACACTGAGGACCATTCGGTATCACTTTGGTGGTATTCCTGCCAAAAGTACATAACCTGACTCTGATCACGAGCAAACGTCAATCTCAAATGGCAGGATGTTTACAAAAGTTGGCCTATACTTCTCAAAAATGCTATTGTCATGAAATACAAGGGAAGACAAAGGATTTCCAGATTAAGGCGACTACAGAGACATGACCACTGAATGCAGCACAATAACATGGATTTTCTTTTGCTATAAAGTATATTATTGGGATGATGGACCAAAAACAAAAAACAAAAAGAAAAAATCATTAAGGTCTGTATATTAGAAAACAGCATCACTTCAATGTTAACTTCCTAATTTTGAGAATTGTACTTGATTAAATAAAAGAACTCCTTGTTTTTAGGGAATTAACAATGAAGTGTTTAAGGGTAAAGTGATACCATGTTTGCAATATACTCTTTAAAACTTTCAGAAAAAAAATAGAGAAGAAAGAAAGGATAAAGCAAATGCAGTAAAATGTTAACATTTGGGGAATCTGGGTGAATGGGATGCATGAATGTTTTATATTATTCATGCAACTTTTCCTATAAGTCTGAAGTGGTGAAAATTAAAAAAAAACTAAACAATTTACACTAAAAAGACAGGCTGAATTTCAACACTTTACAACTTTTTCTATTGTGGGGCAATTCACAACCACTAATGTTTTTCTTTCTAGTGCTTTATGTTAAAGTCTAGCTTTGATATTGTCTTCTTCTCATCAGAGAAAACTAAATACCTTCTATTACTAATGAGGTAGCATCTATGAGGTAATAATACTTGTAACTCATGGCACTCTAAAATTAAATGTTTCTAGGGGCACCTGGGTAGCTCAGTCGGTTAAGTGTCCTACTTCGGCTCAGGTCATGATCTTAAGGTTCATGAATTCGAGCCCTACGTCAGGCTTTGTGGAGTCTGCTTCAGATTCTGTGTCTCCCTCTCTCCTCCCCCACTCATGCTCTGTCTCTCTCTGTCTCTCAAAAATAAATAAACGTTAAAAAGAAAAAATTTTTAACTAAATGTTTCTAGTTTCAATTATAATAGAAGCTCTCTTATTTGACATGACTGAAACCCATCACTTGGTTGCTTAATCTGCCAACTTGACAGTATTTTTTAAATAACTGGGTTTTATTAATAAATCTTTCCAAAGGCTTCAATGTACTTTAAAAAATCTTATTTCATAAGTTTACAAAACATCTAGTTAAACTGCATGATTACAGTAAAGGTGCGAATGTCACAGTTTTGGAAATACACAAACTATAAGCAAAACACTCAACTAGGGAGAGGAGAAATACACAGAACTATTATAGAGCACCTAAAAAAAAAAAAACAACCTAGCCATAGCCCACAAGCCTTGGGCAGTCAATATACTTTTCATATGGAACAAAGAGTATTAATTAATTAAAGAAGTTAACTTTAGAAGTGTCTTAAGACACTTGCTAATACATTTGCAAGGTATCCCAAAGTTCTAACACATAGTAATCTGGAATTTTATTTCACACAGAAACTTGAATAAAGTGGTTATTAAAACTTAGTTTCTTTGTGAAAAATGGCCTTTGTGAAAGACACTAATGATAAAAACCAGGTAATAGCACTCATAAGGGAAAGCATTCATGTTTACTCAGTGTAATTTCATTGCATTTTATAAACAAAAGTAATGTCATTATAATATCTGACAATCTAGCCATAGGCCAAAAATTCCCAGTACCAAAGTTTTAATTGGTATCTCAAATCTACATACTTTCATTTATCTAAACAATACTAAAAACCAAGAAATAAGAAAAAGACTTCATCTGTCTTAATTTGTATTTTTCAATCACCCAAGAAAGCACAATTCCATAATACTTTCAGATAACAGTTGCATCAATTTCTATTGACTGAAATCTATTTTTAGCAGTTTTAAGCATTTATATTTTCAATAATAATAAATAATATTTATTGAGTTAATAATGGTCAGACTATCTGTTCTGAGTATCTTACAGGTATTAACTCATTTAATGGAGACACAATGTACAGCATAAGGATTATAATTAACAATATGTAACAACTTTGTATGGTGACAAATGGGAGCTAGGCTTGTCGTGGTGGTCATTTCATAACGTATATAAACTTTGAATCACTATGTTATATAGTGAAACAAATACAATATTGTAAGTCAACTACACTTCAATTTTTTAAAAAGTATTAACTCATTTAAGCTTTCCAGTAACTCCATGAAGTTGTAATTATCATTCCCATTTTAAGGTGAAGAAAATAAGGTACAAACAACTCAAAGTAACTTGACCAACAATAAATGACAGAGCCAGCAACAACAACAACAACAAAAAAGAGCCAGGATTACATCCAAGCAGTGTGAAATTAATCTAAAACAAGGGTTTGCCTTCTATTTATTTGAAGTGCACTGCAAAAGTGCATAACTGACATAAACAATTCAACCCAGCCAAACATTACAGAGCTTGCAGGAAAATAACACGTTTAATGGGAACAAAGACTTCCATGGACACTCATGCAAAAGAAAGAAATACAGAATAGCTAACTGCCAAAAAGGACTGCAAAATGCTCTTCCCAAAAGACACGAAAAATGTTTATGCTCTAATTTAATAATGCATAAGGCCAAATTCAACAACTACCAATTATTTTGAGTATTCCTGGCCAGTTCTGTCTTCAGAAATACTCTGTTCTCTGATGCAAAGAAGACCACATTTCTTTAGAAAAGAACTATTTTTAGTAAAAAATTACAACATATAACAGCATACAAGTGTTTGTTCTTTACTAAGTACTAATGGCAAATCAAATGTCTTAATAAGTAAGAGATGCTTTCAGGGAGATTAACTTCCAGCAAAAACAATTTTTTAGATTTTAAAATATAGCAAACATTCATAAGGAGTAAGGATTACCATAAATAGAAGATTATTTCTTGAACTTTAAAAAAAAAACATTTGACAACTTGAGGACCTGGAGAACTGTAAAGTGCACTCCAGTCCATGTAAATACACCCACCACACACCCCCTTCCCAGGACAACTCCATATATTATAATGTCAAGAGCGGCCCTGGGTGACTGTGTGATGTATACATAGTCTTCTGTACCTGAATAGAACTAATTGTAAAATTATAATTATGTTAAATTCCAATATAAGATCAAGAGGAAAATGTTACCTGTACATCGGGATGGTCAGAGATCAGAACCCCTTCCTTGTTGTAGGTATAAACTACAAAATCTTGGGGCAAAAGGTCTCTGGAAGAGGAATAAAACATATCACTTAAAATTATTTTACCTACATACAACTAAGAAACAACTCATAAGGCAATATTCCTAGAACATATAAACAGGAACAAAAACTTTCACCTGACAAATTATTATTTAAAGGGAAAGCTAGGGGCGCCTGGGTGGCGCAGTCGGTTAGGCGTCCGACTTCAGCCAGGTCACGATCTCGCGGCCCGTGAGTTCGAGCCCCGCGTCGGGCTCTGGGCTGATGGCTCAGAACCTGGAGCCTGTTTCCGATTCTGTGTCTCCCTCTCTCTCTGCCCCTCCCCCGTTCATGCTCTGTCTCTCTCTGTCCCAAAAATAAATAAATGTTGAAAAAAAAATTAAAAAAAAATAAATAAAGGGAAAGCTATTATAAAACAAAAAGGTCATAAATAGACTCAAATCTGAAATCATGTGCGTTGCTTCCTCATAAAGAATGCTAGGCTGCCTATGTGTTCTAGTGGTCATAAAATGTTGGCTGCAAAAAATAAAGTAATGTCTTTAAATTTTTCTGATACATCTCATAGGAAAAGTATACATAAGGTTATGTACTTATCATATTTCTAGATGATGTACTCATCATGTTTCTTAGAAGAAAAATAAGTGCTTTTACTCTTTCCTAAAAGTCCTATATAAACGAGAAGCACTCACTGCTTTAATCTTGTAAGTAGAGAGGCAAAATCAGTGTCAGTTGGAGGAAACAATTACTGCTGATTGTTGAACTCCCTTGCATGTTAAGGGAGCTCAGTATTGTAAACCATATGTGTAGAGACAGGGTTATCTTCGTTAAAGAAAACAACTGTTCAGTGATACTTGTTAAAAATGGTAAGGCAGACTTTATTCAGCTCCACTGTGATAAGTATAAGAACCACTGCAATGAGAGATAAAGGATCAACTACAAATACAGCATGGGCAAGTGGGAATTTATACCCAAGGGGCAGAGGTCAGTGGATAGGAAATTACTAACTGAAAATATCAGTGGTGAGGGGTGGTCTGGCTAAACTAACCTAACAGATTCTCGCTGAAGATAGGCCAGGGTGATAGGAAATCACCTGGGGGGTGGTAAGGATGAGGAACCTGATCACACGTCCAGAGGGATCAGAAACCAGGGGGTTCTTGCTAAAACCAGATTTTATAAGGAAGTGCATGGATGATGTACTTAGGAAAAGGTTCAACCGCCTAAGGTTTAGTCAAGCAAAGAATGTTTGTCAGTCTCCCCTCTTGTTCAAGAAAAGAAGAGACATCCTTCTTTCCTCTGAACAATATAAATCCAGACAGAATCTGGAATCCTTTTGTTCATTAAGGACCAGCTGAATCATCTATTGGAACTTGGTAGTAAAGGACATTTGCTGGATGGTGCTAGCAGTCAGGCATTTAACGAGGACGGTTGCTATGAAAATAAAGACAAATAAACTCAGTTTCTGAATCCAGTGGGCAGCAGTCAAGGTTTTTAGATTTGAAATTCTCGAAGCATGTTTAGATGGTAGAGGATGGCACTGTCCATCCGACAAATCTTCCTGGTTGGAAATTTGAATGTACCCGGTGATGGCATCAGGCGTTCTGGTGAACTTTTTGAATGGTCCATACCAGAAGAGACAGGAAGGTTGCCCATATGTGAATTGTTGTGGTAAATTTTTTTTTTTGAAATTTATATCAATTTGTTCAGCTTCTACTTGTAGAGCTTCAGGAAAAGGGCAGTTTTAACTCTCAATGATTCCAACTCAGAAGGGAGAAAAACTAGAAATGTTAATTTGGAGAGTGGTAGCCAGATATTGGAGGAAACCAGAAGATTTCAGATTTGGTAAAAAAAAAAAAAAAAAAGGCAAAATGTGCAAGATGGAACTGGCAAGGGTACATTGGAGTTTTCTACTGAAACAAACAAAAATATTCTCTCTACAGTCACCCTCATTTCTGTCAAAGATAATCAAAGTAAGACTAATCTGTTTGCCAAGTAAGTCAAGTCTCATTAAACCTGCCCTGATTATTTACGTAAGTGCAGCAAAAACAGTGATTGGCCACACAGGTCCTTGTTTGAGTTTCATTTCCTGGAACATTTCATAAGGAATCTCAGATGGGACTTCTAAAAGCCTCCCAGGATGGGGCATCTGAGCAGCTCAGTCAGTTACATGTCTGACTTCTGCTGAGGCCGAGATCTCACATTCCTGAGCTCAAGCCCCACATAGGGCTCTCTGCTGACAGCACAGAGCCCACTTTGGATCCTTTGTCTCCCTCTCTCTCTGCCGTTCTCTCTCTCTCTCTCTCTCTCTCTGCCGTTCTCTCGTTCTCTCTCTCTCTCTCTCTCAAATAAATAAAATAAAAATAAACATTTTTTTAAATAAAAAAATAAATAAAAGCCTCTCAGGGCTTAGAAGCCATCAGATTTTGCCTGCAGTGCCTAGAGGTATGGAGAATTCCTCTCTTCTCAAGGTTTTCAAAATACCCAGAGGTTCCTGGACCGGCCAGAAATGACCCTCCTTACTCAGCTGTAAGGCAGGAAACCCTGCAAGAGGCCAGGTACAGGCTGGCTTTACCAAGGTGTGTGGGGTGACGGGAAGGTATAAAATTGGCTCCTTAAAGTCAACCTTAGCTCCTTAATGCTGTCTGATCATACCTGATTTGATGCATATCATTCTCAAATATGACATTCCAGTCAAAAACCTTGATAATACAACTAAGGTTTCCAATTGGATCCTCACAGATTCTCACTGAACTTCCACAAAAAACCATACTGCCATGAAAATAAGGATACTCTCTAAAAACTTCTAATTTCTGGAGGTCTTGGATAGGGAGAAAAGATCAATGGTTCAATTCCATATACAAAAAGAAAAAGGTTTCCTGCAATCCCTATCAAAATAACACCAGCATTCCTCACAGAGCTAGCAGAGCAAACAATCCTAAAATTTGTATGGAACCAGAAAAGACCCCAAATAGCCAAGGCAATCCTGAAAAAGAAAACCAAAGCTGGATGCATCACAAAATTCTGGACTTCAAGCTGTATTACAAAGCTGGAACCATCAAGACAATATGGTACTGACATAAGAACAGACACATAGATCAATGGAACACAATACAGAACCCGGAAATAGATCCACAAATGTATGGCTAACTAATCTTTGACAAAGCAGGAAAGTATATCCAATGGAAAAAAGACAGTCTCTTCAGCAAATGGTGTTGGGAACACTGGACAGTGAAATACAAAATGAACCTGGACCACTTTCTTACACCGTATACAAAAAATAAACTCAAAATGGATGAAAGACCTAAACGTAAGACAGGAAACCATCAAAATTCTAGAGGAGAAAACAGGAAACAACCTTTTTGACCTTGGCTGCAGTAGCTTCCTACCTCACATGTCTCCAGAGGCAAGGGAAACAAAAGCAAAATGAACTATTGAGACCTCATCAAGATAAAAAGCTTCTTCACAGAGAAGGAAAGAGTCAGCAAAACTAAAAGGCAGCCAACAGAAGAAGAGAAGATATTTGCCAATGAAATATCAGATAAAGGGTTAGTATCCAAAATCTATAAAGAACTTACCAAACTCAATACCCAAAAACAAAAATCCAGGGAAGAAATGGGCAAAAGACATGTCTTTTCCAAAGAAGACATCCAGATGGCTAATGGACACATGAAAAGATGCTCAACATCATTCATCATCAGGGAAATACAAATCAAAACCACAATGAGATACCACCTCACACCCGTCAGAATGGCTAAAATGAACAACTCAAGCAACAACAGATGTTGGTGAGGATGTGGAGCAAGAGGAACCCTTTTGCGCTGCTGGTGGGAATGCAAACTGGTGCAGCCACTCTGGAAAACAGTATGGAGGTTCCTAAAAATATTAAAAATAGAACTACCCTACGGGCGCCTGGGTAGCTCAGTCAGTTAAGCATCCAACTTCAGCTAAGGTCATGATCTCATGGTTTGTGAGTTCAAGCCCCATGTCAGGCTCTGTGCTGACAGCTCAGAGCCTGGAGCCTGCTTTGGATTCTATGTCTCCCTCTCTCTCTCTCTGCCTCTCCGTCACTTGTCGTCTGTCTCTGTCTGTCTCTCTATCAAAAATGAATAAAATGAAAAAAACAATTCTTAATTAATAAAAAAAAAAAAAATAGACTACCCTAAAACCCAGTAATTATACTACTAGGTATTTATCCAAAGGATTAAGGAGTGCTGATTCGAAGGGGCACATGCATCCCAATGTTTACAGCAGCACTATCGACAATAGCCAAATTATGGAAAGAGCCCAAATGTCCACTGATAGATGAATGGATAAAGAAAACGTGATGGACTACTACGCGGTAATCAAAAAGAATGAAATCTTGCCATTTGTAACACATGGATGGAACTAGAGTGTATTATGCTAAGTGAAATTAGCCAAAGAAAGACAAATATCATATGATTTCACTCATATGTGGAATTTAAGAAACAAAACAGATGAACTTAAGGGAAGGGAAGCAGAAATAACATAAAAACAGAGAGGGGGACAAACTATAAGAGACTCTTAAATACAGAGAACAAACTGAGGGTTGCTGGCAGAGTGTTGGGTGGGGGGATAGGCTAAATGGGTGAGGGGCATTAAGGAGAACACTTGTTGGGATGAGCACTGGGTGTTACATATAGGTGATGAATCATTAAATTTTACTCCTGAAATCATTATTACATTATATGTTAACTACTTGGATTTAAATTAAAAAAATAAAAATTTTAGAAATTTAAAAAAAGTTTTCCTTAAATTTGGGAAACAAAACATTAAAGAACCAGAAATGTTTCAACAAAAAGTCATAAAAAAATTATAATAATCCTCATCAGTTCATTCAGGCCCACGTAATTAAGTCTTGTTCTACTTAATCTTGTGTTAGCAGTTTTTATGAATCCATCAGTTTCTTCATTAGTTCTGGCATTCTTAATCTAATGGCAAGGTCTGAAACTTTTTAAGTGATGCCATCAAGGAGCATTCTAACCTGTAGCTAATTATAATGCTTTCAGAGAAGAATCACAGTAACTGTCTGTGACAAAACACCTAAAATAGTTGTGGTTAAAGATCTGACAAGATTTCATTATAATGCTATTGACAAGGACATTTCGTTATTTCTGTGACATACAGCAATTTAAGGTAATAATTCAACAATGACAGCACTGATAAATTTCTATGATTATCATACAATTTCTGAAATAACCTGTAATAGTAACATATCCACACACATGTAACCTAAGAAGGCTTATCATCACTTATTTGACAATGCTTCCCATGTAATTTAACATATCAAATACACGTAATTAGTTATACATCTCTCTTTTTATAAGAGACAAAACCCATGAGATTTTCCAAGGGTCATCTAGGAAATCTCAAAGTTAGTCTAAGGTCAAAAAGACTTCACTTAGAATCTGATATGGAGAAGTTGTCATGTCAGAAGGTTTGATCACTTGACTAAAGAAGATCACAGTCACTGTAAAACAATCCTTAGTCATCCACTTAACCAAAATCACAATTAAAAGATATCAAAGGCAAACACAGAAAGTTACATGGTTGTAAAACTTCTTAGCCTCTTACAATTAAGAAGACCTGGTTTTCATCAATAGTCAAAGAACTGATCAACATAATATGAAGCACAAAAAATTATTTTAAAACACAAAATCTTGTTTTCCCAGGCATATTACTTACAAGGTAAAGAAAATCAACTTTTTTTTACAATTTCTTATTAAGAGCAAACCAAAAGAAACTTTGCTGTTTTAACATTGAGAGAAAATCAAATAATGGTTTTACATCAATGTACTATTAGTACAAAGGCAAATTTTTTTTTAATTAAAAACAATTTTGTTTAATAATAAATACAAATAAATCCATCCAATCTTGGCCAACTTTGACCAGAAAAAGAAAGATTCCTTTTCTAAGGTTCCTTTTCCACAAATCTTACAAAATTTTTTTCTTATATCCATTCAGTTTTTCTCCTACTCTTTTCTTCTTTCTCATTCTGGAACAACCAGTCCATTCTACTTTCCAGTAAAATTACTCTCTTCTTCCCTTAACAAAAACGCGTCCTTCATAACTTTCCTCACCAAAAATACATCTTACTTTCCCTGAATACAGTTTTTCTTTACTATTACTATTCCTAGTAGTTTCATTTACATATATTGATATTTTTAACCATCTGAAACCCAAATTTTCAGTGAAAAGTAGGAAGCAGACAATTGCAAACTCACTATCACATACTCAACATACTATCATAATATAGCAAGTTTAAGAATATATCATTTCTATAGACATGTCATTTTCATAGTATAACTTTATCACACTTACTTATAGAACTAAATATATTCAGCTTTTCTATACCATATTAAAAATGAGATACCAAAAGTAAAATAAAATTAATGTTCAGCAATTAATGTCTCAATATTTCTCTAATTTGGAAATGATCTAGATGGTCAATAAATATCCATCCTTAACTTAGTATAGCTTTAATGTTTAAAGTTATGAAAAAGGTTTTGAAACTATTCTTAAGGAGAACTATCATAAAACAGAATGATCAATGAAAAGTTCATTTATAATCTTTTATTCCATTCATATCTATTTAATTTACTTGATCTTAATAATTATACTTGAATTACCCATGAAAATTTCATAAGACATTAACTAAACAAAGCTAGCCATCCATCATCTTAAGTTATTTTTCCTGTTGACCGATGAAGTAAGTAAAAAAAAAATCACAGAAGCAAACATCCTAAAGAATCTAAAAAGTTATTCATGATTCTTCTTTCTTTTCTAACTGCTGTGTTTGATGTGCACCAAGCAATTCCTTTTTATTATACATTTTGTTTTTAGGTTGGATTTATAGTTTATAATCTTAAACATCTAGCAGACACAAATTTGTCTGACTAGTAAACAGAGATAGAAAAAAACTTTGTATCTGCAACTCTGACAACTCTGAAGTAGTCAGAGTTTATCAATAAGTTTAGCAATAATTTTAAAGCTAGCTTTATTTACCAAAGGTCATCCCAGATCATGTGAACTTAAAAAACAAAAAACAAAAGACAGGTTACTTTCTATACTTCTGAATGTTAAGAAAACTTAATTTATGTAAGTGTTCATTGTCTCCAGACCAATTTTAATAGAACTCCATTAAGGAATTTTATGAATTAATTTGTTAATACCATCCAGAAGTAGAAAACTACCACACATCTAGAATATACATATATAAACATATATATGTATAACATATATATATGTATATATATATAAACATATATAGACAGATACAAATAGAGATCCTATAGCTTCCATTTCAAAATTTCAGCTATGAATCAGTACAACAGTAATACAATCTCACTGGTTTATCCCCACTTTGTTTTTTCATCCAAACTGTGTTTCTGGCAAATGGACCAAGTTAAGGTTACCTGCCTACCAATAACTGTGGAGACTTTTTAAGATTTTCTTTTGTTGTGATAATGTAATATGAAGGCAATGAGCTAAATTTTAGGTGAGTGACTAGAAGACATCTAAGTGCTGTCTGGATGTTTCCAGCCCATGCATGGGCAAATCATCCAGCTCTATTTCCAAAGAGTCTTTTGTTTCTCTTCTGAGCCTTAGGTAGTCGCTCTCAGGGGTACCTGACTCCCTTAAGAGGCCCCAGCGGAGGCCAGGGCACCTACAATTCCAGTGGCTGTAGAAAGCCGAAGGGCTGAAGTGGGACGGGAAAGGCAGCAAGGGTGGACAGAGGGATGGAGAACATAGGGGCTTGAATAGGAACATCTCAAAGGAGTCAAAGGATCTAGGGCAGAAGACTGAAGGTGGTAAAAGGAGGAAGGAGGAGCAGCAGCAGCGGGAAGGGAGAGGTATTGGGAGTCAATCTGGGGAGATCTCAAGTTTCCCAAAATGGCCAACGAAGTTCCAAATTATCCTCAGCAAAATCATGCCAACAAGAAAGGAAGTAGGCCCAGCAGAAAGTCATCAGGAGTTTGAGAAAAGCGTTTCAAACTCGTTGACCGAGAAATTCCCCTGGGAGAAGTGGGATGCAACAGAAGAGGAGAGAGAGACCTCACAGAGAGTAAGGAAGAAGAGTCTTCCAGCCCAGGAAGTCAGGGAATAATCCCCACTCCCTACACAGAACAAGGAGCCAGGAAGACCTCCAGCCCAGCAGGTACCTTGCAAAAAAGCTTGCGACTTTAACCCAGCTTCAGAGAGTATAACCAAATCTTAAAAATCAAAATCTGTCCTTACCAGCTTCAACAGACATTTGTCTGAAGCAATAGTTCAAGAGTCAGATTCACCTATGGATCCCCAATCAATTAGCCAGTAATAAAGACAAAGGCTTCAAAGATAGGTACATACTTAGGGCCCTAGGTGAGAGGTCTGAGGGTCCAATGATGAATCTGACCCCACCTAAGTCATGGCACCATGACTGCCAAAGAAAAAAAAATATCAATGACACTTTTTTTAAAAAGTTTAATTTTGAAAGAGAGAGTAAGCACGCACATGTGTGCACTCTTGCATAAGCGGAGGAGGGGCAGAGAGAGGAGATAGAGAATCCCAAGCAAACTCCTTGCTGTCAGTATGGAGCCCAATGCAGGATTCAGACTCACTAATCACCAGATCATGACCTGAGCCGAAACCAAGAGTCGAATGCTTAGCCAATTGAGCCACCCAGGTGCCCCTCAATGACGCTGTTAAAGATGGTAATGATGAGAGGGGCACCTGGGTGGCGCAGTCGGTTAAGCGTCCGACTTCAGCCAGGTCACGATCTCGCGGTCCGTGAGTTCGAGCCCCACGTCAGGCTCTGGGCTGATGGCTCAGAGCCTGGAGCCTGTTTCCGATTCTGTGTCTCCCTCTCTCTCTGCCCCTCCCCCGTTCATGCTCTGTCTCTCTCTGTCCCAAAAATAAATAAACGTTGAAAAAAAAAATTAAAAAAAAAAAAAAGATGGTAATGATGAGAGAGCAGAAGGCAAGCTGAGGGCTAAGCATAAGCCAACACCCTGTAACCCCCCACCATGTGGATATGTGTGACACTCCTCAGGCACTCCTGGCTGCCCAAGAACAGAGGAAGGGGAAAAACAAATGGCCAACTGATAGAGATCACAGTCAGGCAGAACATAAATCCGTATCAGTTTGCAACTGTCTTAATGATTTACAAGAAAAAAGCAATCTTATCAATAACCAGACTTTCAGAAACCTATAGACTCAATTTCCTGGGATGCTAAAATTACCATCCCCTCCAGAACATACAAAATCTTATATAATCAGTCACTCCTCACACTTATAACGCAGCTCTTTCTGCCCACAGGTCCTGTTCCTGTGCTATAATGAAAACATCTTTTTGCACCAAAAAAATCTCAAGAATTCTTTCTCAGCCATTGGCTCCCAAACCCCATTTCAAACCACATCAGTAAGGCAGACTTTATTCAAGTCCATTGCACTGAGTGTAAGGACTACTGCAATGGGATTTCACAGTGGAGGAAAGAGGTAAGAATTAACTCCAAATACAGCATGGACAAGTGGGAATTTATAGCCAAGGGGCAGGGTAGAGGGGTCAATGGATAGAAAATTACTAAGAGGAAACTTCAGGGGTGAGGGGGGTTCTAGCTAACACAACCTAAGAGATTCTTGCTTAAGACAAGCCAGGGTGATCAGACCTCACCTGGGGATGGTAAAGGATGAGTAACCTGGTTACATGTCCACAGTGATCAAGGGCAAGGGGGGTGGTGGTTCTTGTCAAACTGACTTAGCAGGGTTCTTGCCAAAACTGGATTTTACAAGAAAGTGCACTGATACACCTAGAAAGAAGGTCAGCAGCCTGACTGAAGTTTGGTCAAGCAAACAATCTGTCATTTGCAGCAGAACTGGAGCAGCTTTACGCTTATCTCCAGGGATTATGGACAAGTCAGGGAGGCAACGTGCTAGCTGGTGATTTAGAATACACCATTTAACGTTCTAAACTCCCCCTGGAGGCAGCCAGGACCAGCTTCCCTGTACTGTTTAGAGACGGAGAGATTGATGGTTTGCATGCAGAGTAATGAGCTACAGAGCCTGATTTGGGCTACATGACCAGAGTAGTATAAAAGATGCCTTGTGTAAACCTGTGCCTGGGCTCCCATGAAAATAGATGCTACACACTATCTCAGAGGTTTGTTAAACTGAAGACAAAGCACATCTGTGCAACTGAGAAAGGACCCTGAGGGGCTTTGCATAAAGTTTTCAAACCCCTTGATTCTCTGCACTTTCTCTGTCCTGATGCACTGTATCATTTACCTTTATTAAAGGCAACTTGAATAAACTTGGGAGTAGCCTGTGGAGTCTTCAGTCCTTTTAATTCGTTCATCACTGCACTGTCTCCCCTTCTCTCTCCCCAACACATGCGCGCGCGCGCGCACACACACACACACACACACACACACACACACACACACACACGTGTCTCCCTCTAGTGGTGAATCCGAAAGATAGTTTGCTTTGCTCTGCTTATCTTCCTCTTTGGAAGTCACTGCCTACCCAGTGAGAGAGAATTCTACTATGCTTCTCCAGAAGCAAACTTGCCACTATGTGGCATTCACATAAATAACTAAATCTGCCTAATACTAGGGTTCAGGATTAGTAGGTCCGTTGGGCTTTCATTCTAAGCTAAATCCTCCAACCCAGCCCTTATCAATAGTAAAAGTGACATGTAACCTCTCATTTAACTTACCCTTGTATTTAATTTTTAAATTTGCTCCTCATAGGCAGAGAAAGATGTGACCTCTTCTTTCCCACAACCCCCAGTTCCTGCCAAATACTCCATATAAGTGACTATGTACCCTCCTCCACAAGAAGGGTTCAATGGCTTTTACCAAATTCTCAAGGGAGACCCAAAAAGAGTTAAGACCACTATTCTAGAAGCAATGGAAGGAAAAAATAAGCATTTGCTACAATATAGTCACTCTTTTATTGAATGTCATAACTTCTCCATTATTACAGAGAATGTATCTGAGCCATTTTATTCTAGGCTATCTACCCTAACTTTTTTTCATTGGTGATCATAGCTTTGATAACCACCTTTCAAAGACACTCAAACAAATGCCTGGGAAGGTACCATTTGCCACCAAATCAAGAAGCATAGTAATGTAGAGTATACATAGCACATATATTTGGATCACCAGACTTCCAGTCAAATGACCTGGATTTGTGCCCCAGCTTGAACCATTACAAACTGTGATACTGAGCAAGGCAGTAACCTTCCTGAACCTTAGTATTCTTATGCATAAAATGAGGACAACAAACACTGCTCAAGAATTAAGTTGTTATTAACAATATGATAAATGAGATCAAGGTTGTGAAAATGTTTTGTAAGATGAAACCTATGCAAAAAATAAGGAACTACAGTGGACCCTTGAACAACACAGGAGTTCAGGGCGCTGACACCCCACACAGTCAAAAATCCACACATAATTTTTGACTCCCCAAAAACTTAACTACTGATAGCCATCACTGACTGGAAGTCTTACTGATAACATAAGCAGTCAATTAACACATATTTTACACATTGTATGTATTATATACTATATTCTTACAATAAAGTAAGCCAAAAAATGTTAAGAAAATCATAAGGAAAAAATACGTCTACAGTATTGTACATATATTTATTATATGTATAAGTTGACCCATCAGTTCAAACCCATGTTGATCCAGGGTCAACTGTATTATTTTATTGACATTAATTTTAATTGATTTACACCTACAGGAAGGATGAGAATAAAATATTTAGATCTATTAGATTTTTTTTTTTTTTTACATAGCGACATCACTACATTGGAGTCAAGCAGGATCCTTCAGGAGTTTTGTGAGAATTAAATAAATACTATACCTAAAAGTACCTAATACAGTGCCTGGAACACACACACACACAAAAAAAGTGTTCAATAAATGTTAACATCCATCAAATACAGTAGAAGACTTCAGAAAGTCTGTCTGAAAATATCTGTCACATTGCTGAAATTCTGCCAAGGAGACTCAAACCCTTTGGGTGAACATCCTCTTCTAGATAAAAAGTCTTACTCAAACTTGAGGATGCAAAAAAAAATCAGGAAATCCTGTTAAAACACAGATTGCTATGACACCTCCCAAAATTCTGGTTCTTTCTAGAGTTAGGCCTGTGAACTGGCATCTCTGACAAACTCTCAGCGGCTGTGCAGAGGTTCCAGAACTAGGCTTTGAGCAGCACTTCCTTAGACAGAAACACTTAGCATCCCTTCATTCATACCTCATTGTAAATGGGTCTATCGTGTGGCTTTTTTTTTCTAGGATCTCTCACTAAAGATATTAGAAGTTTTGCTGCGTAAGAAAAGGGAAAGATGGGAGAAGACAGGCCATAGGAAAGTTGGGTGACTCAGCATGCTTAAAAACTTGGCATTTCAAAAAGACAGCCAAAGAACACAGGTTACCAAGGTGGGATTAGGAGAAAACATGCCAAAATGCAGAGAAGGGATTAAAATGGGGATGTGAGGAACAGCTGGGTGGCTCAGTTGGTTGAGTGTCTGACTTTGGCTCAGGTCATGATCTCGAGGTTTGTGAGTTTGAGCCCCACATTGGGCTTGCTGCTGTCAGCCTGTCAGCAAAGAACCCGCTTTGGATCCTTTGTCCCCATCTCTCTGCCCCTCCCCCGCTTGCACATTCTCTCTCAAAAATAAATAAACTTTTTTTTTTAAAAAAGGGGGGAGATGAAGGGCGCCTGGGTGGCTCAATCGGTTGGGCATCCAACTTTCGGCTCAGGTCATGATCTCACGGTTTGTGAGTTCGAACCCTGCAAGGCTCTGTGCTAACAGCTCGGAGCCTGGAATCAACTTCAGATTCTGTGTGTCCCTCGCTCTCTGCCCCTCCCCCACTCGTGCTCTGTCTCTCTCTCTCTCAATAATAAATAAATGTTAAAAAAAAATTTTTTTTAAAAGGGGGGTAGATGAGAGACTACTATTGTGTTCTACACGTTTGTGTCCCTCCCCCACACCATAGAAACATTCATATTTTGAAACCCTCACCACCAGTGTGGTTGTATTTGGAAATGGGGCACGAAGGAAGTAATCATGGTTAAATAAGGTCATAAAGGGTGAGGTCCTGAGCTGACAACATTAGTGTCCCTATTAGAAGAGACACAAGAGAGCTTGCTCCTTTCCCACCCTTCACCCCCCACACCAAGGAGGCCATGTAAGTGAACACAGCGTGAGAAGATGGCCATCTGTAACTCAAGGGGAGAGTCCTCACCAGACACCAGCCCAGATAGCACCTTGATCTTGGACTTCTGGTCTCCATAACTTGTGAGAAAATAAACTTCCTTTTTTTAAGTCTCTGGTATTTTGTTATGGCAGCACTAGCAGACTGATACTAACTATTAAAGACTTCTTTACCTCTGCTCAATTGTTCCTTGGGCCTATCACAATTAAAAACTTTTCTTCTGAAATACAGCTTTCTGTAAATTTATTTTCGCTTGCCTTAATGTCAATGGAAACACCAAATAGTATGGCTTTTTCCACACTGCTACTCTTGTTATCCTCACCTTTTTATCCATCTACTAAACAATATCTAACTAAATATACAATTTAAATATACTACTTAAAATATACTTTCTTAAAAATATATAATATTTTTAAACAAATTACTAAAAAGCCAAAGTAAATTAAATTTCTTACTTGTTCTTTTCCAAGTGAATAATATGCTCTTTTCCTTCAGCTTGAATAATATAAGATACCTAAATGCACAGAGAAGGAGAAAAAAAACAATAAAACACCATCTTATAAATTACTTTTCAAAAACAGGTATTTATAAGATACTGGAAATTATCCTGAATTAAAATAATTTAGCACTGACTGAAATTGTTTTATAGAACTTTATAACTGTTCTTAATAAAAATATACTCTGACAGGGGCACCTAGGTGGCTCAGTTGGTTAAGCATCCAGCTCTTCGTTTTGGCTCAGGCCATGATCTCGCAGTTTGTGGGATTGAGCCCCTCATCAGGCTCTGCGCTGGCAGCAGAAGTGTGCTTGGGATTTTCTCTCTCTCTCTCTCTCTCTCTCTCTCTCTCTCTCTCACACACACACACACACACACACACACACACACTGATCACCCCTACCTTCCTTTAATAACTTATTGTGGGAAATCATCTGCATGTCCATCTAAACTCTTCTTAAATTCATTTATAATTCAGCTGTAACTTCAGGGATTATTTCTATTAAGTCTGTCCAAGTATTACCTCCAGTATAAAGTAATTCTTCCTTTTGTTTAAGTGAAATGAATTTCTTAGTTTCAAGAGATTATCTCTAGTTCTAATTATCCAAAAGTTGACATTTGTACGCTTTTATGATTTTGTATCTTCACACAGCTTACCACATTTCATCAATCCTAAATCACACTTTTTTCCCCTCAAATGAACATCTCCTGAATTCAGGATGCATCATACAAAGGCAGAGCAGTCAAACTGGTAGGACTCTGTTTCTTTCTTAATTAGTGGTATATTAAACAATAGTGTGCCTTACAATGGACAGCATCTCAGAGCCAACAAACTAAGATAAGACAACTTGCACTTACACATCCTGAAGTTCATGGGATCCTCTTCTCTACCTCAAACAACTCTGAAACAACTTCCCCAGCAACTCACCACTTCATTAGTCAGAAGCATTTAATGTGACCACTAGAAGCAGGAGATTCCACTTTGCCTTAACTCTTTAACAAAAAAGAAAGTCATGGAGGGACTCAACAAATAATATTATTAGAAGTGTTCTCTTATTTTCCTCACTGTCTCTGGACTCCAAGTTAACATTTTGCCAAGAAATAGCATGATCCCCTCTTCTAGGGCTCATCAACATCTCAATTTGAAGGCCTAGACCAAGTTACAGAATCTGGCACTCTGCTTCCACATCTGAATGCGAGCCTGTGATCTACTTCGATCTCAACTTAGGCATCAAAAATACCAAGCTCCTAGTTACAAACTTCTGGTGACAAAAAAGACAATGGAAATGAAAAGTACAGCATAGAAAATATAGTCAGTAAAATGGTAATAACATTGTTTGGTGACAGATGGTCACTACACTTAACATGGCGAGCACTGAGTAATGTATAAAATTGTTGTATCATAATACTGCATACCTGGCACTAATATAAAACTGTATGTTAATTATACTTCAATAAGAAAAGGATGAAAACTAAAAATAAAATGAAAGAAAGAAAGAAAGAAAGAAAGAAAGAAAGAAAGAAAGAAAGAAAGAAAACAACAAAAAAAATACTAAGCTCCTTCCATTGTCATAGCTTTGGCATGTGCTGTTCTATCCTCTCTGCTCTTGGTCAGTCATATGATATAAAATCACCACCATCGTGTCATCTGAGAAAAATTCTGAAGAGTCTGAGGATTGTTTCATAATGCTATATTCCTTCCCCAAATATCTGCCTGGATTGCTCATTCCCCTGCTTTACTCGAGGGTCACTTTCTCAGTAAGGCTTTTCCAGGCTTAAAAAGTACAAACCCTCTTACCCCACCCTTACCCTCACCCAGCACTCATTATCCACCCTGCTGCTATAATTTTCTCAAGAGCACGCATTACCACCTTAAGTAATCTACATCAATCTACCTTAGTTCTTTGTTTTTTGTCTCCTCCCCCAACCCCACTAAAATGGAAGCGCCATAAGAACATGGATTTTGTCTGTTTCGTTCACTGCCATAACCCTAGTGCCCAAACAGCACTTCTACTTCTCCAAATATTTATCCAGGCACATGAATGACATTTATTATGATCACAAGTATCTGTGTGCATAGTCACTGTGCTAAAGAGTGAAGAAGAGGAGACAAATAATGAAGTATACATTAATTCTATTCTAAGTCAAAACATAATCCAATGGCAGTATGTCCAGCTCAAAACAGAAACAAGGAAGAATTCTAAATTGTAGGGTTATTTATTCCTTACTTATAGAGAAGAAACGGGGTTGAATGATCTACCCCAGTGGTAGTACTTGGAGGGTACTAAACCAAAAAGCTCCTGACTCTCAACTCCAGTGTTCTTTTTACGAGGTCCCGCCCCTACACAATGTTCAAACTACCCTCTTTTTATGAATATATCAGCAATTCAGACATAATTAACAAAACTCTAACCCTCCTTATCTATTACTGTTAAATTACAGTACAGTTAAATTATGCTTCTATAAAGTTGAAGAATTGGCAAAATCAGTTGAAATCCAAACATTTTTTCTGAACTTTACAGTAGGAGAAAATAGTATAAAAAATAATTTTTGTGCATTGGGTTACAGCGTTCACAGCACAGTAATGTTTCTTCTGATATGGAGATAAAACACTTTTGAGTAAACATTCCCAAATATGAAATACATACATGTAACATACTACCATTCTCCAGAGCCTGTGAAGATACAGTACGAAGTATTCTTCCTATCACAAACTAAGAGAGGTTCATTCTTATTATTATGAAAAAACCACTGTAACCATCACCAGTGAGAAAAGGGTTACAAGTCTGTATAATCAGGGGCACCTGGGGGGCTCAGTCGGTTGGTGTCCGACTTCAGCTCAGGCCATGATCTCAGTTCATGAGTTTGAGCCCCATGCTGTCAGCACGGAACCCACTTGGGATCCTCTGTCCCCCTCTCTCTTTGCCCCTCCCTGCTCATGCTCTCTCTCTCAAAAATAAATTAAAAAACACTTTTAAAAAATCTATATAATCAGCATCCTAAACTGGTCATAGAATTTTATTTAACTATTTCATTCTGTTATGTTTCAAGTCGACCATTTGTCTTAAAAAAAATAAGGAACTACTAAGGATCAATATATCACTTTAAGTAGAGTAATGGCCAACAGATATCAGTGCCATATGTATGGTGGTGCACTAATCACTGGCCAACACTACTCACTGAACCAATCCCTGCTGAAAATAACACACCTATCTTTAAAAAAAAATTTTTAACACATACATATTTCTTAAGAGATAACTTGCCTGTTCTGAAAAGGGCCTAGGGGCTTCTCTTCGTTCTCTAGTTAATCTCCAAGGAGTTATAATTTCATATGAAGAGAGATGTGAGGTCTGTTGAAAACCTACAGAAAAGGGAAAAACAAATATTATATAACAAATGAACCTGAAAAATTAAATGGTACCAAAATGTAATGGAAATCAAAAGCTTTATGTCCAAATCACAAAATCACGTGACCTTCACATATATACCTGTGTGTGTATGTGTGTATATATACACCATATAATTTTATACAAAAAATAGCAATATAACTGATAAGTATGAAAGGGAAAAATATATTTCCTAAAAAATAATGTAAGTCTTCACAGTGCATACACAGCAATCATTTTCAAACAATTGTTTGCTATTAACTCTTTTTCTTAAAAGAAATCTTAAGATATAGACACAAGAAAAAAAATGTGCTTTGGTGGGAAAATAGAAGGAAAGCATCTGGAGCCTAGCCCATTCACTCATCTCCCATTTTCCACCCTCATCCAACACAAATGAAATCCCAAGACGGTATTGGAATACCTATGAAACAGACCAGGACAATTAGAGGGAAAAGTTGCTTTCAATGCCTGATGGATTAACTCTAATAAATATACACTTAATAATGTAGCAATTATCTCAAATGAAATTACTGCCACAAATCTGTCCTAAAAACTAAAACTTCTGATAAAATTTATTAACACTGAAGAACTCAAAACCATCATGCAGCCTTACTCCCAATTCCAATCCTGTTCACTTTACTGCACAGTAGAATCATATCTAAGTGGAGGTTGGGTTCTAAAGTCATCTCTTGAGCAAAAATTGAGTATAACCAAAATTTCCCTAATTCCTTACAAGACTTCTCTTATTGGAGTCTGATACAAAGTCTCTCAATACATCCAACATAATATCTGATGGCATGTCAATTTTTTTCAGTGAATTTAATGAAGTAGATGGTTACACCTAAGGACCATGGATGAAAATTCCTTGTCTCTATATGTTCATATGTACCTAAACCACATCCAGTATGAGGAGGCTTCAGTCTAGCATATACAAAAAGGAAGACTAATGCAAGAATAGTCACATTCTTCACTCAGTAGATCAATGTATGAAATAATTTCATTAAGTGGAATTTCTTCAACACATGCCCAAAAAGGGGGGGTGGAAGGGTGAAAGAGCCTTATAATTTAAAGAGCCTTATAGGGGCACCTGGGTGACTCAGTTGGTTAAGGGTCTGACTTCGGCTCAGGTCATGATCTCATGGTTCGTGAGTTCGAGCCCCGCATCAGGCTCTGTGCTGACAGCTCAGAGCCTGGAGCCTGCTTCAGATTCTGTGTCCCCCTATCTGCCCCACCCCTGCTTGTGCTCTGTCTCTCTCTGTCTTTCAAAAATGAATAAACATTTAAAAAAAAATTTTTTAATAAATAAAGAGCCTTATAAATGTATGGATTTGTTGGATTCTAATTCAACAAATCAATAGAAAAAAACAAATTCTGAATCAGGGAAATTTTAACACTGCACAGATGTTTGATGATCTTGAAAAACTTAATTTTTGTATGTGTGATAACCATATTGTGGATAAGACTTTCTTTTTAAAGTCCTTATGTCTTAGAGATTCATTCAGAATATTCACAGACAAAACTGTATGTCTAGGATTTGTATCAAAATAATCTGGTGTATGTCTGAGGTAGGAGATACATACGAAATTATATTGAAGTTGGGTAAGGGGTACATGTGAGTTCATTCATTATTCTTCTCTCTACTATCATGTGTGTTTAAAATTTTCTAGAATAAAATAATTATTCTTTAAAGTAGTTACCTATAGGAAGTAGGATGAAGGGAAAGACATTTACTTTTCACTTCAATCAACTGCATTATAGCATTTATGAAATATTACATCATATCATATACACTACAAAATGTCATAAATAAACATGTAAATATCACAAGTAAACATACCAAACTTGCTGAAAGGAGTTATCACAATGGAATAGAACCAGAGAATATTGAGATAAGGACTTGGGGCTTTATTTCCTGCACTACTCTATATCTGTATTGTTTGAATTTGTTTTTACAATGAATGAGTAATTCATAATTCCTGTATTACTTTTGAAATTATAAGGAGAAAAAGCATGTTTCTTCAATAAAGAAAAGTATAACCTATTTAAAGTACTAATTATCGGGGCGCCTGGGTGGCTTGGTCGGTTAAGCGTCTGACTTCGGCTCAGGTCATGATCTCACAGTCCGTGAGTTCGAGCCCCGCGTCGGGCTCTGTGCTAACAGCTCAGAGCCTGGAGCCTGTTTCAGATTCTGTGTCTCCCTCTCTCTCTGCCCCTCCCCTGTTCATGCTCTGTCTCTCTCTGTCTCAAAAATAAATAAACGTTAAAAAAAAATTTTTAAATAAAAAAAAATAAAGTACTAATTATCTAGCATCTCCCAAAGCTCCTTCCTTTTCATCAGCCTTACTAACCCCACACCTTAGAAAGAAGACTACAATCCTTCTTACCTGGTCTCCCTACTCCCACTCTCTTCCTTGAATCCAACCTGTGTGTTCATTTACCCATTAATTGTTTATGTCCCTCAGATTTCTCAAATACAAATGAAAATGAAGTATTTATAGCTTTCTCCAAGATAACACTGTATATACAAATGTCTATAACCTTGTCTAGTTTGAGATTTTAAAAGATACAACAGAAAAACAAATTGTATTCTATCCAATACAATACATATAATACTAACAGTTTTCAAACTCTTTACCCATCTTTAAACACCTTATGTCTTTATAATATGATATACTATCTAAATGTGGATTCAAGCCATTACATAAAAACACCAGAAATGGATTCCAATACTCACAAAAGCAACCATGAGCTTATCCAAGGCATATTTATAACATACTATGATAAAATATCATTCAGATATTTGGAGTTATTAATTGGGAACCATGACAAAAGAAATCCATGGCCTTAATACATGCCGGCTTCAAATCACTAGATAGAAACATCCTTAATCCCATCCACATTAATTGAGGTACAGGACTACTTCCTCACCCAGAATAAACCTTTCAATGACTTTTGGGTTTTTTTTTTTTAATTCCTAAAAATACAAGTTTCAATATTATCCTTAATAATTTCACTCTGGATCATGTTAATCTGTTCATCTACTAGGACAGTCAGTCACTCTAGAAGTGGTGTTGTTAACAGAACCAGACCCTTGTGCTGTCTAGCCAACAGAAACTGACAAGGGGGGAGGCGGGGAGCCTGGGTGGCTCAATCTGACTCTTGGTTTCGGCTCAGGTCAAGATCTCACAGTTCATGGGATGGAGCCTCATATCAGACTCTGTGTTGACAGCATGGAGCCTGCTTGGGATTCTCTCTCTCCTTCTCTCTCTGCCCCTCTCACTCTCTCTTAAAATAAATAAATAAACATTAAAAAAAAGAAGAAGAAAGAAATTGACAAGAGGCCGAACAGGAGTTTCAAGCAAGGCTTTTATCAGGGGCTTCTGCAGGAGCAAAAGGCAGGGAACACAAGGCAAAGTATCCTTGGGCTAGCTCCCTGAAAAATGTCCAGGGAAAGTTTTTAAAGGGGCTGAGGCAGGAAAGAGGCGACATCTTAGCACATAGGGGCAGGAAAATACAGAAAGTTGGGCCCACAGGTAGTTGATAGACCATACTTCATACATGGTATGTTTCATTTGCATGTTAAGTTAAATTTTTAGCATTACATTGAGGAGAAAAGTCAGTGATAGGTCAGAGCTAGGTCCACTTGGCTCTAACTGGCCTGGTGTTTACAGGAGCATACAGGCTGTAAATTGGGTCCTGGAGCTTGTTACAAGCTTGTGGCTTTTGACTTCCTGATCACATGTAGCCACCTGCAAGCTGGACTAGAGAAATGGGTTATTGCCATTCGTGCTCTGAGAGGCTTCTGAGTTTTTCTGCAAGTTCCTGTTCTGTTTCAGTGGCACGAACAGTCGGCAGGAATAAAATTATTTTAGTGAGTAAAATAAATTAGAAGCTCTGTGTGACAAAAAGTAAATCATTGTGTACATTTATTTGCAACTTCCTCTGACTCTAGAATGATTTCAAAATAAAACCTTTTGAAAGTAAATCGTTATAGGCAAGAATACATATGCTAAGAGGCTCAGGCAACTGTTAAACTAGAAGCTAAACAATATGCAACTGAAGTTTTCTCATTACAACTCAGAAGAAACATAACAGAGAAAAAGAAACATCTCAGAACTACAAATGGGCAGGCAGATAATTTAAAGAGCTTTCAATTTCAAACAGGTTAAATGACTTTAAAATGTCATACAGCTAGCTTCAGGCCAGTTCTGAAACTATGATCTTCTACCAAGACTGTTAGCAAAGAATAACAATCCAGTATAGGAAAGTAACATTCTTTCTGTCCTTTTCATTTTAAAATATAATTCTTGATAGGAAAAAAAACAAAAAAACAGCACCACAATTATCCTTTATTTTTAATAAGACTTTCAAAATTTTAGCAACCAAAAAAAACTTCTGTATGCAGAGCCATTATTCCAATACTGACTTCTTGGTTTTAAAATCCAAGGATCTTTCTGAGTCCCATAAGGAGTTCCAGAACATCATAAGAAATTGCACATATTTTTTCCCAAATTCCTTTCTCTTTTTTTTTTTTTTAATTCCAAATAGAGGCAACCTTCTCATGGGAACCAAAACAATATATTCCCCATGTTACTATAAAGTAAGTATATGCACATTATTTGTATAAAGCTTCAACCTCATCACTGCTGACATTTGGGACCAGAAAATTCACTGCTGTGGGGGGCTGCCTTGTGCAATGTAGGATGTTTAGTAGCATTCATGGCCTCTACCCACCAGATGCCAGAAGAACCAACAGTGTGACAGCTAAAAATATCCCCCACATGCTTTCTGTGGGCAAAACTGCCCCCAGTTGAATATCACTGGTATAAAGATATAGTTCACAATTAAAATACAAACCTATCAACTAGATGGAGAATACAAATTTGTTATTTTAGAATTTGACAAATAAGCACACTGTCAAAAACCACATTACTGGGAAACATGGGCTAGAGACAAAAATAAGAGCTGAAACATGAAACTTAAAGAGTCTTAAACTTAGTGAAAGAAAAGAAAGGATGTTAGTTGCACTTTTCTTCCTCTAACTCCTTAGATCTTTCTATGAACTCTGTTTTGGAGAAAGTCTATGTTTCATAAGAGTAACTGTAGTAGAGGGCAACAAGTTAAAAGAATTGTACTTAATTGCAAAGCAAACAAACATGGGCTTTTCTCCTTTCCTTCCTGCCTATTATATAAACAAACAGCCACCTTTAAGTATTTTCACTGTAGAAGATAAACCCAAGTGCCACATATAGTACAAACAAAATAATTCTGTTGCCCAAATTATTTCTTGAAGAGAAATTATTGTAATTAGATCAAAATAACGCTGTTATTTTGAGCCACATATTTCCATCTCATTCAAAAGGTCAATCCCAAGTGTGTATATATATATATGATATATATCATATATTAATAACTATATTTTAAAAATTATAATTGCCACTGCTATGTCCTACCTTTTTACATTTTTTGAGTGTTGTAATTTCTTTCCACATTTACTTGTCTTCACATTTAAAAATAAACAGGGGCACCTGGGTGGCTCAGTCGGTTAACTGTGCAACTCTTGGTTTTGGCTCAGGACATGATCTCATGGTTTGTAAGTTCCAGCCCCGCAATGGGCTCTGTGCTGACTGTGCAGAGCCTGCTTGGTATTCTCTCTCCCCTTCTCTTTCTGCCCCTCCTGCTCACTCACTCTCTCTCTCTCTCAAAATAAATAAACTTAAAAAAAAATCTTAAAAAAAAAAATGCCCCTTTGGGAAAACCAGCAACCACTTATAAGATTTAATGCCCTCAAGAACTTAAGTTCCTCTAGCAAGGAATTTAAGTTTTTTGAGACAAAGGATGATATATCTAGTAAGGATGATAATCTTATTGATCATATGTTTCCTACCCTGGTACAGGGTTGAGTAAACGACTTTTTACCTTTATATCTATACATACATAGATTTCCTAATTGTTAATTATCATCTACAACCTGAATTATGCTTTATTTTCAAGATTAACATCTTTTATATCAATTTTCTAGAAATCCACATGGTCCACATATTTGTCATTTTAGGGGCAATGCTATATTTCTTTTTTTTTTTATATGAAATTTATTGTCAAATTGGTTCCCATACAACACCCAGTGCTCATCCCAACAGGTGCCCTCCTCAATACCCATCCCCCCCCCTCCCACCCCCATCAACCCTCAGATTGTTCTCAGTGTTTAAGAGTCTCTTATGGTTTGCCTCCCTCCCTAACTTTTTTTTTCCTTCCCCTCCCCCATGGTCTTCTGTTAAGTTTCTCAGGATCCACATAAGAGGGAAAACATATGGTATCTGTCTTTCTCTGTATGGCTTATTTCACTTAGCATAACACTCTCCAGTTCCATCCATGTTGCTACAAAGGGCCATATTTCATTCTTTCTCATTGCCACGTAGTACTCCATTGTGTATATAAACCACAATTTCTTTATCCATTCATCAGTGGATGGACATCTAGGCTCTTTCCATAATTTGGCTATTGTTGAGAGTGCTGCTATGAACATTGGGGTACAAGTGCCCCTAGGCATCAGCACTCCTGTATCCCTTGGGTAAATTCCTAGCAGTGCTATTGCTGGGTCATAGGGTAGATCTATTTTTAATTTTTTGAGGAACCTCCACACTGTTTTCCAGAGAGGCTGCACCAATTTGCATTCCCACCAACAGTGCAAGAGGGTTCCCGTTTCTCCACATCCTCTCCAGCATCTATAGTCTCCTGATTTGTTCATTTTAGCCACTCTACCGGTGTGGGGTGGTATCTCAGTGTGGTTTTGATTGGTATTTCCCTGATGAGGAGCGACGTTGAGCATCTTTTCATGTGGGCAATGCTTATATTTCATTGAATGGTTGTACTGTACACTGCAGCCACACTCTCAGGTAGCTGGGATCAGAGCTTCTATTCACAACAGGATTCCAATGTGTCAATGAAGCCAATGGAACAGGCTCTCCAGGGGACTACTTGCACGAGGGTTTTAAGGAGCTACAAAAAGGAAAGGGGGGAAACCTCCTAAAATGAGTAAAAACCTCATTAAAAGAGAAATGTGTCAATGGGAAAAAGGCATTTCCCTTATTTGGGAATGGATTTTGTCCTACAGTATGACAAATGTCTGGCAGTGGCATCGCTTACTTATAAACTAAAATACTCTAATCCTTAAGATAAATATAAACAAATACAAAAACAACTGCAGATCTAAAAACTAACCAAATTGGGGCACCTGGGTGCCTCAGTTGGTTAAGCGTCCAACATCGGCTCAGGTCATGACCTCGAGGTTCGTGGGTTCGAGCCCCGCATCGGGCTCTGTGCTGACAGCTCAGAGCCTGGAACCTGCTTCGGATTCTGTGTCTCCCCCTCTCTCTGCCACTCCCCGGCTCATGCTCTGTGTCTTTCTGTCTCCCAATAATAAATAAATGTTTAAAAAAATTTTTAAACCTGACCAAATTAAGTGAACTTCTCAGGTTTCCTAACTCGCTCTTAAAAGGTCTGATTCAAGCAGTATCTCATGCAGGATCACTTCAGAAAAATGACTAGACTAAAATAACAATGTCGCAAAATGTAAAAGAAACTAGAATAATCTCTCAATATACAAACAAGACCATACAATTAGATTTATTTATGAGGCAGTCCTATAGCACTGACTCTAAGGATGGCATAACTCCAAAACTCTGAGATACACTACGTATCAAAGGGGGAGAAAAATACCATGAGGCTATAGTTATGTCATGTATCAGTGCTTGTGCATATTCCAAGAAAAAGCTTTCAATTAGAGCTTGCATATTTGGGGAAATTTTCTAATAAACCAGGATTTTTAACAAAAAGCAGATATAAAGTCAACTTTGATAAGACAAAATTCAAAATTCTTTTTGAAAACTATTTTGAACCCGGCAAATTGTTTTGTATATATTTTAATTATAAGAGTTTTATTTTTTACTTAAAGTTGGAAAATCAGACTATCTTTAAATTTAGAAGACTGCATTCTCCGATACAGCAAAAACACAAAGATATCAAATTCAAATAATTTGCTGGCACCCAAAAACAAAATGAGTATGGACTTAAGCTCTTTCTACATAGTTCGTTTTATAGTGATTCACCATGAGTAAGCTTTAAAACTCAACGCCTTTAGAATGCTAGTCTTAAAAAAAAAAAAAAAAATTCTAGGGTCTGCATCATAACTACTACCTTAAAAGAGAAAATCAGAAAAGGTTTCACACCCAATTCCCTTTGTTATTTTTTCACAATGATACAAAGTTACCTTTGTCAGCCTCAGTTTTGTTTTTTTTTTTTTAAGTTTACTGTAAGTGTCAGCCCTTTGGAATTTATACTGCATTTCCTCATTGACACGTTACAAATGATCCTACCAAAGGCTGTTTAGCTTTTAGTGTTACTAATGTGTGGGTGGTACTTACTGAGTCCTCAAATTCTTCATTAGCAGAAAATGTTTCAGTGCATGTTTTAAACATCCTGTATTGCAAAAATTTAGTCAGCTGATTTTGGAAGAACATTCCCCTAGGGAAACATGAGTTGACTCACTGCACACTATTACAAAGGCCTCTCAAATGGTCTCTCACAGCCTCCAGTCTCTCCCTCCTATATTCTGTCCTCTACTGCCTTTGCCAGTTATCTTAATCGCAAATCTAGTTATATCACACCCATATTTGAAACCCTTCTTGCCCAAAGAACTTCTTGGTAAAGTCCAAACCTCTTAGCATGAATAGAAGGCGCTCTCCAACTGGTACTAACTTATCTTAGTTTCTTCCTAGCCTCCCTTTCATGTAGACTGCCTGCAGACATTCTCATCATTCCCTAACAAGTCATGTTCTTTCATCCTTCCATATTCTTGTAAAAAGTTTTTTCCCCTTAGAATGAACTCATATCCTTTTCCTTGAACATTTCCTAATGTACATGAGTTCAAATACCACTTACACTATAAAACCTCCCCTGAGATTTTATATATCACCCAGAAACTCTTAGCACATTTACTCACCTTTGTCCCTCCATAAGCATTAAGCATGTTGTTCATAGGAGTTCGATAAATGTTGACTAAATTTTGAAAGTATACCCATGCTTAAATGAAGGGACTGGCCATAAATTGTTAAAGCCACAGTTAAAAGCCATAAGGGTTTTCCATTCATCTATATGCAGGTATGCAATAATACGTACATTAATATTGGAGCACCTGGGTGGCTAAGTTTGTTAAGTATCCAACTCTTGATTTCGGTTCAGGTCATGATCTCACCATTCATGAGATCAAGCACCACGCTGGGCTCCAGGCTGACAGCTGATAGAGCCTGCTTGGGATTCCCTCTCCCTCTGCCCCTCCTCTGCTCATATGGGTGCGCATGTGCTCACGCTCTCACCCATGCTCTATCTCTCAAAATAAATAAATAAACATATACTATATATAAATAAACATATACTATATATAGTCCTATTTATATTTGCAAACACTGAAAATCATGGATTACTAAAACTCCAGATGGGTAATATACTACACCTTACCTACTGATAAATGTTAACCATCTAAGAAAAGCACAGCAGAAACAGTCTTAACCAAAAAAGATATGGTGTCTTCCCATTCAATAAAGTTTTAGTATTTAGAGCTTCAAAATTTCAACAATGGGGCAAATTTACTTAATTGGAAAAAAAAAGTAAGAAAAAAATTTAATTAATTTCCTGAAGGTCAGCAGTCCTACATTGAAATCTTCTATCATCACCTTTGCACAACTCTCAAGGCAACGATTCAGTAAAAACCCTCATTCTCCATACTTTAGGGCTAATAAAGGAAATACAGCCATGCAAACAATAACTTAACGCAAGAGCCAAAATAAACAAAGAAGTTGTTTCCAGAAACAAGCTAGAGTGTTAGCAATTTGTTTCCACTATGTCTGGGCATCTCCAGTATAAATACCTTACATATTCAAGGTAAGTTTCACAATTCAAAGGCGATCTCACATAAATGATTTAATTCTTACGGTAATCCCGTGAGTTAAGCAGAGCAGGGATTATTTTTACGGATTTAAGACATTATGAGCCCAGTAAAACCACAGATAAAAGACTGTTTGGCTACACAAACACAGCACCTCGCTTCCAAAAAGAAGTACTCTTTGCTACAGCAACAAAATGGCCCAAGACAAATGGGCGACCCCCCTTTATTCCATCACTAAATTTAGCTCTGTGAACCTACAAGGGACTCCGCTATTAAAAAGAACGTCAAAATTTCAAATTATGATAACCTGGAGCAAAAGTTCCATCTCCCAGTCTAGTTCCGAGTGACATTAACTCTACAAGCAAAACGAAGCTCCATTTCTCAAAGCAGTTCAAACAAGAACACACCCTCGGCGCGCACTCAGACTCCAAAGCTTTCAGCCGACTCCCTGAGGTCAGAGTAGGTCCCAGAGAAGTCCCAAGAGAGTCTGGGGGACCCAGTTATGACGAGATGGGGGTGGGGCGCAATGCAAAAAGCTCCGCCGACCAGGAGACGGAGGAAGAGGAACCAGGCAGAAGAATACTGACAAGAAGGGTCTGGGGCGCCAGACCCCGAGCTTCGGGTCTGAGCACTGTCCACACACAAGCTGGAGTGGCTCCGCCTCCCGACCCCAGGTCCAGTCCCCAGCCAGGCCCCTCTGTTCCCAGACACCACAGGGTAACTCCGAGCGTCCCAGCCCTAGAAACAGAAATCTCAGAGGTCCCTGGGGGGAGGCGGACACCCACCTGGCCGAGCCCCACCGAGGACTGGGCCCATCAAGCCAAACAACAGCAGCCACCGGAAGCGGAGGACCCCAAAGGGCGAGCCCGCGCCCGATCCCATCGCGGCAGATTCCGCAGGTTCCACTCAACACTCGGTCGCTTCTGCCTCAGCGTGCTCCATCATTTCCCAACCCAGACGGGGCCCCAGAGCTGGCCGAGATGCGCGCGCCTGGAACGAGCACGCGCTCGGCACTGACGCAACTTGGCTCCAGTCCGAGCTCGCTCCCGGCATCGCGCTCGCTACGCTGACGTAAAGAAAAATCCAGTCGCCGGCGGGAGAAGGGGATTTCTGTCCCAGCCGCTAAAACCCTCACTAGCCTACCCCGCCCATTCACACTAACTGCCCCGCCCACTACCATTTATGCCCCTCCCCCTCCGCTTCCAGGCCCGCCTACTTTGGGCGTAGAAGGACCTAATTGGAGGAAGTACCCGGAGGTGGAGCGCAAGACCCAGAAGCGGAATTGAGGAAAAGCGAAGGGCAGCCCCGCCCGCTGCGCAGCCTTTTCTGATTGGTTTGCGGGCATTGGGCGGAGCACACCCATTGGCTGTTTGGTGGCGAGGAGTGGGGCTACGCGCGGAGAGGCCTGACCTGGCAGGACTACCTTGGGTCGGCTGTGCCTGCCGAGCTTTGCTGTTGAGGTCGGGTCTCTTCCACTGGGCCCGGGAAGATGGTGCTGGGTGGTTGCCCGGTGAGTTACTTACTTCTGTGCGGCCAGGCGGCTTTGCTGCTGGGGAATCTACTTCTGCTTCACTGTGTCTCTCGGAGCCACTCACACAACGCTACCGCCGAGCCCGAGCTCACATCCGCTGGCGCCGCCCACCCAGAGGGCTCCGCCGGCGCTCCGAGCTGGGAATATGGCGACCCCCAGTCTCCAGTCATCCTTTGCTCTTACCTGTAAGCTACCCAGTCGTCGAGGTGGAGATGGGGCCAGGGATATATGGGTGTTGGGGTTGGGGGGGAAGGGAGGCTGCTTTTTTTTTCAGACCCTCTTCACCTGAGGACCTGATAGTCAACACGCGGGAGGTAAATACCATGACAGGTTTCTCACTCCTCTCACCCGTGCAGGGGAAAACCTTGTGTGTCAGTGGCAGATCCTTTGGGATCCCGAAAAAGGAAAACTAGGAAGGAGTGACCTCATATAGCCTCCGGAAGAAGGGTACGAGGTTGTGCCTTCTCTATCCTGCTCCCTTTAACTGAAGGAGAATCCGTCGTATGTGCTGGTACTGAGGCACAAATGGAGTAAATTACTTATCCTTGCCTACAAGGCACTTTCTTTTTTTAAAAAGCAATATCCTGTTGCAGAACCAAGTTTTTAACATCTCTTTTTAGTCCATAAGAAAAGGCGTTTGGGAAATGCAAAAGAGAACTGGGAATCCTTTGGCTTCAATTTTGCTCCCATAGCCTTGTGGCTCTTTGCCTAGGGAAGAGGAAGCCTTGGCAGAAGTAGAATCCATGTAGAAATCAACCAGAAACACTCCTTTTCCCCCAATTAAAGGATGGCTGTTTGACCTGCTGTTCTTCAGTCTGATTGACAGCAACTCTTGGGTACAGTCAGAATGAAATTAAACCCTAGAAAACTTGAATCAATGTCTCTTGCTTGTTTTGTTTATATATACATAAACAGCCATTTGCAAAAACCATATGAGATGGTGATCATGATCTTACTGGTGATTTACAGACCTGATGAATTTATAGAATGCGACGACCCAGTGGATCATGTTGGAAATGCAACTGCATCCCAGGAACTCGGTTATGGTTGTCTCAAGGTGGGTTTTTATTTTGTTTTATGAGCAAACTCTTCCATAGAGAAATAGTACTAGGTAAATGCTGTTATAATAAAAGTATAGGGGTATGAAGTTACCTTTTTGTAGACTCTATTAGAATGACTTACTGGAAATTTCCATCATGGCCAGGGTCATTAACTGAACAAGACATTTCACTTCCTCAGGAAGAAGCAGTGTCTGTGCCAAAACTACCCAGGTGCCCAGACTAACCTGTCTTTGATTCTTTGGGCCATTGAGATTGACTGATAGAAAGCTATTATGTAACCTCATTATCTTTCAAGTGTGCACTTGGCTGAAAGAGCAAAAGAAAGGTTTATGCACTTTCTAAAACCAGTAATGGATTGAGCTGTATCTTTATTACACGTGCATCTGGGGGCAGTGATCGTTCTTTTCACCAGGCAAGCAGTTGCCATCTACTTCCTGTTTTCTTAGGAAATAGATGGGGTCTATCAGTATATGCCTTTGTAGGAGGTTATAGTATTCAAGGAGAGGCCTTTGGTAACAGTGGCCTCTTGATGGAAAAAAGCCATTCATTTCCATTAATAACATCCTACTTAGTGTCCCCAAAACCAGTCAAGTTCATGTACCTTCCCCTCGTATTATGCAGCATAATGCAAGTCAAGATTCAATCAGGTATAAGAGTTATGGGAAAACATTGTTTATACTAAATCAGAGACAAAGGAATAAACCTGAAAGTAGCAAGACCAAAAAAGCAACTCTTACTGCAATCATGTGTAAAGAAGTATTTTCAATACAATGAGATCTTGTTCTATTGATAATTATCAATGAAGGTTTGAGTTAGCATTATATAGAGATCACTTACTTTTGCCCATTTTAATTAAAAACTGAGTTGATCCCGTGAAGGCACTCAAACTGCTACTTTCCCCAGAAATCCTAGAGAACCAGTACTCAGGCACCTGAATCCCAGGGAAGGTATGATTTCCAAGTCCCTTCCCTTTGAGGATGCTCCAATGAAAATACTAGTGAAGTACTTAATAAGATGCCAGGGGAGAATGTACAGCTGTGCTTTCTCTACTAGAGTTCAGTTACATAAATGGTAACAGGTCCTGTTCTGAAATTTTTTTGCTGTAATTTAAACTAATAAAAAAATGTACTGTAGATATTTGATAATCACACATTCATGACCTAAATAGAATTCTGAGCCAGCTGATATTCTGAGTTTTTTCCTAATTATGTTCATTTATAATATATAAAGCAGACTTCTAATACACATTGACTTTTTAAATACCCATTTCCAAACGCTCCAGAATATGTTCTTTTTCCTGTAAATATAGGATAATTAAAGCATTGTGTCCATCTGTTCTAAATGACATTTAATGAAACTGATTGTAAAGGTTTTTACTATATTATTAAAGAAGCCAGTCACAAAGAAGAAAAAAAAAAGTTTACTTAAAACAATGCACAATTATGGTGGAATAGTTTAAAATCCCCTTGAATCACTAAATTCCTTGCTTGCTCTTGAACACAGCTTTACCCCAACTTTGTTAGTATAATTATTGTCCTGAGTCACCTTTTATTAATGAATATAAAGATATATTTTGTATTTGTATTTACTTGCTTTGGTGAGTTTGGATTGTTTGTTTTGGTTGTTATGGCACAGTTTGGTGGTCAGGCCTACAGTGACGTGGAACACACTTCAGTCCAGTGCCGGGCCCTAGATGGGATTGAATGTGCCAGTCCTAGGACTTTCCTACGAGAGAATAAACCTTGTATAAAGTAAGTGTTACTTTGAATGGTTTGGTTGGTACTTAGAGGTACAGCTGTTTTTCTTGTCATCTCTTGATGTGACTTTTTCTTTTAAGTGTTAAATGGGGCACCTGGGTGGCTCAGTCAGTTAAGCGTCTGACATCCGACATCGGCTCAGGTCAGTGATCTCACGGTTTGTGAGTTCAAGCCCTGCATCAGACTCTGTGCTGACAGCTCAGAGCCTGGAGCCTGCTTTGGATTCTGTGTCTCCCTCTCTCTGCGCCTCCCCCACTCTCTCTGTCTCTCTCTGTCTCAAAAATAAATAAAACATTTTTTAAAAAGTGTTAATTAGGGGCGCCTGGGTGGCTCAGTTGGTTGAGCGCCCGACTTCGGCTCGGGTCATGATCTCACAGCCCATGAGTTTGAGCCCTGTGTCGGGCTCTGTGCTGACAGCTCGGAGCCTGGAGCCTGCTTTGGATTCTGTGTCTCCCTCTCTCTCTGCCCCTCCCCCACTCGCATTCTGTCTCTGTCTCTCTCAAAAATAAATAAATATTTTTAAAAATTTAAAAAAAAATAATAATAAATTTTTTTTTTAAGTGTTAAAGGGGCAACATGATTACTACTGTGCATAATCCATGGACAGGGGCAATGTGGTTATAAACAGAGAGGACCCTGGACCAGAGGCCAGAAGTTTTAAATGTCTCTTTCATCAACTAGCTAAGTGCCTTTGGATGCCCAGAGACTAAATCCCTCCCTAGCCTACAGAATAAAGGAGTTGGACCAGATGATCTAGTGCCAAAATTCTTATGATAGGTATAAATCCTGTGAAAATAGCCTTAGTATTTCAGGAGTAAAGGTTTTATTATGAAAAGTGTGGGTTTCTCTCCTTGAAATAAGTTTATCTTAAAGAATTAGGGTCATTTCTGTAAATTTTGCTTGAAGGCACAGAATGTACATCATTTGCTAATAAAGAGTCTGTGATGTTTAGTGATATTAGGGCAACTGCAATTGAGTGTCATTGCAGTATGTAAGACCCAAGTCCTTATTGAAGAAACCTCACTTTTAGTTGCCACAGAACAGCAGAAGGGTATACGGAGATCAGTGTTCACCTGATGAAACACGACAGCACTTCTTTAGAGAACTGTATTCAGAAATACAGCCTTAGGAGCCTGCCTGTGTCAGGGAAGGATGCGGGCCCAGACTCCCCTCTACCAGACTGTCTACAGAGCAAATGTGCTTGACTGTTTTCTTGTCTAATCCAAATCCGTATTTGTTCCTATAGGTCCCAGGTAGTGCTCTTTTACAACACTAGACCAACTAGAGATTTTCTTCAGGTGGGGGAGGTCGGGGGGTATATCCGAGGCCACAGAGGAACTGCTACACTATCTCTTCACTTATGTTAAGTTCATTAATCATTAAATGTTTTAATTTTCATGTGGTAAACATCTTCCTTTTCATTCCTTCTGTCTAGATACACTGGACACTACTTCATAACCACTTTACTGTACTCTTTCTTCCTGGGATGTTTTGGAGTGGATCGTTTCTGTCTGGGACACACTGGCACAGCAGTAGGGAAGCTGTTGACACTTGGGGGACTTGGGATTTGGTGGTTTGTTGACCTTATTTTGCTTATTACTGGAGGGCTGATGCCAAGCGATGGCAGCAATTGGTGCACTGTTTACTAAAAAGAGCAACCGTCATGGCCCAGAGAGGCACGTCTTCTGAATTCATCTCTACAGGCTCAAAACTCTTCCTTGATGCCAGACCTGACCATTACTTTTCCCTCTTTGGAGGGAATGGGTTTGGTTAGGAAGGTTTCTCTGGACTCCGGGTTTTCAACCCAAATTTTACCTTGCAGACTAGAAATGACAAACCAACAGTGTTTGGGAATCAAGTGTGTACCTTTCCTCATGTACAAAATATAAAGGATAGTGACTAACTTATAAGCTGCAGAGGGGTTTGCGTGCTCTTTATTTCTGTACATTGCTGTATCTTTAATACTTTGGAGCAAGTGGACCCAACAAGATGAGCAAGTGAACCTTGTGCCTTTTGTGACCCTAAATCTTCATGCAGAAGAGATCTGAAGCTGAACCAGTGAAAATCTTCAGCAGAAGTAAAATGGCCATGGATTTTAATACACACTGAAATTCTGACTTTCTGAATTTAAATTGCAGAATAAATTTTGCCAACCTGGAATGCTGTTTGGTACTTTCAGTAGGTAGAGTGAGACTCAAGATTCTGTTTGTTTTGCCAAAAGCTAGGCATTTAAAATGAACCACTCTGTTAATAATCCTACTGTTACATCACTATTTTGCCCCAGAGGCAGTATATACAGTACAATAATTTCTTCATTTCAATTATATTTTGAAAGCCCAACAATATCAGTCATGTCTGGGTTAAGCTATCCTCTTGGCTGTCCTATCCAAAAATTAGTTATTCACTAGTTTAGAGAGCCTATGTTTTAGGCTGGTAAAAAAACATATCATACACCTAACTGTAAAACTATTCTTCACAATTATGTAAGATAAGGTGAAAGAAAAACAGATGCTTAAAGGACAGAATTACTGAGTACTGGGTAGAGTTAGGATGTGATTTATGGGGACAAAGAGAAACTGAACATATTCTGTCAAAATAAGTGTGGTTCCAGAAGCTCTCACTGTGGGCTATAGTAGTCAGTAGGGAAAGAAACAACCAGGCTTTCGCATTCCCAAATCACGGGGAATAAAAGGAAATGTTCTGAATTATAAGTGGTTTTAAAAGCTTAGTTCCCATCCTTTGCAACAAGTTGAAAAGAACTGCTAACTATAAAGTAAAAGGAGGACTTTGTGGACAAACTAAGAGCCTGATATTCAGGATAAATTCTAGAAACAATCAAGGTAGAAGTACTCAAAGTTTAGTCTCATAATAGTTGACTTAAAGACCAAGAATCACTGTTAAAAAAAACTCTGGATATGTTCCATCATTATGAATCAGCTTTTCTAAAAGTTTCAGCTTTATTATCCCTGATAAATATGCTCACTGTACTTCTATTCTTAAATGGTAGCAACTGTGAAAAATTAAAACAGATTATTCTGTCTTGAAAGTTCTGTGCCACATTGACCTTAACCTTGTTGTCTACAATAGTAATAATTGGTAGATTCTTATTCATAGTCTCTATACTATAAGTATATAGTATTTTTTAAATAGTTGTAGGTCATGAAGAAACTAGACCCCCTCCCCAGGAAAAAATGCACGTAAACATAAAATTCTGCATAGAATTTAAGGAGACACTGTATTAAAAAAAATAATAACTACTAAGAGAAATCTGGAAAACAAACTAAAATTAAAATCTTACCAAAAATAAGATACTACTCTAAGCCACAAGTCCTGCCTCATCTCACACTTTTTAAAAAAATCTTGGGACTGGGGCGCCTGGGTGGCGCAGTCGGTTAAGCGTCCGACTTCAGCCAGGTCACGATCTCACGGTCCGGGAGTTCGAGCCCCGCGTCAGGCTCTGGGCTGATGGCTTGGAGCCTGGAGCCTGTTTCCAATTCTGTGTCTCCCTCTCTCTCTGCCCCTCCCCCGTTCATGCTCTGTCTCTCTCTGTCCCAAAAATAAATAAACGTTGAAAAAAAAAAAAATCTCAGGATATTCACAAACCCCCACCAAAAGCTACTTTCTTTAAAAACAACACTTTGGCAACTTTCAGACTCAAAATCATTAATGTTGCCAGGAGGATGAGCTTGGGTAAAAAGGTAAAAATCTGTAAGTTATTGAAGTATCTGTCTTATAAAAGAAGCCCTTCTCACAGTCAGAAAAGCTTTTGGAGACCACTGTCAGGGTGATCATGAGAATCTTTAATATTCTCTGTGACACTCTGCAGTTGCCAGTGTCAGTTTGACTTGCAAATGATGCCCATCCTCTGCATCTATAAACCCTGGCCAAATATGATACAACCTGAAAAACTGGGAAAAGGAGTATTATTAACAATTGGATTTCCTTTGCACTCTGGATTCAGGTTGTTTCTTCATATTTGGTGTGTGTGTGGATGTTTGTGTTATATCCAGTTTGTAGCTATAGAGAAGTTTTAAAGTCCTAAAGCGGCCTTCTGTCAAGGTTAAATTAGAAACTGTGCCTGTCTTTCAGTTGTTTCTTTGTTTAAATAAAATGTTATCAGTTCCCAGACTTCCTGGCACCATGTCCTTCACTTGCTTTAGTAAGGCTTCTTAGCAACCAACAGTAGAGCACCCCAACCAAAAGGTCCCTGAATGTATGTGTGTTTTAAAGCATTCATTTTTCTTTATAAGAAAGAGAACCTAAAACTTGCCATCTTTGGTACATCTTCAATACAAACCAGGTAATATAGCTTTGGTTTTGTTAGATAATTTCTCTTTAAGGCAAGATATTTAATTGATTATTTCAGGTGTGACTGTCAGGATCAGAATTTGACTTCCCCGACGAACCATCATGGAAAGGGAATCACTGTCCTTAACAGCTTGAGTAACATCAGTTGTGGTGGTAACAGGTTGCCCATTTATGCTGACAATTACGTCGTGGTCTCTCAACCCAGAGCTGGGGGGGGGGGGGGGGGGGGGAGAAAAGAACCATGAAACTGTAAGTTTTGCTTGTCCCCATCCAGAATTTAATGTCATTTCTTGGCATTATTTTGCTGTCATTAAACATACAACCAGGAAACCAGAAATAGCCTCAATCCTTCCAAATATGAGGACTATCCTAAGATAGTCCTGGGGACTATCACCTGGGGACAACAGTCTTACTTACCTTTATAAAGTCAATACTCTAACAATCATGTAAAAAGTTTACTCCTCCCGTATATTGGATTTGGTTTGGAATAGGGAATTTAGCTTTTGGTTTTTATCATTCTCTGACCTCTGTAAACCTCAAGCAAAGATGAAGCAATATATTTCCAAGCAATATACATTTTTCCCCAGACAGTTGTACTCTATCAGTTTGGTTTTGACAGCCCACTTGTCCCATCTTCACCCATGGTTGTGGAGGTAGACTATGCTGAGCTGCATGGTGGCTCTGCTTTCAGTTAGTCAAAAACCAGTCACCCCTCCAAGTCTAAATATTTAAGGCTCTGGTTGTAGGCTCCTTTTCCCCAAAGCTGTGATTACATTCTGTCTCCAACACATTTGCTTCACATAGAGTACATAGTCTAGAAACAAAAAGCACCCAAACACAAAACACTGCAATAATATATGTCCATGCTGATGATTTCTCTTAAAGTCAGTAATAGGCTGGAAGAGGCTCATCAAATGAAATGACTCCAGGAGACACCATTTTAAAGAAATGGGAGGGGTGCCTGGGTGGCTCAGTCGGTTGGGCAACCGACTTCGGCTCAGGCCATGATCTCATGGTTGGTGAGTTTGAGCCCCACATCGGGCTCTGTGCTGACAGCTCAGAGCCTGCTTTGGATTCTGTGTCTCCCTCTCTCTCTGCCCCTCCCCCACTCATGCTGTCTCTCTCTGTCCCAGAAATGTAAACATTAAAAAAAAAATTTTAATAAAAATTAAAAAATAAAAAAGATATGGGAAGTCAAAGGAAGGATGTGGATTACCAAGAATGTGGAATTTTTTTTAATAGAAATTTAAAGCAAGAGGCTATGAAAAGAAGTTTGAGGGCAAAGCTAAAAGCATGGAAAACCTTTAGAACAAGGACACCTCAGGAGGATGACTGGGGCAGTGTACAAAGAAGAAACTTAATTCATTATAGTTCTGTGAATAGAAGAAAAAAGATAAAGAAACCTGCCAGTTATTAGTGTAAACTACACACCAAAATGAGGGAGTGAGGCTTAGCCAGGATAAATGATCTTTCCCATGTCCCACAGCTTGGAAGAAACTAAAGGATTTGATCCTGGGTCTTTCAGACTTGAAAACCCACCTGGCTACTCACTCTGCCTCTCAGAAACAAGAGAAGGAGCTACAAAACGGGATAATCCAGGGGTTAAGCCAGATTCCACATCCCTGCTCTCTGGATAATTATGTACCTCTCAAGTAATTACCTCTCTGTACCACAGCTGCCGTTTCTATAAATTAATGCCTATATCATAAGACTATTGGGGGCTCAAAAAAGTATGTAGAACACTTAAAATGATGCCTGACATAGTGGTTAATAAGTGCCAGCTGTTATTACTATAATAATTGTGATTATTATTAGATATAAGTGGGTGAAGACAGAAATAATAGATTTCTGGTTTATCGGTGACTTCAAGCAAGTCCCATATTTTAATGTTCATCCAAATCACCTGCAGCTCTTGTTTAAAATGCAGATTCTGGGGCACCTGAGTGGCTTCATTTGGTTAAGCATCTGACTCTTGATTTTGGCTCAGGTCATGATCACGGTTGGTGAGATCAAGCCAGGAGCTGGGCTGCATGCTAACAGCATGGAGCCTGCTTGGGATTCTCTCTCTTTGTCTCCCTCTCTCTCTCTCAGAATAAACATTTTTAAAAAAAAAATAAAATGCAGATTCTGATTCAGTGGTAGAGCCTGTCGTTCTGCATTTCTAAAAAGCTCCAGGTGATGCCAGTGCTGCTGGTCTACAGACCACATTTTGAGTAGCAAGGACTTGGAGAGCTGAAAGAAATAGCTTTGGCCTTGAGCCAAAAGTTAAAAATAAAGGGGTGGGGGGAGGGCAGGAAGCAAGAAAGTTTAGAAAAGCCTAGGACAAGCCAAATTTAGTAACATGAGACCTACTACTTAGCTATTCTGAACAGTTAGTACCCTGTGGTTTCTTCCCCCTAGTAAAAGAGTTGCCATAGTCTAAAAAGGTGACTGAGCTCTTGAAAACCAAAAATAGCGAGAAAGGGATATTGAAGAAGTATAAGAGAGAGACTCAGGAAAATAACTGTAGGACAAACCACCTCTTCCCTCAGTAGTTAGTATAAATGTTTAAAGACAAGAGTAAAATCAGCTGAGCACTTCTTTGATAAGCTATTCTAGCCTTTGCTTTATTTACATTCATTCATTCATTCAGTGCTGGCCTCTGATACGGTCTTCCAGAGTTCAAAGAAAAAAGTGTCTGAAAGTACCTAAAATATATTATTAAACCATTAGTCCTCTGAATTCTTCCTGTTCTTAATAACTAAAGTATCGAAAGAGTAGATTTGAGAATTCCTAGCAAAATTAATTTAAGCTTATGCTATTAATTCATCATGAATTCTTGGGCTACAAAGAACCATCCCCTTCCCAAAAGAAGTCCTTCCAAACACAAGTATTCAAAAGTCTAAATCCACACTGTCCAATAGAAACGTAAGGCAAGACACATACATAATTTTAAATTTTCTGGTAGGCATATTTTTTTTAACTTTTTTAATTTTTAGAAATATCTTTAAAAGTAGATGAAACTAATGTTAATAATAAACCTATTTGGGGGCACCTAGGTGGCTCAATCAGTTAAGCGTCCACCTCTTGATTTCAGCTCAGGCCATGATCTCACTTGTCATGAGATCGAACTCCACGTCAGGCTCCACGCTATCGGCACAGAACCTGCTTGGGATTCTCTCTCTCTTCCTCTCTTTCTACCCCTCCCTTGCACGTGCTTCTGTGTGCATGTTCTAAGTCAAAAAACATTTTAAAAATATAGCTATTTTAGCTCACTATATGTATTATCATTTTAACATGTAATTTTTTAAATTATTAAGTTATTTTCCACTGTTTCATATGTCTTTGAAATCCACCAGAAACAACACACACCTGTTATGCTACTATACAACATCTTACACAATGCAGTGATTAAGGTATGAAAGGCAGTCCTTCCAAAACAAAAGGTATGTTTAATGGAAAAATATTTTACATCCATTGCCTCTTTTTTTATTTAAATAAAATTAAAGAACATTCAGTTCCTCAGTCACACCAGCCACATCTGGGTATTCAACAGTCATGTGCAGGGAGGGCCACTGTACTGAACAGTGCACGTCTCAATCCGACACACATTTTACCACGGCACGTGAGCTGCGCTCTTACCTTTCAGCAGCTGTTCCTTGAATCACCTCATACACAAAAACTCCAGAACTCACATCAGGGAAATCTGGATCTTGCCTTTTCATCTCTTGAAGAAGGCTAAGAAAAGTGAGAAGAGTTTTCCCAGAAGGTTAAGAAATACAATGACTTAATAATCTTCAGAGCCCTGGCCAAAATCTCCAACTCAGTAGGTACTCTTATCTGTTCTACTCAAGGCTCCAAGTGGCCAGGGAGAATTCCATCAAGCCGGTCACAGTTATTCTTCCCCGGGGGTGGTCTGGTTCTCTGCCGAAGCCTGGGACCATGGGACATTATAAGGTAGAGCCACAGAGAAATAAGCTACTGAAACGTTCAGCAAATATTGGTGCCAGCAGAGGCACCTACTCTGTGACAATGAGGCTCTGCAGTCACAAGAGTAGCTAGTTGTGGTCCAAATGCTTTACATCACCTGTTAAGACTGTCCAGCTGTGACTTTTGCTTCTGAAAAACAACCCAGACACATTCAAACCCACGCTTACTTCATAGTGAGAGGCAGCATCCGCAGACCGAGATACTTCTTCTGTGAAAGAGCTTTTCCTGGAAAGGAAAATTGGGAAAATTAACAACAAGAATTCCTTCCTTTGGGCAGAGCGTATAAGACACCAAGTCATGGATTATCCTTACTATTATTATAACTGCCTTTTCAGGGGCGTCTGGGTGGCTCAGCCGGTTAAGTATCCAACTCTTGGTTTCGGCTCAGGTCATGATCTCATGGTTCATGGATTCAAGTCCTGGGTCAGGCTCTGCATTGACAGTGCAGGGCCTGGGGTGCTCTCTCTCTCCCTCTATCTCTGCCCCTCCCCTGCTCATGCTGTCTCTGTCTCTCCCAAAATAAGTAAATAAACTTAATAATAACTGTCTTTTTGGGGTGTCAGCAATGAAAATGCTTCAGAGAATCTTTGTCACTAGCATGAACACTCCTCCCATCCACTCCCATTTCTAGCCCATGGGTTTCCTTTCCACCACAATTCACATATTTCTGGGGACGATACATGCCTGGCTTTGTGCCTTGTCTCCCAATATTGCCACTCAAGCCAACGTGATAAGAGCTGGGTATTAGTGACTCAGTATTCTACAGAATTCCTAATGGCAGTCTCTACGATAGATTGAGTGCTCCTGAAAACACAAGAAAGGAAGAAAAAGTCCTAAGTCCCCTCACCTTTCAACTGGCGCTCATGGAATTCTGCCAAGAACTGTCGAATTCGATCTGAGGGAATTGCAAAGGAGATTCCCGCGGTCACCTTGAGTGTATTTATGCCAATCACATCACCATCCTGGCAAGGGAGGAGCCATCATTAGGTCTCCAAGTCATGCAAACTGATAGGTGCAAAACTAAAACCAGCAGAGGAGAGAGTAAAGCCAGTCACTGAGGGTCAGAACACAGAGGGGCTAGAGGAAAGCGGACTTCAACAGAGAGCAGCGGATGTTACCTTACGGGACACACAGCATTGTAGGAAAACCAGGGGAGGGGGGGTACCTACCCATGTGCAAATCCCTACTGAGGACATTTTTTAAAATCTTGAGCTCATTTTTTTCCTTCGTCAAACTGATTTTAAAAGTGAACCACAGTTTGTATTTTGACAGGGATAAGAGGACAGGGAGTATTTGCCTTTTCTGCTTAAATGAAACTAAAAAAAAAAACATGGAAAAGGCAAAAAGGCAACACTTCAGTGAAACTATTCAGGATTAGCTAATTGACCTTAGAGAACAAAGCTCTACAAGGCCGAAGCTGAGAAGTGGGAAACACTTTCCTCTTGGTGCACTTCATCATCCTTTAGCCTTTGTTGAGTAATGGCAAGGGTAGAAAAGAGACTTCTGATCATACTAAAATACGTATTATAGGGGCTCCTGGGTGGCTCAGTTGGTTAAGATCCAACTTCGGCTCAGGTCATGATCTCACAGCTTGTGGGTTCAAGCCCCACGTCGGGTTCTGTGCTAACAGATGAGAGCCTGGAGCCTGCTTCGGATTCTGTGTCTTCTTCTCTCTCTGTCCCTCCCCTGATTGCTGTGCTCACTCTCTCTCTCTCTCTCTCTCTCTCTCTCTCAAAAATAAATAAACATTTTAAAAAATACATATTATAATTCAGTAGGTCTGGAATGTGGCCTGAAAATGTGCATGTCACCCTCCTCTAGTAGACTCATTGTCTACAGGAGAAAGCAGGTGCAAAAAATTACATGCATTGCTAAGCAAAAAGGGGCTCAGTAATTTCACATACAATTCATCCTCCAAAAAGTAAGTGTAATGTGTAAAGAACCAAAAACAATCAGCTCAAAGGGACTCAGAAAGCATGATCACAGACTGTCTCAAACAGCACTACACTCTCATGCTTTCCGCACATAATTGAGCAACAAGAAACTCCCATTTCCACTAGAGATGCTGAATGAAACTAAAGAAACATGACAGAGCAATGGATTCTTACTGTGGCTTTTCTGTCATCTCTATCAAGACTAAATTTAACCCTGAACAGACTACATCATGTAGTTAGCATCTTGGGATCAGGAACAGTTCTTCATACGCAGCAGCAGAGGGGTTTCAAGGATAAACCCTACATAGTACTGTTGGTCATTTAACATCTATTTTAGTTTAGTGCCCAGGACTTGTGTTAACTACGCAATGAATACAGAAAGCATGCTCAAGAGATGTCAGTAAGCATAAGTAAACCCTAGCACTCTCAGTTTGATGAAATCACATGCCAGGAGGATAAATCCACTGTAGATTTAAATTTCTGCTAACTGGTTACTTAAACGATGCAATAACAGAAAAGCATCTTACTACAAATCTCTACACAAGGGTGACATCCTAGTCTGCATCACGGAATTTGTAAAGTCTTTGAAAGTGAGGAAGAGACGTGAAGCAGCAAGGAAAGTGGTCACTTACCAAGTTCACCAGAGGTCCCCCAGAATTCCCATGCTGAAGACAGAAATTTGGAAAAGTCAGTACTTTTCTCCTTGTCATTTATACATGGCTCCTAAAGAGGTTTACCAAAAGCAGCCTATGCTGGTGAGTGCCTGTTCCTCCTAGATAGGCAAAGCCGTACCCCCGTCATCACCAACGCTGAAGTCAGTGCCAATGAAGGACAACAGCAAAAGGACCACCACCTTCTACAGCAGGGGGTGACCCCTATGACAGACCTAAGAGGCTACCATGGATGCCAATTATCACATCAAACAGGCTGAACTCTAACAACATGGCATGCCATCCCTCTCGTGAGGATCTAACTGTACTCTGGACATCCCCAACAGGCCAATGGGAAAAGAGGGCATTCTTACACGTCCTTCTCACTGTCCTGTCAGTACCTAACGGATTGAGGATGGCCCTCCCAAGTGACTTACGTTAATTATGGCATCAGTCTGGATATAGTCCATGTTCGAATCCTTCAGCCCCAGCTCTTTGCCCCCTCTCTGTGTAGTGCTGACAATTCCTGCAGTCACCGTGTTCTGCAGAGAAAACGGACTGCCCAAGGCCACCACGAACTCTCCAGCCCACAGGTCAGATGACCTTCCCAGCAGCAATACAGGAAGGTCAGTCTGCACAAGACCAGAAGGGATGGGAAGGACAGAGAGGTGAAAAACAAATCAAGAACAGAATCAACCAGTATTTGTGTTCAACACACATATGACACCGTCTCTATCATTTGGGCAGTTAAAATCCAAGAATCACCCACCCACCCACATACATTCTACAAGAGCCTGATGCTTCTTCCTCAAATTCCAGCAACCACCAAACTCTCTCACTTGATAAGATGATCAGTATCATCTCTAAAATCTAAAACTATTGCTTTGTAGAAATTACTATAACTAAACCACCAGTGAAGTAGCTGATGAACATAAACTGACATTAGCAACTTAGCTCGATTCCAGCTCAAAGGTTCCTAGTCAAGGTTAAGCCACAAACAGAAAGGAGATCACCCAGAGCAGTGCTTCTCAAATTTTAACGTGCACACAAATCACTTGGGGATCTTATTAAAATGCAGATTCTGGGGCGCCTGGGTGGCTCAGTCAGTTAAGCGGCCGACTTCGGCTCAGGTCATGATCTCACGGTCCGTGAGTTTGAGCCCCGCGTCGGGCTCTGTGCTGACAGCTCAGAGCCTGGAGCCTGTTTCGGAGTCTGTGTCTCCCTCTCTCTGACCCTCCCCCATTCATGCTCTGTCTCTCTCTGTCTCAAAAATAAATAAACGTTAAAAAAAAATTAAATTTAAAATGCAGATTCTGATTCTGTAGCCCGGGGTGGGATCTGAGATTCTGCATTTCTAAAACATTCTCAGATAATGTCAATGCTGCTGAAGTGCAGATTATACTTTGTGTAGCAAGCACCTCAAAGTATTCCTCAGCAGCTTTGAATCCATTGCAATCATTCCTAGTATTCTAAGGCAAGCAGAAACAAAGCTTCCCAGAAGCAGCATCTGTTGAAAAAAGAGGTAAAGGAGGCTGGATAGTTAATAGAAATTGTTAGGGATATACAGACGGGCAGAGAGGAAAATAAACAAAAGAGGAGTGAAAAACAGGAAAAAAAAAGAAACCAGAAAAGAGCATATACCAGGTAGAAAAAGATGTGTGGGAGTGGGGTGGGAAAGAAAGTATCAGCAAATTGATGAAAATCCCCAGCTGTACAGACTGATTTGGCCATTGCATACTCACGTTTGGCTCAATCTTAATCAGCGCAAGATCCAATTTATGGTCAATGTCCTTGACAGTGGCTTCATACTGGACCCCACTCTGGAGCTCCACCTGGATCCGCTGCTGGTTGGTGAGGACGTGGGCATTGGTAACAATGAGCCCATCCTCAGACACTATGAACCCAGAGCCACTGGATGCAGGAATATCCTTGCTGCTAAGAGGTGACCTGTCTCAGCAAGACAACGGCATAAGCAGAGGGCAGGAAAATTAGGGGATCTATCACAGTCTGGGGACATGGGAACCTCTCATTTATCAAGCATACTGCCACCACGGTTTTCTCAGACATTTTACTTTCTCCTGTCTGTTTTCATGCTCTCCATGTGTAATTGGATTCTGCATGTTCAATGCCTTGGCCATCTCTTAGGATCACGAATGAGAGCTGATTCCAGCTCCCCTTTTCCAGGGACCACCTCTGACCCCCACCTTCAGTGATGGTCAGAGCAGCAACCCTCTGCTTCAGAGACCTAATCTAATCATGCTACTGGGGCCAAACGTGGATCCCATGTTACTGAGTGCCACATTACTGAGGACCCAGGCAGGGAGAGAGTGTAAGAGAAGGCTGGTTCCAGCTTGGATCCACTACTAACTGGTCTTGTCACACATGATTCCTTTCCATGCAAACGAGCAGCCTGAGCAAGATCACCATCAGGATGCCTTCTAGCTCTTACATCTGACTCTTCAGATTTTGTCTGTGGGAGATGAGGGAGGGAGAAACCCCAGGCAACTGAGTGCAGAGGAGTGGCCCAGATTTGGAAGTCAGGAACCCTACGCTCCCGCTCTTTGGCTAAACCACCCTGAACAGATTACTCAACCTGTTTTGAGCTGCGATTTCCTCACAGCAGGTTTTATGACTAAACGATGCTTGTAAAGCGGTAGCGCAGGGACTTAAGTGGGCAGGCGCTCATAAACAGACCGCTGGGCAGCTGGCGACCGCCTCTTGCCTCCTTTACCTGCGGAACAGCTGCAAGTGAACCACGGATGGCGCCACCTTTTCCACCACGGCAGCGATGAAGTTGTACTTGCTCCTGAGCCGGCCTACACTCCTGGTCCCTGAGAAGAAATGCTCCATGCTTGGGGGCGGTGGGCGTCCCGCTGCCTGACCGCATCTGGTGTCCTATCCCCAAACTCCCGGTCTCTCTCCTCCTCCAGTTCCCTTTCCCTCCCCTTCCTCTCTTCGGGCTCCCCTTTATGTTCACGGCCATCTCGTAAGGATACGCCTTGAGGAAAACAGCTGTCATCCCATCCCGGGTGGGGGGGAAAAAAAAGAGAAAGGGAAAGGGGGAGACGGTGTTTAACAGGCCTGGGGAGGCAAGTAGGGAGAAACCACATGGGAACTGGTAAGGAGACACCTAAGAAGGAAAGAAAATTGGGAACAAGGAGTTGAATCCGCAGGCAAAGGCGCAGGGACAAGCCTGCGGCTAACCCCGAGTGCGGCGCGCCACTTAGAGGAGTCGCGAGCGCCCGAGCGCGCGCGGGCCGGCGCTCACCTTGGTCGGCGCAGTCGCCCTTCAGCACGGGCACGGCCGGGAGCGCGCCCCGGAGGCGCGCGGCGCGGTTCTCGGCGCGCAGCGCGCACAGGTTGGGGTAGGTGCGCCCATCGCTGCCGCACACGGCCGCTCCGGCCGCGGGGCAGCCGCAAGTGCCCATCCAGGCGCCGCGGAAGCGCTGGGCGCTGAGCGGCGCGCGGCACTGCAGCCCCGGGGCGCACCGCCGGCCCAGCGTCCCGCCGCAGGCCTCTCCCTCGGCCGCCGCGCAGACACGGCAGCAGCGGCAGCGGTCGAGCACCGGCGTCGCCCCAGCGGAGCAGGTGGGCAGCGGGGGGCAGCGCGTAGGCTCGCAGGCCGCCGGACAGGGCAGCAAGGGCTTGGACTTCCTAGCCTCGACCCTGGGCACAGGCAGCAGGGGCAGCAGCAGCCACAGCAGGAGTTGTCCGAGCGCGGTGGGCCGCAGCAGAGATCTAGTCATTCTGCCCCCTTCTTTCTTCGCTCTGTTCCAGTTACTTTGGTCTCGCAACTGCCCTAACGTGAGCAACACTTTCTCCCGGCTTGGGTGCCGCCTCCGCCAACCCCCAGACTTTATGGGGCAGAACCTGGCAGATCCCACACGTATCACCCACACCGTCCCCGCCCCGGGGCCAGGTCTACCCCCACGCCACGAAGAGAGGTCGCCAGCCCTGCCCTGTGCAGGCACTTACCTCGGGAAGTCCAGAAAACCAGTAATAGGGCACACTGACTAGAGAGATCAGCCACCCACGGACAGAAGGTCAGCGTTAGGAAAACATACACCATATTTCAGTATTTCACATGGTTTTATTACAAAACAAGCAACAAAACAGTTTTAGAAAATTATTTTTGCTACATACCAATTAGTAGATCACATAAAATGAGAAGCATAACAGTTTCCATGCACTCAGCTCAGTGCTTGCAGTGAGTGCATTTCACAGCTGAAACGTACTGGTTCAAAACACAAAATCATGCCACACCATAAGCAGTGGGGGAAGGGGTCAAACAGTATATTTTTGCCAATATTAGCTTTACTCAAACTCTACTTAGCATGAGTGACTGTAACTGACTGCTGCAGGCAATAACATGGAGGAAAAAAAGGATGAGGGGGGAAAAAGTGATGTTGGTAGAAAAGATTTAATAAACTGCCCATTTTTGATATGTTCAAAGTTTATAAACAAAGCTCATTTGGGAAACTCAATTTCCAAAATGGTGTTACTTCCATGTGCCTGTTTATCTGGTCAACAGTGAAAACTAACATCAAATCCCACCGCTCAGCTACTCAATCTGCTATTTATTTATTGGTTGCTTTTACTCGTATCAGAGCACAGTTATATTTAGGAAGAAAAAGAAAAAACCTTTTGTGTCAAGTAAACTACAAAGCTGGGCCTTACCTCTGCTCTTTTTCACTCAGCATTCTACTCAAAAATAAACGTATAACCTCCAATATTTTGACCTGAGTCCACTCTTCACCTTACTAGGGTTACAATGTCTCACAGGATGCAAAAGGCGAAACTACATTTACCAACCACCACAGAAATTCTTAAGCTTTCATTCTTAAGCTTAAGTTCTTAAGCTTTCAAGATAGTGAATGGTAAATAGTTCAATTATAGGGAAGACCACTTGGGGCACCTGAGTGGCTCAGTGGGTTGAGCATCCAACTTTGGCTCGGGTCATGATTTTGTGGTTAGTGGGTTCAAGTCCCATGTCAGGCTCTGTGCTGACAGCTCAGAGCCTGGTGCCTGCTTCGGGTTCTGTGTCTCCCTCTCTCTCTCTCTCTCAAAAATAAACAAACATTAAAAAAATTTAAAGCCAAATGCTTTGATTGCATAGGCACCATCTTTGGCTCACATGTGAAGTGACATTAAAAACTGTGATGTGAAATTGGTCAGAAGGTAAGAAATATGGACACAAAAGGAATTCTGAAATAAGGTTTGGGAATTAGAATGCTTTTAAGTGCCATTGAAGATAATTCTATTTATCTGGTGTTGGAACCACATTAACAATGTTCTCACTTGGTATTCCCAAGTATTTGCCATCTACAGTCCTTGTTTCCATCATAATAATACAGTCTAGATTTATAAGCATAATGAATTCACATTCTTAAAATAGACCCTACTGAATGAGAAATATATCAGCTTACTATAATGGCCAATTAATTTAGCAGTAGTATTCTAGCAGAGAGTTTACTTAACAAAAGAGAAATGGATACATTTTTGCCAGAGGATGACAGCTTTCATGAGTTGGGGAATGTTTAAAGAGATCTCAAAAGTTCCTAATTTATTTTTGCTAGTGCAATATCATTTATTGTGTACCTTCTTTGACCTAGCCAAAGAATTTTCTTAAGGAAAATTTGAAGATGAAACCAGAGATGAGGAGCTTTAAGAATTTGAAATGGCTACTTGAAGCTGTAACCTCACTCACCCATGAATAACTAACTCCCAAAGCACAGATTTCTGAGGACAAAAGTCTACAAGAGTCTGCAAAAAAGAGTGGGGGGAGAGAAAAAGAGAGAGATCCAGTAGATGTCTTTTTTTATAACAGGACCACTAGGCCAAACAATGCAAGGGAACTACACTGCATTAAAGGAACAAAGATTTCCCTCAAGCCCCTAGGGGTTTCTGATGACATGTTTTTACCTCTGCATTACATCTGGACATAAGGAGGGGAAGATATTCACTTAGGTAAAAATGCTTCTCTCAGTATCTTCCTCTAGTCTTTAATTTTTAATTTAAAGGTAACTAATTGATCTAGCTGATGAAAGGATAGACAGAAATGAGTTAGTTTTTCTCTCCCTTTAGGGAACCCTGGTAAGTTAGCAGTAGGCCACATTAAGTTAGACAAATTCTCCCAGGGACCTGGAAATAGTATCTTTTGTCAAGTTGAAAGAAGGTAGAAATTTGGGTGGAAAAGGCAATCTATGCTCTTCTACCTGGGAAATCTCTAGGCAGCAATGCAGAGCTTCTAAATCAATGTTTCTATGCATAGTTTCTATTTTATTAAAAATATAAATACCTCTCAGGATTATCCTTGTATCTCTTCACTGTTAAGTACATGGAACCTTATCATATTACAAGGTGTGATCATGCAAGTACACAAGGCTTCATTCAAAGGGCAACAGAAAAAGTTAGAAAGAAAGCAAATCTGCCAGGGTATATAATATACAGCACTTAAAATTAGACTAATATCAGCCCGTTGAAGAGAGCTGTGAAGTAAGGATTCAAGAAATCCATCTGTACTAAAACAGACCTTTTCTTCTGTCTGGAAAACACGGATCAGAAAACTTTATCTGGATGAACTATAATCCATGTTTTCCCAGCACCTGCTTCAAAACAATTCTAACACTCTAAAACAGAGATCCGATCTATCACACAAGTGAATTATCATACACTTATCAACCCTCGAGACTTCCAAATAACGCCACTTCAGTGGAAATGTCTGCCCTATTCTCAACAGTCGTAACTTTTAACACTGATAAACCCATCCTCGGGGCCTGACACAGAAACTGGATGGGCAGGTCTATCACTCACGTTGACATTATTTGGGGTCATAGACAAGAACAGAATAATTCCCCAAACTGGCTGATGCACTGAGGTTGAATCTTTCCCCATATCTTACAAGAGATCCCTATTTCTTCCTCAGTGGAAGATTCTCCCCTGGGAGGATCCACCTTAGTGGACATTCTGAGAGCTACCTGCCAGCCCCCAGATCGTAACACCTCCCCTCAGAATGTATCCCAGTCAAGCCAGAGCCTAGGTCTGCTGCTTTCAGCTGGGTCAGTTACCTACTCCTACTTGACTGTTAGACCTCAGCCAATAAACAGGAATAGGATAACCCAGATGACTGCCCAAGACTCTGTGCCCGGCCTGGAAACCAAAGGAAGAAACTATAACTAGGACACGGAAATAAAACTTGGTTGGGATGAAACTGCACTACTAAACCTCCTCTCACCAGGAAGACCTTGGAGTGGTCAAATGAGAGGCAACCTGCTCTCCACTGAGCATGCCTACAGGTCTAACCTCATGATTTTCCAAGTCAAATATGCTGTATTATACTTAAAAAAAACAAAAAAACAAAAAAACAAAAAACAACCAAATGGGCCCTCCCCACAGAGCATCCACAGGAATATGAGTGCCAAAGGGTCTCTGACCACCTTCCAAAAGGTAGGGAAACTGAGTCATGGCCTCCTTTTCTTGAGTCCTCCCCCCTCCCAGGGTACCGTGCCCTATCACACATCAGAAGTTCGTATGCTCTCATCATCAAGGCTGAACAGAAATGGCTTCTCCTTGGGGTGCTGGGGCTCTGATCTGTGCCTTATCCGGGAGCTGGGCAACACCCCAGAAGTACTGCTCTCCCCAGGTCGAGGCATGAACAAGGAGTCCCCAGGAGTCTCTTCAGCTGGAAGCAGCTTGTCCCCGGCCTGGGGGACAGGTGTCCAGGGTTGCCAGGAGGAAGCCACAGAGGGGGCTTTGCAGAGGGCTTTCTTCTCTTCCACAGCTGGCCGCCCCCTGCACAAGGCAGAGTTGGGCCCACCTGACAGGCTGGAGCTTCCAGAGCGAGTCAAAGAGATGGATCTAGAAAAGGACATATCCTACAAAAATAAAAGGGAAGAAAAAAACAAAAGAAAATAAGGGCTTTCCTGACAATGTCTACTCCAAAGCCCCAGGAAGAACAGCCACTTAGGATCACCACCTCATAGGTCCAGAGACCCCTGTCTATGGAAATCAAGTACAACCAATGGAATTCACTCCAGATGTGTCATGTTCTGCCTGGCAGGGAGACGTGTAGAACACATCAGAGTCTCTGTTTCTTTACCCAACCCAACTTGCCGCTTTCAAACAACCAAAAAATAAAAATAAAAATGAAACTCTGTACTTAAATCAGTAGAAAGAGAAAACAAACAAGACAGCCTGGGGCTTCAGCTGCATCCAGAACAGGCTGCTTGCCTACATCACCAAATAAAACCTGACCACTCAAGCAGAATTCATCTCCAAGTTGACAGCGGCTGCGTACCAGAAAGGAAATGACTTACTCTGGGGTGGCATTTGAGGGCCTGGACAGCTGCCCTGATCTCCTTAATCCAGCTGTGCATGTCTTCTGGACTGTCCGCCTGCAAAACACCCATAGCACTTATGGAGAAATCTCTGGCACTGTGATTTCAGCTTTCAAGTCTGTGATTCAATTCTAAGTTTATGAAATTACACCATTAGAACTGGAAGGATCCCAGAGATCATCCAGTCCAGTGGCTTTCAGACTTTTGAGGACATTTTTTTCCTGCAAACTCTTATTTGACACCCCATAAATAAAACAGCTCAAAGTGGATCTGCTCTGCAGTGGGGCAGAGGCCGTCCCTGCTGAAGCCCCTCACCCCCACCCCCCACCGCCCGGAGCACAAATGGCCTCCTGCTTTACAGAAAAGGCAAATGGGGCCCAGAAAGCCAAAGTTCAACGTTTATGGCTGGTCTAGATTCCAGTTCTCTTGACTCCCAATGCAGTCCATCTTTCTACTACAGCTATCCAAACAGAATAATCCCATTTTCAACTCTAGTCCCGCTAAAGCCAAATTCTCTGCATATCCTCCAACATTCGTATTATCTCTAGGAACAGGGCTTCCCTCAGAACACAAATGACCCGGGTCTGTTGTGACTCCATCCAGGCCTGGATAGTTGGTAGACTCAGGGCACTAAGCTTAACAACATGTAGGACACTGCTAAACCTTTAAAAGGCATATCCCCCAGAAATGCCCACCAACGCCAGAAGGGGGCAGCAGCGACTCTGTGACAAAAGGAAGGAAAATCAAAACACCAAGGAGCGGCAGGTGGAGCCCTCGGAATTCTCAGTGCCTTCCAGCTTTATAGGGGTTGAGTTCAAGAAAACCTGGCAGATGTTTGCTGAGGCCCTCAGTCTTACAGCATCAGGTGCCAAGCACAGAGATGGGACCAGACCAAATTCCTGACCTCCAGAAATTTCTATTCATTAATCTCTCTCTGCCCCCTGTGCCTTCCCCTAACAGTCCCACCATAAATCAGAAGCGTGCATTTGTGTGCCTATGTACAGTATATGTAAACACCACGCTCCAGCCTGCAAAACTCTCCACATACACCCCTCCCTTTCCGCAGCCCCCAAATGATTCTTTTACTTTGCACTGTATTTGGATAAAACACTAGTTTTTGGTTTTGTTTTTTGGTTTTGGGTTTTGTTGTTTTGTTTTTAATTTTTTTTTAATCCTCATACTTGCATTCCTACCCCTTTCTGTCACCCCAAACAAACCCACATCGGTTAGGTGTGTGCAGAAGACACTTAGGAAAGAAACAGTGTCACATCCTGGCACGCTGCGTTAATTGGGTATAGCAGCAAGTGCTCAAGGTGAACACCCCTCTCAGGTGCTAGAGCTGCAAACTTACATGTATTCTCTCTCCACTGGGCTTTTCCCAGTTGTGTGACAACCTGATGGTTGGGTTTTCCGAGAAAAATCCATCACTAGTCCAAAAAGATAAACAGGACAAGGTGTCCAAGATCCTTCCAGAGGTATTTTAGTAGCATCAGACCTAGCCTGTTCTGCAAGTAGAACTGCTGGGAAAATGTAATGAACTCATTTAGGTAAAGCAGTTTGAACAGTGTCGGATGCACAGAAAGGGCTTCTTAAGTATTAGTTATCATTTTTATTATTATTACACATGGGACATGAATGAAGCCTCAAACTGCAATATTATAAATATGTTAACTGCCTTCTCCCTGAGATTTTTTTTTCTGTTTCCTCATACTCAAACTGCACATAATTCCTACCTAAGGATGAAATTGTCAGGATCAAAAGAGATAACCTATTTGGTTACTTTGAATAGAACGAGATGGAGGTAATTAAATTGTCCATTAAGTAGAGAGACACACGATTTGGTAGGGGGCAATGTTAGAAGACTGGAAAAGAGAAAGATGGGACCTGAGGAGAGACAAACGTCTCCCACATCATACAATAGGTCTGGCAAGGTCCACACAACAACAGTTTCCAGGGCTACTGAGCTACTCTATCCCCTCCCACCACCCAAGCACAACACAGCACCCCCCAAGTCAAATGCTTCCCCACAAGCCACAGGCCACCTAACTGACTGTCCTCTAAAGCTCCACCAACATATTTGTACATCTTCTCTAGGAACTTACCTCCATCTAGCAAGGAGCCACTGAATAAGAGAAAACTAGGGACCACCTGACTTACCGTCTGGGAAGTCAGACACAAGAATCAAAATCCTATAAAACACATTTAGATTGTTTCCAATTCTCCTTTAGTATAAGTAATGCTGCTATTTACACCTTTGTGCACAAAGCTTTTTTCATTCTTATGATTCTAGGAAAATTACCAAAGACTTTCATTCTTTTAAGGCTCTGGTTACATCTGGTCAGAGGGATTTCTGGCCAACAATATGGATTTCACTTACCACCGATATATTATTTTTTTACGTGCACCCTTGCTAGAATTAAATATTACAATTTTTAAGTCTTTGATAATATGATGGGCAAAATTATTAAATCTCTTTCTGAAAACACTTAGAAATTCAGAGATGGAAATTATTTGCTAGTTATATTTTTCCCAATTCTCTAACTCCACATATGGACATTTTTCCGTTAGATAACCTACAGAGTTAACCAGCCATGAGGAGAGTAATAATAAACATTAGTAAGCATTATTTTAATGTTTGACAAATGTCATTTAAAAATATTATTCCAATAGAAAAGCAGATATTGTGAGAAAAATTGAGAAGAAACAGACTTCTACTTTATTGAGATCACAATTATAATCTCTAAATTCCTCAAAACCTCAAAAACTGTGTGCAAACATATGGCGTATGTGTATGTCTACCTTTTATGGAAGGCTTGTGCTTACCTTTCATCAAAACCCCCCAAATATCTTAAAATACCACCTCAAAGGTAGCTTTGTGAACCAGGGGTAAAAAAACAGTGCTGAAGTCCACACACAGCATGGAGAATTGCAAGAAGCCTAAATGATGCTTAAAACTCAATAGAATAAAAAAGGAAGTACCATGCTCATACCTTCACCTCTTCCTGCCGTGCTTAAGTGTGTGCATTTGTTTTGGGCCATTGGTTCAAAAGAAAAAGTAGGGTTTCTGTCCTTGAGGGTAGTTTTGGAGGTGAGAGGAACAAAGGGTATTAAAAGCATGAGTCACCGTATCCTGATGTTTATTGCAGTCCTACAAGCTTTTACTGAGTACCTACTATGAGCCCAGCACTGTAACAGATGCCACGGTTTAAAGCAATGAATTCCACAGGTCATCAGTAATAGGTCTCCAGTCCCTACCAGGGTGGCTTCTCCTGCAGCTGCCCAACATTTGTCTGTTCCCAACCTCTGCACCTCCCCACCCTTCCCAACAGCTAATAATCCCTGCTTTCTCCCCAGGCACCAATCCCGTCTTTAGACACAGCCCTGCCAGTATGATTGCCTAGACTGTGCACTACATAGTTCAAGATGCTGTCACTCACCCTGTAGTCTAAGTTAAAACAGTAAGTATCTATCTTACTTACTGTAAGAGCTCTATACCAACACTCTGCAATTCACATAGGAGCCATCTTATTACTACTCTTATCCTGACATAACCCCCTAGTTCTGACAACTAGGCCTATACCAAGTTACCCAAACCAGTCTGCACTACATTTCTCATCTGGAGTAACTACATCCTCCTACCTAATACCCCTGACCTTCTATGAAAGGGAAATGGGGAAATGGTGACCGCTGCATGTCTCGTATTCCAAGGATTGAAATCTCATTTTGAACACTTGCCCAGGACTGAGAACCTGCTGATAAGCTTGCTGACATCCCAAGCTTCGATACCTGATTACTGCCAGATCCTGGATCTTGGTCACCATGATCCATCACCCCAAGCTGATCTCCCCTAGTTGTCTCTAGCCACACCTTCTACATCTTTGTGCTCTGCACCAAGCTGCTTTTAAACAACACAAGTGGGTGGGTCCTGCTCTAGCACCTGACTAGGTGACTCCTACTCAGTTCCATAATTCACCAGGTTGATGATCTCAAACAAATAGTTTGCCTTCAGACATTCTGTCTCCTCATCTCTAAAATGGAGATGGTCTCAGATATCACTGCGAATTCAGTGATGTGCTGCCTGTAAACTACTTAGCACTGTGCCTGTGACATCTAAGTGTCCAACACAGGGTAGCATTCTCAGGCACAAATTATATAGATGTGTGACTTGGAAGGCAAATGTGACAGAAGATAAATGACCAACACCTCAGCAGATGGCAGCCAGCCCCATTCTGTTGCCCAAGCCTCTGTCCCTGCCCAAGGAGTCTGCTCACCCTGCCTACAGCTGCCCTGGTCCAGCTTTCCCGGATAGTGAGGATATGTGGTTCTTTCAGGCAGGTTTACTGAACATCCCCTAGGAAGCAGGTCAGAATGCCACATAGGCATGGTGGGTAAAGCTGCTGGCACCAAACTGTAGGGGAAGCCATTATATTCTTTTACGTTTCTCATGAAACACAATTTTTACTTGGAACAAATGACTGACAAACTGTCAGACTTACTCAGACTTAGGCAAATGGTGGACACTTCCTCAAAAATGAATGAAATGAGTCCGTTCAGTCAGGGAAAATCACGAAAGCATTTTTTTTTTCAATTTTGAGCTTCCAAACAGAATTCCAAAAGCTTTCCGTACTTAAAGACTTTATTGGGTCACCTGGGTTGCTCAGTCGGTTAAGCAACCGACTTCAGCTCAGGTCATGATCTCAAAAGTTCATGGGATCGAGCCCTGCATGGAGCTTGGCGCTAATGGTGTGGAGCCTGCTTGAGATTCTCTCTCTCCCTCTCTCTCTGCCCCTCCCCTGCTCAGGTGCACATGCTCTCCATCTCTCTCCCTGTCTTTCTCTCTCTGTCTCTCTCTCTCTCTCTCAAAAGAAAAAAGAAAAAGGAAAAAAGACTTGGTTGATGATGATCGTTGTGGTGCTATTAACAAATGTGATTTTTTGGTATTATATATAATAAAATGTGTCAACAATTAGAAGATTTGCATACCTCTGTGTGACCACTATTTCCCTAACGGCCAGCGCATGAAGTTACCAAATCATGCATTGGTAAAAAGGATCCATTCAAAGTATGAAACTGACCAGTGGATTTTAATGTAAAAGCATGGAAGTTTACCAATATTGATATTGGCTTCCAATTCCACACTGCACCTGAGCACTAAGAAACTACCATTTGTCAAGTTTTCATATAGAATCAAAGAAGCCTATCCACAATTATCTGACAAAGCTATTAAAATAGTCCTTTTTTGCAAATACGTATCTGTGCAAGGCCAGATTTTCTTCATATTCTTCAACCAAAACAACATATGGCCACAGATAGAATGCAGAAGCAGATAGGAGAATGCGGTCTTCTTTTAAGCCAGCCATTAAAGAGATTTGCAAAAACATAAAAACAATGCTACTTTTGTTGCGTTTTTTGTTTTAGAAATATACCTATTTTTCATAAAATACTACTTGTGTTAACATAACTGAGTTTTTGGTTGCTATCTGAAAATAAATTAATACATATTTTTAATGACTTTTACTCTATGTTCTTCTCAATTTTCTACTCTCTCTGAGTTAAGTGCTGTAAACAGACTTGTTCATTCACTCATTTGTTTATTTCAGGGAGATGCTAGTATTCTTTTATCCTGGAAATGTGAGACTAGAAGGCAAACGGTGGTAAAAGTGATGAGAAGCTCTGGTAAATGTGCATACATTCATTCAGATGATGCAACCAATGTCTCTTAAACATTGTTCTTGTTGGGATTCACGTTTCCCAAATCACTCTCTCTAGTCCAAAGCTCTTACCGAGCATAATCGTTCACTTGACAAATACTTATTTAGTACCAACCATGTGTCAGGCACTGTCTACTGAAGGACCTTCATAACACATCACCTTCAATGTCCCACAGACACTGTCAACTCAGAACCCCCAACACTAGGCTTGCCTTCACACTCACCAGTACCTCCTCGCCTGGCTGTGGTCTAAGTGATTGCTGTTGTCTGACACCCTGAGGCCCAGGCCAAACACCCAGCGGTGTCCTTGCCTCCCCATCTCCCCTCAGCCCACATCCAACCCACAACCAAGTCCCAAAAACAACTCTTCAATAGCTTTTAAGTTGTCCACTTTTCTCCATTCATCCTAGTTCAAGCTTCTTTCATCCGTCACCCAAATTACTACCACAGATACCAAACTTCTCTCTCTACCTCCTGTCTTACCTTTCCTTTGTCTGCCTATACTGCCCTGGGCCTGGAAACTCACAGCCGGCACACCATTAATGTGGTCGGTTGAGGGATATCATTGCCACTTTACAGATGAGGAAAACAGGGTTTGAACGTTAGATCACTTGCCCAGGTGGCATTTTTAGAAGGCAAATTTGATTGGGCCACTCCCTGGGTTCAACCTCAGTGGGACCCAACCCTCAGGATAAAATACAAGCTCTCTAATAGGGGCTATAAGGCATGGGCCCTCCACACAGGCTTCCCAGCCCTCCCTGTGCCCTGTGCTCCTTTTATCTCCAGGCTTTTTCACACATGCTGTTCTCTCTGCCTAGGCCACTCTTCTCCCAACTGACTCCGTTTAGCTGTGCCTTCCTGCAAGAAACCTCCCCCAACTCCAAGATGGGGGAGATGCCCCTTTTATGAGTTCCCATGGCAACCACAACTCACTGTCATGGTAGCACTTACCACACCAGGTTTTTTTGTTCGTTTGCTTCCTTTTTTTTAATTCCCCTAGCCCCTTCAGTGAGGTCGTTCCAACCCTATAATGCATTTAGGCTCTTCTGTCACAGTCTATATGCCATGCTAGAATCACCCAACTGCCTAAGTGATTTTTTAAATTCACATATATTAAAGTTTACTCTTTACTTTTATTGCCTTCTATAAAGTTCTATTTCATATATCGGCCATTACAGTATCATACAGAATAGTTTCACTGCCCCCCAAAACTCCCCTGTGTTCAACAACCCAACACTCCTTCCTCGACCCCATCACACTGTTTTAATTGCCTGTTTACTTGACTCTCTCTCTCTCTCCAGTTCACGATCTGTTCTATTTAACACAGTGTCATCCCCAGTATGAAGCAAAATGCATGGCACTCTAAGGATACTCTACAAATACCTGTTAAATTCAAGAACTGGAAACTTTTCGAACCTACAATTTAAACCCTGTCCCTGAATGACAATGGAACCAGCTCTAACAACTCCAGCCATGCTATGCACAGCTCCCTTATGCTAGCTCTTCCCCAGTGATACATGTTTGGGTAAATGAATGGAGCCCACAGGTAGTTAAGGCTGCCAGCATGTCTGCTGGGCTCGGGCAGAATGACCAGCTCAGAAGGGTCAGGACTATGGAGCTGCTGCCCAAGAAATGGGGGAGGGGTGGCCCTGTGGAACAACAGATGGTACTTAGTGGGGAGTGACACTTGGAACAAAGAAAGAGCACTGGGAACCCTGAAAAGCCTTGGCTAGGGAGCCCCACATCTAAACCAACACATTGCATGGCAGTCTGAATCCCAGAAACGCGGCATTATCACGATGCTGCATGGATCAAGGCATGCTCTGTAGATTACTAGGCCAGCTTGGGTAGGGACTTGGCATTGAAAGTCTAGGCCCTGCTCGGGTATCTGCCTTTCTCGCTCCTATGATTTAAGAAAGAGCTGGGAGAACTCCAAAGCTGTGGGTGGAGGGAGAAGCTTCTGAGAGCTGAACTGTCAGAGCCCAAACAATGGCTTTCTCTGTGCAGCTGGGCTTTGCACCTGGTGCCTGCACAGGGCCCTCTGTGCTTCGGTTCTTCCGCACACAGCAATGTCCACACAGGCGGGGCTTATAAATACCCTCCAAAGGAGAAGTGAAACCACTGGCTAGTTCTCCTTTTCTCTGCTTAGTTGGCGCCCAGCAGCTGAGAGCAGCTGGTACAAACTCACATTCCCCAGTTCAGAGGCTCAACCTGTTCTTATTATTTTATGGTTGGGAAGCTTCTGGCAAACATCCTGTTTAGAATAAAATGGGACTCAGACTGACTATCAGGGGCTAAATTTACCACCTAGAAACTTCAAACAAAATAAAAGAGAAAGCAGAGGAAAGGGCAAGACCTATCGCACACCATTCACAGAAAGAGAACACAAAAGTCTTCTCAGAGTGAGCCTTTTACCTGTATGTAGAAGGTCCTGGAGCTTGTTATGATTTCAAACAGGTTGTCCCTCATTAAGAGATCACTAGACAAAGAGAAAGCAAGTTACCAGGCATGCCTGCACACACACTGAGGACATGATTTATCCCAAGTAAAGGCTCCTGCGCCCTCTCCCATAGAAAGGGGGCTCCCAGGCCATTCTTCCTCCGGCCTCTGCCTCAAAAACCATGACGGGGTTTCCTCCAGCTTAACTTCCCACAGGTTCTCAGTAGGTCTCGCCATCCCCATGGAAATCCCACACATACACACACCCCACCACCAGTTCTAACAAGATAATGCTCCTTTCCCTCTAAAACCTCCTGCCTAAGATCCATCACATCCCATACGACCTATAATTGTGGGGGGAAGGGGAAGTTAGGGGCCAAGATATACAAAGTTCTTTGTACAAAGCACTGCTTTAAGTGCTTTTTTCAGGGTCAAGCAGATGAACATTTTATTGGTTTTATAAATATGTAAATGTAACTAATCAATTATTCATTTTACATATTTATTAATACATAAGATATTATTTATATATAAAGACATAGGGAGAGAGAATGGACCTGTAACATTTTATTAGTTTCAGGTACACAAGATAGTGATGCACTATTTGTATATATTGTGAACTGATCACAAGAAGTCTAGTTGACATCAGTCACCACACATAGTTACAAGCTCTTTTTTTCTTGTGATGAGAACTTTTAAGGTCTACTCCCTCAGCAACTTACAAATATCCAATATAGCATTATTAATTATGGTTACCATACTGTACATCACATTACTAGGACTTATTTATTTTATAAATGGAAGTTTGTGCCTTCTGATCCCCTTTACCCATTTTGCCCACCCCCCACCTCCCACCTCTGGCAACCACCAATCTGTTGAGTGTTTTTGAGTGTGTTATTTTATCCAATGTTTACAACAATCCAGTAAGGAACTTAAGACTTTCCCCACTTTGTGGATGAGGAAACCCAGCCTCAGAGAGGCTACGTGACTTGCCCATGGTGCCGAAATTAGTAAACAGCAGAGCAAGGATTTGAACCCAGGTCTGACTTCAGAATCTATGCTTTTAAGTACTCCATTACCATTTGCCTCTCCTATGGGAACCAACTCTCACTTCCAAAGCCTTCCTCCCCACAAGCAGCAACCTCATCAGCTTCATTAAATTACTGCTCTGTGCCACCCTGTACTGGGTTGAGACGGGGAACCAATGAGATATGGAAGGAGAAACTAGACTACTTTAAGATACTTCAAACTCGGTATGAGTTTGGGAAGAATCCTGACTTCTACAAGGAAAAAGGGGAGATGTAGGTGGTGCCCAGTGACAAACCCTAAATCGGCCAAAATTATTTGCAGTGTTGAGCGCCTGTTGTGTGTATCCAGGTGCTGTGGGCAATACATAAGGAGTGAAAGATCTAATTTCTTCCCAATAAAAGAACCAAAAAAAAAAAAAAATCAAAACTATACAATTAGATGTTAGACTGTGTGTTCTTACGCCAAGAGTGAGAATAATTCCAAAAAAGGACTGATTGCAGGCAGAGTTGGCTTCATGAATGAGGACTTGGAAGGACATGGCAGGCACTGAGCCAGTGACATGGGCACCCGGGCAAAGGAGGAGCAAGAGACTAAAGACCCACGTGGGAAGGGACAGCAAGACAGTGTCAGAAAGACCTGGGACCAAATCCTGACTCCACTTGGGGAAAAGATATTGTAGGAATATTTTAAATCTTTGTGGGCCTTTGTACCCCAACTGTAAAAAGGAGATGAGAAGACCCCCCTTACCAGGCTGGTGACCATAAAGATCAATGTATAAAGTACAGAAGGCATCTGCTACCATGCATGTCATATAGCGGTCACTTGAAACATTTCACTGACCATTATTACTTTCTGAATGGAGATGGCTCTTCTTACTGACTAAACTGTTTTCATTTTTTAAATTACTCACACACATACAGTACACTCATGTCATCAACTACTGAAGAGACGAAAGCAAAGCAAGGAGGAAACCCCACCCTTGTCACATCTACTTCCCAAGCTACACGTTGCCTTTCAATTCAATTCAGTTCAATTCAATTTAATTCAAGTTAACAAATGTTTGTTGACTATGCAGATGCCCTAAAGCTTCTTAACTGGGTTTGGGGAGGCCGCACAGTCTCATAGGCCTGGAACCCACAGAGCCTTGGGGACTTCTTTCCATAATGATCTGAAGCTCTCTTAATTCCTTCACTAAGGATTCAGTCTGACTGTGGCAATGAGAGACTCAGGTGAAGTACAGAGCACTCTTAGGACTCAATGCCATCTGGGCTCGCTAAGCTGCCCAACATGCCCAGGTGGCTGTCCACCTACCTGTTTGCACGGGCCCCCTGTGAAGTCAGGAATCATCTCTGAAGATGCAGTCATGCCCAGTCTTTCCTCCACCCACCATCAACTTCTGGAGCCACACTTCTGGAACATCCATCACCAGCCACTTTTATGGAATACAAACTGTCACTGGGAACTTCCCTAATCTCTACTCTGCAAATATCATTTGCAAGACTCAGTACAGCTCCAGTTCAGTCCCTGCTTCCTTGGGGTCATGTGGCCTTTTGTTGCCATGCAAGACCTTCCTATGCCTTCATGTGATAACAGTCTGCCTGCTGCTAAGAGCCTCCCTGATGATGTTGGTCTGTAATGCACAGTCCATGGGATGGAGAGACGCAAACAGTCTCTAAAGACTGGAGCTTAAAGGGCAAAAGGAGGACTTTTAGATGTCCAGATGCCCTTGGGCTTCTACAGTTTAGTTCTAAGGGCATCTTTATCTATATTGACTATAGGAGAGCGCCTTTGCCTGTGGGCCCCAGATCCCAAAGTCCTCCTATGCACCATGGCACTCTTCCTAGTGGGAAGAGGAACACATTAAAAATACTCGCTCTTCCTCTACAAGGGAGTCACACAGAGATGCTGTTAATCACCTTTGTGTTAAGGAGATATCCAGGACTTTGTCAAAAAAGGGGAAAAGGCGTAAGAAGTTCAGGGAAGAAGCATTGGAATAAGCAGTGATCTGACCAGCAGTGCTGATAAGTGAGACCTCAGGACACTGTTCCTGCTCTGAGCCCTAAGCCTCCCATGCAATGAGCATCTAATTCTAACACTTGAGAAGCATCCCAACACCACTCTCTTCTTTTTCCCACATTCTTTCTTTTTCTACATCAAAAATTATTATTTAGACTCAGCCTGTCTCCTCAGGGGCCAGAGAAAGGCAGAGGGAAAAGATGAGATGAGCTTGCCCAGTTTGGTCTCTTAGCTGCATTAGTTTGGATGCAGTAAGTGAGATGTCAGGCCCTGTCATGCTCATGGGAGAAAATTCTTAAATAGAGCTTCTGAAGGGTAGTAAATGAAGATTTAGGCAGGCAAATGTGGATTCCTATCAGAAAAAAAAAGTAAGCAGAGATAATTACCCAGATTTGACCAGACACTCATGGGTCTTAAGAACATCCTTGAGAAATATAGTGCGCAGTGGTTCTCGGTCCTGGTGGAAAAAATTAGGTAAATGAGACTATCCACATAATGCCACAACCCAGCCCAGCTGATGAATGTATCTCTCTGATCAGAGGTACACTGCAAACAAGGCAAAGTCTCAAACTAACTATCAAGAGAGGAAAAAGTTCTAAGAAGATATTCTGTGGCTCTGACCACAGAGCAGCTCACTGCGTTGAGGGAGGGAGAAAGTGAAGGCCACGTTACTATTGACGTAAAGATGTACACATGGGATGGATGCTCATAAGACAGAGGCACCCCGCAGGCCTGTGTGTGTGCCCACATCTCTACTCATGCACACACATGTCAGTGTCACCTGTGTGCCTCTTGCTTCCATGGCCTGTCAGAAGGGCCCCAGAATGACTACAAACCTGTTCACACTTGAAGTAGCAGAGAGTAAAGTCATCAAGTGCAAAGAAGCGACGTTTCCAGCTCTTCCGCTGAAATAAAAAGCAAGAGCAGGACATTAAGAAGAGGTCCCAGCATTCCAGAGGGTGTTCCAGTTCTAAGCCTCTGGGTACCCAGCCCAATGGAAGCTGGGCTCCCACATTCAGTGGGAGAGACGGGGTCAGCAGAGGAAGAGACTTCTTCCTATTAGAGGCAGAGCCTCAGGCGTGCAGGGGGTGAGTATTTAGTCCCAAACCTTTCACCGGTTTGGGAAGTGGGCAGCTCCTCCTTGCAGCCAGCTGTCCCCTGTGCACTGCCCACAACCACCGCTCCCAGGAGGCACCAGGACTCACTCTGGCCCCAATGCTGACACTCACCACATTCCCTTGCTTCACGCAGTAGCCGCTCTTAATGAAGTGGGGCCCAGAGGGAACATGGCTGCCTGTCGTAGGGATGTAACTCTGAGACCTTCGAAGGATGGCGTGGGACCCGGGTTCACTCCCTTCCTGCCCATCCCCACCGTTCTACAAGGAAACAGTGCCAGGATTAGCACCTCCCCTTGCTCCTCACACGGCAAACCCCATGCCTCACCCAGCTCTCTCAGGGAAGCCTCTCTTGCCTCTTTACCCATGATAGCAATCAAAGAAGAAATAACAAAAAAGTAAACATTCATTTTGCTCCCATCAGGCACTGTACTGGGTCCTGTCAGAGAACAAGGCTTGCGAAGTTGGGCAGACCCAGGAAAAAGGTAAGGACAGAGAAGGCAAACCAGAAGAGGGGAGAAACACCCTATGGGAGGAGGGACAGCAGGCTTGTTTTGCCCCTGTGATTTACAAGTGCTAGTCTCCCATGTATGGTCCAGGACCATACAGGCCAAAATGCCTCAAGATATGGTGGCCCTGATTTCTGTACTGCTACTATTCACACCCACCCCTGTCCTGGGTTTTCTTGGCTACCCCATCTTCCCTGGTTCCCCCGCCCACAACTACCTTTCCTCAGTGCAGCCCACCTCTATGTACATCACTGGCACACTATGGACACCCCCATACCCCTGCCCCCTCCCGCCCCCACCAAAAGCCCCAGGTCCCAGCACCTGGTTGATGGGCGTGTGTACCACCACCCCTCCGATGATCTCGGTCTTGTAGGCCACCTGCGGCTTCTTCTCTAGGGCTGGAGGAGCTGCTAGGCTTTTCAGAACCTCGGTAGTCAGGGGCAGGCTCCCAACTTTGGGCACCTGGCAAGAAAGACAGCTTAGGAAAAGTGGGGAGGCAAAAGAGGATTGGGGAAGAGGTAAGAAAAGCTAACGTACCAAATTGTAGTAAGGGCTCTTCCTCAGCCCTTCCATCGACACATTCCTGAATACGAGGAACTCTGCCAGCAGACCCCTATATGCACATGCACACGCACACACACAATTACCGAGCACCCACTGTGAGCCGGCCCTTCCCTGACTACAGACCAACCATAAGACAGCAAACAGACATACATGCCCCACCCTAATAGCACGGACATTCCAACAACAGAGACTGACCAAAAAATGCACAGCCAAACAATAAGAATAATTATAAATTGTGGGGAGTGCCATAAAAAAAATAAACAGGAGCTGAGATACAGAGGTGCAGGGGAACTATTTGAAACGGAATGGTGAGCGGAGGTATCCAGAGGAAGAGAGATGCTAGAACAGTAACCCAGAGATGAACAGGAACCAGGAATGTAAGGAGGAGAAAGCATGCTAGGCAGGGGAACAGGTAACATACATGTGGGATACGGAATAGAATTAGGGGACCATGAGCTTTGGAGCCCAAGGACCCGGGCTACCTACTCCTGACCTGTCACTGACTAACTGAGTGACCTTTGGCACTGAACCTCTCTCTAGGCCAAAACTGGCCCATGTAGAAAACAAAAAGGGTAATAATATTTATATCGTAGTCACTGTACTTATCAAATGACAGAGTATATATATATTTAAAATTTTCAAAAATAAAAAATATAAAAGTACAGTTGACCTTTGAACAACACAGGGGGTTAAGAGCACTGACTCCCACACAGTAAAAACTCCATGTATAACTTATAACTCTGAAAACTCAACTACTAATAGCCTACTGTTGACTGGAAGCCTTACTGATAACAGACATCATCAGTTAACACAGATTTTGTATGTTCTATGTATTATATACTGTATTCTTACAATAAAGCTAGACAAAATAAAATATTATTAAGAAAATCATAAGGAAAATACATTCACAGTTGTACTGCAAAAAAACCCTGCATATAAGTAGTTCAAACCTATGTTGTTCAGGGGTCAAGAATATTACAAAATATTTTAATTAACATTTCACAAATGGTACTCACATTTACAAACACAGCCCTTTTGAACAGTTATCTTTTTTTCTCTCTTGGAAGAATTAGGGCACCACAGACAATCACATAATCACAGAATTTTTATGGCTCTTTTGACACCACAGGCCACAGGCTGCAAACTGGTGGCCTGAAGGCAGATTCTGGCCAAACTATGTGTTGTTGGTCCTATGTAGTGTGTTTTTCAATCCACATTTCCAATGTGGAATATTTTAGCTAAAAGTCCAGACTTCCAGCTAAGCAGCATTTCTCTCTTAAGATGGAGAACACTCTTCAGTTTGCCACTGTCCCTATCATGCTCCCCAACACTGAGGCTACAAGCCAGGTGCTGTTTATCCTCATTTATGTTGTTGTTTTTCTTCCTCCTTGCTCATTTCACTCATTTATACTGGAAATTCCAATAACATCTTTCATTTTGTAAGAAAATAAGAGAGGCCCAGGCCAGTCAAGTCAATCGCCCAAAGCCGTGGTCAATAACTGAACAGAGACTAGATCCTAACTCCCTACCAGGGCGCAATTTCCACAGCATCACAAAGCCCATCCTTCACAAGTCTCATACCCTATGCGGATCTAGACACGAGTAAAGCTAACATCTTCCATTTCTATGGCCTTGGGAATCAGAAGGACCTAAGAATCCAGACTTTTTCAAGAGCTCATAGCTCAGGGCCCTTTGAGAACTCTGCCAAGGATGAGACCAAAGACTACTCCATTCCATGTCTATTCAAAGGGTTAAGACCACTGTGATTACGCTGGAGCTCCAGAAAGAAGATGAGACCCCTGGCCTGGGCATTCCATTTACATAGACAAAGGTGACCTCCACCCATCAGCTCTCCAGATGGAGCCAGAAATCTACCTTCTCTCCCTTCCAGCTGTCTGAACTGCAGTTCCCACCTCAGTGGGCCCCATTCAGGGCCACACAATGTGTCAAACTCTGCTGCATGGTCTCTACCTCAAGCAATCTGCTGCATGGTCTCTACCTCAAGCAATGCCTATGAAGTAGGCATTATTTTCTCCATTTTATAGAAGAGAGCAATGAAAGCTCATTCAAAGGAAGTAAATTTCCCCTAGGACTGCCTGACTCTCCATTGCTAAATGCCCCACTACCTACCTATGCCACCTTTTCTTCCCTGAGCTTTGCTATAATGTGATGGGACCCCTTTAGGGATGTTGATTATGGCTGGGATGTTTAGTGATATCATCATCATGGAACAAGAGAAGCTCCCCTCAAGTGACCTAAATGAATTCTAGCAAAGAAGGAGGGATGTAGCCTTTTAGACTTCTCAGTGGCCAGCAAAGGACTCATAGAAGCTTAGCTGTTGTACTGCCTCTCAGAATCTTGTCATCATGGGTTGCATCTGACCATCTACACAGAGCCTTTCCAAAGCCTCCAGCTTGTGGAGGACAAACCCACAATAACTGCCCAGAGCTTGAAAACAAGGTTATTCTTTTGGTTGGTCCATATCCCCAGAGGCCTAATTAAAGGTGTGCCCTCCTCAATCTCCCTGTGGAGTATTCTCTGATGGGGGATATCCTTATGAATCTCATTTGCAATGTGAAATGAAAATTACAGGGACATGGGGCACCTGGCTCAGTTGCTGGAGCATATGACTCTTGATCCCAGGGTTACAAATTCAAGCCCCATGGTGGGTGTAGAGGTTACTTAACAACAAGAAAAGAAAGAAAAGAAAGAAAGAAGGAAGGAAGGAAGGAAGGAAGGAAGGACGGAAGGAAAGAAAGAAAGAAAGAAAGAAAGAAAAGAAAGAAGAAAAAGAGACAGAGAAAGAAAGAAAGAAAGAAAGAAAGAAAGAAAGAAAGAGAAAGAAAGAGAAAGAAAGAAAGAAAGAAAGAAAGAAAGAAAGAAAGAAAGAAAGAAAAAGAAAATTACAGGGGCTCATCTTACTTCCACCAGGCATGTCTAGCCTGCAATGAGGAACAATCCAATGGGGGCAGGAGGCTGTGCTTTACTTTTACTGCTCAATTTTCAACAGTTTTGGGAAATGTAGTAAGTTGAATAATGTCCCCTTAAAACCATCCACCCACAAACTCAGAATATGACCTTATTTAGAAATAGGGTCTTTGCAAATATAGTTAAATTAAGATCAGGTCATAACCAGTTAGGGTGGGCCCAAAGTCCAATGACTGATGCCCCTTTTAGAAGAAGAGAGGACACACAGACACACAGGCCATAGTGATGGAGGCAGAGATGGGAGTAATGCAGCTATAAGCCAGAGCATACCATTTTCTTCAGTGATAAGGACCCAGTGGCCTCAGCACAAAATGAACAGTGATCTGTGGGCAGATAAACTCGATCTATCCTGGTTCCATAAACTTGGGCAAGTCACTTTAATCTCTATATATTTGTATCACCCCATTTATAATTGGGAAAAACAACACTTAAGGTTTTTATATGAGGCTAAAATGAAGCCATGTATGTAAAAATGGTGTGTAATCTAAAAGTTTACAACTGTTGCTCTTTTTAAATATTTTTAAAATTTTTTAAAATGTTTATTCATTTATTTTTTGAGAGAGAGAGCAGGAAAGAGTGTGTGTGTGTGAAAGGGGGAGGGACAGAGAGAGAGAGACACAGATCTGAAGAGGATCCAGGCTCTGATTTGTCAGCACAGAGCCCAATGTGGGGCTCAAACCCACAAACCATGAGATCATGAGATCATGACCTGAGCTGAAGTCAGACGTTTAACCAACTGAGCCACCTAAGTGCCCCTTTAAATATTTCTATTAACTCTTTTAGGTCTTGGAAGTCATAGGGTTCTGGGTGTTTAATCTTAGCTCTACCATTTACCCACCTCTAGATTTTGGGCAAGACTCTGATTTCCATCTTTCTCATCTAAAAAAGGGTAATAAAACCATTTATAAGAGTGATGTGAGAGGGGTAAATAATATGGCACGTGTGAGAGCTTGGCTCGATACATTATCTGTTCCCTCATTCATCTCTGTATCTGCCAAAGTGCCTGATGCTGCACTTTGTATATAAAGTGCCCTAAAATAAGTAGGCATCCCATCAATGTGATGCCCAGCCCACATCTTCCTTCATCCCAGCCTCCCTTAGGAAGGACACAAGATACAGGACGATATGGAAGTAGAAAAAGAAGTAAACCCTTCCAGGGCACAAACTGAATAGGAAATAGAGTATCCATCCTCTTCCTTCTATCCCATGGGACCTTTGGCAGGAGGAGTGAAAAGACATATGAATGGAGTAAAGGAAAGTAAGGGGGATCCTGGAGACTATGGAGACCTAGCAGAAGGCTCTGACATTCCAGCAAGCCTCTGGACTCCCAGCCTCTGGGCACCGCCATGCTCCTTCCCACTCCTGTGGCTTATGACTTCTGTTCCACAAGACCAGAAAAAAGGTGGGGGGACCTCACTACTGACAGCAACTCTATGCTCAAGGCACAAAAGAAAGGCCCCACCTCCTATCAGGCTTTGTAGCCCAGTTTATGAGGCAGGAACAGAGAAGGAAAGCCATGAGGGAATGCTGAAAGAGAATAAAGTATTAGACACTGAAAGAAGCTCCAAAAGTGTGTCAAACACAGAAGGGTGAAGACGGCATCATGAACGAAGGAAACCTGTACTAAGATCCGCACTCTAGAGTCATGTGCACAAGCATGTCGGTTAGCACACAACTGTGAGATAGCTGCACTCTCCCTCCCTCCCTTCCGTTCTCTTTTCACAGGTGAACCAAAGTTTATAAAAATAACAAGCTACTAAGCCAGACCACCTCAATGACTGAATTGTACTCTGCTTGAGACTGCCATCGCAAGTGCTGGATAGGTGTACAGATTTCTCCTATTAATTTACTCACAGAAACCCTGACGTATTTGGGAGAATAATCTGCCCCAGTACATAATGGTTACTATTAGAAGTGACTAGAATGTAAACTAGTCTGACCATATGATAAGAAAATGAACCATCCAGGGGCACCTGGGTGGCTCAGTTGGTTGAGCATCTGACTCTTGATTTCGGCTGAGGTCATGACCCTAGAGCCATGGGATTGAGCCCCTCATCAGGCTACACAATGAGGATGGAGGCTGCTTAAGATTCTCTCTCTCCCTCAACCCCTATCCCCATCTGTGTGCTCTCAAAAAATTTTAAAAAAAGAAAAAAAAAGAAATCAATCTTCCAATTACAAAGTGGACAGAAGACATGAACAGACATTTCTCCAAAGACATCCAGATGGCCAACAGACACATAAAAGGATGTTCATCATCACTTATCATCAGGGAAATGCAAATCAAAACTGCAATGAGATATCACCTCACACTGTCAGAATGGCGAAAATCAACAACGCAAGAAACAAGAGGTGTTGGTGAGGATGTGGAGAAAAAGTAGCACTTGTACACTGTTGGTGGGAATGCAAACTGGTGCAGCCACTGTGGAAAACAATATGGAGGTTCCTCAGGAAGTTAAAAATAGAACTATCTTCTGATCCAGCAATTGCACTGCTGGGTATTTACCCAAAGAATACAAGAACACTAAGTCACAGGGATACATGCGCCCCTATGTTTATAACAGCATTATCCACAATGCCAAGACATGGAAACAGCCCAAGGATCCATCAACTGATGAATGGATAAAGTGGTATATATACATACACACACACACACACACACACACACACACACGAATATTACTTGGCCATAAAAAAGAATGAAGTCTTGCCATTTGAAAGGACATGGATAGAGCTAGAGAATATAAGGCTAAGCAAGATAAGTCAGAGAAAGACAAATGTCATATGATTTCACTCACATATGGAATTTAAGAAAACAAACAAGCAAAAGAAAAATAAAAGAGACAGAGAGAGACAAATCAAGAAACAGACTCTTAACTATAGAGAACAAACCGATGGTTACCAGAGGGGAGGAGGATGGGGGGATGGGTGAAATAGGTGATGGGAATTAAGGAGTGCACTTGTGATGAGCACCGGGTGACGTATGAAAGTGCTGAATCACTATATTGTACAACTTAAACTAACATAACACTGTATGTTAACTAACTGGAATTAAAATAATAACTTAAAACAAAAATAACTAAAACAAGAATATCAATCTTCTCAGCATACAAACCACAGTTTACATGCCACAAGCCTGCCTATTATTGGTGAAATGTCTAGTGGTTTTTTGGCCCCCAAAACATTAAGTTTTTCCCTCTCCTCCTTCCTACCCTTCTTTCTTTTTCTGTATTTCTAAGGAAGAAGAAAGGAGTTCACCAGTCAAAGAGAATGAGACTACTCACAGAGCAGTCAGTGAACTAGCTCAGTGATGCTTTTCTTTTTTTTTTTTTTTTTTTAAATTTTTTTTTCAACGTTTATTTATTTTTGGGACAGAGAGAGACAGAGCATGAACGGGGGAGGGGCAGAGAGAGAGGGAGACACAGAATCGGAAACAGGCTCCAGGCTCTGAGCCATCAGCCCAGAGCCCGACGCGGGGCTCGAACTCACGGGCCGCGAGATCGTGACCTGGCTGAAGTCGGACGCTTAACCGACTGCGCCACCCAGGCGCCCCATTCAGTGATGCTTTTCAAATGGAAGGCTTCTTCAGGACAGGTTGATGGATGGCCCGAACTGACCCCCAGGTCACCTCTTAAAGGAAGAAGAGTATCTCCCCCCTCCATGCCAGTAAAAAGTTCTGACTTCCCTCTTCATATGCTTTCCTTTTACTCTGCTTCTCCTAGTCAGCAATCCATCTTCCAATCCCACCACACTCTGAATCAGCACACCAGAATTACCCAAAACACGACAGAGCGGGAGCCCTCCCAGGAAGCGCAAAGGGGACGCTCCATAAACTTCCCCTTGAACTTGATTCAAACTCAAACTCTCAGTTCAACTTGTGGTTAGTCAGCCAAGGTGTAAGAAGAGGTAGGGGGAACTGGGTCTGAACCGGCTCCTGGGAAAGCCCCTGCCATCATCTGAGCTTTTCCCCACCCAAAATGGGCCACGTGCTGAGAAGAGGCATGGACTCCCTCCAGAAAGGAGAAGGAATCATACATACGGTGATTTTGCTGGCTTGGTTCAAGGCTTCAACCCAGTCCTTCAGATCTTTCTGGTCATTAGCTTGAAGGAAATACCTCTGAGAGAGGGCATTGATGACTGCAATAGTCATGGGGAAGAAAAGAGGAAAGACCCAGGTGAGAACACATGCAAGACAAAAGACTCCACAAAACTAAGATGCCGAAGTAGCAAGGTGGAGGATTCTACGAAGCAGATGAAGACATTTGTCATGACGCAAAGTCAGCTGCATGAATATCAGGGAAGCAGCAGGCTGTAAGTGCTCTCTCTTTAAAAGTGTGAATTAGTCCATCACCTGTCGTTAATGTTCTAATAACCCCCTTAATAACATACTGTTGTACAGCGATCAGGCTTCTAGTCCACCACCACCAAGATACACGCTTGAACTGCTTTTTAGAGGTGCTCAGATTTACAGTCATGATGATACATATATAATTTTGGACCCAGTGCTCCTTGTTTTTACTGGCACAACTGGCCTGGGTTAGGAGCCTTGTCTGTGGTCGGAAAATGGAACAAAGCTTGCCTGAGATCAAATCTGTGACCCTGACCTTATTTTCCACCTGTTCTTTCCTCTGAGCACTCCATGAGGTCAATAATTTACTTTTGGGTTCATTATTTATCTCTTTTAGATCTGCTGACCACAAAATCTGAGACAGTAATTTCTGAGCTTAGCAACGATATTTGAAAGAAATGGGACAATGAGAGCACCAAAGAAGCCTGAACCAGCCTGCAGTTGGGAGAGATGACAGCTCAAGTCACTATTTTATTCTTCTAGCATAAATAAGCCAGAACTATAAGAAGTAAGCATCATGCGGTACACATTGAATCCATTAGTTCATTCAGTCCCTCAACAAATATTATTGAACAGCCATTATATGCCAAGAACCACTGTATGTGGTGAGGAGACAGCAGTGACAGAGCAAAGGGATATCCCTGCTTCATGGAGCTTGCAAAACCACCCTAGAGAAAAACAGAAGCTACTTGTTAGTATCTGCTTGTAGAACTTTGTACAGTACTGAGAACACAGTAGGAGCCAAATAAATACTGATGATTTAATTAATGACTAGAAGCAGCCACCGAGCAATGCCCTCTCTGCTTCCTGTGTCACTCCCAACTCTTCACTCATCTGGCAACACTGAGACACTTGACAGGATACTCTTTTCCATTGTTCCTCCAGCTCCCCCCCAAGTCTCCACCTTTCCTGAGCACACCACTACCGAGTTGGAGATGAGGGTTCCCAGAAACTAGCAGTAGATACCTGTACCCTGCCCCGTGGAGTCAGGAAAACGGAAACGTCGCTGCTCCCTGCACCTCTGTCTTATGCTATTAACGGTGTTCACAGGGAGACCAAAGAAAGCAGTATCATTGACACCTAGCAACATCGCTGTGACCGAAGTCACTCATATACACAGGACATAAGTCACATGTGATCACAGGACCGTCTCCACACAAAAAGGAAGTTGCTGTAGGAGTGTTCGGAGAACCCATCCTCCAGTTCAGTACTTACCGAAGCAAAACGGAGTTTTTGGTTTCTGCTTTGGTGTAGCTACACTCACCTAAATCAAATAAAAAACAAAAGAAACAAGAATATATTTCTAACATTGTTGTAAAAGAAAACAGTGTTTTCTTTTCAAATTTTTTTATTGTGAAACTTCTCACACAAAAAAGAAGAGCATATAAAACATACATAAACATTCTGAAGAATAATAATTAAATGGAAACCCTATACTCAACGACCCAGATTAAGAAATAGGCCACTATCAATCCTCTTTCTTGGAAGCCTTTTGTATGCCTCTCCCTGATAGAATCCCACCCCCACCCCTCAGAAATAAGCACTATCTTGATGTCTATATTAATCTTTATCTTTGTAAAAATGCTTTTAGAAACCACTGAGTCCTGACAAAATTCTCTTTGGACCACACAACCTGTACTTGCCCCATTCACACTACAAGATTCCACTCCTCTCGCAACCACCGACCCCCTCCCTAAACAGTTCTCCAAATTAAAGATGGTATTGCTACACACACATAGATTCCAATTAAAGCACACAGAAAGGTCAGGCAGTGTGCATTTGGACACGCTGATCAGTGTCCTTTATATCTACCCTAACTGTTGAACCACAAAAAATAAGAGGGGCCCATGGAATCAGAACATACTTATGTATTTAAAAGAAGACAACAGAAGAAAGTAGAAATATGTTTATAGCTCCTGTGCTTTCTATTGTTTTATCAATCCTACCCCTTTCATGTACACTCCTGACTACATGCAGAGGTAAACCCATGTCACTCTGGTTCAAACCCACTGAACCAATAAAGGAAAACAAATCATATTCCATCATATGCCCACAAACATTAGGTGACTCCTCTTGGTGTAGGCTGAATAGGAACTGTACCTGGGATTTCTAAGGAGGCACCTTCCCCCCGCCCTCAAACCCTAGGTTAGGAACTATTTCCACATTGTCATCATGCCCCTGTGGACACATTCTCTCAGTCCCCTTTCCAAGCAAGGGCCTTCTCCTACTTGTATGAGACCTGAAAAAAAATACCTTGCCCTCCAACAAACAAAATGAATATAGCATACTCAACATTAATACATCAATCATTAAATGTCTATGTAACATTATATAAACCTCCTCGACATTATATAAACCTCTTTGACAAGTGTTTGCAAGATGTCACATTAAGTCAACTTCGTTCATGTTTCATTTAAACAGTCAAAGAAATTTCATCACATTCGAAAATAATTAGTAGCTTTGATTTTCTTAGTTCGCAAGAACCCTCCTTGGATGAGCAAGATGACTGCTAAAAAATTACAGCCAATCACAAATTAGAGTTACTCAGCCGAATCATTCCAAATATCAGGTGACTGAAATCCTTTCGAATATTTTACAGCCAATTATATTTAATCAGGGAGATGGTTATATTCTGATACGTTCACCATCATGTGAGGTGGAGGCCTTAGGCCTAATGAAAGTCTTTAAACAGTCCTGAAACACAAAGATTTAGGGAAAGATGAACACACATATCCTAAGTTCAGTCACAGACCACCCAAATTCAGGCATGTCTTCGCCATTCCCAGAAACCACTCAGCAGAGCTCCACGACATCATAGTTCTTTGCCCCTGTGCTGCTTGGTGTTCCTGGGTTTGAGATCCTGAATTCCATCTGAACCACAGTATGTGCCTTTATCCTGCTTGTGTCTGATGTTCTGATCTGTCAGTGTCTAATTTTCTTGCTCTATCCCTCGGCATCCATGTTCCCCCTGCAGGTCCTTACGCCCAAGGTCCATGCCCAAGGTGCATGCCCTACCCTCCACTCCTGTGTAGCTCTGACCATCACAGAACTAACTGCCTGGCCCTCAGAACCCACCCATCTCACGGCTTCTTTGTACTTGAAGCTTTTGGATGGCTTTGTAAAGCTGGGCACTTTGAGACCTTCTGGGGCTTATTTGGAGATGCACCTCTTTCTCCCAGAAACTGACTTTTATCACTGACCAGAGAAAGCACCACTGGCAGAGACTTTTCACCAGGTTGGGTGACAGACAGTCGACTCCGACCACAACTTATCAGCAGCCTATACTGAGAGACTACTACCAATACGCTTATTACAGCAACTGAAACCAAGAGATCATCTGGTTTTTCATTTTTTTTTATATGTTTATCCAGTTTTCAGTCAGGGGACGTGCGTGATTACATGCATGCATGTCTATAATTTGCCCCATGCCTAACCACGGAAGGAATATCTGGCAAGGCTGCTAGTTCTTTGCTGAATCAGTTCTAGTTCTGCCCTAATAGGCTATTTAGCGAGGGTCACACCCTCAAAATTTCTGATCAGCTTCCCAATTAGCAAAGCCAGACTGCAATTACAAGTCCCCTTCTTACAATCACAGAATGGCAAAAGAGGAAAAGAAATCATGTCTCTAGCTGTGCTGTGTCCTTCGGGGAGAAGGTCCAAGGTACAGGCTTCATTTACAATGGAAAGTTAGCTCTGGCCTCCCCACATCCTGGGGACTGTGGCAGCAGAATCCCCACCCCCATGGGACTATAAGTATAAGCCCTCTGCTCTCCACCCCACCTCATGTTGGTGATCAGACCAGCCTGTGCAGCCTCTTTCGGATGTAGTGAAGGAACAGAGGATCCTGAAAAAGTATGGTGGACAGCTTAACTATAGTGGGTGTGGCCAAGTGCTACCATCTGCCTGCCCTGAGGTGGCCACAGTTAAGTAGCTGCATGGCGGTGATTGACTGGTGGGTCCTGAATTATGCAAGCAATGAAAGGAGGTCAGGATGTGAGGCGGGGTATGGGCGCGGGTCACCCACAGAGTGACGCAGATAAGGCCACTCTACATCGCAACAGACTCTCAGGAACTCGCTCTTATCAGATCAAATACAGACCACAGGAGCAGCAAACTCATCGGTGGCAGGGCACTGTTTAGCCGGCCCCATCCTGTCTGCCCCTGGCCGGAAGTAGAGCTGGGGCCCCTCTGGCAGAAGCAGCAACAGCAGAACACGGTCTTGAAGCCCTGGGGTAGCTCTGCCCCGTGTCCAGGGTGACCCTCCCCCTTGAGGTGACATCAAGAGCAGAGGAAGAAGCAGTCAACTACACAGAATGGTTGGAGGGGTCCTAGGTAGGGGCCTCCGGACCAGCTTCAGGGGGTCAATGAGCCCTGAAATCACAGGCAAAACCGGGGTGTACACACAGACATACTTTACCTGGAAAACGAGTCCACACTCTTCATGCAACTCTTAGAAGGATCCGTGACCACGACTCCCACCCCCCAACAACAAGAAGAACCAGTGTTCTAGGAAGGTCTTCCTTATAGCTAGCTGAGGGCAAGGCCCTGACAAAGCGGGACACAAGCTGGGAGTGGGATGCTGGTGCTGGCTATATACAAGAGAAGAGCCATCCAGCAAAGTGGGAAGGTGATGGCACCAAGGCCACCTTCAGACATTTTCTAGTTTGCCCAAAACCTGGTTCTACTGCCATTGGTGCCCTGGACATCAGGTCAAGAACATTCATCTCTGTTGGCCTTTCTGAAGGAACTCCTCTTCCCAACACTAGCCCTCAAGAAAGAACTATGGAAGAGCACGCAGCATCCCCCCCCCCCCCCCCCACAGAGACCACACACACACCACAAGCCAGGTCAACATTGTGGTTAAATGCTTTACTCTAGGGGTTGGGGGGCAGGGGTGCTACCTAGGGGTTAACAAGAAATAACCTGGAAGGCTAAATTTGATGCCAGCACCACAGCTCAATGTTTTTCTGGGAAAACCCCTGCTTTCTGGCACTGGGTCAGGCAGGAGTTAAAGGCTCCTCTCAGCTCCATGTAACCTGACCCTGTGGCAGCTGTGGGTTTCTGCATAACACCCACCCAGGCCTGCATCTCCCAAGAAGGGCTAAAAGGCATGCCCATCCTTTCTAAATGAGGCAGCCTCCAAAACTGAGAACTCTAAAAGCCCTCATCTGAGCTGCATTTATAAATCATGATTCAGCAGGAGATTGTATTCACTTTTCCCTAATCAAAAAAAAAAAAAAAAAAAAAAATCTCCAAAACCCTCTCAAACAGGAGAGGGTTTGGAATTTCACTAATAATGAGGTTCTCTGCTCCCCCTCTGAGTCTGTTCCTCCAAGCCTCCTGGAGAAAGACCTAATGAGCTCACAACAAGACCCGACAGGCAAGGGGAAGGCCCAAACCTCTGGCCGGCCTAGCCTCGGAGGCGGCCACATCTCTCACCACAAGGCAAGCACAAATTGCCCACAGCTGTGCTAGCAAAGCTTTGCTTAAAGCCCTGCTCCCTTCCTGCCCCCCCCCCCCAACCAGGTCATTATCTCCTCTCTCTAATCCGCTCAAACCCTGCCCTGCATCTTCTGCCTTTGTGCCCAGCTGTGTCTGCCAGACGCCCGCAGCCCCTGCAGCCGCCTCCACCTCCAAGCCCCCCCACCCCCCCAGCCAGCTGGGATGGCAGGCTGAACACAAGGGCTCCCAAAGCTCATTATGAAAAGGAGCCAGTGGTCACTCAGATCTGGGTCCCCCTACCGTGTATCAACCCCTGAGGGTGGGAGAATGTGGACAAGGAAGCAGAGATTCCCCAAGAGGCCTGAAGTGAGGGGTGCGTGGGGAAAGCAGGACTTCCGGAACCTTTGTGCTGGCTGGGCGCCACCTGGCTCTTCTCATTGGACAAAGAGTTCCTCTTTCTGGCGCGGCACTAAATCCCCCGGCCTTTTTTATCTCTGCTGCATCACAGGTCAGCACTGGTGCCTGCTCCAGGGAGGGGCCGCTAAAAGAAGCTAAATTCAGCAGCTATGTGTGGGCATCATCAACCAGCCCTCTGCCCCCCCCCCCCGCCACCCCTTCTCTGCCCCGTCTCTGCTCTGAAGGGGGGCTGATCTCCTACCATCCGCACTAACCGGATGGGGGATGGCCCATCAGCCCACCTGCCAGACCCTCCAGCAGTCATCTGACTGCTGAATGGTTCCCTGGCACAACTGAGTGTCTTCCCGGGGCTCTCTCAGCCTTCCCTCCAGGAATCCTGCCCAGGTGATTGATAATCCAGCATAGCCCCAACTCTTTCTGAGCTGCTCCTTTAGAACAAGACCCCTGGGGAGAATCTTTTAGAGTCACTAGGAGGTTTCGTAGTTGTTTTTGTGCTCCTTTTTGCCCCAATTTCGAAAAAGGTCATGCCCCACTCCTATCCCCACTACCAATACCTCGTTGGCAGGAGCTGGGAGCATCACTGATGTGTCCCAGAAGGAAGAGGCTTCAGGCTCAGCTCCAAGAACCTGCGAGCCACACTCCACCCAGCCCTGGTCAGCAGCAAAGTTCCAAAGGCAAACGTGAGGACAGGGGAGCACTTCACTGCCCACGGAATACCCCCAAATGTTAACGCCAGAAGAACTGGACATTTCTTGTTTAGATACTAAACCTATTTAGAGAACATGAATTCCCAGAGCTCCAGGAGAACATTACCTTCGAGATGTAGGTCAGCTGCAAAGATCCAACAGCTCCTGCCCCAATTGCCAGGTTCTGAAAGACAGACGTTTTTCATTTTGAGAAGGATGATGCTACGTGAGGCAGTGGAAACAGCGCTAAGAGACAGAAGACCAAGACTCTAGTCCTGGCTTTGCAACCCTGAGCAAGCCACTTACCCACATTCTTGAGCTCACTTTCCTCTCTAAAACAGTGATAATTCTTGCCATGTATATGTATACACTAATCTTATCCTTGGCCTTACTTACCACAGAGGGCCGTGTTCTAGGACAGTGGTGAAAAGTGTGAGCTCCACCATTTGACAGTGAATACGTTCCTGAACCACTAAGCCTCCACTTTCTTTTCTCTAAAAATAGAGATGATAATAGTACCTACCTCATAAGGCAGCCATACGGATGACCTAATACATTTAAGGGCACTTGGAGTTGTCCCTGGTACATAAATGACTCTCAACGAGTGTTAGCCATTATATTTTTTCTTTCCTGACTGCTCTGATCTCCGTGGTGGCTTGGTCCTGTTTCATGCCACTCTAAGTTCTTTTTGTAATAAACACGGTGCAGATTCACACAATACAGAAATTAGAAAATACAGCTGTTCGGTTTATTTTACAGGAGCATTACGAGTACCAACTGGAATGATGTCTGTAGACCATAAAACACTAAGTAAATGTTCTATTAAAACAGCAAGAAACTCACAAGCACCTTGTCGGGCAATATTCTATCTTGGCACAATCTCTTTGGCTTTCTAATTTCTCCACTGTTAGAAATGAAATAATGACGACACAGGGATGGTAGCATATCAAAGAAATGACCAAGATTAGAAATCACAGCTATGGAGTTTCTAATTTATAACGTGGAAAATTCACTCCCCCATGGACCTGAGACCCTGTCCACAGCTCCTGGTGACCTCTTAAACTGTTGCATAAGCCTCAAAGAATAACCCTGAAGTCCCCATTACCTGGGGTTATCTCAAAGCAATAAACAGAGATGAATCTTGGATAATGAGAATTTAGTGAATTTCCTAAAGGGTTAGCAGTGAAATGACCGGTCATTCCAGAAGACTGCCCTTAAGAAGTATCTTACATGGCAGGGAAGAGTCCTTCTAGGCCCAATTAACTAAATTAACACACATCACTTGAAGCAAATGCAAGATATGAAATTTTCTATTCAGGAAAAAAGGGATGGGGATAATACCACAGTGAAAGGATTCTCAGAGCCCTTAAATTTTAGAGTAAGAAATTCAGGAAGGATATCCCCCCTCTCCCTTTTACAAATGAGGCTATAAATCTAAAATGCTGCCTTGTGAGTCTCCAGATTAGCATTTCAAATATGGATGATCTGATTTACACATTTTTTTCAAATACACAGTGACAGCATTTTGTTTACTTTTAAGGAAACCTCTATTGGATAAAGAGAGATAGGTCCTGTGCCCCTAAATCAGAGTCCAAAAAGGAGCCACAGGACTCCAAAAGGCCGGTGAGGAACTGACACTGCCCCAAGGAGACCGTGAGTCACTCTGGATGGACACATGGAGCCACAGGCCTCTGCTGGACACAGAGCACCTGGCCCACTCCCAGCCCCCATTTGGCATTGGAGGAAAGTGAGGGGATTTGTGAGTGAGGGGATTTGTTCCACTTCACATAAGTGCTCAGATCTCCTGACTTCAACCCAATGCCCTAGAAGCAAGCAGCACGATAAAATTTGAAAAGCTTGAGTGGCTGGAATTCTGGCTGTGACATTATCGCCCTATGACTGCAGGCAAGTTTCTTTACCTATAAAATGGGGACGACAAACCCTGTTTCATAGGCTCATTGTGAGAACAGCATGAAAATGCAGAGGGAGAGCCCAGCACACGGCAGCTCCTCTCCCCGACCCACAAGGCTAATTACAAGATACACATGCCAAGTCTCAGAGCTGGTCTTGCACAACTCCCTCTCCTCACCCCAAACCACAGCCCGAAGGCCTCCAGAGGTATCTGGAATTATGAGAGATGAAGTGAGATCTGGGGAACCATTCGGGCACTAACCCACACGTAATGACAGATATGAGCTGATCAGATTTCAACTACTTCATCCCCCCCACCCTCTCCATTGCTCCCCCCTCCGCCCCCTGCCTCCTTCAGCTCTCCCGCTGCAGAAATACACAGCAGCAGTTCTCCAGGCCCAGCTACCTGAGGGCAGGGGTGTCTTCACCACCTTCACCCACAGCCTACCCCTCAGTCTGCTCCTAGGCTCACATGCACCTCCACTATGAGAAGCCAGGAAAATATGATGAGTGTCTGTAAATGCAGTTTCCCCCCATCTTCCTCCCCACCCAGGGGAAAATCAATGACAGGAGTAAACAGCCCCAAGATCACTGAGCCTTGATCCAGAGGGATGGCTCCGTGTCCACTCCAATTACTGGACCTAGGAGATTAATGGTGACAGCTCATTGCCAGGGTGGCAGCCCCAGGCAGACACTTCCTGGTCAAGGAAGAATGTGCCAACATGCCTGAGCTGAGGACTTCAGGCAGCCAGCTGTCAGGCCAGGGATGCCAGGAAACAGCACCTGGGGAGGGGCAGGGCATCAGAGCCTATGCAAGCTGCCTCTCCAGGCCACGAACTGTCTCTTCCAGGGAAAGGACAAGAGGACCCTGACTGCAGTCTGTCCCTCTCTTAATTCACGTACACCAATCCTTCTCCAACTTTGGTGCACATCAGAATCTCCTAGGGAGCTCGCCTGAAAAGGCCCAGGCTCAGGCCTCACCCAAAAAACACTGAATCAGAGTCAAGTGGAATGTGGTCAGAACATGCACTTTTTTAAATGTTCCCAAGTGATCCCTCCACAGGCCCAAGTTTGAGAACAACTGGCCTACATGACAAAATATAGCCCTTGATTCTGTATTGGAGTATATTTTCCTGTGAGTTTAAGTCTCTTCTTACTAGATTTTAAGCACATTGAGGACATGAGTGGAATCATATTCCTCTACAGAGCAGACTCCTCAACTTAAAACAAACAAACAAACAAACAAACAAACAAACACCATTTACATGGTGGGCAAGTTCCCAAACCAGTCCATAAAAGCCTGCTACACTCAGAGTGCCAAAGGCCTCCCATCCACCACTGGTGAATGACGTTTCTTTGGAATGACTTGTTAATGTTTTGAACTTGGCTGTCACTGAGTTTGCATTTCCCATGACCTTGGGTAGGGTTCCAGAGGGACAACAATAAGGGGCAGGGGGCATAAAAGGATTGAGTCCCAGCTACAAGAGGGTCAAGGGCTTGAGGAGAAGGACCAGAAGCATCAAGATGAGAACATCTAAGCAGATGCGGAATGGAGACAGGCTGATGGGAACACTACTATGTGAATCACCTGGGGATATATATATATTTATATTTGTGGGGGTTTTTTTATTGATTTTGAGGGGGGGGGGGTCAGAGGAGACAGGGAGAGAGAATCCCAAGCAGGCTCCATGCTGTCAACACAGTGTCCAACGTGAGACTCGATCCCATGAACCGTGAGATCATGACCTGAGCCAAAGTCAAGAGTTGAACGCTCAAACAGACTGATCCACCCAGGTGCCCCAACCTGGGGATGTTTTTAAACAAATACCCATGCCTCATCCTTAGTTTTAGCTGATCTGGGGTAGGGTCCAGGCACCTGTATGTTTCTCAAGCTCCCCACTGATTCCACGGTGCTGCCCGTTTTGAGGACCAATGCTGCACACACTGGCTGGTCCTGCTGACTGTGCGCTGGCAATGTAGCAGCTGGTGAGAGAAAGTCACGCCCAGTGGCAGTGCACAGGGTGACCCTGGCTGCTGCACCAGCAGTAAACAGGGAGGAAGGGAAGGGCGGGGCGGTGGGCAGGGAGACAGAAAGGGGATTCCAGTGCCACACGAGGCTGTCAGCAATTGTGTGTGAGGATGTCTGTTAAGTCAGGAGCATTCTAAATTTTCTGGAACAATGTAGGGCACAGGACAGGTTCCCATTAAATGGTGGACAGTTTTTGTTTTAAGTTTATTTATTTATTGAGAGAGAGAGAGACAGAAGGGATGGGGCAGAGAGAGAGACAGAGAGAGAGAATCCCAAGCAGGTTCTTTGCCATCAGCACAGAGCCCGACATGGGGCTCAAACCCATGAACCACGAGATCATGACCTGAGCTGAAATCAAGGGTTGGCTGCTTAACCAACTGAGCCATGCAGGCGCCCCGAATGACTGACAAGTTTTTATGACGATACTGCCAACACCTTGCTTTTTGCTCAAGTGTTCTGCCACCAAGGACCTCAAAGAAGCTCCCACTTCCCATGAGTGAAAAGCGTAGAGTTTATTCTTTTCCATTACCAAGGAAGGAGCAGACATGCCCACACAGAGATGTGACACACCTCCTATAGTAAGCCTGTTTTCCAGAAGCAACATTATTTCTTGTTGAAATAGAAAATTTTACCCGTGTGTCTCCTGCTGCCTTTCCCATCTTCTAATGAGAGTAAGAGGGAACACAGAAATGACCAACTATAGAGTCATAAACTCACAGCACAACAACACTAAGGTTCTGGTGATCCCTCATCATTCACCATATGAGTCCTCTAAGGCTCAAGGTGGGGAAATGACTTCCTCAACAAGCAGATAAAGGCAGAGCTTGTAACTCCCAACATCAATCTGATACTCTGGCAAAGCACAACTGGAGGAAGAAAAAAGGAAGCTGATGCATATGTAGAGTCTATTATGCACCAGGCCTGTCGCTAGGTACTCCTACACATTGCTTCATCCTAGCAATCCCATTTTACAGATGAAGATACTAAGGACTGAGCAGGTGAAGCAACTTGTTCAAGGTCACACATGCACTGAGTAGTCAGGCCAGTACGCAAACCCGACCCTTTCTGATTCTCCAATCTCATGCTCTTTCCTTTGTACCTTGCCACCTCCCGTGAGACAATCCTTCAAATGTACAAGGACCTGCTCATTATCTGAGAGTTGATTATCAATGAAAGGTAAATACAAGAGCAGGACCAGCAGGGTTACACCAAAAGAGGCCCTATATAGTTACCCAAGCTGGGCAGGGCAGGAACTGGTCAAACTGGCTCTTGGCTGCCAAACTCCAAAAGACTGGGGATTCAGAGTAGAAAGGGGGAAAGAGAGAGGCTAGCCATCTTACCTTCTCTCATATCCCTCAGTGGTGCCTAGCAGAACACATTAGGTGGTCAAAACCAGCTTGCTTGTTAACTAGTGGGAGAAGGAGGAAGGGAATGTATGTGGAAATCCCACAACTAGGCCCTGAACCAACATGGCTGCCCATGGGCTGAAACCACAATTCAAACCACCAGAAGCCAAGGCCAGACACAGACTCTCAGAAAAGAAAGACTTGCCTAGGAAGAGCCATGTGATGGGAACAGAGGGGAAAGCATAATTCCCTCTGCCCCACATTCCACAGCCCTCACCCTAGAATAAGAATAACCAAAAGGAAAGTAACCAAGCTATTCCCAGGGATTAGGTGATCCAGACAGTGGCTTGACCTGTTGCTCTGGTGTCAAATACATCTCCTCCCCTCCACTCTGCAGCTCCACTTCCTGATAACTAACTTGAGGAAGAGTGAAATGTCCATGGTTATTCTCCTTATTCTACAGTTCAAAATACGCATTTAATCTTTGCCTTCCAGAAAAGTCAACTCTGTATCATAAATTGCTGTGTTGGTATAATGCTTGCATTCTATTATCTGGATGCCTCTTTTTCACTGACACACATCAGCACCGGCTTCAGCCAGTGGCTGGACTTTATGATTTGTAAGTCTCCTGCCACCACATTCCCAGCCCCTTTATTTCCCTCCCCCACATCCTGGTGATAGTGACCAAAAGACATGCACCAAGGCCCGGGCTGTAGATAATCCCCTGGACACATTCAGATTCCAAGACTCCAACTACTGGCCACAAAAATGTTTCTAAAACTAAAACTTTAAACTCAATATGCCAACCCCCTTCAGGGTGCCTAGATAGTTCAGCTGGTTGAGGGTCCAACTCTTGATTTCGGCTAAGGCCATGATCTCATGTTTCAATGGGTTCAAGCCCCATATTGGGCTCTGCACTGACAGCGTGGAGCCTGCTTGTGATTCACTCTCCCCCCCACCCTCTCTACGTCTCCTGTGCTTGCTCTCTCTCTCTCAAATAAATAAAAACTTTAAAAAATTTTTTTAATTAAAAATAAAAAAAAAAGTAAGCCAACACCTTCACCCCTGTGCTCAAGGCAGCCCCCTCCACACATGCCTCAAATTCAAGAGTCATTTCCTCTCCAGCCTCGAACTGGCCCCGTACCCCACTGCCCCACATCTGCCCGCGGATCCACACTCTCTCCCAGTCAGCCTGGTCCTAAACCTCCGAATGCGCTCCTTCACCCTTCTGTCAGTCACCAAGCCTGTCATTTTCTTCCTTCACAGGGCCTCTGGATCTGTCCCTTCCTCCCTACTCACCTTGCACCACCACCACTGACATTCCAGGAAACCCTAGGAAAATGTCTCACTGTGAACAAGTAACATCTCAGTGACACTTCAGAGTTTATGCAAGCACTTTCACAAAAATTATTTAATCTTTACAGCAACTATGTCAGAGGGAGATATAATTAGTATCATTACCCCTACTTTACAGAGGAGGACAGGAGGCTCAAAAATGATTGGTGTTTCCCTAATTAAGGTATACCTCAAAGTGTTCTGTGCTCAGCTGATGTGAACTAAGAAAACGGGCTCAGAAGCAAAATCTAATAGGCAGCCCCCTCCCAAATATACAATTGCCCGCTTTGCCTTAGAGGCATTATTTGAATAAAAACAATAATAAAATGCCATTCTTTTGTATATAGTTTTATAAATACATAAACATAGATGTATATGATAGATATATTCAAACAAATATTGAAGACTGAAATCTAAAAGCAAAACATTAACAACAATATAACCAAAGACAAATTTTAAGAAAACTTAGAACAGTTTCTTCACGGCTTCACATGGGTAAAACCTCAGCTACATCTCTCAGCTTTCCTCTCTTTTAGTTGCTTGAACTTTAATAACATGTAGGGCTGGGGCGCCTGGGTGGCACAGTCGGTTAAGCGTCCGACTTCAGCCAGGTCACGATCTCGCGGTCCGTGAGTTCGAGCCCCGCATCAGGCTCTGGGCTGATGGCTCAGAGCCTGGAGCCTGTTTCTGATTCTGTGTCTCCCTCTCTCTCTGCCCCTTCCCCGTTCATGCTCTGTCTCTCTCTGTCCCAAAAATAAATAAATGTTGAAAAAAAAATTTAAAAAAAAAAATAACAAGTAGGGCTAACTATTAACACAATTTTCCCCAAGTGCCTCTTGGTTTTCACTTCTTTTTAATTTAGACAAAGTACCATCTTGTTATAAAGAAGAGGAGGATTGTTTTTTTAAAAACCACATGATTATACTCTAGTATTTTATGTTCATTCTCCAAAAGTCCATGCATAATTTTAATTCTAAAAACATTAATTAAATAGTAATGTTCCCTTAACAGAATTTGCATTTGGGTGAAAGTACAGATCTGTTGCTTGCAATCTTTTAGAATTTTTTTTCCCCAAAGGAATTCTGCATCCTCACTCTAACACAGTATGGACAAAAGCATGCCAGAAATTCTACTTAGCCCGTTAAATCATTTGTCTATGTGGAAAGTTAATACACATACCAATAACACAAAACCCATGAATGAAAAACACTTGGCTCAAACAACTGCTGAAGATCTGAAAATTATCATGATGCTTGTTTATACAGAGAGTATCTCTGGATAGACACACAAGAAACTGGTCATGTGGGCTGCCTCTGGCTAGGGAAAGACGTGGCTGGCACAGAGGACTGGAAGGGAGTAACCTGTCACTATATGTGAGCTGTCCTACATTGTGAATTTTGTACCATATGCATGCATTGGCTATTTTTTTTAAGTTCTCTTACCCGTTCTTGGCATTTTGACAGGGTAAAGCATGTGATGCAAAGATCTTTTAAATATTGTTGGATTTTAGCCAAATTTTGCTCAAGGAGGTTTCTGACAGAAAACACAATTTTAAAAAGTAGCAATTTTCACCTAGCCTTTAAGACAACACTATTGTCGGGGCGCCTAAGTGGCTCAGCCAGTTAAGCATCTAACTTCAGATCGTGATCCCGCAATTGGTGAGTTTGAGCCCCGCATTGGGCACTCTGTGTCAGCATAGAGCTCACCTCAGGTCCTCTGTACCCACCTCTCTCTGCCCCTACCCCACTCATTCTCCCTCTCTCTCTCTCTCTCTGTCAAAAATAAACATTAAAAAAAGAGACAACATTATTGCTCATTTATATGTTCTACATATTCCTACCACTGTTCTGTATTCTACTAATATATCCAAAAACCCAAAATAGTCAAATAACCATCTTTTTTGTCAACACGGGTGAAACTGCTTGCCACTTTCAATGGAAAGAACTTATTAAAAGTTCTTTAAAAAAAAAAAAAAAAAAAAGCAAAGGGCTTTCATTGAAGCCCCAGAGTTACCAGGAGAGATAACAATCTTTCTGAAGGTTATAATGATCCATAATTCATATCACGGCCTTTGCAAAGTAAAAGCATCTGAGTATTTTTCTGTCAAGAGAGAAAATACACTTCGCAGAGTACATTTGACAAGAACAACCATCTAGTACAACAGTATTTTCATGCTTCTGTTTATCCTTTGTTCAGGGCTATATAATTACGTCTTGCAATTACTTAGGCAAGTGGGCATCACGAGGGTGGAACATAAGCGTTGCTGTGCAACTAAAATATAGTTAGTCACTCTGTAGGTCACTGTAATAAAGTAGAGCAGCCCAATTAAGGTATTTCCTCTCCTCTCTCATGATAGACACCAACATTAAATTAAAATACACGCGCTCACTCCATAATATCATGGTGACGTTTCAGGGAGATCCAGCCAATGTTTGTTTCCGTTCAAAAATTATTTGTGTACTTAGTATTATCAGCGTATCGATTTTTAAATGCATTAGCCAAATCTGTGGCCATAACCAAAAATACTGAAACTTTCTATTTATAGGGGTGCTTTTTAGCAAATGGGTTTCATCCCATATCGGTCTGGTGTCACCACTGCCTGTATTAAAAACTTTACCACATTGAATCCAAATTCTGTCAGACATCTGGGGCTGTACTGGGCCCATGCATGCTGACACCTAGCGTACCCCTGCCATTCATCCCGTGAGCAGACACGGCTGCTGTGCACACGATGGCCGGCACCTGCAGCTCTGTTTCCGAGGGCAGCCTTCAGGCCTCTGGAGCTGTTTTGCCCACACTGGTAGAGCCAAAACCAGTGACTGTCCAGTGTGGCATGCAAAAGCCCATGTCTCTCAGAGAACTCTGAGGCCTAACCCACAGCGAGCCCCCCTGCAGCATCAGGCTGAGGCCTACCCTTTGCCAACTTCTTGGAAGACCTTTGTCTGGCTTCCTCTGCTTCCCTGTCCTGCTTCCCAGCTCTCTTGACAGCTTCCAGAAGAACATTTCCTTAAGAAAGAACTTGGCACAAATCCTTGTCTTGGTGCCTGACTCCTGGTCTTGGGGTCTCACTCTAACCAGGTGAGGTCACCTTCCTCCTTGGGACAGCCTCTGTCCCCAAATGACTGCTGTTTCCCTCACATAGAGTACCTTCCTCTTCCCCTTTGGCTCTGCTTAGGATAGAGTGCATAACAATCAAATGAGAGGGGTGCCTGGGTGGCTCAGTCAGTTAAGCGTCCGACCTCAGCTCAGGTCATGATCTCACGGTTCCTGAGTTTGAGGGTCACTGCTATCAGCCTGTCAGTGCACAGCCCGCTTCACATCCCTTGTCCCTTCTCCCTCCCCCACTTGCACTCTCCCAAAAATAAATAAATATTGAAAAAAAACCCTATCAAATGAAATAGCGTAAGTGAAAACACTTCAAAACCTATAAAATGCCCTGCAAATGGGAATCACTTGTGGTAATAATTCATCTCACCCATCCTTCCATATCTGGATCTAGCACCACCCCCCTCCACGAAGGTGGGGGTCCCACTCTCCCTGCCACATTTTTTTTAGTCGTCCACCTCCTCACCGACAGTGTAAGCTCCATGAAGGAAAAGATGCGGTCTATGCACTGCTGGAGCCTCAGCATCCACAGTGGCGTATAGTGCACAGGGCATGTTTAGCAAACCTGTGTTAAGTTGTGTTGCTAAACTCCAGTAGCTCACTCTACTCTTCTCCCTTCAGGAAACGAAGGGCTGACAGCCATGTTAGAGATCATCTAGAGTACCTACAGCCCAGTGAGCACAGATACCTCACCTAATGTACAAAACCACTCAGTGGCAGAGCCAGAATCTGATCCTTCATCTCGCCTCCCAGACCTGAGAACTTCCCATGTGAGACTCCACCTTGAGGCCCTACACCTTCCCTGGATGGGCAGACACACCAGAAAACTGCACCCCCTTCCCCTTCAGCCAACCTACTGGCATCTGGGCCATTCAGCTTAACACTGTGCCATCTTGTTATAAAGCTGCGCTGAGATTTTTAGCGCCACAGTTGTGTGTGATGTTTTCATCTCTCCAGCTAAACCTGAAGCTTCCCAGTGGCAAAGACTTCACTGAATTCAGCTCCCACCTCATCTCCAGGACCTTGCACAGGGCTGAGCACAGACATCAGTGGGAGGAAGCGGATGCAGGTGAAGAAAGCAGGCACTGGAGCGTCTATACCCGGCTCCAACTCCAGCTCTACATTTTAACACCTGTGTGACTCTGAACAAAGTTGCCAAACTTCCTGCTCCTCGTCCAGAGTGATAACAGTCCCTGAGTCCCAGGATTATTAGGAGGACGTAATGAGATAATGTATGTAAAACATTTCACGCTCAGTAAGCATAAGCAGCAGGTAACAGTAAGCAGCAGCAGTAGGAAAAACAGGCTCCGTAACCACCAACTACCAAGTGGCTTCAACAGGCAAAGATCAGAGACATGGGTTGAAAGAATCCCCTGCTTATTAGTGCCTATTAACTAAGATACCATATCAGGCGTCTCTGTTGCCCTATAAAAATAAGATAGTGAGTGACCGAACGCAGTTCCATGTCTCTCTCCTCAGGGGCAGAGCACCCCCTCCACCCACCCCCTCCGTTTGCTCCTGGGGATCATCTCCAATTCACCCTCCTCCTGACTTCCAGCACTCTGCTTTGTCCGCCTCTGCAGAGTTTCCACTCAGTTTAGGCCCAAGGGAAGCCCAACCCCAGGAGAGCAGTGTTGGGCACTCTGCATTTCACAAAGGCCTCCCTTTGGACAGACTCTTCACTTGGCCCTCTTTGGTCTGTTCATCCATTCATTGAGCACACACCTTTACTGAATGCTGGACACTATGGATCAAAACCTAAGCCAGATGAGCTCCCTACCCTAGAGGACCTCCCAGCCCTGAGCGTCCTCTGGCTTCTCTTTCTTCATCAGAGACTGCCTCTAAAGCTTTCCTTCCTCCTAAGCAACATTACAATGATGGTCTCATTATCAGCAATAAAGGCAGAAGAACTGGAGTCAGACTTCCAGGGCTGGAATCTTGGCTCTGAAACTCTTCACTATGTAGCCATGGGCAAATTCTTCTCCTCTCTGCCTCACCCACCTCACCTTTACAGTAAGGACAATAATACCTATCAATTAGACTTGTCAGAATAAAATGAAAACCCCATGAAGTCTTTAGAACAGTTCTTGCCACACAGTAATAAATGTTCACTAATACTATTTTACAACTTATAAAAATATCCACTCTCAAATCTAGAATGGCTATTTGGCCATTAACACAATGATGAGCTAAGTGAACAGCTGAAGGAGGAAAATGTTCTAAACTATTGTTCTGAACTATGTCAACAGCAAGACTCTGCTTTTTTAGGCATATGCCAGGCCAGCTGAAATCTCTGCTTCCAGGGAAACTGTAAAGACTCCCCAGCAGTGACCACAAGTTCTATTTGGTAACTCAAACTCAAAGAAGGCTCTAGCACAAAGTGCAGCTGAGAGCTCAGTCAGCAGGGAAGTGCAAGAGGCTGCCCTTGGCAGACGAGGGCTGACCCCAGAGGTCCTAGTAAGGCGGCCCAGGGCAGAGCATTCAAGGTTAGTGTGGGTTCTGGAACCAAGGAACAGTAAAATCAGTGGGCAGGACAGAGCAAGGGAAATCCTGACAACTGGCAACATTTGAAACCTGAGATGGTAACAATGTGGCCCTGAGTGATCTGTCACTGACAGCAAGGCTCTCAGTCTGTGGTCCAGGATATGAAGGAGGATCCAGCTCTCAGGGGCGGTAGCTGGCAACAGTTAAGTCAGGATTCCCCAAGCAAATGAATCTGCATTAAGAACAGTCTTAGCAGGAAGCATGGCGGTAAGCAGGTAGGTCAGGATAAAAATACTTTTGAATTACCTTAGCTAATATGATAGGTGAGTCAGAGAAGGTACACAGAGGGAGAAAAAGAGAAAGGGAATGATAAGACCCAGAGACCATGAGTCACCCTTAGCTCACCCCTGGCATGCCAGGGGCCAAGTCAACCAGCAACAAAGATTTGATCCCAAGCTCCTCCAACAATGCCACTTCCTTTTGCAGTGGCTCTGTTGACCCAGCTAGGGGCACCTGTACAGGGCAAAGGCAAGGAAAATGATAGAGTAGGGCCAGAAGGCAAACCTAACACAAAAACACTATAAGAGGCAAGCATTCCAGGCTAAGTCAAGGATGTAAGTGTTCATAGGGTTCATTCTGCACACTCAGCATTTTCAATGAAAGTGATCAACAAAAGGTTATCAGGAATGAGAGGTGACACACGGGGCACAGTTCTATTTAGGGGTTAAGTTTTTTCTGGAGGAGGTGACTAGCAGCAGCTAACCAGAGTATGTTTTCTGTATCTATAGCATGTTCTCTCGCCATCAAATCCAGAGGGCAAATGCCAAAGGCCTCTAGAGGGTTAGTCCCTGGATAATAACCTAGAGATTCACAGTAATCTTTTTCCACTGCACATCTTAAAGCACATATCCATCCCCTAACATTCAGACTTTCCCCTTCCCAAGTCTCTAAACCAGAGCCAGATCTCAGCCCCACACTCCTCCCTGCCACAACATGGCTGTGACTCATGAACTTGACATTCAGGGGCCATGCCAACCTTTGGGGACTCATTCCACCAAACTTCCATTGCTCCAGGGCAATGGGAAGGAAAGACCCAACAGCACTCATAGCATCAGAAATAAAAAGACTTGAGACTTTTTCTCATACCAGTGACAACACCAGGGGCTCCCAAGCCCAGCAATTAAAAGTAGGGGACACTGGGGCGCCTGGGTGGCGCAGTCGGTTAAGCGTCCGACTTCAGCCAGGTCACGATCTCGCGGTCCATGAGTTCGAGCCCCGTGTTGGGCTCTGGGCTGATGGCTCGGAGCCTGGAGCCTGTTTCCGATTCTGTGTCTCCCTCTCTCTCTGCCCCTCCCCTGTTCATGCTCTGTCTCTCTCTGTCCCAAAAATAAATAAAAAAAACGTTGAAAAAAAAATTAAAAAAAAAAAAAAGTAGGGGACACTATCTTTGTGTCTCACTGCCACAAAATGCTAGGCAGGTCACCTAAGTGTGGCCATGTCCTCGATGAAGTCAATTCCAATGTCTGAGACTCAGTTTCTCATCTGTTACCATCAAGAAGCAAAACTAAGTGACCACCAAGGTCACCTCCCACCCAGGATTCTACAACTCCCTGATGCAAGAGACCAAAGAAGTCCAACGTTTGTTGAGCTCAGGGAACCAGGCCACACTCCCTGCCAGGGAGGGGCCCCAGACTGGAAGAGCAGGAGTGGCCATGAGGCCACAGTCACAACAAGGGAAGTGAAAGAAAGCAAGCCATGCCTTGGAGCCTGGAACAAGCCGGGCCGGCCTCTGCTGAACTTCTGAAGTTTTACATTCCTGAGCATAAGAAAAGATACCAGATCCCCAGAATCAGGACAAATGAGCTTCTTTTTCCTCAAACTAGTATCTGGGATGGCTGTGTGTGTGTGTGTGTGTGTGTGTGTGTGCGCGCGTGTGTTGTGGGGAGTTTCACTCCTTACTGACCACCAGTGTGATGCTGCCCACAAGAGATGAAGTGCTTGCACCTAATCCCATGCATATTCCTCCCAAGCAGTGACAGGCAGCCAGCCACCTTCCCATGCAGCCTCTCACCTGGGGGTTGTCCATGTACCAGAGAAGGCAGTTGGCCTGGGTGTCCAGAATAAAGTACCTCCGCAGAAACTTGCCGCTGTTCTCATTCTCCTCGATGTCCAGAAACCCACAGATTCGGTTCTGTCGATCCACATAAGGCATTCCTGGGCTCTGCTCACATCACCCTGCATGGCAGGAAGAAGGGAGGTGCTGATGAGGAGGGTGAAGGGTACCCTGCCTCAGGACCTGGAGGACCTTCACTCTGGCTTGACTCACCTCTGTAAAAAGGTAGGCTTCTACATATCAGCCCTTTTCCCCAGAGCAAATGTTCCACCCCAACCAGACCCTGGAAACCTCTATTAATTCTGTTCCATAAGCAGCCATCAAAATTCATTAACATGTACTCAACTAAGTGTCCTGAGGGCCCACTGTGTGCCGAGCAGAGTCTTAGGCAACTTTACACATAAAAAGAGGATATAAGCCTAGACTTCGGGTCAGGGGCCTGGGTTCAAATTCCAGTTTTAGCTATTTATGAATTGTGTGACTACAAACTATTTAATCTTTCTGCACCTCAGTTTCTGCACCTGTAAAATGGGGATAATAGTGGTACCTACACCTCATAAGATTTTGGTGAGAATTAAGTACCCCATGCATATCAAGCATTTTACAAACACTAGGCATTATGATGACCCTTTACAAAGGCCTTGTAAAGTAGGTCATAACCCAATTTTATACACAATGAAACTCAGAAAGGATTTAAGCTCCAATTCAAATACCTGCATAAAACTTTGCCAGGAATGCAGCCACAAAGAGCAAACCCTCCAGCTCCAGGAAGGTACTAAGGAATTAAATCTGAGGGGCTCATGGGGCCTTGTGGCAGGGCCACATCCCTCAGCCCTAGCTTCACTTACTTCACTCTGCTGTTCCCCAAAGGCCACTTATGACTGAAAGAATGAGGAATCAGAAGAAGGCTCCAACCAATGAACACGGTCACAGACTCCAACAAGGCCTCTGATGATAGGAGACAAGCTTTGCCTTCAAGCCGGACTCCGTTCTCCTCATGATTTCCTTCTGACTCTCCAAAGAGCCAAACAAAAGGGCAGGAGCTCTCTTCTCCTCCCCAAAGAGGATGAGTGCCTTCCAACAAGCAGCTACACCCAACCCGGATGCACAGGTGGAACACAAGAGCCAGAAAACGCCATGTGACATTCTGACTTTCAAGAACAAACACCACCCACCACTGGGTCCCGCTTGGCTCTGACAAGCAAACCTCACTATGACCCAAGCCCACCAGGGCCCTAAGCAAAGTGGTGAGCTGGCTGGCTTACGGCCATGCCTGCACCACAACACTGGATCAGCAAGTAAGCCACCAAGATGCTGCACCCATAGTAGTGCAGGCCCAGGGTAGGCCAGTCCCACATTCCCACAAGATCAGGCTCATTCGAAGGGTAGCTACTGGCAGTGTGGTCTGCTCTCCCTCCCACCCCCACAGGGGGCCCTGCAGTGTGGAGAGGCTGCCCCAAGAAGAAAGTGCCTCCCCCCTCCCCCGACACACACAAGGACACCAATGAACAGTAAATCCTTGATTGCGGGTTAAGATCAGCCCAGATTCCCAATGGGGACAGATGACAGGGGACCCAACGGCCACTTGATGGGTAATGATGGGGGACAAAAGAGTACAGCAGGCAGAGAAACAAGAAAAAGATGAAGCAGCACAGCTAAAAGGGAAGAAAAGGAAAAGTAAAAGGGAAGGTGAGAAGATAAAAAAGTGGAAAGACGGGGTTTTAAAAGATGGTGGAGGAGAAGGAAGTACAGCAGAAGTGGAGGAAGTGGAAACAGCATCACGTCTGTCACAGGTGCCTGCAGCCAGACCCCTGCTTCCCGGCGCTTTCCCGAGCTGAGCGTCCACCCCGGCTCCCATTTCACAGTGGGGCGAGCGTGAGGTCAGGAAAGGGGAAGAGATGGGCTTGAGCCAAGAGTCAGGAACAAGCACCATAGGAGGAATTTCAAGTCTTCTAGCAAACGCTGAGTTAAAGACGGGAGGCGGTGTTGGTTGGGAAGGAGCACACCCCTGAGACAGGATGCAGTTCCCCACCCCCCAGAGAATTGGGAAAATCGGAGTCCCACGCAGAAAGGCTAGGATGACCCAAGCATCCCATGCATAGTCCCATGCACAGCTCCCTGGGGGAGCTCACCCAACCCCCAGGAAAACTCGGTAAATTCCCTTGGTGGCAGCCTAGCCACAGAGATAGAATTTCCAGGGGCGGGGGGGGGGGTGGTCAGGACTATTGCCACTCCTGGAACATCTCTAAGAGAAAGCTTATAAACTGCAGTGGGATAACCAAGCCGACTGTCTCTAGCCCCAGTTGGTAAGCACAGCATCCAACTTCATGCTGGCTTTCAAATGTTCCCTTTTCAGCCTACAGGATTCATCAGTGCCAGTCTTTTTCTCAGGTCACAGGCTAGGGAAGGCACTCTTTCTACAATCCTCCAACGGTCTACTTTTGTTGAGGGGCTTCCCATTGACATGATCCATGAGCGGGAGAGGATCCTCATGTGCCAAAAGAAGGATAACAAAAAGGATTCTGGTTATGTCTCCTGGCTATGGTTTTATCGCCAGAAAAAAAAGCTGCTCAGATGTCCTGGGAAGCAGCTGAGTCATGGAGCTCATCGAGAGTGTGGGTGGTGAGGAGAAAGGATGGGCTGGAGGAGAAGCAAGCATCATGTGTAAACGTTGTTATGACTAGCCGACCCACACAGAGGCAACGCACTCACAAGATGGCGCACCAGACACAAACCTGAGGTCCTAACCCCCCAGTCCTCTGTCAGTTCATTCTGACCCCATTTGTGAATCCTTTGTCAGAACAGCGGCTAAGGTTTGGTACAGGGAGTCTGCAGCTCCCAAACCCCCAGTCCCCTCTCCCTACTCTTCAACCTGCCACCACCATCTTGCAAGTCCCCTTGGCTCCTCCTCTTTTTCCTGGAAAGCGCCCCCCCCCCCAGTAGAGTGATCTCAGCCACCCCAAGAGCAGCCACAACAAGTGGGCACTGAGGGGAGAAACGGAAGTGCTACTAATTGATTCATGAGGGGAGAAAAACACCCTGATGCACATGTACACACAGTCACCCCAAATTCCCCTCCTAAGACCAAGGCAAAGCTTTGTAATGTTCTCTCTCACAACATTTCTCCAATTATATGGTTTTAGCCCATTTTGTGACTCTCTAAAATCACTTGCTATCTTAAATTTCATTTGAATCCAAATTCTCTGGTGTAAACCTACAGGTGGGGGTAGTTTTAGAGGGTGCTTTATCCCAGTAGTTACCCCCAACCCATGTCCTGGGCCCCACACCCTGACAATGACTCTCTCCCCACCTCCTGGGACAACATGCCAAATGTTCTTGCTGGGGTGCAGCACCAGATACCCCTGCCCCGGACTAGCCCTAGTAGCATAATGAAGCCTTTGCTCTAGTAGCATAATGAAACCTAGTACCTTCTGAGCCTTCACAACACAATGGTGACAAAAAGTATAGAATATTTGTAGAGGAAGGGACCTCAATTCCACTCCACTCAGTAGCCTCTTTCCAAAGCACGTCAAACCTTCCTAGAATTTTCCAATTTTTGGTGCAAAACTCAGAGCATAACAATGCTGGAATTTAAAAAAATTCACTCTGGCCAACCATTTTCACTTTTGCAAGCTTTTTCATGCCCCTATCCGCATAATTGGCCTTTTAAAATTTTTAAATTACATCATAAACATGTTCCATGTTGCTACATAGTCTTTATAACAATTGCCTTTAATGGTTGCATAACATTACTGAACTGCATTTACTATAATTTACTTAACCATTTCTCTAGGATCAGACAGATTATACTCAATTTTTCATTATATAAATAATGTTAAAATTCTTATTTTCATGCTTTCTTTCTCCTTTTACATGGACACAGCATACATAATTTCCAAGCAATAATAGGACTAGGTCATAGGTAATGATCTTTTAAAATTCTTGAGACCTATTACAAAGTTACTTCCTAAAAATATTTTCTGTTTACATAACAGTCAGCAATATATCGTTAGCATCTCTAGAATTGTATATACATTGGACGTTCTCATTTTAAACTGTTGCTAGTTTTAAATATATAATGATGCCTAGTGAGGCTGAACATTTTTTTCACGTTTGCTTCCTGCTTCATCTTCCTTCCTAGACTTTGTTAAATGCAAATCAAAATTATGTGTACATACAATAGTGTGTTCTCTGTCTCTCTCACACTCTCACACACACACACACACACACACACACACACACAATCAAACCAAGTCAAAACATGCCCTCCCATAATCCAAATAACTGAATAATGCATTTTAATGCCTGGGTGGCTCAGTTGGTTAAGCATCAGACTCTTGATTTTGTCTCAGGTCATGGTCTCACAGTTCATGAGTTCAAGCCCTGCATCAGGCTCAGCGCTGACAGTGCAGAGCCTACTTGGGATTCTCACTCTACCTCTCTCTCTGCCCTTCCCCCACCCAAAGTAAATAAATGTTTTTTTAAAAAAAGAGGAAAATTTTATATGATCCAGATTTCTTCAGTATACAAGTTCCTAAGTATGCACTGCACTTGAAAATATGTTAAGTATTTAATTTGTGGTAAAAGTGAGACTGAGCAAAAAGTGAACTGCATGGAGTTACCCATTGATCAGCAACAGAAAATGGGTTAATGTCAATTAAATCAAGATTGCTGGCCAACATTTGCAGTTGACCAAATGAAGCTCATTAGAAGATTCAAGTGCCTTCTGCCTTTAGATGAGGTGAAGGGCACTGGGAGATATCTGTCTAAAATATCTCCTTGACTGACCATTTCAATGTCTTACTTTCCATTACTGGAGAATGTTTAATCCAAGAATAAAACTGTCCCCTACGAATTGAGGCAACTGACATCTTTATCAGGCTGATTAAAATAAGAGACAGCTGTGACCAACACCCTAAGGAAAAAGAACACACACCAATGGGAGACAGAAGCACTAGCGGGTTAAGAATGTAAAGAGAAGATTGCTGCTGGAAACAAACGTCATCTACTTGAAAAGATTTCTTAGGGCTCTTACACACCCAGGACAAGAGCATGAACTTTCGTGGAAGGCCATTTGGCAATATATAACAAAAGAGCTAAATATGTTCAGACCCTTTGACCCAGTGATTCTACTTCTAGGATTGGATCCAAATAAATAAAGATGCAAATAAAGATTAAAATTTGGGGGCACCTGGTGGCTCAGTCAGTTAAGTGTCTGGCTTTGGCTCAGGTCATGATCTCATGGTTCATGAGTTCGAGCCCCTTATTGGGCTCTGTGCTGACAGCTCAGAGCCTGGAGGCTGCTTTGGATTCTGTGTCTCCCTCTCTCTCTGCACCCCCCACCCTGCTCACTCTGTCTCTCAAAAATAAACATTTTTTTAAAATTTTTTAAATAAAAAAATAAACATTAAAAAAAGATTAAAATATTTAAAATGACAGCTGTAATAGAATTTCTAATAACAAGTTGAAAATGCCCTGAATGTCCCAATGATTAGGGGATAATTAAATTAGGGGAATTCACATAAGGAAATGTTGCAGAATCATTAAAAAAAACTATGCTTCCAAAGAATTTTAAATAAATCAGGGAGAAACTCATTATACCATAAATTTTTTAAATATATAATATGACTTCGAATATCATCTCGGGTTTGAGTTTCATGAGTTTCATGAGTTTGAGTCCCACGCTGTCGGGACACAGCCTGCTTGAGATTCTCCCTCTCTCTCTGCACCTCCCCTGCTCACACTCTCTCTGTCTCTCTCAAACTAAATAAATAAACTTGGGGGGAAAAAAGAATATGATCTCGATCCCCTAAATATTATTTTTGTATTTCTATATTTGGATAGAAAAAGACTGACATATAGACATCAAAATATTGGCAGTTCTTATCTATGGGTTATGAGTGAATTTTATTTACTTCTGTGTATTTTCCAAATCTTCCAAATATTCTACCGGGAATGTGTGCTCCCCTTTATTCAGCAGGTGGGAAAGCTATTTAACTGCACACACACCCTGACCCGAGTGTATAAATTTTGAAGCTGAGAATAAACTTGTCAAGTCTCCAGATTCCACAAACAAACAAAACCTTGCCTCAATTATAGCTTTCTTGGGACCTTTTGGTGTTTCAAAGTCTTTTTTCTTTTTTTTTTTTTTTTTTTTTTAAAGTAAGCTCTACACCCAACATGGGGCTTAAACTCATGACTCTGAGATCAAGAGTCACACCAACCAAGCCATCCAGGTGCCCCAAAGTATTAAATCTCATAAAGCACTATGCATCACAATTGCCCAAGAGCCAGGTACCTACCCAGAGGGCTTTGGCACTCTCCAAACTAGCTGGGTTTGGGTTTCTTACCTACTATTGCAACATCCTCTTAGAGAGGCTCATTCTTTCCCCTGCAGGTTTGGTTCCTTACTCTCTGGTCTCCATAAGAGAAGCCCCTGTCCTTAAGGCCAACTCAGTATTCACACCCACATGAGTAACTATATTCCTCTACTGCTATAGCACCTAAGCCACACCATGCCCAGTGCTCTGGGAAAATGAAGAAGGAATCCTAACAAAGACCCCTAGTGGAATTTTCCTTCTTGAAACTTAGAAGACAGGGCTGACATTTTTTAAATAAATGGCTAAATAGATGAATGAAGAGATGGATAAATAGATTTATGTTTAAAAGAAAAGCTATAGGGGTGCCTGGGTGGCTTAGTCAGTTAAGCATCTGACTCTTGATTTCAACTCAGGTTGGTGAGACTGAGCCCCACACACCAGGCTCCGCACTATCAGCAGTGAACCTGCTTGAGATTCTCTCTCCCACTCTCTCTGCCCCTTCCCCAATCTCTCTCTCAAATAAATAGATTAATTAAAAAAAAAACTTTAAAAAAAGCTATAGAGCTATCACATCATTAAAGCTGTAATTTGCTCTACTGGATGTCTTATTTTTAAGATCGCTAGTGCAATTTGGAGATACAGGAAAAAACAGAGTGAAGTAAGGGAGATTCATCTGCTTGACCATCCTGACACTTTCGAAGCACATAAAAAGGGACAGAAAGTGATAATAGAGATAAAAACCTCAAATAGTATTGTCCCCATTATGAAACGACCTCTGACAGTTCAAATATGAAAAAAAAAAAAAACATCACTTTATTTTACAAATTTGGAGATTTTTTTTCACATCACTTTGCATTGGCAGCACAGGGAAATTTCAGGGATTTTGCTCCCGAGAAAGTCAGGATGGTGTTTCTCAACATGTGGTGGGGCATATGCAGAACATCTCTTGTCTGATTACCCTGCTAGGTTGGAAGGTGGAGACAGCAGCGTCCCGGTGAGTGAGAGGGATACCAACAGGCAATTGCTAAACTCGACAGGAGAAAGTTTATCGGGAAATGACATCAGAGGTCTCAGGGGACTGTAATACAGCAGACAGGAACCAGAGTGAGGAGGTTATGATCAGTCACTCCACTATCGCTAGAACGCGCATGGGCCATCATCAGTACAGAGCTCACCTGTGTTTAAATCTGCAGCACAGGTAAGTGTGTCCTGTGCAGCTTCACCAATGCCAAGGGCAGGGTAAAAACCACGATAACAGCAAGACACAAGCGGGGCTGTTTCATCCTTGGGAATGGACCAAAAATTATAACTTAGGAAGTGTGGGAGCATCTATCTCCTCTTGTTAACTATCACTGCATTTTGAATGTATCCTAAGAACAAATTCCAAATAGTCTGAAGGCAGGAGAGTCATGTGAGAGAGCAGGGAATGTACTGAGAGCATGTTCCCAACAGAAGTGCGAAGTGAAAAAAGCAAACATCCACAGCAACAGAGGAGTAAGAAAACGTGCCCACGTGACACAGATAGCCCAAACCCTCCTGGACCCTATAACTTTAAGGGGAGAGCCAAAGACACTCAAGAAGGAATTTTTAAGGGGGAAATTTTCAGGGAAAAGGCTGGAGAAACTGAACATTGATACACCGCAATCAAGATGCCAAAAGCAACAAAAACATTTTAAACAGTCATGACGTTTTTTAACAGCAACTTCATCTACGGTCAGAGAAAATGTGGCCGTTGCAGCCAGGAGGAAACGAAGGCCTTCCCGTGGCCCAAGGCTCCACCAGAGATCTCAGGCACAGGTAGGTGAGCAGCCACACCTGGTTTATAAGTTAGCCAATAAAAACGGAGATCTCCAACTTTCAGAAGTGTGGCAGTCCCCTCCCCCACCCACTTAGAAGACACAATTATTTCAGTTTTCACTGCAGGGTTTCCTAACAGGAATCGGGAGCTGAAATCTTCATTTAAAACTTGACCCGCTAAAACACAGGCAGTAGAAAAATGAAAAGGCAACATCATTACTTCTGTCTACTAGCCTTTTTGCAAAGTGCCAGGGGAAACTGTAAATGGCCTCAGCCTGTCTAAAGAGAAGGTGGGGAGGAGGAGGGACTGGGTGTGGCTAAGAGGATGTGCAGGTGACAACGACCAGTACGAGTGCATTTGACTAAACTCTTGCACGAAGGTGACCATTAAAAAGGGCATGCTGATTTCAGTTGTACATCAATGTGGGAGAGTGAAGTGAAAGAGCACGTATTTTAGAGTCAGACAGACTCCACTGAACTCTTCTCCTCATCTGCAAAATGGAGAGAATCGCTTTACCTACTTCAAAGGTGGCCGTGAGGATTAAATAAAATAATGCGTGAAAGTGCTTAACAGGAGTTCTGGTAAAGAGTAAGCACTGCTTAAATGTTGTTATGATGCGTGTGCATGTGTGTGAAGTGCCTGACAAGTAGTATACGGTTACCATTACTACCGCAGAGCTGCTTATTACAGGGCAGGCAGCTGCACGGGCCGTCTCTACCCCTCCAGTATCAACAAGCAAATGTCAAGAGAAAGGGATCCCCCTCAAAGAAAGGCATAAACCTCCCTTACTGTTCCCTCTACTCCAAGAACCATCGTAGTTTACATCTCTAAAATTCTTCAGGAGAATTTAAAGAAACAATCCAAGAGATCCACAGACTCCATCTTGGCCAGGCTACCCTGAAAGTTAACAACCCAAGCCCGCGAAGATCAGGTTCCAGGGAAGGGACTCCACCCTGCCTCCCCACTCCGCCTACAGAAGCATCACAAGGGGGGAGAGAGAGCCCCTTTGCAAGTAGATGGCCAAATTTAAGTCCTAGCTGATGGGGCAGTGAATCCTGGCCTTTGCCCTTTAACTACAGTGTTTCTCAAGAGTGTAAGGACAAGTGGACCTAGCTTCCCACCCTCTTTATCTCAGCTGCCAGCCTCTGTGGCAGAAAGGCACACCACAAGCCCAACGCTGAAAGCCTTTTGCCCACACTGGGCAGTGTTAGGAGCTCCTGCCTCAGCAGGCTGTGACCTCCACAGTGAAAGAGCTCGATTCAGCTTTTAATCCTCTCCAGTCACTTCAGTCAACAGAGAAGGGGCTTTCACAAAGGAGATAAAGTATAAAGCCTAAAAGGTTGGATGGGCTTCACAGCAGGGGCCAGGGGAGGGGAGAGGGGAGCAACCCAAGATTCGGAATAAAGGTCAATGGAGTCTTCCAGTTATGGTCCCGCTGCACCCGCTCCTGGAACAGGAAGGAAGGGACCCCATCCCTCCCACCTCTCAGCAGCCCTATCTCCCCACCCTGTCCCATTCCCTGGCTCAGTGATGGGCTTATACTGGGCAGGGCTAGGATTCTCCTCTCCCCATAGGCTGTCACACTACAATATTTGCTCTGCTTCCTTCCTTTCCAAAGCCTAACAGATTAGATTGCAGGAGTCCTATCCAACTCACTAAGACAGATGGAAAACTGAAAGTAAGGCGACCGAGACTGCTCACAGTAGGAAGACAGAAGAGGTGGGGAAGTCCAGTGTACCAGCACCCGGACGCTCTTTTCCAAGCCCAGGACTACATGGGCCAGAATAAGCCACAGTAACTTCAGTGAATCAGAAGTATTTACTGCACTGTGGCGCACAGCAAGATCCAACTTGAGGCACTCCAGCCTTTTGACAGGGGCATCCCCCACCTGTCCACCGGCCTCATGAAGAGAGGAAATCAATGAAGTGCCAGCCGGGTGCACACAATGAAGACCATGCTCCTGCTGTTTGGAGCTACTTCACAGTGTTCCAGCACTTTTAGCAAACACCCAGCAAGCAAGCAGGAGGGCTGGCTGTTCGGGACGATATGACTGATACAACTAATACTTCTCCCGTCCCACTTTCACAGAAGCTCTCTAGAGGTAGGCACCAACCAAAACCTGCATGTCTCCAGGATTTATTTTAACGTTGCTAAAATACCGAGCGCAATATGGTTCGGCTCACTAGGATGACAAGATGCAGGCCCTACTTCCTTATACAGAAGAGAGAAGAAAGCACCGACAAGGGAAAAGACGGGCTTGCAAACTCTCTACCAAGGAGCAGCCGGTTTCCAAATCAAACCTAGGTGATTAATTACCCCCATCTGTGAGGTGAGCAGGGCTCCCATCATTAGCTAGCTGGAACACCACCAGGGGCGTCACAGACACCCTGTAGAAAGGCTTAGAAATAGGAGACAAGGTCTAAAGGCAACATCAGAGGAAACCCTCATGCGCCAGCTTGGTGAACCAAATCTCTACAGGATTGAGTTACTGCCACACTGTTCTTTTCCCTTCCAACTGGACAGGTGCAAGCAATTCATGTACCTGCAGCCATTCATTCATTCATTCATTCAACAAACATTTGGCTTAGCACCCAGGAGATGTCATACATTGGGCTGCCCAACGTATGGCAAAAGTCATTGTGTGTCCAACCGGCACACATGGAGAAGACAAGTATCTGAAATGAGGATGCTTTTTAAAAAGCCTCTTCTGGTTTCTCAAAGCACCCCGGATCTCTATTTTAGGCACTCATGTACAGCCTGTGTCCTCCATCAGACTGCAAGCTCCCTGAAGACAGAGGCTGGGTTTAGTTCCTGTCTTTCCTATCCTTACTATCCATTAAATGTCAACTGAGTGCAACCGTGAAACAGAACACAAACACTTCTATTCTTTCAAGACTTTTGGCTTTACTGTTTCTGAAGGCTTTGACACCAAAGAAAAACGATGAAGCTCCAGAAAGGAGGGAAAAGGGGGCTGACTTAGATATATTAGGAACAGGAGTACAATTTTGGAACTTCAGCCCCAGTGCAAACCACCACTCAGCGGGCTGAGGTGCCTCCAAGAGCCACAGCTGGTGTCCTGGTAAAATGCTTTCCCCTCCCTCTTTCTGCTGTTTACTCTCCTCTGGAAAAAAAAAAAAAAAAAAACAACCCATTTGGAGTCCTAAAGAAAGCAAAGAGGAGGAACGGGAGACGGAGTTAGAGGGGGGAGATTCGGCTTGAACCCAAACTCGCTAAGAAGGAAGGAAACTTTCAGGCAAAAGGCTGGGGGTGTGGGGGAGGGCTGGCCTGGGGGAGGAGATGTGTAAGGCCCAAGTGGAGGTGGCCCTGCCGCGCCTCCTCTCTGGAGGTGCCTGTACACTTTTCCTTCCTGCACGGCCTCTTTTTTCCCTTTCCTCCTCCTTTATCTGTTTTTTTTTTCTTTTGGTTAGGGGTTTTGTTATTTTTTTGTTGTTAATCTGATGAAGTAACAGTCTTCAGAACTAGAGCAGAAAAGGGAAGCGTGTAAGGTGAGGAAGAAGTTAGTGAGAGCCAGAGACAGCTCTCTCGAGGGTGCTTTCCCAATCTGGCACCGAACTTGGATCTTAGGACAGTTTTCCTTCAAGTCACCCCCACAGCCTGGAGTTCCAGAAGCCCAAGGGCCCGAGCTGGACCCAGTGGAAAGGAAGGGATCTCCCTAGGGGAGCACTGTAGGCCTGTCACGTAATAAGGTAATAGGGGAAGAGAAAAATGAGGATCCTTGGCCCAGTCCGAGCCCACGGGACTTGCCTGGGACGTTCTCCGCTTTCCTCCCCTACCCGCAGCCCGGGCAGTCGTTGCGAGGCCGGTGCTCCAGCGCCAGAACCCGCAGAGAAGTTTCGCCGCTGCAAACGTGAGAAAATGCAGCTCAGCAGAACACCCGCCCCCACCCCCCTCCGCGCGGCCCCACCCCCGCAGCCCGACCCCTGGCGGTGGCGACCTTGGCCACCCCGGATGCTCCAGAAAAATGGAGGAGGGGCTGCCCTCAGGGGTTTCCCGGGGGCTGCCGGAGGCGCCCACGGGCCACGGCGACCTTTCCCTTCGCCGTCAGCCACCAGGACAGGCGCACCCAGCCCCCGCCTGCGCGCCCTCGGCGCCCCCGCCCGCGTTCCTGCTCCCCATGCTCCGCAGCCCCGCCGGCCCCCGCGCGCCCCTCTGCGCCTCTCTGCTCCCGGACCCGCCAGGGCGCCCCACTTACCCCGCCGTGCGGCGGCCGGGGCTCGGGCAGGGTGGTTTACATCGGGGTGGGACGCGCCGCTCCGGCCGGCCGGGCCGTCGCTCTCGGGGGATTTCTTTATCTCGCTGCCAAACTCTCGGTGCCTCTCGCTCCTCTCGCTCTTCTCCCCCCACCCCCACCCCTCCTTCTCTCTTGTCTCTCGGCTCTTTTTTCCGGGTTAATTACGTTTCGCATTAAAGCAAAACCCAGCCCCGGATGTGAGTACAATGCTCCGCCGAGCCCGCCGGGGGAGGAGAGGGGTGCCGGGGCGCCGTGGGGTGGGAGGGGGCGCGGCCGGGCGCCGCGGGCTGCGCGGAGGAGGCGGGGGCGGGGCGCCCGGGAGGCTGCCCTGGTGGCCGCGCGCCAGGCGCGGGCCGGGACCACCTCGCCGGGGTCGGCGGCCGCGCAGGTGGGACCCGGGCCGCGGAGACGGCCGCGCGGAGGAGGACTGCCTCCGACGCCGAGCCCCGGGCAGCAGGTGTCCGGAGCCGAACGGGGGCCCGGGGCTGAGGGCATCCTTGAAGGAGGGAGGCGAGCCGCAGCGCGGGCTCCCTCTTGAACCCCGTTTCTTCTTCCCAGAGCCCCACCCCGCGACTTCAGCCGGGCCTCCCTCGGATCGGGAGCCCTTAGCCTTTCTTGGGCCTCAGGGTGAAAGTTTAGGGTTGGGGTGAGAAGAAGAAGCGATTCTCCTGGATTGTCATGAATGTGCCGGAAGAGCCCAGTGGCACCGGACGTTTTTAACGAGGGGTATGGGGACTTTATCAGAGTGTAACGACGCAAAGTCGCCTTTCCTGCCCTCAGAGCGGGAGGGTGCTCTGGGAAAAAAAAAAAAAGAAGGAAAATAGACAAGCATGCATTAAGTAAATAATGCCAAGGGGAACCTAAGAAAATTACTCTCTGCCGGTGCAGCCCCTGAATTATCTCACTTGGTCCACACGGCAACCCTATGGATCTCAATCCCGTTCACGATGAGGAAACCGAGACTCAGAGACGTTAAGTAATCTGCCCTGGGTCCCACAGTCTATCAGTGGCAGGTCTGTCAGGTTCTGACGCCGGCCTCCCACAAGGGGAGATCATTTACATATACAGAAAGTGAGGCGCAAGACATCGGAAACACGGACACGTAGTGGATTCACCCTTGGGATGGAGGACGGGGAGATGCTGCTTCTGGGGATTCTGATGCGGGCGTGTTGAGGCTTTGAGGGAGAAGCGGACAAAGAAGAGCCTCAAGAGGCTCGGGCACAGGGACTGGCTGTGCGGGAGGGATGGAAAGGCTGGTCCACATCCCACTGATACGGGGGAAAGGCATGCTGAAAAGTCTGCAGGAGCTGAGGCAACAAAGCCTGGGAGCAGGGGACCTGGAGCCGGAGGGAGGTAGCAGCACACACCCCGAAAGCACCAGTGATGAAACCACACAAGTTTCCTCTTCCATTTTGATTGCCAAAGCAAAAATGAGCTGCCTGCTCTCTCAGGTGTGAAGAAAGAAGGAAAGAAAAGAAAGAAAGAAAGAAAGAAAGAAAGAAAGAAAGAAAGAAAGAAAGAAAGAAAGAAAGAAAGAAAGACTTTTTGCATTACAGCATTTTGCTTCGAATGAGGAAGGGGGGACACAAGGAAAAAAACATTTCCTTTGAAATAAATATATCAACGTCCATTTTTTTCTGCTCGTGAAGATTTTTGCTACTCATAGGTTTCAGGCAGCATAGCGTCTTAAGGAGCATGTTCTCTGGAACCAGATGGACTGGGTTTGAATCCCAGCTCTGCCACTTATTAGCTTTGATCCCTGGGCAAATGACATTTCTGTGCCTCAGTTCCTATCTGGGTCGTTATGAAAAGTAAATTGAGTTAACTTTTGTACTGTTTAGATTACTGTGGTACATGAAGTAGGTGTTATGTAAATGTTTTTTTTTATTTAAAAATTAGATTATGGTTTTCATTGTGAAAAGTAACAAAATTCCACCCAGCGCCAAGCAAATCTGACTGGAACTGACGGTTTCCAGTATGAGCAATGAGGTAAAAGTCTCAGATTCCATGGTATGGTTCATATTAAAACCCATAAAACTCTACTCCCCATGGGGCCTGCCTGAGTCACTCAATCACAGAGCCGCAAATATTTTCTGTGCACTACTGTATTGGATGCCTGGTAAGCAAAGGGAGCCAAAGGCCTTGGGTCTCATTAGAAGGATACAAGTGTCACTTGAAGGCTGAGGCAGCCTCGTATCCCTCATGGAAGTGCCATGAAAATGGCACAGAGAATAAGTACAGTCAGTCTTTAGAGGAACAAGACATCTGGGGGGAGAGGTAAAAAGGGGACTTGTATCAAAAAGGAGATGGACTTTGAAATGAGCCTGAGAAGACAGGTACAATTTACTGGACAGGAGCAAGAATATACTGGACTAGAACGAGGGTCATCAATGTACTTTGAGTGATGCTCGTATTTCACTGGGAGCCAGCCCCATTTACCACCACATTTGCCCCTGGCCAAAACCTGGCCCCAGTTAGACTACAATTTCTGCCCCGATTCCACTCCCTTATTCCTAGATTTCTGGGTGCTTTCTCAATGGACACCCCCCACCTCCTCCTGTAGTGGGCACCACAGAGCAGGTGTCAGTTGAATCTGTGCCCTGCTGTGGCCCCTTTGCCATCTCTTGACCTGAACATTTAAAGAATACTTCCATTACCTGATTTTATTCATGTTTTTTCAGTGCAATAAATAGTCCTGATGTCTGAAAATGTAACCGCCTGTGGGGAAAGGAATGTCAAAAAAGGACCTTTCGCATCAGCTATTTCAGTCCCCTCATTGTGTCAGCAAGATGAGTTTCAACAACTTGCTCAAGGTTTTGCAGCTAATTAGAGGCAGAGTTGGTTCTAGAACCCAGGGTTGACTACCCCCAGAATCTTCTATTATTGGTATAGGAACCTTTCCATGAAGATGGAGACTTCTGGCCCAGAACCCAAGAATCTATAAACAGTACACTTGTACTCTAGCCGTTTATTTATGCATTTTCTATTTCTTTTCAATATTAATAGCTGGGTAACTAGATGGCCTAATAACCTTCAGTGGTAAGCCAGCACACCCTCTGGGCAAATGCATTGTTTTCTGTCCTTAAAGATACACATTACATAAGGTACCAGGCTGCAGCCAGGGCCCATTAGTTCCATTGGGGAAAGTGTGAGACTCAAAAAGCCAAGGTCATTGGTTGATCCTGGTTCAGGCCAGTTAATTTTGCACAGAAATAAATTTCTCCAAGGCCATTACAACACTAATGCTAGCTGGACATTTCATAAATAGTTACTATTAGTTTCCATAGCGAAGTACCATCCATTTCCAAAAAGATTATTCAAACTAACTGTTGTCCTCTTCAGTCCTATTCATTCAACAAACAATTATCTGAACCTATTACCATTTTTCCTCCCACCGTGTATCTTGCATTTACTTATTATTCAGGTACTTGCTAAATGCTAATTGTTTTACCTGGATTATCTCACTTAAGTCTTAACTGGGAGCAAGGTCCTATTGTGTTCTCAGAGATAAGATGACTAAGGCATAGAGACCCAGACTAGATACAAACCTGTGCGGCCTGAAGCCAGAGCCTGCCCTCTTAACCACTGAGCTTGTGAAGGGTACAGAAAGACATAACACAAGACTCTTCCCAACCACATTGTTGATAACTGTCAACATTTAGAACCTCCATTCCATTTCACCTAGCAATTTCATGTCCAAAGATATGTGCTATTGAAAGTCATCTGGAGACATATACAGTATATAGGGAGTATATGTGTATGTGTCCATATGCCGTGTATACATATGAAATCTATACATACATACTCACTGCAGTATTGTTCATAATGTTGATAATTGGAAATCACCCTCATGCTCATCAACACGGATTGAACAGGTAAATACTGGTACATCCATGCAATCCCATGCTATGCAGCTGTTAAAAAAGAATGAGGTGTACCTCTTTATAAAACATATGAAAAATGCTAAATATTTTAAGTGGAAAAAAGGTACAGAGCTGTCTGTATGGTATAGTGCAATTTCTGTAAATAAAAATTACACATGTTTATTATATGAAGAAAGTGTAGAAGACTACATTCCAAACTGTTAACCACAGTTCTCTTAGGGTGGGGGAGGAGGGATTATAGTAGTGTATCTCACTTTCTAAGAGATGTAGTTCTGTAATGTTTAATTTTTTGCAATAAGCAGGCATACATTTGATTGTCAAAAAAAAAACAATGATTTAAGACTTTAATAAAAAAAATTTTTTAAAGCTCTATGAGAAAGTATATTGTAGCCCTCAAGGAACCCATCCTTAAAGTTGGGAGGAGGGGCGCTTGGGTGGCTCAGGTCATGATCTCGAAGTTCATGAGTTCGAGCCCCACATTGGGCTCTGTGCTGACATCTCAGAGCCTGGAGCCTACTTTGGATTCTGTGTCTCCCTCTCCCTCTGCCCCTCCCCTGCTCATGGTCTGTCTCTCTCTCTCTCTCAATAATAAGTAAATGTTAAAAAAAAAAAAAGTTGGGAGGAAACATACAGAAATATACAGAAATAAGGAGGGAATATACAAGGAGACAGTACAACATATACATAAATAACTATTATAAAAGCCAGAAACTTGTATACACAGATCGACGAGGGGAGATAAAATTCTGTGGGAAAAATCACAACCAGCTGGGGTTGAGAGGTGCGGGAGAAAATGCATAAAGATGGCAGTATGGAAGGATGTTGAAGGGAAAGGAAGACATAGAAGGTGCAGAGGGGCTGAGAACAGGTGGGCCCCAGGTAAAGACTGCATCAAGGGCAAGGCACAGAAGCAAGAATGCATGGGATCAATTTGGAGAAGTATGGGTAGTCCAGTTCAGCTGGAGCACAGTAGGGAGATGAAGCATTTTCATGGGAAACAAAATGGGAAAGAAAAGTAGCTGGAGGGTCTTCATTGCTAAACTAATGAGTTGTATTTATTATTTTAGGCATCAAGAGTCCCTGAAGGTTTTTGAGCCAGGAAATGACACAATTAGCAGTGAATAAGCAGCAATTTCATAGTGACTGGGTAGTCACTGGACTCTAGCGCCAGGATTTGCCTCCTGACTGTCACTAATTAGCTGCAAAGGCATGACCAGTTATTTTACTTCTCTGTGTTTCCATAAAATGGGGAAGGTGGTCATAATAGATAACCTATCTCATACCATTGTTGAGATTGAGTGAGTTAATGTTTCTAAGGTACATAGCAAGCGCTGAGTTTGTCTGTTACACTTAAAAAATCAGTATGGTACCTTTGGATTAAGATCTTTGCATTTCATTTTGAAACTTTTATTACAAAGAGTTAACATTATATGGTAAATTATTAACTATTCCTTCTTTTCTCTTTCACAGGATTAGAGATTATTAATCTCATTTTACAGATGGAAGAATTCAGGTTTTAAGGAGAAAGATGAACCCTGCTCAGCACCCAGGGTTATCTCTTAGCTCAAACTCTCAGAACCTGGAGAATAGGAGAAATGGGCAATGGAAGAAGCTTTGGCAATTTCTGTTTATAGGATAAGGGAAATAACAGTAAAGGGCGGTAATAAAGTAAATTCAAAAAAGATAAAACTTTGGTGGAACACTTAAAAGTTTGTATATAAAATTAAACTTGTAAAATATAAATATATAAATACTGAATTATGTGTCCCCCTCCACCACCACCAAAAAATCATATGTTGAAGACCTGACAATGTGTGTTTGGAGACAGTGCTTCTAGCAGGTAATTAAGGTTAAATGAGGTCATAAGGGTGAGGCCCGAATCCTATAGACTGGTCGGTCACCTTATAAGAAGAAGAGATCTCTCTGTGTGCACCAAAGAAAGGCCATGTGAACACACAGCATGGAAACGACCATTTGCAAGCCAGGAGGAGAGTTCTCTCCAGAACACAAACATGCTGGCCACTGATCTCAGACTTCAGCCTCCAGAACTGGGAGAAAATACATTTCTGTTGTTTAAGCCATCCAGTCTGTAGTATTTTTGTTTCACATATGTATACAGACACATATACATGCAATGCATACATACACAGGCCAAAAGGGCTATTTCCTAGTAACAAAGTTGGGAAAATATTGCTATACAGCTAAATCTGACACTAATAAACCTCAAAACTGATTGCACATCCTCTCCCCAGAAATAACAGTCTGCTGGCCAAATGCACCACTCCTATTGATTCATGCTGATGGCATTGTTTTTCTGTCAGTTTGAATAAGTGCAGTGCCCTGCTGGGATTCCTGCATCCCTAGAGATGCCCTGTGATTATATGGGAGGAATTGGATCCATAGAATCAGAGAGAATGGATAGATACGTTAGCTTTGTATCCATGACCATATTTAACACTACAGTTAACTTTATATTTGCTTAGACCAGTTACATAATTCATTTCCTCGACAATGAGCCTACAGAGGGGCTGCTATTAGCAAATACTTATGGGTGAATATAGTCAAAGTCATTAACTGGAATAAACTTTATCCAGTTTATTCCAAGAGATGCCTATGGTAGTCAGTGAAGTGGGCAGACTTTTATATCAGTGGTTCTTAACACAAGCTGGTTATTACAAAACAACAAGAAAGCACAAAGGATATTTGAACGTGAATTTATGTCCTTCCATTATTTTGTTAATAGGAAATATATACACACAGTACAAAGTTCAGAAGGTACAAAAGAGTAAGTATGAACAAATATTTCTTCTGCTCATGTGCCCCAAACACTACTCTCCTCTCCAGAGATAACCAGTGTGTGTGTGTTTAATAAAAAAAAATTCAGTTTTGCAGGGATATACTAAAAGTGTTAAAAGTAATTATCTGAGTTAGGTTTACAGGTGATTTTTAAAAATTTTTATATTGGTGAATTTTCCAAGTATTCTTTAATAAGCCCATAGTATTTTGTTATTAGAAAAAAATATTAGGTTTAAAAGTAGATAAATATATTTTAATTTAAAAGTACCTTAGAGGGGCACCTGGGTGGCTCAGTTGGTTGATTTTGGCTCAGGTCATGATCTCATGGTTTGTGAGTTCAAGCCCCGCATCAGGATCTGTGCTGACAGCACAGATCTACCTGCTCACTCTCTCTCTCAAAATAAATAAATAAACATTTTTAAAAAAATAAATAAAATTACCTCAGAGATCTCATAGCTGCTTTGTGACTTAAAAACCATATAACTGAGACACCTGGGTGGCTTTGTTGGTCAAGCATCTGACTCTTGATTTCAGCTCAGATCATGATCTCACTGTTGGTGAGATGGAGCCCTGAGTTAGGCTCCACACTGATAGCACAGAGCCTGCTTGGGAGTCTCTCTCTCCCTCTCTCTCTCTGCATCTCCCCTGCTCTCTCTCTCTCTCTCTCTCTCAAAATAAATAAATAAACTTTTAAAAACTAAAAAGTAAATCAAAAGAAAAAAAACCATAGAACTAACTTTATCCTCAAATTAAAAATACTTGTCAGTCTGTGGATACATTTTTCAAAAGCATTGTAGCCAATTTTATTCCATTCACATTAAAATTCCTGCCTCTGGAAAAGATATACAGAAACTGATTACCAACCTAAACCCTGAGATCTAGTGAAACTCATTATGATTCACTGGAAACAGGTAATTTGCTCAAGGGTCTTCTTCCAAATTTCATCATAGTATCTATGATGACTTCACATGTCTATCAAACTATATTAAAACTAAGTATAACACTAGGCTGGAGAATTAAGCCTGGTCCAGCCTAACTTCTTTATTTAGTAATTAAATAATAACAAGCCAAATTTATCCTTACACCTAATACTTAATGATGCTGTGAATGTTCTAATTGGATAAATAGTCAAATGCACCCTCCAGCATCTGATGACAAAAGATGTCACAGTCTTGCTGAAAAGACATATAGGGGATTTGGCACTGATCTGGAGGTCACCCTTCTGGCAACTTGAGTCTCCAGAGTGGAATTCCAAACACAGAAAGCAAGAGGGAAGGGGCCTCTTTGTAGCCAAAGTCCCTGTATTAAGGAGAGCCTTTCTTAGCCTTGCTTACTAAAGGTTCAGTTATGTGGTTTTCTAGTCCTCAGAAGATTAGAAACAGCAGGAGAAAGGAGACAATATTAGAGACGGAGGAGGAGCAGGATGGAGAAGGAAATTATTTTGTTCCGTTCATTCCTATGTCTGTAAATGGATTAGCTGACAACAAAGGAGGGGAAAGAAAAGTTAAGAATTCCCAGAAGTTGGGGTGCCTGGGTGGCTCAGTCAGTTAAGTGTCTGACTTCAGCTCAGGTCATGATCTCATAGTTCATGGGTTTGAGCCCATTCTGTGTCTCCGTCTCTCTCTGCCCCTCCCCACTCATGCTCTGTCTCTCTGTCTCTCTCAAAAATGAATACACATTAAAAAAAAAAAAAAGACTTCCCAGAAGTTATATGTGCTCAAGACAATCTTTGTCATTCCTGGTGATGACCTTGGGGTAGGAAAAGGTAGTTAAACTGTGATCAGAGCCTTTATTTTAGGTGGAAAGTTCCATGTAGTTTTGCTGGTAGGAGTGGTGGCCTGTGGGGAGCAGACCACCTCTGAGGGAGGTGGTTAAGAGCAGGCAGGATTCACTCATACCCTCTTACTTTTTTTAATGTTGTATCATGTGTATTATGTATCTTTTGTTTAATAATACAAAATTTTTAAAAATATTTAATGCCCATACAAAAAACTTTACAAGCAAAAAGTTGGTGAAAATAAAATTGCAAAAATTAAAAACACTGAACACTTGAAGCCATAAAACTCCTAGAAAAAAAACATAATAGGTAAGCTCTTTGGCACTACTCTTGGCAATGATGTTTTTAGATTTAACATCAAAAGCAAAACAAAACAAAACAAAACGAACAAACAAAGAAACAAACAAGTGGGACTACATCAAACTAAAAAGCTTCTTCATAGCAAAAGAAACAATCAAGAAAATGAAAAGGCAACCTCCTGAATGTGCGAACATATTTGCTAATCATGTATATTTTAAATGTTTATTTATTTTGAGAGAGTGTGTGGGCATGAATGAGCATGAGCAGGGGAGGGGCAGAGAGACAGAGAGAGAGACAGAGAGACAGAGAGAGAGAGAGAGGGTAAGAATCCCAAGCAGGCTCCACACTGTCAGGGCAGAGCCCAGTCAGGGTTCAATACCATGAACCTGACCCAAAATCAAGAGTCGGACTCTTAACCAATTAAGCCACCTAGGTGCCACAACTAATCACGTATTTGATAAGGAGTTAATATCCAAAATATAAAAAGAACTCACACAACTCAATAGCAAAACCAAAAGCCTGATTAAAAATTAAACATTTTTATAAAAATAACATACAAATAACCAAGAAGTATATGAAAAGATGCTCAACATCATTCATCAGCAGGGAAATGCAAAACAAAACCACAATGAGATATCACCTCACATCTATCAGAATGGCTATTATCAAAAAGACAAAAGATAACAATTGTTGGCAAGGATGTGGAGAAAAGGGAAACTTGGTGCACTCTTAGTGGAAATGTAAATTAGGGCAGCCACTATGGAAAACAGTGTGGAGGTTCCTCAAAAAATTAAAAATAGAAATACCATATGATCCAGTATTCCATTTCTGAGTATATATTCAAAGGAAGCAAAATCACTACCTCAGAGGGTTATCTGCATGAGCTAGCCCATGTTCATTGTAACATTGTTCACAATAGCCAAGAAATGGAAATAACCTGAATGTCCAATGATGGATAAATAGATGAAGAAAATGTGATATATATACGTACGCATATATATTGTAATACACACACACACACACACACACACACACACACACGCATATGGTGGTGGTTGCCAGAGACAGAGTAGTTGGGGTAGGAGGAAACAGGTGAAGATGGTCAAAAGGTACAAACTTCCAGTTATAAATAAGTTCTGGGAATATAATATATAGCATGGTGCCTAGAGCTAAACTAACAACACTGTATTGTATATTTGAAACTTGCCAGAAGAGTAGATCTTAAAATTTCTCATCACAGAAAAATTTGTAGTTGCATGAGGTGATGGATGTTGACTAAATTTATTGTGGTTACCATAATATATATATATATATTATATTGTATACTTTAATACCATGTTATATGTCAATTATATCTCAATAAAAATGGAAACAATTTCAAAAGATACAAAAACAAAAAACAGTACCACAATGAGATAGCACTACACACCTACCAGAATGGCTAAAATAAAAAACAGTGGCAATGTCTGGTGAGGTGGTGGCTGGTGAGGACAAAGAGAAATGATCATGATACATTGCTGGTAGGAAAGTAAAATGTTATAGATCCTCTGGAAAACAGTTTGGCGGTTTCTTAAAACAGTAAACATGCAACTATCATATATCCAATAATCGTACTGCTGGGTATTTGCCTTAGAGAAATGAAGACATGTTTACACAAAAACCTGTATATGAATGATTATAGCCACTTTATTGATAATAGCCAAAACCTGGAAACAACCTGAATGTCCCTCAACTGGTGAAGAGTTAAACTGTGTTAGATCCATATGATGGAATACTATTCAACAATAAAAGGGAACAAGCTACTGACATACACAACAAAAAGGATGAATATTCAGAAAAGTATGCTGAGTGAAGAAAAGCCAGTCCCTCAAAGGCTACATACTGTATATTGATTCCGTTTATATAACATTTTTTAAATGACATTATAGAAATGGGAAACGAATACGTGATTGCGAGGTCAAGAAAGGCGCGGAGTAGGAGGGAAGTGGGTGGGGCTATAAAAGGGCAACAAGGGGCCGCTTGTGCTGATAGAAATGTTCTTTCTTGGCTGTATCAGTGTCAGTATTCTTGTTGTATTGTACCATGGTTTACAAGGTGCTACCACTGGGGGAAACTGGATGAAGGGTGCATAGGATCTCTCTGAACTATTTCTTACAACTGCATGTGAATCTACAGTTAACTCAAAATAAGACGTTTAATTAAAGAGAAAAATTATAAGCTTAAAAAATGAGAGTTTTATGCTTAAATAGATACTAGCTATTTTTAAAAATCACTTGTGATGCAACATATCCCTCTTGACCCTAGATTAACAGAGGCACCACTACTCACGAAGCCCACACACTGGTTAAGCACACTTTCACATATTGTGGCTGGCAGTACTCCATTTGTGGTGAACGAACATTTAGTTTTTAGTTCTGATATGAAAAGCAGTGCTCCATGGCCCTCCTACCTCAACTGCTACCATTCCTAGCCCATAGTTTCCCACATGTGCGTTTCCTCTGTCATCGGGGCACATGGCTGCTCCCATTCATTTTTCTGTCTTCCTTTTAAAAAGCAAGGTTTTGGTACTTGGAGAAACTCCAGGACCTCAGCTGGTGTTCGAGAAAGTCACTCTCCTATAACAGGGCGCACAGAAGGGTTGGTTAGATCATTTCAATCAGTTACCATAAAATGCTGTTGTGGTTCCTCTATATTCAGAAGGTGAGAAGCAAGCAGTGCAGAAGTCTGTTGAAGGCAGCTCGTAATTATATGTTACTGAGTGCGCCATGAGTCAAATCATGGCCACTGAAACGTAACTGCGTATTCTTGAAATAGTTCAGCCTTGAGGTCGAGGGGCTGGTTTATTTCTGGTTTCTCCAATTTAAGACCGTGTGCATGACCCTATGACTACCACTCAGTTCAGAGTAGATGAGCAGCACAGTGAGGTACACAGAACTTTGGACAATGGCGCCCCTGAAACAGCAGGTAGAATGGTGCCTGTGATTTTTGTTGTTCAAAGTTGTAAAGGATCTGGAAATGTAACTACTATATTTTGAGCGGAAGTGTTAGTAAGAAAATGATATAAAGCAGACGTCTTCAAACTTTTCTTCCCTTACACCCCCTAAAAATGCTGAAAACTACATATCCCTTCACACATTTTAAGTTGATATCTATAGCTTTTCGTGGTTTGAGTGCTGGCAGGGGATGTAGTCTGTAGATTGTTTTCATCGAATGTTTTAAAATAAAACTGTTATATCACTCTTTTGAATGCACCCAATAGAATCTAAGCACCATAGTAATTTGACACCATCACTCTTTTTTCAAAATGAACACGAAGTTCCTTTACAGAAATGTTAAGTCATTCCCTTCCCTCCACGAACTGTATCTTCATTCCACTTCCGTTAAAGATTTGCATCCAAATATTTTTATGACATCTTTTATTACTTGAATATCTATCCTTTGGACATCTTTTACTGATTACCTTATCATCTTTTTTGAAACAAATATGCATGTGTAAATTGATTTTACAATTTCAAAAAATATCCTGTGACCATAGGGTATTAAAACATTTCCTGAGACGAAGCCATTGTTACCATCATCAGTAATGTGATAAATATGTATTTTATTGATCATTAAACATAAAACAGTAAAATACTGAAAATTATTCTCCTCGTAAGAATTATCTCTCCTAATGGATGAGGATGGATTTTTACCTATATGGATTTGAATATATTTACATACATATGTAATTAGTTCAAATATCCATCAATTAATATTACTTATTGCAAGAATGAACAGGCCTAGCACCAATATTTTCCCACATCGCATTTTTATGAATGTAAACATTGAGACACCTTGTTCACTTGAATAAGTAGATGGGGCCACAAGGAGCTTTGTCATGACAATGTCCAGGGCTGACAAAAAGAAAGGAAAATAGGGACATATTTCTAGGCTTATGGCTTCAGAGGCACACCTGGAATGACTGGCTTGCTCATGAATACAGACCCTATATGAAGATCCGTGGCCAGTCCACCTTTGCCGGGGAACTTGAGATTTGTTTTTCAGCAGGGCCAAATCTGGCAGTGTCATTCAATTCTTTGGATTCCTTCACCTTATAGGTCAGATATCACTTAGAAACTTTCCTTCAATAATTATTCTATGGGGGGAGGTTGTGCCTGTATAAGGGCAAGGGGTATGTGGGAACTCTTTGTACTTTCTGCTTAATTTTGCTGTGAACCCAAAACCCGCTCTGAAAAATAAAGACAGTTTTAAAAAAATTATTCTGATGATCAATCAGCGGTCAACTCAATTAGGTTTTTCTCCAAGTTTTACGGAAAACGATAACTTGGAAACCACCTAATTTGTGAAATGATTGGTATCTCAGTCAAAAAGGCTTTTGCTTTCTCAACACAAACACAAATATTTCTAATTGTTCCTTGTCTGGCCCCTGGAGGCTTTTACAATCTAGGACAAATGCCTTTCTTTCCTTTTTTAGAAGTGAAGAAGGGCTAGTGTGCCAGGGGAGTGGGAGCAGAAAAGACCCAATGTGACACCTGGCTCTCACTTTACCTCAGGCGGATTCCGAAACGGATTCCCTAAAACCATCTACCCCAGAGGCACCCACCATTTAAACACCACTGGAGTAAGGTGGTTTAAGAACTTCTTCAAATACATCAAACTGTAAAGTCAGCTTTTGGGGGTACTTATCTGCTGGTTATCTGAAATTCAAATTTAACTGGGTATCCTGTATCTATCTCTCTGGCAACCCTGTCTCATCCAAACCATTCTCTTTAAGAAATGGCAAAAACCAGGACCAGGCAAGACTCAAGTCCTCCACCAGGGAGTAGGGTCTTTTATTTCTCCCTCTACCTAATTCTCAAATGTAATTACTGTTCTCTCACTTTCTCATCATGGTGTCCATCTTTCTCTCCCAACATTGTTTCCACTCTTCTAACCCAAAGCAAGAAGGGAGGCAGAAACAAGAGCACGACAACATTCATGAGAGAAGGACAGCTTTTGGAGGAAACCAGGGCAGTGAAACGCATTTGAGAGGAACAGAACGAGTGTGGGTACAGTGTGGGCAAAACATCTCTGTCCTGTCGTCTCAAAAACAGAGGCTAAAAAAAGGAGAGGCGGGAGCAGCCGTTTCTTTGGGGGCAGAAACCACATGTATCAAATTTGTGCCTATGCTCCTTTATGGTCTAAAAATAATTTTAAAAAAAAATAATAAAAAGTATTACTCAAGTCCAGCTACATTTATTTTAATATTTGGTGCTCTCCTGAGCTGTTTCTTAGGAAAGATACTGACAAGCCTTCCTGTTTTTTCTGCCCCCTTCTGTTCCTATTTACTACCATTGCTTTCTCTCACCCCCCTCTCATCTCCCAAGCACTAAAATAATTTGAATTTCAAGCTTTTTTTTTTTTTTTTGGTGGGGGGGAGCCTTCCTGTGGGTGTGGGAGGACCTCCTTTGGGAATTGTTCTGGATCTAGTCGGCTCCATCTGTATTTTGGCAAAATCTGTCTGCACCCCGCCCCCACTTCCTTTTCTTCATACGTAGGAGTCCGAGTGTCCCCCACCCGACAAAGAACCTCCTTTATCTAATCCTTAGGTAACCAAACTGAGAGGAACCCCCCGCCCAGGGGGCCCTAGGGGTCTGCAGCCTCCACTTACCCCGCCCTTGGTTTTGGAAGAACAAGAACTCTGCAAAAAGGAGCCAGCTTCTCACCAGCCACAGGAAGCCACCTCCTGCAGGCGAAGGCTCCAAAGGACAAGGTGACTTCCAGGAGGAAGGCAAGAGCTGTGTTTTTCGGTTTCAGGAGACCCAAGGCAAGTTCCTGTTTCAAAGACAGAGTTTTAAAAACTGATTAAGTTCAGAGAGTTTGTGTGTGTGTGTGTGTGTGTGTGTGTGTGTGCGCGCGCGCGCGTCTGTGTGTATGTGCGGGCGCACACGCGCGCACACGCTCGCGTGTCCCTCTCCCCAATTTACCCACGTGATCCCCTTGATTTTCCTCTGGGGAACAGCTGATCTGCCTTTCTAAAAAATCTCTCTAGACCTAACCTCCCCTCCTCCTCCCCCTTCCCCACCGGCTGTCATCATGGCCATTCCTTAGCTAGTGTCTCAATACTCTGGTACATTTTTGTTATTGACAAAAAAGAAAAGGGAAAAAAAATGAGAAAAGGACTGCACATCTAAGAATTTCCTGTGGTTTGGGACAGGTTTAGTTCAAGCTTTTCATAACTTATTTTCTCTCATTTTTTCCACGCTGAAGACAGTGCTCAGAAACACTGCTGCCAACCCATGGACCTTGTTTTCTTCCTCAGGTCCTAGAGAAGACATTCTCCTTGGATCTGGAGTGGGAAGGGAGGAGATGAAGGGGTGATGCCCAAGGCTGAAGAGTCAACTTCAGGCAGATCTTTTGTGCTCACCAGAGCCTCTGTCTTCCATTCTGGGGACAGTGGGCTGCAGAGCCCAAGGAGAGCATACCCCTGGTTACCTGACCAGAGAGGCACCAAAGAGCAGTCTCACATCTTGTTTTCATAATATTTGTATATTCCTTTATTTTAGCAGTTTCCTTATAGTAAAATAGGTATAATAATGCCTAGCACACAATGATATGGGGAGGAATTAATAAAATGAAAGTGCTTGTATAGTACCTGACCTACAGTAGACACAAAACTAACATTTGCTAAGCATGAAGTGCATTTATCACGTTACATTCTGTGTGCTCACTTACCTGTCTGTCTTACCACTAAACTCTGAATGTCTTAGTCATGGTTATATGCCCTCTATCTATGACAGTGCCTGTAATACAGTAGACAGCCAAAACATAATGTGTTTAATCAAATAATTACTACCTGTTTCCACCCTCATCCTGGCTCCATTTTCCTTGCTGGTCAAGAGTATGCTCTTTGTGCTCTCCTGTGTTCTCCGGACAAGGTTCTAGAACTCAAGCTATGAATAAAAATTGCCAGGCTTGAAATGGATGTTTTCCACTTCCTAGAAATACCAAAGGGAGTTTTCTCAGCAAGCACACAAGAAAGGAAGAGATTAGGAAGCACAAAGTCTGTGGGATGTTGTTATTTCTAAGTCCATTGCAGAAATGTGATGTGTTCAAATTAAAGTCAGAGTCCAGGGTGATATTTATAGTCAAAGTATTTCAAAGAGCAGAAAACATGAGATTCCCCAAGGCCCTTCAAGGAGGGAAGACCACCATTCTAAAAGAAATAAAGAAAGGAAGGAAGGAAGGTAGGAATGAAGGAAGGAGAAAGAGAAAGGCGGGGGGGGGGGGGTGCGGGGAGTGAAAGGGAAGGGAGGTAAGGAAAGGGAGGGGGGGAGGAAGAGATGGAGAGAGAAGGAAGGAGAGAATATGGAGCAGGGAGAAAAGGAAGAAAGCTAGAAGAGTGGATTTAAAAGTAGGCACATAAGGGGCACCTGGGTGGCTGAGTCGGTTAAGCAGTCTGACTTTGGCTCAAGCCATGATCTCACGGTTCCTGAGTTTAAGCCCCACGTTGGGCTCTGTACTGACAGTTTGGAGCCTGGAGCCTGCTTTGGATTCTGTGGCTCCTTTTCTCTCTGCCCCTAGCCTGCTCACACTTTGTCTCTCTCTGTCTCTCAAAAGTAAATAAAAGTTAAAAAAAAGAACACAATAAAAAAATAAAAGTAGGCACATGAAAATCACAGTTAAGCATGGTCTACCAAACACATCTTTTATTAAACCTTCACTAAAATGACAACAAATGGAGAAAAGGAGCATAAACCCTCAAGGACTAAGAGAACATGAAAGCACCAACAACCAACGATAAATTTTACAATTAACAGAAGCACAAAAGCTATGATTGGTGGAAACTCAGCTACCATACCAGGAAAACCTAGACCTGCAAGAGTTGGAAGCCAACAAGAAACAAGCTCTTTGACATGTCCAGGCCCTAGAGAGCCTGAGGGAAATTAGAGGACCAGGAACCTCTGAAAGGGGTGGCAGGATAGGTTTGGGTGGGGCTGACAACAGGAAGGTTGGTTGAAAGCTTGTATGAGGAGGAAGAAGACGGAGAGATTGAACAAGATAGACTCAAGGCTTAGGAACTGGGACCACCGAGGACAGAAATAAAGACAATTTACTAATGGAGGTGGGTTCATTGAAAGCTTGTACTGAACGGTAATGCCTCCACTCGTGCCCCATCTCCCTTACCCGACTTAGCTGGAAGAATGCTGAAAAAGGCTTCCACCTCCTCAATTCCCACCCCCACCCCCAGGCAGGAGTGTGGAGGAGTAATCTCATTGGGAAACTGTCCAGCTCAAGAGAAAAACTCTACAGAATCAGTTATTTGTCTCCCAGTACAACTTTGGTGCAGCCCCCCTGTCTTCAAACCTCCCATACGTGCTCAATGCTTTCAAACAGATTTTTTTCACTTATAATTGTGAACCAACCATCAAGGACCATCAGATATTTCAGGGAAGCCTCCAACATCAAAGATAGACCAAAATAAACACGAGGGAAAATGGGGGGGGGGGGCTTGGAAGACACAGAGACAATGCAGGGAGAGAAAAAACATATATATTGAAGTAAAAAGAGATACTGTGTTCGTTCTTAAAATAATGATAATTATTTTAAAATACTAGGATGCTTTTTAAAGAGAGAGAGGGCATTCACAGAATAAGAAACACGCATGGAGATTACAAATATGACAGAAAAAAATTCAATAAGAGAGGTGAAAATAAAGTTGAGGAAATCTACTGAGGAAAATAAAACAGAAAGAAAAACAAATTAGGAAGTAGGAAAGATGAAAACAGATACAAATCCAGAAGGCTCAATATCTGCTTATTAAGAGTTGCAAAAAGAAAACACAGAGAAATGAATTCATGATAGGATCCCAGAACTGAAGTACATTAGTTTCCAAATCAAAAGGGCCAATGGCTACTCAACGCAATGAATGAAAAGAGATCTAAACCAAGGCACATCATTGTGAAATCTCAGGACTCCAGGGATAAAGAGGAGATCCCAAAAACTTCTAGAAAGGAAAAAGGTCATGCTCAGAAAAGCCGAGGAATCAGAATGGCACCAGACTTCAGGACAGCAGTACTGGACAGTAAGGGACGAAGACACGAGGGCCTTCAACAGGTCTTTTTTTTTTTTTCTTAGAAAGGCAGACTGCCACGTGCAGCGCCTCATTTGGATGTGTCTGGAGTCTTGGAAGCTTGACTACCCTATGTTCTCCTACAGGTGGACCTTGAGAGCTTGTTTGGAGGTTCTAGCACGGGAGCGCAGCTACTCATATACCCTTGACTGAAGAACGGTGTTCCTGTATCGGGGAAGTTCGTCCTCTTCGACCGAGCGCGCAGCTTCGGGAGGGACGCACATGGAGCGGTGAGGGAGGAAGGGGACACCCGCCTAGCCAGCCAGGTCAGCCAGATCAACCCTGGTGATCAATGGGGTGACAGATGTTGCAGCCAGATCACCCTCTCATCCCTTCAACAGGTCTTAAAAAGGAAAAATGATTTATGACTGTGACTTCTATGTTCAACCAAAGTATAAACTAATCATGAGGATAGAATAAAGGTATTTTTCAGGCATACACTGTTTCAAACATTCACTTGCCATTCACCCATTCTCTAGAAGATACAAACTAAGATCCCTGGGAAAAGGTAGGCCTAACACAACACATGAAGGAGGTAGAGAGAATTCCCAGGATGAAGATGAAGGGAAGTTTCAGAATAATCATTACGCATCAATCCAAAGGAAAAAGCAGTCCATATCAGAGGTGAGAGTCAGAGAAATGCAGGATTGCTGGATATTGGAGACATCCAAAAGAAAGAAAAAGAAGAGAAAGAAAGAAAGAAAGAAAGAAAGAAAGAAAGAAAGAAAGAGGGAGGAAGAAAGAAAAGAAACTAGGATATCATCTGATGAGTTTGAATGTATTTGGAAGAATGTTATAATTCTATCAGAAAATTAGAAGATGAATTAATGACAGATACAGAGAAAAGCAAACAACAATAACAACATTGAAAAGGCAATTATTGGGGCGCCTGGGTGGTTCAGTCGGTTCAGCGTCCGACTTCGGCTCAGGTCATGATCTCATGGTCCGTGAGTTTGAGCCCCGCGTCAGGCTCTGTGCTGACAGCTCAGAGCCTGGAGCCTGTTTCAGATTCTGTGTCTCCCCCTCTCTCTGACCCTCCCCTGTTCATGCTCTGTCTCTCTCTGTCTCAAAAATAAATAAACGTTTAAAAAAATTTTTTTAAGAAAAGGCAATTATTAATTCCATGAAAAACAAAAAGTTATACAGGAAAGAAAAAGTAACCATAATGTACTACATAGCTCTTCTTTGAACAAAGCTTACATAAATACTAATGTAAATATTAATATTGATTTGATAAAAATTGTTATATAACTAGAAGGGAGAGGCATAAGGGAGCTAAAATCTCCCTTCCATAGTAAGATGTCCAATAAAGGAAAAATCAAGAACTAGATACTTAAGCATGGTAAATGAAACTAAGATGGTAAAAAGCCTAAGAAATGGCTAAAAGTTTAAGTGATTTCCTCCCAGAAAACGGCAAAACATCAAGGAAGGAGCTATGTTTTGTTATAAGCCTTGTAGTACTATTTGATTTTTTTAAAGGGTGGCATCTCTTGATTCCATATTGGTGATTTCAAAGTTGACAAAACAGGCATTCTGAGTTCTGGTTCTAGTTCCCTTCCATGTTATAGGATCTCAGTTTCTTGTATGTCAAATGAGGGGCTGATGATGTCTGTCTCCTCCTTTCTCAAAATGGGGCAGTGATCAGAGCCCAGTCAGTGGAGTCTCCCCAAACACTCTTATCATCTGAACTCCTGGCACTTGATGTCCATCCCTTTTTCACAATAGTTGTAATATTTACTTACCCACTAGAGTAAACTGGAGATTTGGGGGCATCTTTATGGCGCTTGGAGGAAGTTTTTAATACATTTTCTTTTATATAAGATGATCGAAAGATTCAAAGAGTAAGGGCAGTATTGGGAGCCTTGCCTCTTTTCTTTGATAACAACATGTCCTGCTTTCGGACAGTCTTTGTATCCTAAATCCGATCAAATATTTCTGGCCTGGGTCACGTGGGTGGCTCAGCCGGTTAAACATCCAACTTCCACTGGAGTCATGATCTCACAGTTTATGGGCTTGAGCCCCACATCAGGCTCTGTGCTGACAGCTCAGAGCCCAGAGATTCTGGGTTTCCCTCCCTCTCTGCCCCTCCCCCATTCACAGTCTGTCTCCCTCTTCAAAAATAAATAAACATTTAAAAAAATTTAATGAAATTAAAAATATATATATTTTTGGCCTTTCTCCCCAAGCCAGTTGAAAACTTTCAGATGGTAGGGACCATAATTAGTGGGTTTTTTTGTTTGTTTGGTTGGTTGGTTGGTTGGGGTTTGTTTTCTGTTTTTTGTTTTTGAATTCCACATTGAACATGATAGTGGTTTGATAACTATCTGCTGAGCAAGCAGGGGGAGGCCTTTCCTGTCTTGGTAAGAGGTCCTGCAGTGCACATGAGTGTAAAGGGAGATATTTATTTTAAAAGAGAGTAAAAAGAGCAGGATGATGGTGGGAGATTGTCGTCAAAGAGCCTGAGACACTGCTTGAGTGGTTTTCTGTACCACCCCTGTTTCTATTTTTTGCTCATTGCTTTGTCCAGTTCCTGGATGCATCACTGGGTTAGGAACCAGAAAACACCAAGACTAGCTATGCTTTGCCACTTATATACTGGGTGACCTTGAGGAAGTCAGATATGGTCATTAGTCCTCATTTTTTCTCCCATAGGATAAAAAGATTGGACTAGATGCTACAGACCTTTCTCATGCTAACATTGTAGAAATCATGACTGTTTACAAATAAGCAGACACACTGACAGGCTGCTGGAGGGCCCCATGATGCCCTGCAGAAAGAGAATGGCCTGAATGGCAATGGCATTGTTAAATATATAGAAAAGAAGGAATAATAGCACCAGGTGGCAGAGGGCCCAGCCAGGCGACAGATGTGAAAGGGGAAGTAAAATGCTGTGCAAGTAACCTGCAGGTGGAATAATTCATGAAGAGAAGAGCACCTCCTTTCATTTCACTTAAGGTGACTTTGGAAAGAAGGTGCCATTCACCTGTATAGTCTGAGCCCACTGCGGAGCTCAGTAATTCCAGAAAATAGTGGTGATATTATTTCCATCAAAGTCACTGATTTTCAAGAGGCTCACTGGTGGGGGGAAAAAGCCAGGGAGCATTTGGTGTGCAGATTGGGAAGGGCTGAGGTGCGGGGCGGGGAAATCTGGAAAGCCGCTGTATAATCACAAGTTATGGAGAACTACAGTGCTGAGTCTGCCCAGCACACTTGTACACACCTCACCATTGGGGAAGACCCCCTCCCACACCACAGCTCTCCTGAGAAATGCTCCTTCTCCCTTCTCCCCAACTCTGGTGTCAGAGGGGAGTCCCCATGTTCTTCCATAACTCTGCCTCCCTGGTATGGTCATTTGGTTGCCAATGGATACTTACTCTCGCCTGAACTCATCATGGTGCCCCACTCACCTGGCTCAGTTGGTTGGGCCAGGGAATAAATCTGTGGCCAGAGTCTGGCCAGTCAACTTAATTAGGATATTTCAAATTGCAGCTGGGTAAAAAGAGTCAGATCCTCTTGTATTGTGTCAAAGCTTGGTGTGAGCCCAACTATGCTGAGTGAATGAAGCTCCTAGGCAGGAAAGAGACTTCTAGGAGCTACTGAGTAATTGATTCCCGATAGCCCTAGGGTAACTAGCATCTGAAAAAGTAAAGCCCTCATTTGAGGTTCTAGAAGCCTCTCATGGAATTCCCCTATTCCCTTAAGCTATGTTGAGTTGTTTCTGTTACTTGGAACTAAGGGTCCTACCTAATGCTCCAAATCTAATTGAATATTTAAAAAGCCAGGCTTTCTCATGTATTGGACTATCGCAATTTTTAATTTCGAATCAGTTCCTAGAATTAGTTCTAGAATTAGTTCCTAGAATTATTTCAACGACTTGAAATACAATTTCTACCAATTTTGGAGCCAATCAAATAATTTTGCTTAAAAATAAATTAATGTTTAAGATTTTTCTGAAGATTTGATCCAGATTCTTCCATAACGAACCTTCCAGTGATAAAATAACACAGTCAGGCAAATGTGAAACAAGGGCATTACCCTGCTGTTTGCTTGACACAGTCATGTTTTTCAAGTTCATTCTTCAAAATAAACATTTGCCTCTAAATGCTTTTGCTACGGCTGCTGGGTTTTTTTATTATTATTATTTACTTATTTTTGAAAGAATAAAGAGTGGGGGGAGCAGAGAGAGAGGGAGAGAGAATCCCAAGCAGGGACTGGGGCCTGAACCCATGAACCATAGGATTATGACCTGAGCCAAAATCAAGAGCCAGACATTTAACTGATGGAGCTACCCCGGCGCTCCTACTGTTTCTTTAGCCAAGCCTAGCAAATAACCCGGGTAGCTGTTGTATGATATATGTGCCATTATTTCCCTCCTATGCCCATGGTGGACACTGCGAATGGACCACAGGGCTCTCATCCCCTAAACTGGAGTCTCCAAGTTGTCTCAATACAGCTTTCCAAGTATCTCCATGAGTTGACCAGAGGTGGCAAGTGAACGAAACCTATTTCCCCTTCCTGAACTAGGAAGTTTCAATTCTAGTTTGCATTAAGCTCCTCAATGGAATTCATTCATGCACTTATTAATTCACTCAGAAAATATTTACTTAGTGCCTTTGGGGGTGGGGGCAGGGCAAGGCCCTGTTCTAGGTGCTCTGGACACAGTGGTAAAGAAAACAGAGACTGTTTTTGTGGAGCTTATGTGAACATGGAAACAAATAAGTGATGTAAGCATGGCAAGCACTAAGAGTAAAAACTGAATGAGAGGAACAGAGAGTAAGAAGGATCCGAGGTACATTTAAAATATAGGAGGTGACATTTGAGCAGACACCTGAGTGAGGCTGAGGAGTCAGTCATGCAAAGATCTGGGGGAGAGACTTTCAGGTCAAAGGAACACAAATCAAAGGCCCTGTATAGCACTGAGTTCTGCAGAGTGTACAGGGGAGGTGTGTAGGAGACAAGGTCAGAAGGATGGGCAGGGCCACATCATGTGGAGCCGTGGTAGGGTGTAGGATTGGTACACTGCACATCTGAAATGGTGAATAGTTCATACTTGGGGCAACGCATCAACATTAAGAGTTTGTTCTGTTGATTTTATCTTTTTTGCAACCATTTTCAAAAGTACAATTGGATTTCATGGTGACTAGTCACCTCTCCCACCTCTGCCCCCAGCCCCTTATTTTCCCTCCCTACAATGACCCTTGATATCTCATGTGTCCTTCTTAGAGATATGTTGCGCATCTGCAAGAACATTCCAATATGTGTTTTTAAACCTCCTGTGTTACACCAGTGTTAATATACTATTCATATCATGCTTCACCTTATAAGGAATTTTAAGAAAGTTGGCTCAGGATTAGTTGGGAATGAATAAAGGTAGCAGAACAAACACACTTTAGTTTCTCCCTTCTTTCTCTCCACAAATATCAGAAAATATACTAAAGGATTTGGAAATACTATACTACTGACTTTAAGATATGGCCTAGTCAACCACGTTCTTAGAGTCAACAAGCAATCTATATGTACAAACCTATCAGTCTGATTCTTCAGAGTCAATGACACTCTTGTTGAGGAATGATGGAAAGGGCAGAAAACCCAAGAAACTAGGGCTCAGTTTCTTCTGGCTCCATCGCCAGCTTCCTGTATGACCTTGGGTAAGCCACTACAAAGTTGAAAGAAGGAAGGGTGGGAGAGCGAGAGAGAGGAAGGAAAGAAAGAAGGGGTGTTGGTTTGGGCTAAGTCTCTCCCTGAGAATAGAAGTGTGTGTGTGTGTGTGTGTGTGTGTGTGTCAAGAACAAAAGGGACAAACTCCATGCCCTTGGGGAGTTTATATTCTAGCGGATGAAAAAGGAGACAAACAACATAAATAATTGAAATATGTAATGTATTAAATAACAGTAAATGCTAAGGAAGAAAAATAAAGCAGGAAATGGGTCAGGGAAGTAGAGGGGAGTTTAGATAAGAGTGTCCAGTCAATGTCTGGTTGAGAAGGTGATACTGGAATAAGAATCTGAACGGAGTGAAGGAGCCCGCATGGGAGGTTTAGGTTAGGAGGCAGACAGGACAGCAAGAGCAAAGGCCACAGACGTGAAAGCTGCGTGGCAAAGACAAGAGGTTGGAAGAGCAGAAACAAAGAAAGTATCCAGGACATTGGTGGTATCATGGAGCTGCCTCTAGACATCTCTTTCAGTCACAAAAGAAACCCCTACAGGGACACCTGGGTGGCTCAGTCAGTTAAGCGTCCGACTCTTGATTTCAGTTCAGATTGTGGTCTCATGGGTTCAAGCCCCATGTCGGGCTCTCTGCTGTCAGCACAGACCCCGCTTTGGATCCTCTGTTCCCTTCTCTCTCTGCCCCTCCCCCACTCTCTCTCTTTCTCTCTCAAAAGTAAACATTAAAAAAAATTAAAAGAAAAAGAAAAATACAATTATATATACACACATACATATATATCTTTCTCTGAAGGAAGTGAATACATACATACATACACATATACATGATAAATACAAATATTTTTAACTATGCTTTGTAAAGCTTATGGAGAAAAAAAAACTAAAAGAACAAAAAGCTAATTGTGGCATAACTTTTAGAAGATTATAATTTATATTTGCCTTTCTTTGTTAATGAGTTTAAACTATGGTTATTTGAGGGGCACCTGAGTGGCTCAGTTGGTTGAATGTCTGACTTCAGCTCAGGTCATGATCTCATGGTTCGTGGGTTCGAACACTGCATCGAGCTCTGTGCTGACAGCTCAGATCCTGGAGCCTACCTCTGTTTCTGTATCTCCCTCTCCCTGCCCCTCCCTCACTCATGCTCTGTCTCTTTCTCTCTCTCAAAAATAAATAAACATTAAAAAAAAATTTTAACTACGATTATTTGAAATATACCTTATTCAAACAAACAAGTAAAATAGGGAATGGGGTAGTGGGCCTATATGCTTTCACAGAACGTACCCCTGCAGAGAATTCAGAAAGGAAAGTATAGTGTTTAGACAGAGGACTTGGTTCTTTGTCTCAAGTACACATACTGTATTGATAAAATTTCCATTTGAAAATTCAAATGTTCAAAGCAGCAGGTTAAACACCATTCTGTCCTTCATTCCTTGGCTGGCCCCCTCGGTGACTGAATCCTTTGCTGTTAGAAAGGCCAAGCATGGAGTGATGCCTCTCATGTGGCCCTTTGCAAACTCCTCCTTGAGTTCTGGCATCATGGGCACTTGCCTAGCCAGCAGTGGGGACACCTATCCTATAAAAGTTTGGGGAAGGGCCTTCCCTTGTATCTACAGGGGGGAACCTGTTCTCAGAAAGAACCAGTCATCAGCTCGTATTTCTCCCATTCACAGCCAGAGTCTTTCCTTCCCCAGTTTAACTGATGTCTTTCCTTTGACTTCAAGTACCCTCTGTGTTGCCAACTCTTAAATATGTATCTCTGGTTTGGACTTTTCTCCTAAACTCTAAATTCCTATGTCAATTGCTTCCTGCTCTTCTATCCTTAAAATGTCCCAAAGTTACACCTAAGACTGAGCTCACAGACTGCCTCATAAATATTTCTCTTCTACATTCCCTGTCTCTATCAAAGATGACACAAGGGGCGCCTGGGTGGCTCAGTCGGTTGAGTGCCCGACTTGGGCTCAGGTCATGTTCTCGCGGTTCATGGTTCGAGCCCCCGCTTCTGGCTCTGTCCAGCTCAGAGCCTGGAGCCTCTTCCGATTCTGTGTCTCCCTCTCTCTGGCCCTCCCCCACTCATGCTCAGTCTTTCTCTCTCTCAAAAATAAATAAGGATTTAAAAAAAATTTTTTTTAAAGATGACAGAAGCTGGAGATCTCAATATCATTCTTACTCCTCCTCTCTCTCTCCACCCACATCAAGTTAGTCACTAAGCTGCATCCATTCTCACTGCTTTACATCTTCTTATTACACTGCCCTTCCCTACTTGTTGCCAGAGTTCAGGTCTTTGATATGTCATTCATTCATTCAGGATCTAGGATATGTTGGTGAACAAGACAAGGATGACTCCTTCCCTCGTGAAGGATATTTGAGATGGCAAAAGACAATAATTAAAAAACCCAAAGAATCACATGTTTATCATATACTAAAGTAAAAGAAGGTGAGATTAAAACTGAGACTTCATGGGCAAGAAGGTAGAGTTATGGGGAGAGCCCAAGGACAAGCACTTTAGGCAAGAGAAACAGGAAATAAATGCAAAGGTCCTGAGGTAGAAAGAGCTTGCCATCTCTGAGAAAGATACTGATAAAAGGCCCTGAAGCTGTACTATTCCTTGAAAAGGAAGTGGTTCAAGATGGCATGGAGAAGTAGACAGGCCCTTCTGGGCACTAAGGAGAAGTCTGGCTTTTATTTTAATCTATTGGAAAATTTTAAGCATGAGAGTGAGATGTCTTCCTGGGTCCACTCCTTACTTCTTCAATATGGCTTCCAAGTTACTTTTTCTATGACAAAACTCTAATTATGTGTCTCTGTGGTTTTAAATCTTTCAATGGCTTGGGATGCCTGGGTGACTCAGTTAGTTAAGCGTCAGACTCTTGATTTCGACTCAGGTCATGATCCCTCGGTTTGTGAGGTCAAGCCCCAAGTCAGGCCCCGCACTGATAGTGCAGAGCCTGCTTGGGATACTCTCTCTCTCTCTCTCAAAAATAAATAATAAACTTTTAAAAAAAGAAAAAGAACTTTAAATTTTTTTTTTCAACATTTATTTATTTTTGGGACAGAGAGAGACAGAGCATGAACGGGGGAGGGGCAGAGAGAGAGGGAGACACAGAATCGGAAACAAGCTCCAGGCTCTGAGCCATCAGCCCAGAGCCTGACGCGGGGCTCGAAATCACGGACCGCGAGATCGTGACCTGGCTGAAGTCGGACGCTTAACCGACTGCGCCACCCAGGCGCCCCGAAAAAAGAAAAAGAACTTTAAATGTTTCAAAGGCTTTCGTTTGTCTATAGTTCAAACTCCTGAGCCTGGCCCACAAGCACCTTCATGATCTTGCCCACACTTTTCCCATTCTTATTTCTCCCTGTACCTCCTTCTCCCCTTTGCTTTGGCCATGCAGTGTGACTACTGGATCCCCTGATGGGTTCTGCTATTTCACCACCGTGTCTTTACTCATGATTTATCTCTTCTGAGCACAGTGTCCCTTACCCCATCATCTGCTCATCTTTTAAGACAAAGATCAAATGTCACCTTATCTGTGTAATCTCTCCTGATCACTATGTCCAAGCAGAATGTACCATTCCCTCCTTTGGGTCCTCAGTGTGCCCTGGATGAACTTCTAGCAAAAGCCCTTTGGGCTTTTGGCACTTCTGAGTTTGCTTACATCTTTCCCTGTTTACACATGAGCCTCTTTTAGTCCTGTTCATTTCCTACCACTTAGCATAGATCTTGGCATACTTTATTGTAGAAAGAGGATGAGTTTCCCTCCGTTGTGCATATTTAGAGTACACATGACAGTTCTCCAAAGTAGGAAGAGCCCAGATACATGGGGCTCAGTAAGAATTGTAATGAAAATGTTAGATGAGACTTATAGCAGATCCACCTGTCGTTGAGCTGAGCGTCCCCACCATTAGCTCCATCAGAGCGTTGATTCTCATTGGCAAGGATGGAACTGGGAAGAGGTCTGAGTAGGTAAAAATATCTAGGTTTTGGAACCTATTTCCTTGTTAGGCACCTCTTGGCATACTGCAGTGGCCACGTCATCGGACATGTCTGTAGTGCTCACTCAGTAACAGGTGGCACGAGGGATCCATTAGCTGGTGGGTGTGGGACTGTTGGAGACTAAGCTCATCATTTTATACTTTTCTGCTACGTGGTCAGCACTGTGGAGTGTGAGCTGCAGAGAATAAAGAGGCAAATAACTTGTTCCCTGTGTTTGGGGAAGGGAGAACATGGTTATATCTATAGAAGACATTAATTGATAGTCGTCAATTAATGCATTAGAGACGTAACCAGAAAATAACCTAGGACTGCACCATCAAGGGCTGGATGAAGTGTTCTAGGCAATAGCCACCGTGGATTTTTCCAGGGTCTCTTGATTTTGATGTTGAAGGCCAATATGTAGCTTCTTCCTGCTTGTCTACTTCTCATGGGCTGGGCTGCAAAGAGAATCAGGAAATGACTCTGCCAAGTGCTCAGAGCAGTTTCTCTGCTGTTTATTCAGAGTGCTTGCCGTGTACTGAGAAACACATATGGGACATATGCCTGTCCTGCCTTTGCAGCAGCTGCATCTCAGAAGGTGATTCAAAATTGACCCGGAGGAATGACGAGGTGGCAAGATTTGCTGAGCCCTGGAAAATATATGGGATGAGTGTGGTCTGCATATGCTGCTGTCTGGGGTCAAAATAACTGTTGTCTACTGATTCCTTTTTTTTTATGAGTTCTCACCGAGAAAAGTCATAATTGGACCCCAAAGGCAAATGTGCTCCTTGTGAAGAAGATCGATGGTAGTAAATTCTCTTGCTCCCCAAACAGCAGCAGCTGTAGCAGCTTATCCAGAGGCTTTGCCAAGAAGACATCATTGCCTGAGCCAGGATCACAAGTAGCCATACTTGGGAGAGAGCAGCTGGCTGGAGCGCAGATGAGATGTGATCATTACCAATTTCTGAAGAAAGATTTGAAAACTTAAATCGAACTACAAATTATGATGGCTCATCCTTCCATAAATCCTAATTGTGGTGACTTCATTTGGTCTTTTTTTTTAATGTTTACTATTCATTTTAGAGAGGGACAGAGAGACAGAGCACAAGTGGGGAAGGGGCAGAAAGAGAGGGAGACACAGAATCCAAAGCAGGATCCAGGCTCTGAGCTGTCAGCACAGAGCCCAACCTGGGACTTGAACCCACAAACCGTGAGAACATGACCTGAGCCGAAGTCGGATGCTTAACTGAGCCACCCAAGTAACATTATAGCTTTTTGGTGAAGTGTTAAGTCAGTGCATCTCCTCGCTTAATGGTACGAAATTTCAGTTGACTTAAAAAAAATTTTTTTTTTTGCTTTCCATACATTTATTTCTTGACTCACCAATCTAATTTGATACATAAGAAGACATGGTGTGTTCAGAGCAGGGGCCCATGCAGTTCATTGCACATAAAAAACACTGAATATCTATTGCTTGGCTGACATATTGAGTCTTAGCCTTTTAGATCACTGGAAGACATTTCATATTAGCTAAATATCACCTAACATCAAGTCCATATTCACAAAGCTTCATTGTGTACAAAAGGTCCTTTGCAGCTTATTGTTAGCTAGCTTTTACCCTCTGAACCTCTTAAGACAGGAGGTTTTTGTACTCCCATTTGCTTGATCACAATCTTCTTTATTTTCTGCACAGGTAGAGTCTGCATCCTCAGAGGGGGAATTTAACCCTTTATCTCTCCTCTTTATCTCTCCTCTGCCCAGATGAACAGAAGAACGGGCACAATGTGTCAAACCTATTGTGAACTCCAGGCAACGCCCTGTCTCCAAACAGGCTCCAAGTGAAGTGCGGGAAGGGCAGGCACTGTTCCATATCTTTCCTCTGAATATCAGCTGTAAACAAAAACTCACTCTGGAACTAAGGACCCAAAGCTTGCTTTGAAAAAGGAAAACAAAAATGTGCATTAGTATTTGATGTTGATAAAATGTGTGACCACGTCCCAGTTAGCTAATCTGTCTTTTGATTAGCTGCTTATATTACATCACCCCATGTAACTTGGGTCTTTGCCTTCTATCGTAAGCTTAGCTCTAGTCTGTCCTTAGGGCAGTCACTCAAAAGCTTCACTTGATAGGGACCAAAAGACTCATTACCCGAAGGCAGAATTGGACACACCTGGTGTAAAAGTTACGTATCCCAGTTTCAGCTCTTGTCCGTTAGCATCTCCCCACCCCCATCGTCCATATTTAAAAATGTTGGGTGCGCATGTGCGCCAGATGATTCATCCAAGCTGCTCTGGAAGTTGTCTCTGCTGGTGACAGTAAAGCTGATCCACCCTCTCCCTCCCCTCTATCTGGTGGAAATGCAGGGCGTCAGTCTGTGGCACTGCTACCAGCACATTGTGGCCCTTCTTTATTCAGGTGGGATGCATTTAGGCAACTTGCTTCCACACGGAGCTTTTCGTCTCCCGATCGATCGCAGTTCCCCATGGTTTCCATCTGCCTGTGCCACCCGGAATTGTGTGAGCCCTAAAAGAGGGGAAGGACCTACAGACCCCTCGGGTCCTGGGAACCCTCAGCCTTGCTCCGTGGCTGCATATCCATGGAGACTAGACTAACCTATTTCTCAGCTTTATCAGTGTAGGAGTCTTCGTTCTCTCTTCCTGCATCTCAGATTCTCCACTGCAAAGGTGCCAAAAAATGATTTTGAACTTTCAGTAATTTTGAGGCTGATTATATTAATAGAGATTCTGAAACCTGTAGAAGTAGCAGCTCTTGGGGTTTTATTTTTTACAATATTTGGGGGACAGATCTGTGTGCTGAGGTTCAGGCTAAGCATCTAAAACCACGACTACTTTGTGGGAACTGCCCTTTTCCCCTCCCTGCTCTGCTCCCTCTATAGATTCTCACATTCTGGAGGAAAGCCAGGCTTTTTTTAAACTGTAGATTTTCAAGCTAGCCCTAGCAGGTTTCCAGCTCTCTCTCCCTCCTCCCTCTTCTTTCTTTCCCCTCCTGGCCCTTATTCAATGACTAAAGCTCTCCAGGAGTATTTATGGACCAGGGTATCTATTGTGACCTTGTGATTGCACTAATCCTTTGGCTTGAGGCTGCCCTGCTCTGACAGTCACAAGGGTGATTGGGGGTGGGAGTGGGGAGGAGGACAGTGCATCATCCAGGAGTGGTATTTATTTATAGAACAGGCCTTTTCCTTTCCCTCTGAATTGTCTGCAAAGGCAGCAGTTGTCAGAGCCTCTGGGAGATAGGTGATGGAGGCCCATGCCTAGGTAGAGGCCAGAGTTCTTGGAGTCAGCACCAAAGGGCTCCTTTCCCCTACCTCCATGGGACAAACCCAAGGAGGCCCGAGTTCCTAGGAATGGTTGACCACTGAGCCTTATAACTTTCTCACAGATGAGATGCTCCTGGCTGGGCCACCTGACCCAGGGCCTCAGGGAGTGTGAGTCAAAATTCCTGCAAAACTCTGGTCTCATTCTCATGGTATTTGAGGGCTGGTAGGACTGTCGATCCCTTTGGGGTCTTTGAGGAGCAGGCTGGGATGTTGCTGTTACAGTAAGAGAGAAGACAACAGGGGACTGACTTTGTATGTCTGGTGGGATGAAATTGCTCCTATCTGGATTAAGGAAAAAGAGGAAAACCAGGACTCTGGGAAAAGAGTGAGAATGAAGCCCACCTGAATAAACAGGCAAGGCCCACCTAGCCTCTCCCCAACTGAGCGTGTGATTGTATGCTACCGTGGGTGACTGTCATCGCTCCTTGTGTTGGATGTCCAGTTCTGACTCAGCTGGATAGTAAAGCATCTGAGGGCAGGAACCCTAGGGCACAGAGCTGGGTGCAAAACTAGTGCTCAGTAAGCCTTGTGGGTTCTTATACGTTGATTCTAATGAGTGACTCTTATTAGCATTAAGAAAGTGGTTGTTGTTGTTGTTGTTGTTGTTTTTAGGGAGCCAAATGTGGGACTTGAACTCACAACCCTGAGATCAAGACCTGAGCTGAGATCAAGAGTCACATGCTCAACCGACACGAGCCACCCATGTGCCTCTAAGAAAAGGTTTTTGACAATGAGTAGGATGGCAGAATTCGACTGTGGGCAGGACCTCTGCACCTTTTCTACTTCTCTCTTCCCTCTGCCCAGAGAGTACAATGCACATAGTAGGTTTTCAAAACCATTTGCTAAATTGTTATTAATAAATGATGATTATAATAGTTCTATGTCTGTCACCTAGAAGTTCTAACCTGCTTGGTAATGAGTGAACTAAGCTTAAAGCATTTCTCTCTCTTAAAAAACCAAACAAGGCACCTGGGTGGCTCAGTCAGTTAAGTGTCTGACTCTGGATTTTGGCTGGGGTCATGATCTCACAGTTCATGGGTTCGAGCTCCACATCAAGCTCTACACTGACAGCACAGAGCCTTCTTAGGACTCTCTCTCTCTCTCCCTCTCTCTCTGCCCTTCCCGTGTGTGTGCACATATGTGCTTGTGCTCTCTCTCTCTCTCTCAAAATAAGTAAATAAGCATTAAAAAACAAACAATTTGCTGAGCTGGGTGGTCAGCTCTCCCACATAGCCCCTTGAAGGTGATACCATATGGTAGTGGTTGTCCAGTGTTAGCCTTGCCTCAGAGTCACCTGGAGAGCTTATGCTACATGGAAGCTGGGCTCCAGGGTTTCTGATTTGGTGGCTGTGGAGTGGGGCTCAAGAATGCACTTTCTGCGGTTCTGATGTACTTGTGCTGTTGGTGTGGGGAGTACACATTGAGAAACACTGCCAGCGGGGTGTGTGAGAAATGTCTCAGGTTCTCTTAGCTGCAACTTGAGCATTTAAGAAAAGTCCTGGGAGTCTGTGGATAGAACTGTGGAGAGGCCCTCTGCAGAATTCTCCGCATCCACCTTCTCTAGAACTTAGAAATTGCCAAAGTGGGGCAAAGGTTGACGAGAAACCATTTGGGGATTTCAATCGAATTAGCCTCCAGGCTCACCTCTTCACCAATCTGCTCTCACTCCAGTCCAGGTGGGTTTTCTAAATCAGAAATCGATCATCTCGGTCTCCTGCTTGAAAAGCCTTCGATGGCTCCCTAATTCCTCTAGCGAAAAGTCCAAACTCAGGGGTGCCTTAGACTGTTTGGCAAACCCTTCATGGTTTGACCCCTGCCTATCTCTTCCCCGACTACCTCTCTCCCACACTCCTCTGTACAAGCTTTCCCCCGGGCTTCCCTGGTCTCCTCTCAGCTGCATCCTACTACCCACAGGGCTCACCCCTGCTAGGCCTCGGAGCAAAGCACTCCTCCTTTGTTCTCGCTTCCTGCCTAGGCACCCCTCCTTACAGGGCCCTCACGGCCAGAGCTGCCGTCATAGTGCTCTGCTCTCTGACTCACCCCACCAGGCTATGGAGGGCCCTAACATTGAGCACACTGCCCCGGATCGCAGAAGGAGTTTGCAGCGGGTTTGTTGAATGAACAGAAATTGTGGAGGATTCAGCAGCAGCCGACCACACACTGGACCAGTAATTACTTTTACCTTTGACACTTTTGGATACAATGTGGGGTGGGGGATGTTTGCAGGTAAAGAGGAGGGGAGGGAATGGAGAGAGGGGTGGGCGCAATTACCAGCATTCCCTTTAAGTCACCTACAGTAGGGGCCCCTGGGTGGCTCAGTTGGTTAAGCTTCCGACTTCGGCTCAGGTCATGATCTCATAGCTTGTGAGTTTGAGCCCCGTGTTGGGGTCTGTGCTGCCAGCTCAGAGCCTGGAGCCTGCTTCGGATTCTGTGTCTCCCTCTCTCTCTGCCCCAACCCACTCACATTCTGTCTCTGTCTCAAAAATAAATAAACATTAACAAAAAAAATTTTAAAGGGGCACCTGGGTGGCTCAGTCGGTTGGGCGTCCGACTTCGGCTCAGGTCATGATCTCGCAGTTTGTGAGTTCCAGCCCTGTGTCAGGCTCTGTGCTGACAGCTCAGAGCCTGGAGCCTGTTTTGGATTCTGTGTCTCCCTCTCTCTCTGCTCCTCTCTTTCAAAAATAAATAAACGCTAAAAAAAACAAAAAAAAAAAAAAAAAAAAAAAAGTCACCCACAGTAAAATGAGCTCCTCCAGCCTTTGTTTTCCTAAAGTACAGTGACAAAGGTGTGTCCAGAAGCAAACAAATGAAGCTTTAGAGGTAGAACTGTAGGCACTGGCCTGCACAGGGGGAGGAAGTTGGAGGTTTTGCAGAAAGGGAAGTAGGAGCCTCCTGAAATTACAGTGGCCGGTGAGAGGGCCCTACCCCCCAGGCCCTTACCTCCCTGAGCTCCCCCTTCTCTCAGGCTGGGTGGTAGCATCTTTCTCATCCCTTTTAGTTGGGTGGCTTTAGATGGTGGCAAGTCGCTTTGAGAGGTTCTGTGTGGCACCTGAGGACATTAGGCTTCTCTTTGTGCACTTAGTGTATCAATCAACTCCATTTCTGAAGCAATTGTTATACTTACAGGGTTGGCTTATATACCATTGGATCATGTCTATAATAAAAGAGGTAGACTGGGAACCAAGAAGCCTGGTTCCTCTTTCTCCTCCAGTGACCAGCTAGCTGCCTGCATTGGGGCAGTTGTATCTGCAAGTTCCTTCACTGCCAGGCGGTGCTCGTTGAGACTGCCCACTTGGGTTTATTTATGACCCTTTAGAGCTGACCACATAGCTGTTTTCCATTCCTAAGATTGCGCCTTAGAAAACTTGGACCCACTTTCTAAGTTCTCCCAGAGATATTAGTCTTTGTGAACTCCGATGGCCAGGGAAGTATGATAAACAAAAGCAACCCCAGAGGGACTTTGTCAAGTTCCAAATGTTTGATCTCAATATCTGGCGGAATTTATCGGCTGAAACCACCATTGACAGAATATTTCTGGCTGACCTTTCTGCCCTCTGTGCCAGCCACCCCCATTCTGAACACTGAGCTTCTCAGCCCTTCTATTAGCATCTGCACAGATACCTCCCTTGGGATCAGAGCCTGTGTTCTTCCTGGAACCGATTTAAACCCAACAGAGACTTTAAAAAATACATTTAATAGTTGGAGAGGCTCCCTTCTCCTTTTAACTTCTGAGCTCATTCCCTCTGGGAACAAAGTGACATTTAGATTCCGGTGTGTAAGTTGTTTTTTCTTTAGATCAGTTATTGTGTAAACATTCCTCTGCAAATTATTTTCACATTTTAAGGCAACTTCTTTCAAGTGTCCAGTCAGACTGATTCCTACTCTGTTCCCTTCGCTACCCTCAACTCGACTTTCTCACTCACCAACTTCCCCATTTCTCAACAACTCAAATTCAGACCAATTCTACCGTTCGTTAAAATACCTCCCCAACTTTCTGGAATTTCCATTTCTCAAGGTTATCTCCCCTGGGCCACAGCCAAGGCTAGGCCCACGAAGACAGATGAAAGCAGCATGGGTCGAGAAGGACGAGCCCTCATTGTTCTGCCCAGGAGTGGTCAGCCGGAGGCCAGAGCTGCCCTGAGAAGGCGACTCGGGACCAACAAGACAGGCTTAGAGTGACGTGGAACACTAGCACCAAGACCAGGCAAATGGGGGAGAAACTGTCTCATTGTGACACTGAAGCCTAGCATTCAGAAACAGAAAAGCAGGCAAACTGCATCCTCTTCTGTTAAGAACCGAACTGCTCCTTGTAACAGGCCCACAAGAGTATCTTCACCTCATGCCTTTTCTTCTAACGTTGCTCTTGAAAGTTTTGTCTAATGTAGTGTGGTTCTCCTTATACCCACTCTTCATCTCTCAGTTTTATTTTATTTTATTTTTTTAAGTTTATTTATTTTTGAGAGAGAGACAGAGACAGAGTGGGAGTGGGAGAGGGGCAGAGAGAGAGGGAGACACAGAACCCAAAGCAGCCTCCAGGCCCTGAGCTGTCAGCACAGAGCCTGACACGGGGCTCAAACTCACCGACAGTGAGATCATGACCTGAGCCGATGTCAGATGCTTAACCGACTGAGCCACCCAGGTGCCCCCATCTCTCAGTTTTAAAACATGTCCCCTCATCAGGAGGGACAGCCACATGGGCCAGTCATGACTCCAGGGAACACCGGTCATACAGACTACAATATACTTTTCAAAAGAACAAGCCACTTCTTCTCTTTAAAACTTAGAGACATCTTTTATTTTTCTTCTATACATTAAGAAAGGTGAACTGGCTGTGTGGAAGGAATACCTAAGTAGTTCTACCAGTGCCACAAAGTTACTGTGTGCCACAGTGCCACAAAAGTCACCATGCTATCCACACCTCTCAGCTGTGAAATAAGGGAGGTGGACTGAATCATCTCTAAGGTCTTGCCTGAGGGCAATAATCTTTTCAGATCAGCAGAAAGTGACGTTGTTCTGATCAGTAAGGTACGGGACAGGGAGCTTTGGAATAACCATTTTCTTGTATTGCCACTCTGACATTTCAAGTTGCTCAGCCTGGCTGTGACATTAGCTCTTTCTTTGCAACGCCCAGGAGTTTGAACTCCAATGAATGTGGGCTCACTGGGCCAATCCTCTTCCTTGATTTTCTGAGCTTGGATCTTTTCTGCACCATTAAAACTACAGGCACTAATTTGAGGAATTAACTGAGGTGGTCACTTGAGGTCATACAGCAGCTGTGGCCCTTCAGGGTCTCACTTTTGCAAAGAAGTCAAAACAAAAGAGGCAAGAAGGTTGACCAGATAATTTTGGAAGTTTAGGTAACAAAGCATTCCATTCTAAGTTTTTTCGGGGGGCTGAATCACAGCACTTCCTTGGTTTTGTTTCCTATCAAGTCGTAACTTGGCCAACATTTTCTGGCAAAGGTCATAAACCAGTGCTGTGGAGAACAGTGGAGAAACAATTGCTTGACCAATCTCAGAGTAGTTCTGCGACGCAAGTTCCAGAAAGGAGGTTCGGGAGAGAAGGCTGTTTTCAGTTGACTGCATCCAACAAGGCTTTGTCGAGGGCTCTGGTTGTGAGGAGACAAGAGTGGAAACAGTACTCCCGAACCTTGAAATCCATTTGTAATCTAACACTTGTGAAAAATCAGAAAATGAGAGCAGTGCTTCTCAGTCACTCCGTCTATATTGCAAGTAATTCACTATTAATATGTAGCCACTAAAGCTTGAAAGTGATTGTTTTGAAAATATAAATTAGAGTGGATTCAAGGTCATCTTTCAATACTGAACTTCTTTTAAAAAGTCTTCTGCAGGGGCGCCTGGGTGGCGCAGTCGGTTAAGCGCCCGACTTCAGCCAGGTCACGATCTCGCGGTCCGTGAGTTCGAGCCCCGCGTCAGGCTCTGGGCTGATGGCTCAGAGCCTGGAGCCTGTTTCCGATTCTGTGTCTCCCTCTCTCTCTGCCCCTCCCCCGTTCATGCTCTGTCTCTCTCTGTCCCAAAAATAAATAAACGTTGAAAAAAAAAAATTAAAAAAAAAAAAAAAGTCTTCTGCAGGACTGCTAATTCCCTCTGAAAGAGAGAATTATTTTTGTTTAGGAAAATACCTTGTAGGGACATTTAGATTTTAAAAGATGGGATGGGGGCACCTGGGCAGATCAACCATTTAAGTGTCCAACTTGATTTCGGTTCAGGTCATGGTCTCTTGGTTGGTGAGATTGAGCCCTCCATTGGGCTCTGTGCTGACAGTGCAGAGCCTGCTTGGGATTGTCTCTCTCCCTCTCTCTCTCTCTCTCTCTCTCTCTCTCTGCCCTTCCACTGTGCCCTCTCTCTCTTTTTCTCTCTCTTTCAAAATAAATAAATAAACATTAAAAAAAATAAAAGATGGGACACAGAGCAGAGCCTGAATAGACAGATTCAATGGAGGAATTCGTGAATTGTTCTGCATAATAAAGAGGATGGAATCCATTTTTTTTTTTCACTTGCTGTTGTTGTTGAAAATAGGTAAACCAGGAGGTGGAATGGTGGTGTGGTCCAGATAATGTGACTGGAAATGGGGACCCCAGAGTTAGGCCACTTAGGTTCACATCTATAAAACCCACTATGATGTACCTTGCAACAAAGCAAATTTAGAGAGAAGAGAATTGGTTTCCACCCTCTGCCTATCTCCCATTCTCAGCCAGCGTTGGGTAAGTTTCTTTCTTTTCTTTTTCCTTTTTTTTTTTTAATTGTGGTAAAATACACACAACACAGAATTTCTTATTTTAATCACTTTTAAGTGCACAGTTCAGTAGCATTGAGAACATTCACATGGTTGTGGTGGCCTAAGGTTCTTATTTTCTCTGGCGGAGGGGAGTGTGTGAGGGAAGGGTGACCTGACCCCAAAGACAGAAGGAATGTTTGGCATTCCTGGTGTTCTCCAAGCCCATCTCCCTGGCACCATGTAGCCTGGAGATTCCTGAAATTGCCATTCTGGAAGTCCAGTTAACCACAGGACCAGAGATTGACCCTATCAATATTTAATCCAGAGTGGTCAGTCACCACTAGGTGGTTGGTGCCACCCTATAGGATGGAGTCCAATAGCACAGCTGGACGTCTAGAATGTAAAGCCAGCAACTAGCACAAGCTCACACCAGCTCTATCATTAACCTCCCAATAAGGCAATCCTGCCTTTTGGGGACTGAAAAATTTGGGCCCTAAATACTTCTTATGGAGGGGTTTACCGTGTATATAAACATATAGGTATATCTAGCACATAATAAGCACTCTAGAAGTCCTAGATATTACTGGACATGTCTAATAACAATGTAAGTTGTGGCATTCCTGTGATGTTAGCTTGCTGTTCTGCAGTGGTTCTACATCTACACGACTTCTTTATTATTGTTGTTGTTGCTATTACTTTGGTGAAGATTAAAAAAGATGCTAATGGGGGGCGCCTGGGTGGCTCAGTCAGTTAAGTGTCTGACTTCAGCTCAGGTCATGATCTTGCGGTTGGTGGATTCGAGCTCCATATTGTGCTCTCTGCTGTCAGATCAGAACCCGCTTCAGATCCTCTGTCTCCCTATCTCTGCCTCTCCCCCACTTGTGCTCTCTTTTCTCTCTCTCAAAAATATATAAACATTAAAAATAAATAAATAAGATGCTAAGGTACATTTTTGAGCCAATGCAAGCATAAAGATACAGAAATATCCATTAGATTCAGGATGAAGAATAAGAATTCACTGGAGGAAGGAAGCTAGCTCCAAAGTTCAGCATAAGAAGGTAAGCCTCTAGAATTCTCAGTAATTTGGGGGAGAGTATTGGACTTTTCACGTAAGGCAGGGAATGCAGATTCAAGTCAAGCCTACCTATATCACCAAGGAGACCCGTAGGTAATAACTAAGTCTCTCATAAAGTCATCCCATTCAATGCCCAATGGGGACTGTGCAGATTCTAGGCGTCCTGCCCAAGGGAGTATTCATCACATGCATAGAGCATAGATGTGCTAAGCTGGCCTGGATTTTAACTCTGATTCTGCCACATGCTACCACATGTCATTGGACAAGTTTACTTGCTCTAGATTCCTCATCTACAAAATGGGGATAATAAGATAAGGTGTCCATGAAGTCTGGAAACAGAGGAAATATACATTACATCATGAAGGACATCTTCTAGCTATAAAAAATCTATTTTATGGACACTGTAGTAGTGAATTCTGTTGGGGAAAAATTGCCACTTTGAAATAGGCAAAGAAAAGCTTAGTGATTAGCTCATTCATCTGTGTTACGTACATCTTTCATCTTTGAGCTTCTTTTCAACTCTATAAATTGTAGGAAGCTGATACCAATGAAAACAATTTTTGTCCATAGAAATGCCAATGAACTGTGTCACATAGAATGCATTATTGCCTTGAAGATAGACCTCTTTTTGTCTCTATACATTTATTTCAGAATTCCCTATTGTCTCTGTAGGCTCTTTGGGTTCCCTTCTGAGCCACTTAAACATTTTATAGGTTCCCTCATTAATACACGAGTTTAATAAAATCTCTGATGTGTGTTCATTTTATATATCCGAACAAAAGTCATGATTATACCCTCTTCTAAAACTTTTTTTTAACACTTCCTAGGGTTACTCTGAAGACCAAGTGGGTTAATGCATGTACAATCTTGAGAGTGTGCTTGGTACACAGAAGCACGAAGTGTTCGTGAGGATTGTTCTTATCTATAATACGCACTCAGTTCACTGTGATGTCACTATTAAGGTCTTTTTCCTGTGTTAGACTCCACTTCTCTCTACAGTGTGAGGCCCATTAGGACAGGACCTTTGTAACTCCAGCACAGAGAACAGCAGAACCAAACACTAAAAGAACAGAGTAGAGGCACCTGGGTGGCTCCGTTGGTTAAGCATCCAACTTCAGCTTGGGTCATGATCTCATAGTCTGTGAGTTCGAGCCCCTCATTGGGCTCTGTGCTGATAGCTCAGAGCCTAGAGCCTGCTTGGATTCTGTGTCTCCCCCTCTCTCCGCCCCTCCCTGCCTCATGCTCTCTCTTCCTCTCTAAAAAATAAATGAACATTAAAAAATTTAAAAAAAAAAAAGAAAGAAAGAACACAGACAGTCAATAGATTAGTTGGATATAACAGGGATTGGCCTTTTGGGGGGGGGGGGTGGTAAAGGACTAGATAGTTAATATCGTAGATTCCATAGGTCAACCACTGTCTGTCACACCTACTCAACTCTGCTGTTGTGATATGAAAGTGTCACAGACATTACCTAAAAAAAATGAGTGTGACTGTATTACAAAAAAACTTTATCCACAGACACTGAAACTTGAATTTAATATAATTTTCACGACATGAAGTATTCTTCTGATTTTTTGACCACTTAAAAATGTAAAAAACCATTTTTAGCTTGAGGGCCATAGGAAAGCAGGCAGGGGGCCAGATTTGGCCTCAGGCCATCATTTGCCTGAATTAGATAACAGGTACATGAAGGGCGAGAATTATGCCTATTCACACCACCTTTAATCTGGTCCTTGTCATGTAATAGATGTTCGAAAAATATTGAATTAAGTAGCAAGGACTTAAAGGCAAAAGGGAGACATTTTAGGAGAGTAACTTGCTAAATCGTTTCAGAAATATTCAATCTGTAGTGATGACAGGCTGATGGCTGGCTTGGCCAAGCCTGTCCTGTGGTGGACCAACAAAGTCCTTTATCATAATCAGTCTTAACTGAAATCTTAAGTGACTCCAATGGTTTTTATACCCTGCCTGTAAACTGCCTTAAATTCTTCTTTAGAACAAAATAGAAATAAGTCTAAATAATATCTACTGATCAGAAAAATGGGACCAGAATCACATTACAGGATGCCTTCTCCAGAGAAGCTAGAAAAACTGTCAGACTCTCTTATATTGGCAGGTCAATTTCATAGAGAAGAATTAGGAATTTTCCAGAATTAGGAAAATGGCAGATCGGAGGCCAAAAGCACAGATAGGCCCAGAATTTGATCCACCTACGTAATTGAAATGGACCCAGCTGGAATCTACAGATGCTGCCTGCTTTGCCTCTCGGTGCACATGCCTCCCTCCCCCTCACTCTTACCGTCTCCCATGTAGAACAAAAGCATTTGCCTCCAGCCAAGTGAACTCTGTCCTCCCTGAAGACCACAAGTCCATAAACACTGAGGTACTAAAGGTATACACACATAGGTACAGCTGTATTTCTGTTTATGATTTATTTATGGCTCAGGCAAATGTTAATTTGGATGGTGGACTTTCAAACAAGAATTCCATAAAAAAGCATCTTTCTATGTATAACTATGACCAAATGAATTAGGAGAACCACTGTGTCAGGAGAACAGATCTGGAATAGGAAGGAAATCTGAACAGAAATTGGAAAAGAGCTCAAGTTTAAATGACACATTTAAAATATTAGTATATCTACACACATATGCAGGGTTAAAAAGAACACGAAGTCACAGAGCGAGTCTGAACTCCCGGTATTTTATAGGTGAGGAAAGGGGTCCACGGTATTACGGTGACTGTCCAGAGCCCCACCACAGAGGCCAGGTCTGGCACCCAGCTCTCTTCTCAACCAGACTCGGGTGCTTTGCAAAGAAGATGCAGGGAAGAAAAGGAAAGGAGTCTTTCTTTCATCTATGGCAAATCATCATACATCGATTTGTAGCTTTAAAAAATGTACTAAGGTAATATACCTTATTGGAAAAGAGGTGGCCCACGATACCACCACTCAGCTATAACCACAGTAATGCTTGTTTCTAAGGTGGGGTGAAGAGCTCTTAGTCCTTCCTTGTCCCTTTGTGGAACATACCACAAAAGTACAATAATGCTTGAAAAAAGAAGGGGAAACCCTGGGGAATACAAGGGAGAAAGAAATGGATTAAGCTTCCCCCATCGGCACCTACCCAGGACTTGGCACATAGTGAATGCTCAGTAAACACTCAGACCCTCTTGGAACCCTGTAATGGTAGGATAAGAAATAGGGAAGGGGAGAAGTAGAGAGCTAACGACAAGAGAAGGAAGAAACGTCTAAAGAATCCTTGCAACTTGCCTATAAATCTAAAATTATTCCAAACTGGGTTAAAATGTTTAGAGACGCTGGTGGTTATTTCAATAAATATTCCAATTGACCCATTATTTCACCATTCCTCTGGAATTCTCTGATTTCCACCTGTGTGACATTGTGCTGAAACTTCTTGGTTTTTTCCTTAGGCCTATTTCACTGACTCAAACTCCCAGATGCAACTTCAAATTTTATCACACTTCTAAAAACATCTGGTAACTTCATGACTTAGTCACTTATTCGCTGAACACAAGCATCCTAATTGCTTGTGTTATTCACTTGAAGAATGGCATTCATGGTAACAGAAAATCACCCAAATCTGGTCAAGATTTTGATAATTTACTGCTTATGTACACATTTATAATTTTGAACTAGGGGCGCCTGGGTGGCTTGGTCGGTTAAGTGTCCGACTTCAGCTCAGGTCATGATCTCAAAGTTTGTGAGTTCAAGCCCTGCATCGGGCTCTGTGCTGACAGCTCAGAGCCTGGAGCCTGCTTTGGATTCTGTGTCTCCCTCTCTCTCTGCCCCTCCCCTGCTTGCACTCTGTCTCTCTCTCAAAAATAAATAAACATTAAAAAAATTAAAAAATATATAATTTAGACTTGAACTGTGCAAACGGAGTTTAGGATAAGAACTTGTAATCAGGGAGGTCTTGCTTCTAACAGAGGGGGTTTCATTTTTTTGGACCTGGGTCAGGTTAGCTTGTAGTACTGGTAGCAAAACAGAAATGGGGCTTTGAACCTAAGGAGTCTGCCCTCTGCTGCCACGGAGGAGGGAGCATTCAGGACGGTGGGGATTGCGGAAAGCAGAGAATTTTGCTGTCATTCTTTTTCCAAATAGGTCTTAGTTTTTAGAGCACTTTTGGGCTTGCAGGCTTTTATTCTTTATCCCCCAACTTCCTCTTTTCTTTCCCTCTCAACCGAGCATTAGGAAGGAATTTTTATTATGTCCTCTTTTCTGAACGCAGCTTCATGTTCCTGTTCTAGTTTTGACTTCTTCAAGTTACTATAAACCGTGGTTGTTGGTTACTGAGTGTTCTAACCCTGTAGCTTACTTTTAAGAGATGGACATTGCAGTTGTAAGTTCTTTTTTGCTCCCACAAAACACGTGACTGATTCCACACCCCCCCCTTCCCCATAACCTGCAGTTAGTGGCTTTCAAAATTTCAAGTTGTCTTTGGTTTTGTTTTGTTTTGTTGTTTTAACTTTTCAGACCATCAAACTAAGTCATTTAAAATTGCAAGCCAGTGCACCTATGTGTAGGTGAAATACAAGTTCCACAGCTCGGTGCTTCCCTTCACTGTTCATTCTTACAACGAGCATTCTTTTCTGGTTTCTATTTCACATCCTCCCAAATGGGTTTTGACTCGCAGTTGGAGTGGAGCCCCCCAGTGACCATTCATACACATTTGCACTGGAAGCTGCTGCAGGAAATAGGCTATTTTAGACCTCATTTTTTTGCCGAAAGCTAGTAATGTTACAAAGATCAATTAAAAGGGCAAAGGAAAAAAATGTGTCTGGAAAAACCAGAACTTTATAAATGACAAATTACAGTAAATGCCACCTTTCCGGTGGAATCTCAGGTACGTTCTTCATTGCACGGCACCTTGAGGTCTGAACTGGTCTGTCTGGACTCTTAAGATTTTTGTAAAATATGGTGACTATGCCTGAATACATCAAATTAGCCAACTGCGCTGTCATTTTTGATGTCTGGAACAAAAAATTCCTACGTTTACAGAATGTCTTACGGTTGAATACTTGTGATTATGAGTTTGCACATCTTGAGAACTCGACACATTTTGGCAATGGAATTTTTCTCAGAAAGGCAAGATGATACAGGCTGGCTGTCTCCACAGGGTGCATAACCCAACGCCTGAGTCCGTGGGCATGGTGCCCTGGAACTGTTCAGCACAGGTCAGCTTGAGTCATGGGCGTGATGGGGACAGTGGCTGTAATACACTCTTGGGAGATGCTTGGAGGATAAAACCCGACCTCATCCTGCGGACAAAACCGAGGCCTAGATTGGAGCAGTTGGCCTGAGAAAATGAGCACAAACCTGGATGTTGGCTTGGGACTTGGGCCCAGGCCTTTTCCCTTCCTGTGTGATGTGGGCTGGCGCTCACCTCTCTGAACGCTGCGGCCACAGTGGACGCTGAAAACAGCCCCTGGGACCCACCATCTTGTGGCAAGTCCACTATTGTCCGTACATCTGAAGACAGGCCTTTCCAGAACGCTTTTGAAAGGGAAACCGGGACCTTTTGCCTTCTAGTCAGCACTTTGGGCAGACCTGTGAAATCAGAAATCAGAGGAAGGGACCTGCTAGCATTCTCAGTGCAAAGGAGGGGGTTGAGGCCTGACTCAATGCAGTTGACAAAAACCGGGACTAGGACCCATGGCTCCGTCTCCCGTGCCAAGCTCTTTCTGCAAAGCCAGGATGCCCGAGAGGTAGAACTGGAGTTCCGTTTTCCCGTAACAGTGCCTTTCAATACAGTAACCAATTATTCATCTCTGACTAGGTTTCACATTCTCACACTCTTGAATTGTGGGGACACTATGCAACAGCTTCTCTGACATCCGCTGAAATATTCCCACTTGAGATAAGGAAAGGACGAGAAAATTCATTTGGTGAATAAAAGGTCATCCTCTGCACTCTTGAAGGGTACGTTCCAAAGTGTCCCCCAACATGGAGTTGGCCTTGAGGATGGGATTTGAGATCAGAGACCTGGGTTCCCATGCCAACTCCACCTTCCAGTTAACTCCTTCGTGGCCAGTGTTCTTCAACCTCATTTTCCCCATCGGTTAAAAAAAAATTCCAACGGCATGGAATTGTTGATGTGACATGTTTGTAAAGGCACCTATCTGGTGCACAGAGGACTCAAATGTCATTTATCTTTTCCTTTAAATTAGCTAAAAAGTGAAATTGTTAACTGAATTCTATCTTTGGTCTGTTCTTGCATAATATCTATTCCCACGAAGACCCACATATTCTGCTGAAGGAAAACTAGAGATCAGAGATCTATCACTTCACAGCTGGTACAGGTGTGTGGGGGGGGGGGTGGGAGGGGGCTTGGAACAGTCTGTGGTACCAACAGCGGCTTCCATTCCCATTTCATTGCTCAATCACCCCAACTCTGGGATGTGTCTTCGGCGAATCCTCCACACTTCTACTTCCTATTAACCTCAAATAAAAGAACAAAGGTAACTGAAGTTTCTGAAGCCTTGTTAGAGATGTCTCATAGCAAAATCATTTGGCTCTAAGGGGGGAGTCTCCATTGGAAATGTTCATCGACTCCAAGTGTTAGGTGATAATGATCACTATCCCTTAAGGACCCAAGGGCCAGGCACTATGTGTGCATTCCTACAGAGTCCTCACCTCCTCTTCGGGAGGTGGCAACCCATTATCCCTAGTTAGGAAAACTGAAGCTAAGGCAGGTGACATAAAGGAGAGGCTGGATCTAAAGCCAGTCTGAGCCAAGTGTTGGTCTACATGGCCTGGTGCTCCACACGATTTGTGTGTCCTTCCCGATACATTGTCTCTCCTCCCAGACTCCTTCAGCACTTGGTGCTTGCCACAGCACGTAAGAGTTCCATGCCCTCTTGTCCTGTTTTGGGGGGTTAGATTTATCTGTAAGCACCATTGTGTCCCCATCCTCGGGCACCTTAGATAAGATAACCTACAAGTCACAACCGGGCAAAGAAATGTAGATTAGGAATGGCTTTCTGCTGGGAAAGAAATTTTAATCAGCATATCACTTATATTTCAGTGAACTTTCAGTCAAATGTGAAAACAACTTCTCTTTTGCCAACCAGCCGTGGAAACTTTGCACGGTTCACTTTGAACTCTGCAGAGGCAGGAAGTATTTATTTGGTAAATACTTATTTGGTAAATGCATGCAGAAAAGAGGCATTTTGTTTGGTCCTCATATACCTATAAACTTAGAAAATGCCTACATTATCCAAACATGAGAGGTCTTGTATTTAAAGAGCTTGAAAAGGACGAAGTGACAATTTTGTTGCCCATTTTGAGTGCTGCACAATCTTGACCACATTTCTCCCTAGGCCTGTTTCTATAAATGCAAAAGGACTTAAGTCGGTAGACTGTTTTTTCATACTTCGACCACCAGCCATAGCAAGAAATTAGTTTTTCGTCATGACCTAGTACACACACACACTTCTGAAACAGATTTCATGAAACACTACTTACCCTGGTGCAATTCCTTACTTCCTGTCGTGGATTCTCTTACGAAAATATGGATTGTCACTCACTAAAATGATCCCATGATCCCCCTATTTGCAAAAGTGTGAAAACAACTTTTGGTCTGATGTTACCTAAGAATAAAATTCTGTAAGAGCAGAAAGGTAATTTTCATCTTATTCTTCCCAAGAATTCTTAGAAAATTATGAGATTTCAGGGGCGCCTGGGTGGCGCAGTTGGTTAAGCGTCCGACTTCAGCCAGGTCACGATCTCGCGGTCCGTGAGTTCGAGCCCCGCGTCAGGCTCTGGGCTGATGGCTCAGAGCCTGGAGCCTGTTTCCGATTCTGTGTCTCCCTCTCTCTCTCTGCCCCTCCCCCATTCATGCTCTGTCTCTCTCTGTCCCCAAAATAAATAAACGTTGAAAAAAAAATTAAAAAAGAAAATGATGAGATTTCTACTGTCACCAGCACTTAGCGAAAGCCAGTGCCGCCTCCTGCCGGTTCAGGAGCACACTAGTGGGAAACCTTCCTTTTAGGAAGGAATTTCATAGGCTGTGATGTGTTACATGCGGCCAACGGTAAGAAAGTGACAGTGTTCTGACCCTTCGCAGTGGTTCCCCGCCAGGTTGTGAAGTGCAGTCGTAAGCAGCCTTTTCATTGACCTTCTCCAGCAATCAAACTCATGAAATGTCCTGCCCAGTCCCCCTTCCCCTGTAAGCAGAGAGCGTCCTGGCCAGTACTGAAAAAGTTTTTCCTGGTGTTAACCTAGAAGAAACCTAAAACGTCCACTATTTCCTGTGGGCTCTCCTGCAACGTTTGCGCAGTTCTGGCTTTATCCTGTGTCCTCCGAGGAGTCAGGGAGCTGAGTTGACTTCAGTACATAGGACTTGAAAAATGCCAGGGCCGGCAGGCAGTCTCTAAGCAAAACCAAGCAGCACTCAATTAAAAACTCTGTTTGCACAGATGTGAAGGCATGGAAATTTATACGGCAAGGTCTGAATTCCAAAGTTTGTTTGTTTTAATTACACACCCCACCAAATGCATAAAATTTCACGAAATGAGTGTAGTGAAAATGTCATCTTGTCTATTTTTAGACTGAAATATGGAGCTCTTAAAAAAGCAAGGCTGTCAGAAATGTTCACGCTCGGGGAGAAAATGACTTATAACCGGGGGAAAAACATTCACACACCCAGCTCTAACAGTGGTAAACAGTTTTTATTCAGGCAATGAAACATGGAAAAAATATATTAGTAATCATTATAATCATTTCATTTGTGTGAGTATAACTTTTACAAATATTTACCTGACATATAAAAGGGGAAGTACTGTGCATATAAAATTTATGTAGATGATTATTCCACACGACACGATCCTGACAGCAGTAGTCAGTGCAGCGTTCACGCCTCCCGACGAGAGGTTCCTCACACACTTCCCGGCACCCGAGGGGGCGTAACGGAAGCAGATGGGCAGCTGACATGTACTTGTTGGCACGTGAGTACAAATGGGCATCTACTGGCAAACACACGCTTGCTAATGGCGACACCGACAAGCTTACTGCTACCTGGGAGGTTTATAAAGGAAGGCCTGGATCCTGTCCCCGGGCGTGAGAAGGGGCTGGGAAGAAGCTGCGGGGTGGTTGGGAACGCAGGATGCCCTGTATCTGGACAGGGGGTGGGGTCAGGAGTTCAAATCTTCGTATGTCCACGTGGAAGTTCTTCACAGAGCATCGGTTTAACAATGTGACTGGGGCAGACCTTGTGTATTTCAGATACCACTAAAAGGCAGAGGGGGACAAAGTGACACCTTCACGGCCCTAGAGTGAAGAGTGGATACAGGGAAGGTTCAAGCCACACCTCAGCTGTGCCTGGCCTCCTCCAGATGGGTTAAAGCATTATTCAGACTGCCACAGGCTGGCATCACGTGGGCCATCTCCATATTAGAACTATAACCAGGATCTATATACCTATATATCTATATGTAATAGCTGTAACCATATTATAGTTAATAAAGTCATTCCTTAGGAATCTTGTTTGTCCAAATCTAACTGCATGCTAAGAGGCACAGAAATGGGATCGCATTTGGACGAAGAACTACGGAAAGTGCAATCTTTAGTCTCCAGAATGCTAGCTCTGGGCACAAGAGAGTGGGTCTTCACTGGAAATGCTGCCGTTACAGTACCTTCCAGAGGAGACCCTCAGAGAGAAGTTGTCTAGTGTATCAGTTCTTTTTACCTTTACTGTGTGGGAGACCAAGGTTTCAGTGATACACTGCTCTTCATAAAACCACTGGAATCTGGAGGCCAGTCAAACCTTTTTGGACAGAAGTCTCCTCAAAATACTACGTTATTAAAATCTTTACAGAAGATGACTTCTTAGACCTTTGGCTTGGCATTCTGGGATTCCCAGACTATATTTACTCTTTAATAAGCAAAGAATAATCTGCTATCTTTTAAATTCTTCAGAATATATACATCTTTACTTTAAAATCCTTTGCCTGAAACATTTAATCTTTCAACACCCAGTTTCTCTCTTCCCAACAAGAGGCTAAAGTAAGAACCCCAAGTCCAAGAGCAAGCTCGCACGGTCACAGAAAGACTACAGGGGCAGCAGTCATGTGTAATTCAGGCCATGGCTGCCAGTCGTAGTGAAGAACCAAAGGAAATTAAAGGGAGCATTAGAGCTTTTACTCCACTAAAAAAGGATGTGCTGAATCACCTCCAACCACACAAGACTTACTGATGCTTGCTCTTCAAAACTCCATTCTGAGCTCGTAGAGCCACCAATGGGCCTCCTGTTACCTTTACTTAAAATGAGCGCTTTACTCTTGCTGCTCAATCAGCCCAGGAACATTTGGGGCACTTTATGCTCCCCATTTATAAACAGGGCTAATTCGGGGCTGTCTCATAAATAGCTAAGTATCTGTGTGAGGATCGTACAAAGTGTGGGACAGGTAGAAAGGTAACTGGCTGGAAATCAAATTCAAATTGAGCTAGGCTCCAGGACAAAACACGAATCTCCCCTTGGATTCCATATCATTCTGGAAGGCTGCCAGATCCTCAGAGGTTTTCACTATCATGTGCTTCTGCACTTCCTAATTTGGGCTGGGTCTGAAGAAACTAGAAACCACGTGAGAAAACTGGGCTTCTCAATATTTCCAGAACAAAAGGTTTGGGCAGGTCACTGGCTTCCAGGAGGTTCTCCAAATAAAGTAAATCTCAGGAGGTCTGACTGTAACTGACTAGCCAACCAAGTGACAAACTGGTCTGTCTTACACTAAATCTTCCCGTTAAAATGCTTCTAGATAAAGACTATCTATCCACATTTTGGCAAAGTCAAAAACAAGAAATGGCTCTGGGTCCACAGTCTCAACAAGGTCGATCACCTAGTACTCCTAAAGCTATCTGGGACAGCAGCTTCCCTTCACCTCTGCTTCCCACTCTTGTGACAGGATTTACTACCTCCTACCCAACAAGTAATGGCCCTCACATGCTTTGAAGCAAAGCTCTAGGCTAAACTCTTACTCTCCAAAATTTTGAAAGGTTTTTTTTTTGCTTTTGCTTATTTTTAAAGAGAAACAAACATAACTTCTTTCAGCCCAGGATATTCTCTTGATTTGCCAGCTCCATTTTTATTCTTGTTGGAGAATATCCATCTATTAAATGAGAGGGAAGAACATTCCCTTGTACTGGCTGTGGCCAAGAGGCCAGTGGCAAAAGTTACTTGACCAGGGCCTTTCGTAATCCTTGTGCAGCAACTTCACCCACCGGGGTTTCTTTACGGGGTCTCTTCCACCAGCATGCTAGGGAAGGATTGTCGTCACCTTGGTTTTCACACACAGCTACTTTTTAAATATGCACATGAAGCCTAAATGGAGGACCATGGATTTAGAATGGAGACCACTATAAGCCTTTCGTGCTTAAAACAGATCAATACAAAACAAATAAACATGGCTGTCTCACCAAAACACAGCAGTAAAAAGATTTAGCAATGTTCCTTTCTGCAAAATGCACAGTTAATTTCCCTAGGAGCAGAGGACTGGCAGCAGAAACCAGTTCCAGCAACTGGAGACACGAGCAGTCCATGGGCACTATGACCGTGTGCAGAGACCACATGGAACTGCTTTCAAAGCCCACGTGATTGTCAAGTCACTTCTCCAACCACAGATCATTTCTGCTGTTCTTGTTTTGTACAAAATATTAAGACAATAGGCTTTAGAATACAGCCTAAGCACCAATTACGATAAATGCATATCGGTAAGACGTGACTTCTAGCTTTAAAGGACACTACTGACCTCCCTGGGGCTGAAGATTGCACCCATGTGAACAGTACACGGCTAAAGAAAAAATGCATGTTCGAAGATCTATAGAGGCTCTCCACGAGGCACAATTTGTTGCAGAAGTTGGATCATGCAAGAGTTTTACAAGAAAGGTACGAAAACTTACTTGTACGGAATAGAGTGCGTATCACCGTGAAGAGAGTGTAAGATTAAGACAACAAGAGTGCTTTAAAACACTGCATGGATTTGGTTTTGCCTACCACATGGAGGGGAGTTCACCGGCATCACGAGGAAAATTTCCATCTTGGGTTTAAAGGCCCCCACTCCGTGACCCAAGCGCAGGAAGAGCTTGAGGAGTTTGGTTTTGAGTGCAGCTCTGCTCCCGCACTCCTCTGCTCTGGGACTCAATGCGCTTTGTTCAACAATATCCCCAACGTGATTTTTGGAGTGGTTCATATGATTTTTATAGCCTGTTTTGTTAAAAATTCTACCATCTAAGTTTGAAAGGATTTTTTTGCCTTAAAATTTTTTTTGAACAACAACACAACACACTTGTGAAAAACTGCTTCTTCACCTTCTAACTGCTACCGCGGCTACAGTTACCTTTTCACTAAAGAAGATCACCTAAGCCTTTTTTTTTTTTTTTTTTTACAAGTAGATTTTCTTTGTATATTTCAAATAGCAAGATGATAAATAAAGAGTAAATGTTGATTTTGAAGCAACAAACAGAAGCAGAGGAGACTGAACTGCTTTGGGACCAACTCGCCAAACCCCAGCTTTGAGGGATTCCCGCCTGCCGGGGCCACTTGCCATGTGGTCTGAGGACTGACCCCAAAGGGGCCGCACCTGTCAAGGCCAAGGAGGGTCCCAACACCAGGACAATGAAACACTGGCAAAAAGTCTCCCCCAGATGTAAAACCCGAGTCTGGGGTCTTTATACCTACCATTCCCTAAATTCTGAGGTTGGCACTCTCGGCCACAATTCTATTTCAAGATAGGGTTATACATTTATGGAAATACGGTCTTCTGTGGAGAAGCTCTTATTTGACTATGCTTCAGAGAAAAAAGAGCAGCATATGTAAACGTGTGTGTGCGTGTGCGTGTATAAACGGGTACTCAGAGTCCCTTCTTGCTTATAAACCAGAAATAACAATAGGCCAAATTATTTCCCCAAATAAAACCACTAATGTTGAACATTAAATTTCAAAGATGAAATAAATAGGTCACCAAAAAACTTAGACAGGTGGTGGACAGAGATGAGCCCAAGTAGTAGGCACAAAATCCCAAATTTAACGAGCTTGGAAAAGAAAAGAAGACTTTTAAATGGACTAAAGATGATCGAGAAATCATGACCCTAAACTTAGCAGCCCGTCCGACTAAACCTGTCAGCGGACCGTGGTCAGACGCCCCTCCTTCCAGGCCTGTGCGATACTCCAGGGATCCTTCCAGGGCTGTTGTGTCGGCAGCAAAGCGGGACAGGCAGCAGTAGGCATGTGCTTTTTTTTAAAGTTTTTTTTTTTTTTTTCTCTCTGCAAAGGGGCAATTTTTCCTGGATAAGGCAAGATAACTGTGGTTAAGAGAGAAGCAGCCAAATGCAGACCTGCTGAGCTAACGAGGGGGAGACTCAGTCAGTCTTTCCCAACTTCGCAATCAGCTCATCGCAGATTTTCGTTAGTTCTTCTATTTCTTGGTTCTGAAAGACAAATGACATGGTGATGTAGGCCACTTTGCATCCTGAGATCAAGGCAATTACACCCAAATAGTCCCAAGACTGGCCACACTTTGCCTAGACATCCTGACTCAGTGGTTGGTAACTTTCCTATGTCAGAGACCCTTTAAAGAAAGGGAAACTTGTCCCCTGAAAAATGTTCGTGTCGTGTTCATCAAGTCATGCTTCAGTTGAGTAAGGGATGAGGGTGACCACCGGCCCTCTGCAGCTTGCCCATAATCGTCTCAGTTCCCCAATTCTCTTGTTATCATGGGAATTACCTGTGATACTTGGTAAAAACACAAGTATTGTGGAGTCTGAGTAATCCCAGGGAACACTGTCTAGGGGTTAGCAGACCTCAAGATCGAAACCCTCGGCCTAGCTGAAGGGATGCCATACACGTGAGCCCATAACTAGAGACACAGGAAGAAAAACACTAGAGGCACACACAAAAAATGAAGTCTAAGAATCACAGAGTAGCGAGAAATAGGGACCTGATTTTTATTTACCTACAGCAGAATTTCTCAACTGCGGCACCACCGGCATTTTGGGCCGGGTCAGTCTTTGTTGTAGGGACTGTCCTGTGCACTGTTAGATGTTTAGTAGCACTTCTGGCCTCTACCCATGAGACGCCAGTAGCATCTCCCAGTCGTGACAACTAAATCCACCTCCAGATGTTGCCAATGTCCCCAGGAGGATAAAGCTGCAATCAAGGGGGAAGATGGCTTCATATATTACATAAAAAACAAAAAGAAAAAAGGTAATCTCGGAACCTAAGAAGTGTCTTGTCCCCTTTAGTTAATGCAACTTCCTCTCTGCATCCTGCCTGGGGATGGCTCCTACTCAGAGGCTTGGGAGTTCATGGTCTGCCTTGTTCGTGTCCACCTGAATCAGTTCCCAGAACAGCTGGATCAAAGTTTGACTCTGGGCAAAAACACGAGGCTTCTCTTTCATCCAAATCCACCACAAGCCAGCCACGGCCACAGAGGAAAACCACGTGTCTCACAGGTTGTCACCCCACACCCCTCTGTGTACCTTCTGCTGAAGGGCTCTTTCCAGGGACTCCACCTTCATCTGCTCCTTCCGGAGTCCAGCGTGGAGAGCCGCGCTCTCGGCCTTCGCTTTTGTTCGAACCTGAGCAATCTCCTCATTGGCTCTGTTTGTGGTGTTTTGTTTGTGGAGTAAAGGGACAAAAAGCTCATGGTTAGTTACAGGTCACAGCTAAGGAGTCAAGACTGCTGACATCTGTGAGACACAGAATAACAGGGCTTTATGATAAGAGAAAAACTGGTGACCCAAATCATTCCATTTAAATTTATAAAACTTCAGTGGATACACAACTGCTAAGGAAATTTCCAAGGTGCAAACCAGTGGTAGAATTAATCTCATAGGCCACAGTGACTTCAAAATTCACATGTCCCTAGAAAATGGAACCATGTGACACTTTGTACAGCAATCTTAGATTTGTTTTTTAACCCAATAGCAGGCAGGGTCATCTGTGGGATTATCACAGCCAAAGAGTCAGGATGCTAACCACTGACATCTAGGACACTAGAACTAAAAGTGACTGTATTAATGAGATACAAAAGAAAATTCTAAAACTACAAATGTCAATTGATAAATGGCCAATTAATTGATGAAAGGATGCTAAAAACTCATTAGTAGAGGCTAATGATAAACTTTAAAAATTTATTAGATTGGCAAATATTAACTAGGATGATCTTATCCCATTATGGTCGAGATGCAAGAAACAGACTCACAAACTGACGGAGGAAGTGAAAACTGGCACCGTCTTCACGGAGAGTGAGATGGCTGTAACTATTAGGATTTAAAATGCATACACCTGGGGTGCTTGGGTGGCTCAGTCAGTTGAGCATCTAACTCCTAATTTTGGCTCAAGTCATGATCTCACAGTTTGTGAGTTTGAGATCCCACACTGGGGTCTGCACTGACAGTGTAGAGCCTGTTTGCAATTCTCTCTCCCTCTCTCTCAAAATGAATAAACATTTTAAAAATAAATAAATAAAATAAAATGCATACACCTTCTGACCCAGCAACTCCCTTACGTTACGTATCCACAGCAATACTTCCATGTTGCACAATGATTGTGGATAAGGATGTTCACTGCAGCAGTGTTTATGACTGAAAAACTGTGCAACTATCTAAATGCCCATCAGTAAGGAATGGAATAGTCCTACAACCTAACACAAATAATTAGACTGAGCTAGATGTTCTGACATGGAAAAGGGCCATATATACTATTAAGTGAAAAAGGAAATTTGTATCCTATGACTCTGATGTTATTTTTAAAAAAGTCCAAAGCCATATTGGGTAGTATTTATAAAGGGTCAAGAAAAAACTGGAAGGATACACAATAAAGCTTTTTCTTTTTTTTTGAGAGAGCATCCCCACATGCACCAGCCGGGGAGGGGGACAGAAGGAGAGAGAATCTTTTTTTAATTTATTTGAGAGAGACAGAAACAGCCAACAGGGAAAGGGGCAGAGAAAGGTAGACAGGGAATCCTAAGCAGGCTCAATGCTGCCAGCACAGAGCCTGTAATGGGGCTTGAACCCAAGAACCGTGAGATAATGACCTGAGCCACAAACTGAGTCAGACACCTAACCACTGAGTCACCTTATGCCCCGAGGGAGTGAGAATCTTAAGCAGGCTCCACGCTTAGCATGGAGCCTGATGCGAGGCTCAATCCCATGATTGTGAGATCATGACCCAAGCCAAAATCAAGAGTCAGATGCTCAACCAACTGAGCCATCCAGGTGCTTCTGTTAATAAACCTTTAATAGTAGTATCTCTGGGGGTGGGAATGAGAGAGGGGAACTTAAAACGTTTTACAAATATGAAGATAGACAGCAAAATGTACAAGTATTACTTTTTAGTTAAAAAATAAAGTTGGATGCATTCTTCAGACTGTTCCCCAGAATAAATTCCAAACGTGTTGGATTTAAGGATTAAAAAAATGAAGCCATAAAAGTACTAGAATGAAAACATGGGAGAATATTTTATATTCAGAGCAGAGAAGATCTTTGTTACCATGACAGAAAATCCTGAAGCCATAAAAGGACTGATAAATTTCACTACATAAAAACAAACAGATTTCTGCATATCAAAAAACACCAGAAGCCAAAAGACAAACTAGAAAAAATATTCAAGACTCATATCACAAAAGGCCGGCATCCTTAGTACATAAATATAATAATATATTCACAGATGAATAATATATAGACTGACAATAGAAAACCAGGCAAAGAATAGTCATTCACGGTACAGAAAGTACGCGTACAGATAGCTGCTCAAATAGGTTCAATTCCATGAGGTAAACAACAATCAAAACTACATTGAATAAATGCTCCATTTGCTTGTCAAAAAAAGAAATCCCCAACTAAACTGAAAAACTATCTTGTATCTACTGGGTTTACAGAAAACCAAAAATTTGATCTGTGGGCAAAGCCATAAGGACAAGAGATGCTCGCACACCTAGCCTAGGGATAAATGGATGAAAATCAGGTGAGGGCAATTTGACACTTTTTATCATAATAAGCCTGTATGTTCTTTGGCTCAGCAATCCTTTTTCTAGCATATAGATAACTCACATGCACGCCAAGTGAGAACCATACCAGGTCACCTACTGCAGCACTGTTCACAGTGGATGGCAAGTACCCTGAGTGTCCGGAAGGAGGGGGCTGGTTAAATAAATGACACATTGCAACACTGGAACACCATATGGAGGCTAAGAAAAATACAGAAGCTCTTCATGGATTGACATGGAAAGGTTTCCAAAATATAGCACTAAATGAACAATGCAAAGTATGCTGTTATCTGCATAAAAAAGGAGATTCTCATCACATTAAAAAAAAAAAAAAAGTGATCATGTGGTGTGATGGAGCTGTTAGCTAGGACAGGGAAGAAGAAGGGAAAAAGCTTATCTGAGGGGATGGAAGGAACCAAAAACTGATCACCTGGGTGAGGAAAGCGGGGGAGCCAGGGACAAGGGAAAGGGTGGGAGAGAGATCCTATAGATCTCTATTCTATTCTTTTTAATGTTTAATGTGAAGATACTATTCAAAAAATTAAATAATAAAACATACACACACACACCAATGCAACCTAGGGTTGCAAAACAACATTGGGTGGTTTTTTTGGCCTTTCTCAATCTCCCCACAACATCACAAAACATGAAACAGATCTCATTGCGAGCTCTCACTTGTCTAGTTTTTCCTCCGCGTGGATTTTCAGGGCCTGATACCGCTGTTCCTCTTGTTTAACTCTGGCTAAATAATCCTGAGCACACTTTTTCAAGGCTTCTTCATTCTGTTCCAAAGTGACAATTTAAAATAAAAAAAAACTGGTCATTTCATCTTTCTTCAACTAGTGACATCCCATGTATCAGAGTTTTCATTTTTGTTTTTAAAATGAGAAAACCTCATTACTTCAAATGCCTTTAAATTCTACTCTGATAATTCAAAACAGGCACATGTAATTCTTACTGAAGAAATTCTGGATACTTTCTTTGCGTATAAATTTTCAAAACACAGTAAGGTTCAGTGACACCGATAAACCTAGTTTAGGGAGGCATTCTGAGTCTCATTGTAGGGAAACTAGGCAGTCTCATTTTTATTTTCCTACGGAAACAATAAAGAATGTTCACTGCTATAAATGTATCTTATTGATGATATGCAACTAAGTTGAACATGCCCACTTACAAGCTAAATCTGAAACATTATACTTATTTTCTTCTAGAATATGTAGCCTGAATTTTTCAGGGCTAAATTTTCCTTCTACTAATATTAAATTGGGGAATTATCAAAAACAATTTCTGGAAGTCTCCTAAGGTCTGAAGGTTCCACACTTCTACTCCATGCCACATTCTGGCTGTGGCCTGACCCAGGAGAGAAAATGACCAAAACATGCCACCCGGTGGGCCAGATGCCTGAACCACCACAGAAAGAAAAAAGGGAAAAGAAAATCTCCAGCTTCACTGGAACAGAAGGTACAAGACCAATGATACATGGGCCCCGAACTCCCGTTTAGAAGGCTACCCACACCTCTGGCATACGTGTTTAAAGATCCATTACCAAGGAAATACACTACTACAGAGACAAAAGGAAAAGGACATGCTACCTTCTTGAACCCTTCCAGAACGCCTTTCAGGTTCTCGTATCTCCTGAAGAGATCAGAAAGGGACCTTTCCACAGAATTAAGGTCAGCCAGGGCCTGCTCCTTCTCCATGGTCAGTTGCTGGAAGCTCTTCTGAGAGGTCATATTTGTCCTCTGTTCATCTTCTGTGAACCACAATCAAAAGTAATGGCATATTCATTCAACAGATTGTTAGCGGCTGCCCTCTGTCAGCTAAGCAGTATTTTTGGTGGGGGGCCCCAGCAGCAGACATAGCAAAGTTCCTCTCGAGGACTTAGGTTAGTGGGGGAGACAGCTGCTGACAAGTGAGGGGGGAAAAACAAAGCAGAACAAGAAGGGTGGGGGTTCCGTTTTCATATAGAGTGACCTCTCTCAGAAGAAAGATTTGACAGGGACCCAAAATTGCTGAGGGAGGGCAGGAGCTGTGCAGCTACCCAGGAGAATATTCCAGCAGAGGAACAGCAATGGCAAAGGTCCCATGCTGGGAAGGCATGAGGTGATATGGACTGTAAAAAGTATGATTTTAGTGCTTAAGAAGTGCTTTAAGTAGAGAAAGACTTAGGCAGTCAGTCCTGCTGATATTGCTACTCAGTTATTCCAAATTCAGTGGAATAAGAGAACCAACCACTGTTGTTTTGTAAAAGGTACCAGTGGGTCTAAATGAGGGAAATATGATTTGTGGCAGAGTTAAGGACACTGAGCCAAAACGAAGACCCCACTGAGGGGGAAGGGGGGCGGTGCACTAATGATGTGGCTAGGCCATCAACACTCTAGGGGCCAGGTGGAGGGCTTTTCACACAATTCAAGCATTTGCTGGCCTCTGAAATGAACGTAACTACAGCTTATCTTCATTATTTGTGGACTGTGTATTTGTGAATTCATCCACTTGCTAAAATTTATTTGCAAACCCAAAATCAATACTTGTGGTGCATTCCCGGTCATGCGCAGAGTGGCAAAACATTTAAGTCACTTGACAGGCACATTCCAAGCCAAGGGTGATCAGGGTGACACTGCCTTCTTGTTTCCTACTGTAAACAAGTGTCCTTTTCAGTCTACTTAGTACACCATGATATTTTCTGCATTTCTGTGCTTTCTGTTGGTGATTTTTGCTGTTTAAAATGGCCCCCAAGTGGAGGACCAAAGTGCTGTTTAGTGCTCCTAAGGCTGTAATGTGCCTTATGGAGAAAACACCTTCATCCGATAATCTTCATTCAGGCATGAATGATAGCACTGTGGGCCAGGAGTTCAATGGTAACGAGTCAACATTAAATGAGATGTCTTTAAACAAATATACATAAGACAAGGTTATGTACTGACAAAAATGTTGTGACCAGAGGCCCGCAGCAACCTCACCCTGTACTTTCCCTAAAGCGATGGTTCAGTATTCAGCATTCGCTGTGTTTGTGGCAACTCTGTAGAACACAACCACTGCGAACAGTGAGAATCAACCGGATCTAGGTGATGTTCCAGCTTGTGTTCTGATTTGAAAACCATCCACGGAACCTATGGCTCACACCACACACACACATAAAAAAAGTCCTTACCAATCATTTGAGCAATGGTCTTTTCATATTCAGCCACAATTTTCCTTAAAAAAAAAAAAAAATTATCAGAAGAGATTTTTCAATAGACGTTCCTGAAATGCTGCCCCAAACAATTAAACACATTAACAAATGAACATTTCAACAAATAAGTACTTGAATGATGTTCAAATGAACAAATCTACCCTTTTGGACAGCCTGCCCCCTCTAATTCAGTCACAAGTTTTATTTTATGGTCTTAGTTCCAAAAGCATTTCAGTTATTCAAAGACTTTAAAGATCACCCTGTCGTGTTAACCTTTCTTTTCAGTGAAGTGCCATAAAGTTTCCCTGACCCTGCCGACCCTGTCCAGGGACTGGCACTCTTCCCTGTGTGCCTCCCTACTGTCACTGGTGGTGCCCATCACTGTGACCCTGCATCCAAGTCCTTTATGATGGCTACCGTAAGCTCTTTAAGGGCAGGGGCTGTCCCTTCCTCTCCGCCACACCTGGCATGGGACCTCACACCCAGGAAATGCTCAAAACACAAGTAATACAAGAGCTACAAGTTAGAGCGGGCATATTTAAAATATGTCTTAATCATTCAAGTGCTGACTACACAAATGTAGAAATTATGCTTTTTTCTTCTTCTTTGATCCTATCTTCAGTTATTTCACAGCCTTTAACTCTCCATTCTAGGGAATGAGCAGCAAAAATAAAAAAGATTTCAATTTAAGGTCAATCAATTTTGTTTCCGGTTAACATGCTTTTTATAATCTATTTGATGGTGATGAAAGTTGAAGCCATCATGCATAATTAATTTGAGAGAAGTATTATAGATTATAATGCCTCCAGAATCGAGTATGTCGATAAATCTTATTCTTCAGTTCAAATGGATATCTTTGCACAAATTGATGTCTTTTCAAAAGACAAGAATCATGTGGGTTCTGCTTACATGTAATGTTCTCAACATCCCACAAGAAGCTACCATATGTGAATAATTGGTCAGCAATCCTCATAAAAAGATGCTGTCACAGTCACAAATTAAAGTGCAAATATCAATGCCCTCAAGTTCTCAACACCAGGTTCTGTGGTAAGCAAATACTTTCATCACTTCATTTATATGAAATCTAATAATGCATAAAGGTATCCAATCCCTCCCCCCAAACCTCCAGTCTAACCTCATCTCCAACACTTCTTGTCGGGTTTCTTCGTATTTTTTCTTCCATTCATTTGCTTCGATTTCCTTAGTGATTATCTAAATTATAATAGAGATAGAGCTTGGTTTTACTGAATCTATTACAGTTTGAATTTAAGATTGGAAACTGAAAACGACACGCAACCAGGTGCATCCCAAGACATTTGAGCTCCATGAGGAATATAAAGCCTCAACGTCTGTGTATAATGCTCACAAGCATCTGGAAAAATGTTCTCTCTGCCACACAGGATGGCAGAAATGTAGCCACCAAGGCAGGGGTGAACAGAACATCCCCCAGGGAAGATTCCAAGTGATAATCACAATCTGTGAATTCTGCCAGGGGCCAGGGTCTGCTCTCAGTTCTGCATGCCCAGAACCGTGACTGGGACAGGACACCAAAAGAAGAGCTATCTGCCTGGCAGAGATGTGCCTTAACCAAAATACTGATTTTACTTAGGATAAGAAAAATCAGAGCATTAGAATGACCAGCACATTCTCTTCCTATAGAGATCTCTGCCTGATAAGAATGAAGTCACAACTAGGGGCTCAGAAGTTCAAATCCTTTAGCCAGATGCACCCATCTCACCATAGGCAGGATCTTGCTTGTCAGACCAGCAACCCATATTCCTATTTGGGGTGCCCCTGCTAACTGGGAAGAAATACTTTAAACTCATTACCTCAAACTCTGTGTGCCTAGGCACAGCTTAGAAGGGCATCACTGCCCTCCTTTTATTCTACGTCTCTATGCTTTTCTCTTTCTATTTGGTACATTCTTTATTTTGTGCCTTTAGTCAGGGTCTCAAGAAGCTAGCAGCCAGCCCATCTGCCTGAGGTGACGAGGCACATGCCTGTTCTGCTCCATTAGGGCATCACCTCACAGTTTCGCTCTCAGGAGGAAGATAGGGTCATTTTTCTCATTGACAAGATTTTGGTAGGCCTCCTCACCACTGCTCCCGAGTTCTGACAACAGGGCCAGCTGACATCCCTCATTATCAACTTAGTGCTATTTTTTGAAGCTTTAAAAGGCCTTGATATCAGAGGCTCTTAACTATTCCTATTATATTATGAAAATAAAATTGGTACAGCAAGGGAATTCCCTTCTTTAAAAAAAAAAAAGGTGGAATCAACAAGAGATGCACAAACCAAACATACAAAATACAGCCTAGAAATATAATGGGAGAGAGTGGTAACTGGGCAACAGCGTCTTTCATATTTTTTCAGATCATCCAGGAAAGACCTAGCAGTAATCTATTTTCAACACAGAACTGAAGTTGTTTAGTTAAAGAATTGAACTGTTTAAAGAATGGATGAAAGAGACATCTTGTATTATTGCAAATTTAAGAAATTTTTAAGCATGAACATATCATATCTGTCAAAGGAAGGCACTGATTTAGTTATATATGTGGGTAGAGTCGGCAGAATTTGATATTTAAAAAACTTCAAGGCTGAAAGATAAAGAAGTGTTGTCGGCTTTGTCCCCAGGACACCAGAATGTCGGGACTCTAGCACCAATGCAGAGTTTACAGGGAGCCCTTTATATGAGCTCAACAAGATGCAGGAAATAGGAACTTCCAGGAGGGGATAACTCAAGCCGAACAGAGATGGAATCTACCTGCTGGCACATGGGCTTGACAAAGACATGGGAGTGATAAGTGGACAGAACATGAGGGCCTTTACCTCTTCTCTTATGAGGGTGAGCACAGCTGTCTTATCGGATTCGCTGAGGCAGATGCCATCCAAGGGGCTCTCCCCTCCACAGGCCACAGACACGGGGGCCTTCTCCACAGATGACTCCAACAGTCCCTGAGGGGGGGAAGAAGTTACATTTAATATGTTCGGGCTTCAGCTTCTTAACCCCAAAGCGTCCTTCAATAGCGTCCTCATTACTACATTGATTACAACCTTTAAAAACACGTTTGAAGAAAAAAAAAAAAACCACAGCAGGGAAACTTAAAAAAAAAATCAAATCTAGTTAAAGTAGTTATTTAAAGGAAAAACTGGGGCGTTTGGGTGGCTCAGTTGGTTAAGTGTGCGACTTCAGCTCAGGTCATGATCTCACAGTTCATGGGTTCGAGCCCCACGTCAGGCTCTGTGCTGACAGCTCAGAGCCTGGAGCCTGCTTCGGATTCTGTGTTTCTCTCTCTCTCTCTCTCTCTCTCTCTCTCTCTCTCGGATTCTGTGTTTCTCTCTCTCTCTCTCTCTCTCTCTCTCTCTCTCTCTCTCTCAAAAATAAATAAATGTTTTAGGGGAGCCTGGGTGGCGCAGTCAGTTAAGTGTCCGACTTCAGCCAGGTCACGATCTCGCGGTCTGGGAGTTCGAGCCCCGCGTCAGGCTCTGGGCTGATGGCTCAGAGCCTGGAGCCTGTTTCCGATTCTGTGTCTCCCTCTCTCTCTGCCCCTCCCCTGTTCATGCTCTGTCTCTCTCTGTCCCAAAAATCAATAAACATTGAAAAAAAAAAAATAGATGTTTTAAAAAATAAAAAAACAGAAAAAACTGAATATGGGGTAGGGAGGTTGGCTTCCATTTAACAGAGAGCCTAGTGAAGTTTTCTTCTTATCCAAAAAGGATAAAATCTAAATATCACAGTGACCAGTCACCAAAGATCACATGCACCAAAGAGAAACCTGTCTATAAAGTGGAAAATGTCTCTTTTTCAGGGGGTTTCTGGTTTCCAGGGAAAATGTGTTCCATGTAACTTTTCCCAAAAAAGGTGTCAACTTTTTAACACAGTGATACTTTGTGTACAACTTTAGCCACTTTGGGTGGAAATGTTTCCAAAATGGACTACTAACTTTCAAGCTTAAGGAAGCAGAAATGGCAAACACATGGCTGACTCCCCTCCCCCCGCCCCAGAATGAGTCAGGGTCATCAGGAACTTCAGCTGCTCTGTTGTGGCATGTCCCTGCCCTGGCAGTGTGTCAGGTTACAGCACTAATGGGCCCTCCCTCTACAAAGTGGCCACGTGTAAAGTCAAGGTCTGTGCCTGTACTCTCATTTTTTTGCTTCCTTGTTGCTGCTAAGTTTTCAGTTCCCTTCTGATGTGACAGAACTTAAGCTTTTATCATACACTCAGGTTCCAGAAAGCCACGGTGGTTAGTATTTTTTCACAAGAACATGGACTTCATCCTATTCTCCTTCCTAAAAGGCATTTTGGGGGCTATTTCCTCCCACGGTATGTAAGTAAACTTTTTTACGTAAATAGGGAAAAGGCAGTCTAATAACATCCAAAATGCCAGCCCAAGTGATCTGGCAATAATCTTAACAATCTTAAGTATCTGTATAACCAATCCATCAGTTAGTGATCATAATCAATCAGTTCTCTGGTATCTTGTTTGAACCAAGACTGAACAGAAAAGTCCCAAGTCAGAGATCAGTGGTTTTTAAACTTTTCATGGTCATTACAACTCGCTCTTTCCCTAAAAAATGCCCCCCCGTACCCCCCCCCCCAATTTTTGCATTTAGCTTCACATAGAAGGGCCCTGATACAGAAAGCCCTGGTTTAGGCCACAGAAAAGGAAAATGCAAAAGCCACAAGCTGGCAGTGCCCATTTCAAGCAGCATTTGGGGGAAGGTACCCACCATGCTGACAGGAGTCTGAGGTCCCCCCAGAAACACTATCTTGGGGTAGATCTATCACTAGAGCCAGAAGCCACTTGTGGTGAGCAGTCTCAAACATGGCCTGCAATGACCCCCACCCTGCTGGTACTAATCCTCTCGTGTAATCTCCTCCCCTCGGGAGCAGGCTGGTCCTGGTGACTTACTTCTAAAGAGACTATGGTAAAAGTCATGGGATGTCACTTTTGATATTAGTTTCCAAAAAGACTGGCTTCTGCATTGTGAGAAACTCTCTATGGAGAGGCCCATGTGGCAAGGAATCAATGTCTCTGCCAACAGCTAGTAAGGACCTGAGACGTGCCAACAGCCACATGAATGAGCTTGGAAATGCATCTACCCCTGATTGAGCCTAGAGGTGACCACAGCTCTGGTTAATACCTTGATCGCAGCCTGTGAGAGGTCAGAGGCACCCAGCAAAGCCGCCCCATGATTCCAGAGCCAGAAATGATAAGAAGTGCTTCTTGTGGATAATGAATAAACCTCTGGACATCTGAGTCATCACATTGACTTCCTGTGCCATACTTCTCAAGAAACTTTCTCATAATCTTGCTTCCCATGTAACTTGCCTACAGGGAGATAACACCCTATGGTCAAGTTGACACATTTAGTTCACTTTGTTGTTAGATTTCTGATTCTAAATTAATGCACTTTAAAATCAGTCTTTTGTGTTTTTATTATTTGAAGCCAGAATCCCCAAGCTAATTCTAAAAAACAGCTCCCCTGTGCTTCCAATGACCCTCAAGTTAGCAAGAATTTGGGAAATAAGCCAAAAGAATTTTCCTAGTAAGGAAAATATCAATGTCTATTCTCGAGTTCAGCATCTCAATCATTTGTGAGGGGATGAATGAGTTGTCTGCCTACTTGCTCAACAACTTAATGTGTCTGGAAGAGGCAGCACTCTGTTGGAGGCGGGAGACAGAACTCAGATGGTGGCAGAAATATCCAGGTGACTGGGCTCTGCAGCCTGCAGCCCTGCCTCCCCTGGCCACTCCCCTCCGCCAGGCCACATGCCTCTCGCCTCACGGCTCAAACTGCAACAGCTCTTAGGAATTTATGGCCATGACCTATTTTAGCCGCCTTTTCAAGAACCCTAGGATTCAGTTTTTCACACTGTTCAGTCCTTTATATTGCTTATCCAACAGCACAGAAAGCCTACAGAATCTACCATCTCAAAAAACTGCGCCGGATCTCTTCCTAGCCTGGGCAATCTAACACGTTTAACAAAGATGCCAACCCAATTGATCAATTGTGGCCTTCGAAAAGGGTCCTTTTTCATGTCCCCTAATCCTCTTCCCTGTCCCCAAAAAACATTTACAGTTGAGGGCCAAAAAACACTTGTCTGTAGATAGTGGAGCCCAACACAGTCCTGGTTGCAGGATTTGCAGTGAGCAGGATGCCACAATGGAAACCTCTTTGCCCAGCTCCTTGCAGTGGGAGAATTAGCATCATTAATCTCTCACAGCATGCTGAGTTCCTCCCATCTTTTGCCCTTGAACTCACTGGACTAGTACCACCCCAGGTACTTCGCTCTAACAGAGACATGCCTGAAAAACCAAATGAACTTAACTTTTAAGAAGTTTAAGATGTCCTAAAAAATAAAAATAAAAACATCAATAAAATAAATTGACTCCTACTTGAAAAATGCTGCAGACCAATAGCTGATAAACAAGATGAGACTGGCTACCCATCACTGACTGTCCTCTGGCCTTAGGTATTTTACCCTGGCCGCCACCAACCACTGGCAGTGAGACTGCAAAGGAATTCACTTCCAAGCAGCCCAGAGAGGTGTAGAACAGTGAAATGCTAGGCTAACCACACTCTTTCACTGAGCGTCCTGAATACGGTAATTGCTTCATGCAATATCTATCCCACATTCTAGGAAGTAGAAATTCACCAATTTCAGGAAGTTCAACTGGGGTTACTTTTTAAAAGATGGCAACATAGGGTATGTTCAGCAGCTGGCTCCAAAGGCAAGCATTCCCCATTTTTCTTTCTCGCTCACCTTCCCACCCTTTTCCTATCAGCACTGCCCCATCTCATAGAGGTCTAGCTCTTTGCAGCTTCCATCTTTTACGCTACCAATTCCCTCATCCTCTCAACTACTCGCACCAGTCAGACAGGTGCTCTTTTCTATGGATGAAGAAGTTTGGGAATCCGGAAGTGGAACCAGTCTGTAGTGGAACCAGTCTGTTTCAAAAACCGGGTAAGCCACAGAGATCTGCAGCCGTGCAGAGCAATGCTTGGTCCCCTTGACACAACCTTCTTCAGTCATCTCCTTGTTATTATCACACACTGAAAATACAAGGAAGCGCTCCCGCAGTATTTGGAAAACTTCAAACAAGTGCACACACAGGCTGTTCTGCTGGAGCGTGTAGTTTCGCCCTCTCGTGGGTGGGGACGGCAGGCACCCCTCCCTCTCAGAGATGAGGAAAGACAGGCCGAAGCCCAAGAGTGGCTGTGCTGCAATCAGGTGGCCCGGCTCCCAAAACAGTGATTTTACCCAGAAACATATGTCACTAATGTGTGAAGCCCTTGTGAGAGGACAACGCTCCTGACACCCTATGTGCACATCCTCCTTCTGCTCACACTTCCACAGGCTCCTCCTCCACCCATGTCCCTTCACGTCTACTGCTCACTGTGTCCTGTTGGGAACACCGTGGGTCATGGCCTAATAGTGAGTCCTGAAAACAATTTACTGGGACACATAGTCTGCATTAAAAAATGAAATAGAATATCAGAGTAAATCACACAAAGAAAGGTAGATACTGGTTTGTCTGTTTGTTTTAATTTGAGAGAGAGCACGTGCAAGCAGGGGAGAGGGGAAGAGGGAGACAGAATCCCAAGCAGGCTCCACGCTCAGCACGGAGCCCAATACCAGGGCTTGAGCCCACGACCCAGGGATCATGACCTGAGCTAAAATCAAGAGTCAGATGTGAACCAACTGAGCCACCCAGGTGCCCCTGACAGATACAATTTTGTGCAACTTTTTTTCTAAATTTCCTTTTTTATTTTTTTTTTAAGGTTTACTTATTTTTGAGAGAGAGAGAGAGAGAGAGAGAGCACGCGAACACGAGCAGGAGAGGGACAGAAGTGGGGGTGGGGTGGGGAGGCAGAGGATCCAAAGCAGGCTCTGTGCTGACAGCAGACAGCCTGATGTGGGGCTCAAACTCACAAACCGTGAGATCAAGATCTGAGCCTAAGTCCGATGCTTAACCAACTGAGCCATCCAGGTGCCCTTTGTACGATTTTTTTTTATAAATATACAAATGCATATGTTGTGATGTGTTATCTCTCTATATATATGTTAGTCAAGATGCAAAAAAAATTTTTTTTTCAATTATCCTGTGTCCCAAAGGCCTTCAAATCTATTAAATCCAACCCAGGCTTTTCTTGAACTCATGCTATATACTTATTAGAACTGTCTCCTGGAAATAATGGACTTAGAAACTGGTCCCACAGATGTCTCAGAGCCACAGATCTAAAAATTAATTCCTACAATTCTGCTTTTCTTTCTGTATTCTTTTTTTTTTTAAAGACTTATTTTTTAAGTAATCTCTACACCCAACATGGGATTTAAACTTACAACCCCAAGAACACAAGTCGCGTGCTCCACCAACTGAGCCAGGCAGATGCCAACTGTATTCTTAATTTACTGATTCCTGTGTTCACAGTATTTATTGTGGTAGGTGCTAATGTAGCAGCAAACAGTCATCTACCTGCACCAAGCTTAAAGTGTTAGAAGGAAAGAAGGGAAATCAAGAAGTGACTCCAAGGAGTAGCTTCACAGAACTAAAAGAAATTCCATAAATTAAGGCAAGAGTCAGATGTGCGAGGGAGAGAGGAGACAGCACATGCTGGAGACAAAGGCAGAGTCCCACTGCAGAAAGCCACACTGGCCATAGGAAGCGTCTGAACTTACTCTAAAGACAGGGGAAGCCAACCAGGAGGTTTAAGCAGAAAGTAACAAGATCAGTTTTGTGTTTAAAACATCACCTTGGCTTACGTAAAAGGATAAGAGAATAAGCCTGGGAACAGGGGGATTAGTTAGGAAATTACTCCTTCCTTCCTTCCCTCCATCCCTCCTTTCATTTATATTTCTTTTTTTTTTTTTTTTTACTTTCATTTTAGACAAAGAGAGCATGTGAGCAGGGGAGAGAGGCGGGGGTGGGGGGTGGGGTGGGGAGAGAGAGAATCTTAAGCAGGCTCTGTGTTCAGTATGTAACCCAACATGGTGCTCGATCTCGCAACCATGGGATCATGACCTGAGCCAAAAACAAGAGTCAGACACTCAATTGACTGAACCACCCAGGTGCCCCTTACCACCATATTTAAAAAGACTGGTGGTGGCCATGGGCTGAAGAAAAGTAGATGAATTTGCAATATATGGTTTCTGGACATAGAAACCACAGATCTTGCTTGTGGGAATAAGAGGGAAGGAGGAGTCCAAGGTTATCTTAGGTTTGTGGGGTGGGTTATCAGTAACACTGACCACTAGGATGTTAAAGTGGCTTTTGCCAACCTGGGTGGCTTTTGCCAACCTTCCCTTGCCACCATCTCCACCCCAGCTGCAATGCACATCTCCCAAGTCGTCTCACCAAGCAGTCATGGTTCTACCTGATAAATCTCTCAGCCTCCAGCCCATCCTTTGAACTATTACTGATTATGATACTCCTTACTTAAAACCCCACAATAGTCCCCAACTGCTTCTACCATGAATTCTAAGACTCCTGGCACTATGTCTATGGCCCCTGATGATCTGGCCCTCACCTACCTATGTAGAGTACCCTGTGATCACGTGAGATTACTAACAGTTCCACTTGCTTATAAAGGCCATGCTTCTCACTTCCTGCCTTTGTGCAGGGCAACTCTGCTGCCCAGAAAGCCCTTCACTACCTTATCGGTCTTGCAAACCCTATTCTTTCTTTACAACTAAGTTTTCAAATGGAGGAACCTCAGACACCACCACCTTAACCATGTGATCAAAGTTAATTCCACTAATAATGGGACACACTGAGATCCACAACGTCACTTCTGATGGATTCATACCCAAAATGCATAAACTGCATTTAATCACAAAGAAACACTGGACAAACCCAAATTGAAAGATATCCTACAAAACTGACCTGTATTCTTCAAAAGTGTCAAGGTCAGGAAAGAGAGAGAGACTAAAGAACTATCACAGATTTTACAAATGAAACAATGAAGGAGGGTTCAATGAGGAGGTGGGGGGAAAACTGAGTTAATACCAATAAAAATGAAAAGTTATTAAAAAAAAAAACTATCACAGATGATAGGAGACTAAGAACCTGAGAACTAAATGCAACATGCAATCCTGAGTTGTACTCTGCACCAGAAAGAGGACATTACTGAGACAAATGACAAAATTTGAATATGGTTTATAGGTTAGAAAATAATACTGTACCAGTGTTAATTGATTTTGTTAACTGTACTCTGATTATATAAAATGTTAACATTCAGGGGCATCTGGGTGGCTCAGTTGGTTAAGCATCTGACTCTTTTTCCTTTTTTTTTTTTAAATTTTTTTTTTCAACGTTTATTTTTGGGACAGAGAGAGACAGAGCATGAACGGGGGAGGGGCAGAGAGAGAGGGAGACACAGAATCGGAAACAGGCTCCAGGCTCTGAGCCATCAGCCCAGAGCCCGACGCGGGGCTCGAACTCACAGACCGCGAGATCGTGACCTGGCTGAAGTCGGACGCCTAACCGACTGCGCCACCCAGGCGCCCCATAAGCATCTGACTCTTGATTTTGGCTTAGGTCATGCTGAGCCCCATGTATGCTTACAGTGCGGAGCTTGCTTGGGATATTCTCTCTCTCTCTCTCCTCTCAAAATATATTTTTTTAAATAAAATATTAAAATTCAAAGAGTATGAATGAAAGAAAGATTTACAGGAATTCTTTGTACTGTTTTTGTAAGTCTATAAAGTTTTAAATAATTTTCTTTTAATGAGCTCAAATTCAGCCTCCCAGATACCTGCTACACAGGCAGTCAGCTCTGGCTCCCACAGGCCCTGGAACACATTCTATTACAACATTCATATAGCATTAGTTTCCATTTTGTATCTACTACCAGTACTGTTTAAAAAAAAAACAAAACACAATGCAAGGCATACATAATTTAAAAATTTTCACTAGCCATTTAAAAAGTAAAAAGATATAAGTGAAATTAATTTTAATAATATAGTTAACTATATTTAGATATATATCTAACAATACATCTGTATCTAATACATATTGAGATGATCATATCTTAGATATATGATATATATCTAACTATAGATATATCTCTAACTATATATCTATATCTATCTCTCTATATAGTTAGATATCTAACTATATCTATCTATACATACAGATATAGTTATTTAACTATCTATAGATATATAGATATCTATATATCTCTATATATAGATATCCAACTATAGTTAGATATATATCATATATCTAAGATATGATCATCTCAATATGTAATCAATATAAAAGTTTGAAACATTTTTTTCTTTTCTTTTCTTTTGTACTAAGTCTTCAAAGACTAGTTGTATTTTATACTTAACAAGACATCTCAATTCAGACTGGCTACAGGTCAGGCGCTCAGTGGCCACTGGATAGGAGATCTCAGGATAGGCTATGAGCTCAAGTGAAGAAATTTGTATTTACATTTCATCCCCAGCACCAAACAATGACTATGGTTTATTCAATGAATTAACGCAGGCTTTAAAATAAATACTAAGGCGTGCCTGGATAGCTCAGTTTAGCGTCTGACTTCAGTTCAGGTCATGATCTCACAGTTCATGAGTCCGAGCCTCTTGTCAGGCTCTGTGCTGACAGTTCAGAGCCTGGAGCCTGCTTCGGATTCTGTGTTTCCCTCCCTTTCTGCCCCTCCTCCCACTTGTGCTCTCTCTAAATAAATAAATAAATAAATAAATAAATAAATAATACTGGGAAAAAAAAAAAAAAGATTGAGCTGCACCTCCTCTACACCCCCTACACCCCACAAATGTAGGAACTTACAGTCATGGTAGATCCATCTTTCTCCATCTTCTGGCACGTCTCTTTCTCTATGCCTAAAACACAGAGAGTCATTTTTATAGTTATCCCAAGAAGTCCGTTCCTTTCTTTCCTAGTGAAAGACTCTGAAAACCTCAGTGCAGGCCCAGACTGAAGTCTATGAACACATGAACAGCATTTCAAGATTTTCAAGGGAGCACTGGCATTTGGTTGACGGCTGTGTTGTCTGTGTTAAATGTCCAAAATATTCAGAAGGGAAGTGTGGGGTTAGCCAGCCATACACAGGATCGCCATCTTCACGTGGAAAGAATAGCAAGGCTGCCACCTTGTGTCCATGAAAAGTTCTGTAAGTTGTACCAACCAAGGGACTATTTCAGAAAGAGGAAGCGACAAGAATGCTATTTTCTTACCAAGTCTGAGTCAATTTAAATTCCAGCCCAGGAGAGTATCCTCAGACTAATTAATGTAGCAGACAAAACAATAAACTCTAAATTTCAATGCCTGAAAATATAAATTCATTCTCCTCCCCACACCCTTCAAACTTGTCTCCAGTCTACCTTCCACTCTACCACCACCAAAGGCAACATTGAAATAAAAAATACTATGCCTTTTCTCATTAAAGGAATGTGTACTCATTGAAGAAAAAATGTTAAATATGAAAGGGCACACAATTTTCAAGCTACCATCTTCCATGTAGCCACAACAAATTACTATCTAAGTGTACTGTCTATTAATAGTGGATTGTTGAACACACAAATGTGACCATCACTATTCTGCTTACAAACCTTCAATGGCTCCCCTATACCTGTAGGATCAGGTCCAGATTCCCCAGTACAACCTCGTTTTCTCACTTGTCCTAGAGTCACAGAGAACTACTGGGCACTCACCAACACGACAGGTTCCTTCCCATCCCTGGGAGAGATTCTTGTTCCCTGGCGCACACCTGTGTACGTCTCTATCAAGACCTAGCGCAAACGTGACTCTCCCCAGGAAACAGACTCTGCCTGAGTCACCTGACAGCCCGTATTCCTTTCCCACCTCCACGTATCTACCACCCCCCTGCATGACCACAGTCTCTGCCTGCTCCCAGGACATGGCTGATCAGTTACATACACGGTAGCACGAGCTATTCACTATCTCTGAGGATAGCACTATAGTTAACGGAAGCCCTGCTCTAGAAATTTCTGTTGGAAGGAAGAATATAATTCAAATATCTACATGCTCCTCTACTGAAGGAAGTTCAAAGAGGAATCACTCATAGTCCTTAACCTCAATAAGTTCATCAAAGACAACTTTTATAATAAATATATGGGGAATAGAAACGGTAAGAAGAAATGTGGTGGGAACATAAAGCGTGGTGGAAGCCAAGAAACAGTTTGGAAAGAAACCAGAAAGAATGGGCAGAATGTTTATAGGAGATGGCAAAGAAAGGTATTTCAAATGTATGAAATAAACGTAGGTACAAGAGTACTCAAGGTTATCCTGCATAACTGGGGTAGAGGGGTGCAGATGGGAAAGCGGCCTGGGAAGAAAGCTGGAAGAGTGCCTGGCATGTATACTTTACAGATGGGAAGCTGCGACCTGGGCAGCAGGGAGAGGCCAAGGGAGTAACTCTCCCAAAGTCATCTACTTCCCTGGTTTGATTGTGATTTTTAAAGTTCTAAGTATAAAAGTCTCCACATCAAATTACGTTGCTGAAAATCTGAGATGTTAATAATAATGTTTAAGGTAGTCAGGGACATGGCTCTTAACATTTCACAAGTCAGGTTGAAGGCCACAGATGTAACTTGGGGCCTGGAAAGGGACCTCAGCTCTAGAATGTTCTAATGAGTTCAACAGTAAGAAGCTTCAGCATAGGTTAGTCTAGTTAGTTCTTATCAGAACATTAAAGATTTTTTAGGATATTGGTCAATTTCAATCTACTACATCCCTGAACAGGAAAATGTGTAATATTCTAGTAATGAAAGCAATCTCTTCCCACATCAGCACTGTGGCCAAAAGACCATGAAACCAGATGGCCGAGGTTCGAATCCTACTTCTCGTAACGAACTATAGAAATGATCCCTGAAAGTATAGTCTTCGAATCCTACTTCTCTACCATTTGCTACTCAAGTGACCTTGGCTGACCTACTTAACTTCTATGTCTCACCTCCCTTCTCTGAAAAATGGGTAAAAAAATAACACCTACCAAGGACTAACCAGCTAATACATGTAAAGCATGTAGAACTATTCCTGCACATGGTAAGCCATTATACGTGTTAAATATTATTATTTCTGTAAGTTGAACAATCACAACATGGCTACAGGCCACTGTATTTTGAGATGTGACCACATTAAAAGAAATTATTACAAAATTCAAGTCGTCTCATATGTCGGTGTTTCCTGTGCCTTGTGCCACACTCATCCCTATGTCTCTGGTTCTTTGATAAGACTCCCTTCTGTGCCCCTCATCTAGGTAAAGAAGCAAAGCATAGACCAGCATCCTACATCTATCCTCCAAGTGACCCAATTCTCTAATCTCTTTAAAGCGCCTCCTGCATTGGCTTTCAGGCATTTCTAGGCTTAAGTACATTATAAAGATGAACATATGCTTCCATACCTGCTTCTGAGGATGAAAACGCATGATTTATGGCAGACACGGGAACATTGGAACATTCAAAGTACTCCAGGTCTTCCTCTGGCTCACCTTTCACCTCGGCCCCAGCTGATTTCTGACCAGATGAAGTGGACGCCAGTTTCTCCTCGTCAGTAGCATGGCCATCCCTATTAGAAATGTCTGAAATCTGGGAGATCACTGCTCCTTCATCCTGGGAAATGCAACACATCAGATGCTACCGTTTAGGAAGACCAACAGTGGGGATGGCGATGTCTCAGGAATAGGGCAGGACAGCCACCATTCCACACGGATGTCTGACAAGACTCAACCACAGATTTGGTACCAATCAAAGAGGAAGCTGGGGTCTCTCAATCATGGAATGCTATGTTTCCTAGAAGCTACCTTCACATCTGAGGTTTGAAAAATTAACCTTTAGCCCACCCAGACTTACAAGCAAGAAGCTGAAGTGGTCCAAGGCAACGGTTTTCAAATATTTTACTCATATACACCTTGAATTGTTTTGGAAAACCTAGGTACCCCACTGTATTTTCAGATGACATCCAAAAACATCTCAGCATAAATATAAAAAACTGCAAAGGATACAATTATCTGGTACACTTTAAACACTGGCCTTGCCTAATTCAATCTAGTTACCAGAGTGATTTGATAATACTCTATCGTCTATTTAAAATCAAGCACGAACACGCTCCTCAATAGCTTTAATAGTCAGAATTTGCATCATACCCTTTCCCCTCTGAATTTGTACTTCCACTCTACTTCCTCCAAGAAATCATCCTTTAAAAAAGCATTTATATGCTTGAAAGTCTTTTAAAGTTCTCCCTACCATCTTTCTCAGTTAAAAAAGATAAAAATTAAAAAAAAATTCTATGACTATAAGTCTTTAAGTATTAACATTTTTGCTTCTGAAGAGCTAATCATTATAATTAACTAATGCACAATTTATCCTAAAAATATCACAACTTTTGATAAGTACTATCAAATACAAAAGTTTCTACTTTTGTATGATTACATTTTGTTGAATCAATTATTTAAAACTTTTGCAGTGTGATACGTGCAATTTTTCTGAATCAAATCAAAGGTAAATTTCTCATGGTTCTTGTTGCCACTTTAGCAGCATTTGAAAGTGGATAATTACACACTTGTAATAGATGAAAAAATAAATCAGAGGACAAATCATTTTTTGTTTGTTTTTAATCTTAAGCCATGTACCCAAGTTTTTGGTCCAAACTGTAAAGTAAGTTAAACTTAAAATGCATTCTGTTAACCAGTGAATGCATTTCTGTAATCACGGTTATGCTAAAATAGTTTAAAAAGGATCTTATCCCAATCAGATGGGTCTGCGTGCTTGATTTTCTGTGTTTCTCAATTCATATGGTCATGGACAAATATTTATTGCTAGAAGGAAATAAGGGTCTGCATGAATTTTATTCTTGTTTTTCATTTTTTAAATTATAAATCAGTAAAGAGTCTTATATATTTAAGCCTATTTATATAAATAAGTGAAACAGAAAAAAGTTTTGTAATAGAAATGTCTTTCAATTCTTTGAAACTCTTTCCAAGTTACATACCCAAACAAATCTATAATCAAAAATTATTTTTTAAATTGAGATATAAGTGACATATAACATTGTGTCAAAGGTAATTTTCAATAATCAGGTGACATCTCAGGTTCTCCTACTCATTGGAAGCAATGAATTAGAAAACCATTTGACTTTTAAAAGAAGTTATTAAAGTCCTTCACTTTCTTAAAATATACACCAATATTTCAAATCTGCCCTTTGTTTGATGTCCCAGACATCAAATGCACCTTAGTAAGATTTAGAATGAAAGAAAACTTTACTCAAAAGAAGTGGGAAAAGGATAGTATGAAGGGTTCCTATGTTCTCAGGAGCCTTCTCAGGTCACTGTGGGAAGTTAAGGATCTGGAAATTGGTTTCCTCAAAACTAGATACTCAGACACCCACCGCAAACTCTTCGTTAATCTACCCCTCGCTCCCCCAGGAGGATACAAACACCACTTTGGGGCCACTGATCTAAGAGCCATCCTGACGATAGGCATGGACTCACCTGAGAACACCCGTCCAAAGCAAGAGACTGTGTTTCATATTTCTTCACCTTGCAGCCACTCCTGGAAAGGAAAAACAAAACAAAAAACAAAAACAGGCCATTTTGGAATCACATTGGCAATTTCCAAGCTATGAGATGGCGCAGAGACAGCAATGTGTGCAGAGAGAAGCGAAAGCATACAGCACCACACAAGTTCTACATCTACACATTTGAGAGGGGGACACCTTTTATGTCTCTGAATCTTCTCCCAAGAGACAAGGCAAGCAATGAAGTGTAGCTCAGCTCACTCTCTGAAAAGAACTCCTCATATGCCTCTGTGGGATGTTACACACCAGTACTCTACCCCTACGGGTTCTGATTACATGCTACCAAGCCTTTCAGAGGTAGCCTTAGCACCTAGAGACATTCGGTTCATCTGATCCCAACTCACTTGGCTTTGACATTCATTAGAAAAATTACCACGCTGGACCAGATTCTTTAAAAAAGTTCTTTATTGCACTAGAAGCCACATAAGTCTGATAGGACAGTTCCAGACCTGTGTGCTGACAGAGAAGAACTGTGGTCAACAGAAAGTACAAAAATAAAACTATTTGCGTAAATTGTTACCATTCCTATGAAGCAGTAAGATGGAAAGCAAATGTCAAGTATTTGTGCCAAGACTGGAACTGGGGAAAACTCAAACCACCTGTTATTTTTTAACTAGCACATAATTTATGATCCGAGGATTGGTTCAGATGCTGTTCTGTTTTAATGCACTTAAAATTTCCAGTAAAAACGCCACTCTGACAAAATAAATACATTTACAACTTCTTCTTCTTCTGCAGGGGGGATGGGGCTGGGTGTGGGGGGCAAGACGAGCATATAAAGTTCCCAGAATGTGCACGACTACTGTCTAGTTTCTGGTTTTCTTTCCTAATACTCTTACTAAACGCCACCCCCTGCCACCAAACCACCAAATTTGAGTTGCTTCTGAAATGTATCCCCTGCTCCAAGCCAGCAACCTTATCCTATCAAAGAAGTCCGTTATTTCCAACAACCGCAGAGCAGTCAGTCCCTCCAATCACTGTCGGGATGATGTGGGGGCCAAGCCAGCACGCATTATCAAAGCGCCACGTGAGGCGTGCCGAGCTGGGGAGCGCAAGCTCTCGCACCTAAGGTGGAAGGTTGGTCTCCACTCCGTTAGGTACAGACGATTGCAAGGCTAAGCTGACTCATGAAGTGGCAGATGAAATGCAAAAAAAAAAAATCATCAGAAGGTCAAACTCAGATACAGAAGCCAACATGCTATGGAGAGATGGTCTGGGGAGAGGACGTGCCAAAGGTCCCAGGGACGAACAGAAACGGCCGGGGTACTTACAACAGAAAACAGAGAAATTTCACTTGTTCAGTAGTCCTGATGCACCAACAAAATTAGAGACAGGAAAGAGACAGACAGATGGAGAAAAAAATCATGTAAAGCCTGGAATATTTATCTGTAGTCTGGTAGATGTAAAGGCTGCAAAATTCTTTCTATGAGGTGAGACACAAATAAAGATGTCATATTCATGAATGTTACCATTGGTGAGCGAATGATTATCAGGAACCTCTCTCTAATGCAGTAAGAGTGGTAGAAACACTCAGAAATGCCTCATATCCAAATTTATAGAGGAAGAGTAAACTTCCAAATATTTGTGAATATAAAAAACCAACATTATTTCACTACTGAGAACATTTAAATGTCTCGTCACCCAGATTAAAGGCAATGCATGAATACAACAATAGTGGACAACATATCTGCTCATAACTACTATAGGTGTGTATCACCAAGAAGCTTAAAATGGTTTTACATTAACTTATCTTATTTGATCCACAAAATACCAATCATGGAGAGTATGATGTCTCTACTTCACAGGAGGAGAATCTGAGATGCCAATTACATGCATCTTATAAAAAGTCATACAAGTGACCTGTTAACAGAACCTCTAACTCCCCACTCGCTTCTACTTCCACATGCATACTTCCAGTCTTTCTTACCAACGAAGGGATTTTCTAAACAAAGCCCAAGTTACATAAGAGGTCACACACCGTCTCTTATAGAAGGAACAAGGAGATAAAAGGTTTGATTATATAAGACATACAAAAAAAATCTACAAGGTACATTAAACCAAGAAGTTCACTCACCAAGAACAGAACAGGAGGAAAATGCTACCGGGTGAGGGTGGAAGGACTGAGAGGGTACTTCCTGCTACTGAAAATTTGCTGTACGATAAACTTCCCTCCCTCTGGTCCAGATTTAGTCTCATCTAACATGAATGTACTGGCTATACAGCTTCAACATGCAACTGACTCCTTACTAATTTTGCTAGCCAGAAGCACCGCACAGGAAGCACCAAGGCAATGATGTGGCCAACACATACCCCAAGCACTGTCTAGACAGGTAACTAACCTCAGCCACAGAAGGGCACCTGGCAGACCCCAGATCAGTAATATTTTTCAGCAACCATTTAACTGCTCATATATGACCAAAGAACAAATCAAGAGCTACTAATGACATTTCAATCACCTTAGGCATTCTGGCGTTGCTGAAGAAAGGATTTCATGGTTCAAGCTTCTTGGTCCTGATGCTTTCTGCTCTTTAACTTTTCTCTCTAGTATACTTCATCACACCACACTAGCATACTCCTTTAGGTCACAATAATGCTGAACATTATTTCCCTGACTCATCTACAGTGACAGCTGGAAATAACAGTACTTTTTCTCATTCTCCCTTTTTACTTTTCATCCTCTGTGTCATTGGTCTGACTTTATTTTTAGTAAAATGTCACAGGGTCACAAAAGGATATATGGTCATCAACTCAAGTTCTGTGAAAAGGTAACCCTTTAACAAATTTAAATTGAAACTTTACGTGGAATAAATATGCCTTAATCACTCTGGGAACTTCAAGGACCCTGCAAAAGTGGTTATGGCGTTCCCAGAAAAGAGGGGAGGGGGAGGGAGACAACACACAACAAAAGACTAATTTAGTCAGATTTACAAGAATGTTTAAAATATTCTTGCTTCTTACTGCAAATTGACCTCCGTACTGATGGAGCCATAAGCTAAACATGGAGACATAAGAATTCTTAGCAACTTTTCGTGGTAGATTTGTTTGTAACAAAAGTCACAGCTTTCTGTTTTAAGTGAAAGACTTCTATAAGACCTTTTGGGACCATTTTGCACGTTACTGATATTAGACCGGTAATCAATCCGTAGAGATGGAATTTTCCTTTTATCCAGAGAATCTGAAGATGGTGACCAGCACTGACACTTGAATTCTGTATATAAAGCAATTCCTGACAGCCTGGATAGGATTTCTGAAAACCATCAAATCTCTGCCTGCTGTACACTCCTCTTCTTCTTTTTTTTTTTAATAGGAAAAATGTACCCAAGGTGTGGAGGTGGGAGAGGTCAGCCGAATAAGCTGAGGATTCAGAAACAAAGCAGACACCCACCAAGGACAACTCTGGCACTTCTAACTGTACCCCAGAGTTAAGCAAAACAGTGAGGGCTATAGCATAAAGCTCTAAGCTGCATGTCTGCCCCGATGCACCTCAAAGATCACTTCGGTTCACCGAAACCAAAAGCAGCTGGCTGCCAAACTCAGAAAGTACACAGAACACAACACCCACACCCGTCGCCACTCACGTTATTAAACGCGACTTTGCCTTCTTGGGTGATTCTAAGATTTCATTAATATGATTACCGGCGGGAGAACAAAAGTCACTGCTTGCTAAAGTTGTAGTTGGTTTAAAGGGATCCATGGATTCGTCAAGGTGGTAGGAGCCCTTAGAGGAGAGAGGGGGGGTGTTCTGCAGAGCGGAGAGGCCCCCAAAGGGACTGAAGTTGGGGTTATCCCACTGGCTGGGAGCCAGCTTAGCAGATGCCTGGGAGGGAGGAGCGCTGTCTGCAGCTGGGTCTGCAGGCTGGTCCCCACCTTTGGCGCCTACTGGCTTACTGACGCTATCTTTCTGTACCTTGGGAGGCAGTTTGCTACCCAGTTTCCTGCCAAGTTTCTTCGGAAGACCTTTCCTGGACTCTACATTTTCCACATCTTCCGTGAAATCAAACTCGAGTTTCAGAGGTGAGTTCCTGGACTCCTCCAGCAGCTCAACTCCAGAGTCGTTAGTGTCACTGCCAGGGGCACTCGAGGTCTCCTTAGTGTCAGGAGGAGGTTTCTGGATCCTGGCGCCTCCTAGCAAAGGATTTGCTTTCCCATCCATCTCATCAGCACAGAACTGATAGGATGCCTGGGGGAGAGGTGAGCCCTCTAGGGCAACATCAGCCTCTAAAAATTCACCGATCGTCTTCTTCCTCAGAGAGACGGGTTTGGGCTTTCTTAGCTTGCTTCTGCTGGGAACAGGCTCTGGACAGGAGCTGGCAGCCTTCAGGTCAGCTTCTGTGGAGGCCTCCAGCGTCACCCCCATGGTGCCTTCTGTCATTGCCTTGTCGGGGATGGCTTCTGGTGTGCTGGAGGGCAAAGCCTCGCCTGAGACCACAGTTAGACAGCCATAAGCTGCCTTTGTTCCTAGAGCTGCCGGGGCGTCCGTGGAATTCTTGGTTTCTATCGAAAATGGCCTCACGACTGAAATTTTGCTACTATCATGTTCAGGTTCTTCTTTGAAATCCTTGACTGGGTAAGAAGCAATAGCCTGCTGTGACACCTCATTTTCTGAGGGTCTAGAACAAGTCTCAGATGAGCATTTTTCAACCACTTCTGCTACCAGCTGTTCATCAACTTCTTGTGATTCTAAAAACAAAACACAAAAGCCATCTATTAAAGACTTATCTTTTTGGCGTTGGTAAATACTCTCTACTAGCTGAATCCACCCAGACAAGCAGCAAATTCCTCCCTTTTTAAGAGCTTCTATTAAGCATCTCTAAGGTTCAGCAAGGTTGGCAGAACAGCCTGGAAAGGAACAGTTGGTATTACACTCTAAAGTCAATCTTCCTATCCAAAATGTATACATGTTTTATCCAAGCTATACACATAATAATTAGACCAAATAGAGCCACTGAGGAAAAGACGAAATAGATTGTGAGACTATTGCAAGGCATATTAATATGATGTTAACACTCCACAGGTTAAAGTAACCAGTCTGGAAAAAGCTTGAGACACTGCCAGCTCAGATAGAGGGTTCAGATCTGGAACCGACACAGTTCCCAGGGTCTGCCTGACAGCTTCAGGGTCCAAATGCTACACGGTACACAGATTTTAATCTCTGGATGTTAAAAACAAGTATTCTCTCTTCCCTAGACTATAGTTTAAATAATCGAACTGTTTCAAAATTAAATGAAAAACCCACCATGGCCTGCTCAAAGTAACTTCTCTATAGACTTAAAAAACTGAAAGAAACCAAATAAAAAACCTAATTTGAAAAAGCAGATACAGGGGCACCTGGGTGGCTCAGTTGGTTAAGTGTCTGACTTCAGCTCAGGTCATGATCTCTCGGTTTGTGAGTTTGAGCCCCACATTGGGCTCTGCGCTGACAGCTCAGAACCTGCTTCTGATCCTCTGTCTCCCTCTCTCTGTACCTCCCAGCTCATGCTCTCAATCTCTCTCTCAAAAAACAAAACCAAAAACATTAGAAAGAAAGAAAGAAGAAAGCAGATATGGAAATGGCTTTAAAACAAACAGCCTTGGAGTGATGGCTGGTTCAACTAGTAGGGCATGCGACTCCTGATCTCAGGTCATCTCGGGTCATGAGTTCAAGCCCTACGTTGGGCATAGAGCTTACTTAAGAAAGAAAAATCGACTGGATTTAATAAAATTTAAAAAGAGAATCAATGTTACTTAAAAGCAACCACCACCACCACTACCAATAGTTCTTATTTTACTAAGACATAAATCATACAATAATAAAGTTTTTTTTTTAGAAGTTCTGTCTCAAACTGGGCCAGGTATTCTCTCAAAACACTTGTGAAAAATAAGGATCCTTTCTAATCTGGGTCTTATTAGAAGGAATGCTGCAATTAGGAAGGTGAAAGTGAGGGTATTTCCTTAAAGCACAAACTAAGATAGTACTTTCCTGACTAGTTACCTGAAATAACGATCGAATAGCAGCAACAAAAACCGAATAAATTGGTATTATCATGGTATCTTGTGATTTTAAAGGAAACTCAGAGGGGCACCTGGGTGGCTCAGCTGGTTAAGCTAGGCTCAGTTCATGATCTCATAGGTTCATGAGTTCAAGCCCCACAGTTGACAGTGTGGAACTTGCTTGGGATTCTCTCTCTCCCTCTCTCCCTGACCCTTCCCTGCTTGAGCCCTCTCTTCTCTCTCTCAAAACAAACAAACAAACAAACAAACAAACAAACAAACAAACAATTAAAGAAACTCAGAGATGACCCTCTAATCCTACTTTCTAGCCCTACTTCTAATCCAGGAACAAAAAAGTGAGCACCACAGGAAGAGTTTTTTAAACCACCCACACATATTTTCACAAAACTCCTTTAGGACTACAATTAGGTAGGCAGTGGCTTACAAACTGTATTCTGCACAGATGCTTCAGGTATTCTATCAATGTCCAATGTAAGTTTTGTTTTCAAATACACATTTAACTATTATTAATACCGAAATCTTAAGAAAGCTCTCAACACTTGGTATCTGGGATTTGCTTTAACATACATCAAAAGAATTTCTTTCTAAAAATAGTAAATGTGGCAAAATCTTGATAACTGTTGAATCTGGGGATGGGTATACAGGAGTTTTCACTGTGCTACCTTCTCTGTTGCACAATTGCGAAAAGTTTCAAAATAAAAATATTTTCAACTCAACTGCATTACACACAAAATTTTAACAAGAATGTTTTAAAGTGTACCAAAAATTTAACATGTCTGTGGATATATACATAGGAAAATCTGCACACACACATCTGAACTGTTATGAATTCTGTGCTGATGGGGAAGGGTAGACAAGCGACAATGAAAACACATCACCAGAAACCCAGCGCTGCAAAGATTTACATGTATCCAGATGCTGTAGGCTCAGGGAGAAGCCAGGCCAGGTCTAAGCACCCCTGCTCATAACCTAGCATCCAGTCAGTTACAGAAAATGGAATCTCGATTATATCAAAATATAGACAGTTATCACTTACTTTAAGTTTTGGTGCTTACCATGAGCTTTTTAGATTCAACATGTATGGTACAATAAAAATATACATTTGTTCTTTGTCCTGGTTTCCCAACACAGGTCTAAAACTCTTGGGACTCTCAGGAATGATAAGTGTCTTTTGTATGCTCCTGAGGTGACTGGTGGCCCCTCTAGCTTCAGGATGGGGGCTGGTCACCAGAAAGGTCAAGCAGTAGACAAGGTTGGAACTTTCAGCTCCACCCCCCCCCCTCACCTTAGGGGAGGAGGGAAGCAGGAAGTGAAGTCTAATCACCAATAGCCAGTGATTTAATCAACGATGCCAAAGTATGGGTAAAAACCCCTAAACTATGGGGTTTGGGGACCTTACAGGTTGATGACCTTCTCAAAGTGCTGGAAATATGTATACCCATAATAACAACAACAAAATCTTGAAACTATGTGTGGTGACAGACTGGACTTACTGTGGTGATCATTTTGCAAAATATACAAATACTGACTCTTTACAGTATACACCTGAAGCTAATGTATCAGTTATACCTCAATTAAAAGAAATTTGAACCAACTTTGTAAATGAGATATTATTAATAATTACATCATAGTATGTGTCCAAATATTTTAGGGATGCATATTGACACAGATGACCCGATACCTGGAATTTGCTTTATTTAACAAAACAAAAGGAAAAGGAAGAAAAAGGGAACGTTGGAAGCAAGTCTTGAGAAAATCTTGATTAATTATATAATCTCAGCAGTGGGAATATGGAGGTTCTATTTTCCTGTGTGATGTTGGGAGCTGATCACAATAAAAATTTGTTATGTAATTTCTCCGATGTCTTCTCCTTGCCACTGACTTACTAACATTCACCGTCAGTCTCCCTCGTGGGATCCCTGAGCCCCACACACCACTCCTCTGTCCTTTCCTACAAACCTGAGAGAATGTGAGGGGAGGGCGAGGCTACAGACAGGAGAGTACAGTGTGACTCCCACCCACCCACTTCTTGGAACCTCTTCTTGCTATTTCGCAGACGCCTTCACCATCAACCTGACGCCTTCCAAAGGCCAAGGGGAGGAGACCTTTCACTGACCTCTCTCCTAGCTTTTGGTTTCTGCCCTAATCTTCTCTGTTAAAAAAGGGCAGAAACTCCTTTTAGGTCCTCCCTTCTTGTCCCCATCTCCATCAACTGCTTTTCCCAAGCTAAGAACTGGAGAGAGGGAGAGCACCTCACAGCGTGAGAGACAGGGCAGGCAGCCTGAAACCGGCAAAAGAGGAACAAAGGAGAAGGATCTCAGCATTCACACAGAAGTTCTAACGCTGCCTAGCCCAGCCCCATAGCTCTAAGGATTAAGGAGTTTTATTGGCTGCATTCTGAAGTGAGACACCCACCAGTGGAATGGGGAAGGAAAACCATCGCCCCTCACTGACTTCAGCCTGAGCAGACAGCTGAAGGAGCCCCGCCTGGAAGACACCACCCCAGTGCAGGCAAATTAACATGCCCAGTCTGCACCTAGTCCCTGAGGACCCCACCTTGGTCCAGTATCTTCAGTCACCACTAGAAAGTACTGCGGGGTGGGACAGAGTGGGTGGGAAAGGACTGCTCACCAGTTTTGGGAGTTGTGAGAATGTAAAACAAGAAAACAAACCAGGAAACTCAAAAAGGTAGGTTTGGGTAAGATCTGATTTACATTTGCACTCTGAATCAGCCAAGTCTCCCAGGGCCCGCTGAGCCTGCATACCCAGTGCTGCCCTAAAAGAGAATGTACACATCAGCTACCACAGAGCAAAAAGTTCGCCACCCTTCCTGGCAGGCTCCGCTTCTCAATCTTCTCCCAGTTAAGGGTTCTAGCCACAGCAGTCAGGGCTGGCTTTTCATCTGCAAACACTGTTATGTAACTGCCCTACCTCTATTCATCCTTCTATTTTTACAAAATTCCTGTATTCCTTAAAAATCTTCCTCCAGGGTGTGCTGAGATGCTCTCTTCCTGAAAGGAGTTTGATGAGTTTGGATGATTCTGACAAGCACTGCACAGCCTGGCAGCTTCGTGAACACAGACACTGAAGAGATTAGATCAGTAGATGAGTTCAAAGCAAACACAGAGGAAATCCAAAAATAGAGCGACATTTCCACTTCTGCCACATTTGTTGCTGTTAACAAAACTCTTCCTTTCAATTATCAGCCTCTCTTAAATCTAGACAGAAGGTTGTGTGAATCGCCCAGGGGTGCTTTAAAACATAGATGCTTTTTATGCTTACTCAGGACATAGGCTATTCTCATGTAAAAAGGTTTTCCCCCCATTTTATCCTATTTTCAAAAGAAAAGGCACAGAATATCAACATTTTGAAGACTGGGGTAGCAGCCTGACATTGTGTATGTGTAATATACCTTCAACATACTGGAGTTGAACATAACTGGAGTATGTTGAAGGTATATTAAGTTGGAAGACAGGCTTACAAAACAGTTTAAAAGCCTCAGACGGTGACATGCTATTAACAACAGTATTTTTGAGGATGAGAAACATACTCCGCTAACATACACGGAGAACCTGCTTGCTAGCTGCTTTCGTATGTACAATCTCATTTAAGAGAAGACAAGACAGAACCACTTGGAAAACAACATGTATTAACACTTCAGATTTGGCATTACTCTCAAACATGCTTGTCTGTTCCCCCTCAGATTCTAATTTTTTGGTAAAACACTGTCTAGAAGCTCCTTTTAGATCTGTCCATCGGCCCCTGTCCTTTAGCTACAGAAGGTCCCTTTTATGAATTCCTGAATACCTGACATATAAAGTGAGAAAGCTGCCAAAATTTGAACAGGCCTCCTGTATCATACAGACATACACCTGGCCTCTTCCTAACCTCAAATCCAGTCTTTCGCATCCAAGTTGAAGACACAGGTCTGACTCTAAGGCCTTAAAACAGAATCTGAGAACCAATACATGAAAATGAGTGACTTTTATAGTAAGTAATTTAAGAAGTGTTCACAGATAAATTTTGAGAGGGTCCACAAAGCCCCCGAAACTCAAAGAAAATGTTTCCCCAACAGAGAAAATCCAACAGCCTTCTTTATTGGCTGGCATTTAGGAATCACTGTTCCTGAAGACTGTATTTCTGGACCACTTTTTAGGGTCCTCAAAAGGGCTCTTTCACTACTTTATAGTTATAACCTCAATCCCCCTTTGATCACTACACTCACTGAAGTTTAAAAACTCTTCAGCTACGGTGGAAAAAAATCTTAACTTCTAAGAATAAAGCTTGTCACCTTTGAGAATGCTCAAAAAAAATGTGTTGCAAGTGCAGTTTTAAGCACCTTTTGAAGTGTGGACTAAAGCTCTGAGAGGGAGCACATAAATTCAAGCAGGTTTCATTCAAACACAGTTCAGCCCCCTTACGTCATTCCTGTTGACATCAAGACTGGACTGAAGGGACGCTAAACACCCAGTGGGAGTGGGTGGGGGAACCGATCTCGCCAGCACCCGGCTGTGGCAGGACGGGACATTAGGCAGACCACCCTGGGGAGAGAATCAAACCCCAGGAACAAACTGGAGTAAATATTTTCCTTCTCTGGACAGTGGTTCAGATTTTGTCGTGCAGAGCGCAGCAGAAGGTCAAGGGACAACCAAACTTTGGCCTAAGTCTGCAGATCTTTCTTCACAGGCTCCTTACATGGAGCTTTTCTCTAATAACTGCTGGATATTTAAAGAACATTGATTTGAAGGGGGATGCAAACTGCTGGCCTGCGTGGTGACCTTGGCCTTAGGCTGGCCCCATTCGGGGCCAGACAAGCAGCCACCCACAAGGCCTGGGGTAAAGTCAGAGAACAATGAGAGGGAAGAAAAGGGAGGAAGTAGCACTGACTACAGTGTCAGGCACGGTGACTGAGCATTTTACAAACAAAAACTCATACAATCAAAAGGAGGATTAAAGAGAACACACAGACAGAAACTCCATTTTAAGGAACCTATGAATTGGAGGCAGCAAGCAATTTTAGTGAGCAATCAGATGGTAAGTCCTCCTCCCCACCTCCCATTAAAAAAAAAACAAAACACAACAAAACATCCCTGGTGCTTTCCACCGAACAAATGAAATAAAGAATAAATTCTGTATGATAAACGGTACAAACAAATAAGAATTTTGTTTTTTTTTTTTTAATAGCCAGGGCTGCCTGGGTGGCTCAGTCGATTAAGCATCAACTCTTGATTGTGTCTCAGGTCATGATCTCGCCCTTTGTGGGTTCAAGCCTGGTTGGGAGTCTCTCTCCCTCTCTCTCTCTCTCTGCCCCTCCCTCATTCACATGTATATGCACTCACTCTCTCTCAAAATAAATAAACTTAAAAAAAAAAAAGAATAGATTCTTTCACTCATCAATGCCACTTGCTAGGAATTTATTTTAATTATGCTCACAAAGAGGGCCATACACATATGTACGAGAATGAGGATGTTCACTGAAGTGCTGGTTCCTACACACTGATCTGTGGCAATTATAAAGTATCACAGGGCACTGAAAGATCACTGCATGCGCAACATCACAATGGAATACTATAGGGAGGTTAAACCATAACGTAGATCTGTATGTGCTAACAGGGTAGGATCTCCTAAGACATGTTACATGGAAAAAGCAAAGTTATTCAATTGAAACATATAAAGACATAAAACATATTCTGAGGTCCAGAATCCTTCTTATTAAGTGCAAAAATCTCTTCTTACCTAAACTTACTTTCCTTTTACCGATTTCTCTTTTTCTCCATTTCACCGCAAGATTCCTATTTCCATCCCCAACCCAGCTCACCCTCTCCTCCTCCCAAGACAGAGGGGTGGGATTCATTGTCAAAGGTGATTTTTTAAGTGTCTCCTGAAAATTTTTTCCTCATTATAATATTATTGTAAGTGCCTGACACTCTAGATACTTATTCAGTCCTCACAACAACCCTGTGAGGTATTTTTTAACTCCATCTCACAGATGAAGAAACCATGGCTCAGAATGGTTAACACACACACACACACACACACACACACACACACACACAAGGGGAAGAGGAGGGGGAGAGAGAGGAAGGCAGTTGGGAGTACGTTGGGGCACAGGCAGGCCATGGTTCAACCATGTTAGACCGTCCCCCAATTAACTCCAGAGTTATCTTCATTCATCTAATTTCTCTTCATTCATGGGAAAGTCCAAGTGTGAACACAAGCCAAGGGAAGAAGGGGTATGGAGTACGGGTTCAATGCTATGGTATGACACAAATATACTGATCTATGCTATCATATCCACTGAGGGGGGTGGGGGGGAGCATCTGAAAGACAGAAAGCAGAGGGACAGTCTCTAGGAACAAAGCTCCAGTGCCATACTTCTGAATGCTCAGAAGTAAGATGATGAACCCATGTGACCATGCTGGGCTACATATCTCAAACAGATGGAGTTATTCCTATCTACTTTATTCTATCCTCACTGGGAGAGATAATCCTACAGTTGTACAATCCTCATATTGTAATATATCTCATAATCAGGCAACTTCAATCTATGCAACTATAGAATAGGACCCCTAGTTACCAAGACACTGGCCTGCACCTCTGAACTCAAGCCCAAAATGTGGGTCTTTGTTATTCAGGGCCACATAAAAGATATGCAGACACAATAACACAAACTTGGAAGGCCCAGCAACCACAGTGAAGTTTTATTTAATTTTAATTTTATTTTATTTTCGAGAGAGAGAGAGCATGCACGTGCAAGGGGAAGAGAGGGGGAGAGAGAGAGAGAGATAGAGAAAGAGAGAGATCTCAAGCATGGAGCCCGACATGAGGCTCAATTCTATGATCGTGGGATCATGACCAGAGCTGAAATCCAGTTGGAAGCTCAACCGAGTCACCCAGGCGCCCTGACAGTGAAGTTTTATAAATGTATAACAGCAATTGACTACAAACCACAGTACTAAGATATTCTACATAAGGATCCAAATCAGATGTTCAATAGTCAACACTTCCTAATTAATTTAACCATCAGCTTCATCAGGACTTGAAGTCCTAAAACCAAATCACAAAATAATTTCTAAAATAATCATCTAACCAACCAGGCACAGGCTCTTATAACCTGCAGCATATACTGTACTAGGCATGAAGAGACCACAAAATAAGTGCATGGGGCTTATAATGCAGTTAAGGAAACAAGAGCCACACTCAAAATCCCTTCAGAGAACAACCAAATACAACAGTGAGGGGAAAAAACTACCACCTTCTTATGAGTGCCACCTCACATGTCTTTATAGAAACATGTTTACAGAAAACACCAGCACTTGCTGGACTTCTGATCTTAAGGAGTCAGTTTTTATGTCACCAACTTCTCTTCCCTTTCTAAAGGAGAGATTCCTTCTTTGAATTTGCCTTCATATTCAGCAAATGAAGAGAACTTTCTAGAGCATTATATGAAATAATTCTTTTTTAATGTTTATTTATTTTCAGAGAAAGAGAGCACAAGCTAGGGAGTAGCAGAGACAGAGAAGGGGTGAGAGAATCCCAAGCAAGCTGAATTGTCAGCACAGAGCCCAACGTGAGGCCCGATCTCATGAGCCATGAGTTCATGACCTGAGCTGAAATCAAGAGTTGGGCACTTAACTAACTGAGCCACCCAGGTGTGCCAGCTAAGCTGTATTTTAAGAGAACCTTTATTACTGACTTTGACGCAAGCTGGGCAGAAGTGGGATGAATGAATATAGTGCATCTAAGGTATGGATTACAGGAAAGCTTAGGGAATCAGTGACTGGATAAGCTCGGCATTTGTTCAGAGAGGAAAGGAAACAGGTTTTCTCAGTGCTAGCTGAGAGCAGAATGAATCAGAGCCCACAACTGATTTCCTTAATGGGGCACTGATGTCCTCTGACCCTGACATAGGATCCCCAGCATAGGATCTAGAAGTTCTGCTACTCTTCAGGAAATAGGCAGAAATAGGCCCCCAAATGACTTTAATTCCCCTTTGAACCCAATCTTAGTTCATATTCTTTTGGGAACAAGAGCAACAACCTCTCCCCTGAAATGTAATTAACAAAGGAGGAACACAGTAGAAATGGTAAACTGCATAAATTGCAGACAGTGGTAAAATATGGTTATGTTTTCCTACAACTAAGAATTCAGAACAAGTAAAACATTTCACTTATTTGATCCTCAAAGCATTACCTAACTTGATCCTCAAATCAACCCTGTGAAAAAGGCAGAGCAGGGCTTATTAATTCCATTTAAAAATGAGATATTGCATGTTAACAAATTAGATAACTTAGATAAAGTAGAAAAATTCCTAGAAAGACACAAACTACTTAAATCTGACTCAAGAGGAAATAGAAAATCTGAATAGATCTAAAACAAGGAGAGAAACTGAATTGGTAAATTAAAAACTCCTCCCGCCCCCCAAAAACATGGACCAGCCTGGTGAATTCTGCCAAATGTTTAAAGAACTAATATCAATTGCTCACAAACTCTTACAAAAAATATAAGAGGAAAATAGTTCCCAACTCATTCTATCAGGCCAATATTACTCTGATAACAAATCTAAAGTTATCACAAGAAAGAAAAAAACTACAGACCAATATCTCCTATTGAAAATAGAAGCAGAGGCCCCTGGGTGGTTCAGTCAGTTGAACGTTCAACTTCAGCTCAGGTCATGATCTCACAGCTCATGGGTTCAAGCCCCACGTCGGGCTCTATGCTGATAGCTTGGAGCCTGGAGCCTGCTTCAGATTCTGTGTCTCCCTCTCTCTCTGCCCCTAACCCACTTGCATTCTGTCTCTGTCTCTTTCAAAAATAAATAAACATTAAAAAAAAATTAAAAAAAGAAAACAGAAGTAAAAATCCTCAACCAAATACTATCAAACCGAATCCACCAACACATAAAAAGCCAATTTATGCATCATGAACAGTGGGATTTATCCGAGGAATGCAAGGTTGGTTTAACACCTGAAAATCAATTCGTGTATGTCAACAGAATGGAATACAAAACCCACATAATTATCACAGTATATGCAGAAAAAGAATTTGACAAAATCCAACATCCTTTCACGACAAAAAACATCTAACAAACTAGGCACAGAAGGGAACCTCCTCAACTTGATGAAGGACAGCTATGAAAACCTTAATGCTAATGTCATACTTAATGCTAAAAGATTGATGCTTTTACCCTAAAATCAAGAACAACAATATCAGCTTTTGCTACATCTATTCAGAATTGTACTAGAAGTCCTAGCCAGGTCAATTAGCCTAGGAAAAATAAAATAAAAGATACCTAAATTGGAAAGGAAAAAGTAAAAACTATCTCTATTCACAGATGAAACGATCCTGTATATAGAAAGTCCTAGAATATAAAATTAATGTGCAAAAAATTAATTGTATTTCTATACACATGCAATGAAAAATCCAAAAAATTAAAAAAAATAATTTCATTTACCATTATATCAAAAAGAATAAGATACTTGAAAATAAACTTCACAAAGAAAGGCAAGATACTCTAAAACTGTTTAAAAAATTAAAAATCTAAATAAATGAAAAGACATCCTATATTCATGGATTGGAAGATTTAATATTGTTAACATGACCACACTCCCCAATTTATCTACAGATTGAACACAACATGTATCAAAATCCCAGCAGGCTTCTTTGCAAAAACTAATAAGCTGATCCTAAAATTCATAAGGACATGCAAAGAACCCAGAATAGCTAAACCAATCAAAAGAACAAAGTTGGAGGACTCCTATGTCCTGATTTCAAAACTCACTACAAAGTTACCATAATCAAGGCAGTGTAGGACCAACATAAGGAAAGGCTTATGTATCAATAAAACAAAATTAAAAGTTTAGGGACACCTGGGTGGCTCAGTTGGCTAAATGTCCAGCTTCGGCTCAGGTCATGATCTCATGGTTTGTGAGTTCAACCCCTCATCAGGCTCTGTGCTGACAGTGTGGATGGAGCCTGCTTGGGATTCTCTCTCCCTCTGTGCCTCCCCACTCATGCTTTCTGTCTCTCTCAAAATAAATAAACTTAAAAAAAAAAAATAAAAGTTCAGAAATGAACCCTTACATCTATGATTAATTGATTTTGACAAGGGTACAAAATTAATTCAATAGAGAAAAGGGCAATCTTTCAACAAATGGTGCTGAGACAACTGCACAGCTACATGCAAAAGACAGAAGTTGCACCACTTCCTCACAAACTATACAAAAATTAACTCGAAATGAATCACAGACCTAAATGTAAGAGCTCAAACTATAAAACTCTTAGAAGAAAACCTAGGAGTAAATCTTTGGAACTGTGGGTTGGGTAAAGCCTTCTTAGATACGACATAAGGGACAAAAGAAAAAGTAGAAAACTGAAGTTCATCAAAATTAAAAACTTTTACACATCAAATGATACCATCAAAAAAGTAAAAAGATAACCGCCAGAATGGGAAGAACTATTTACAATCACATCTATAGTAAGGGACTCGTATGTAGAATACATACTTTTATAACTCAATATGAAAAGATAAATAACCCAGTTAAAAAGTAGACAAAGAATCTGAACGAACATTTTGCTAACAAAGATATACCAACGGCCAACAAGTACATGAAAAGATGCTCGATATCATTAGATATAAGGGAAAAGCAAATCAGAACCAGGAGATGCCACTTCACACCTACTAAGATGGCTACAAAGAGATGGATAGCAAGTGCTGGCAAGGAGGTGGAGAAATTGAAACCCTCACATGCTTGGTAAGAATGTAAAATGGTGCAGCCTCTTTGGAAAACACTTTGACAGTTCCTCAAAATGTTAGAAATACAGTTACCTCATGACCCAGCAATTCTACTACTAGGCATCTACATAAAAACCTATGCACAGGAAGTGTTCATAGCTGCATTAACCATAATAACCCCAAAGTGGAAATAACCCATATGTCTATCAACTGAACAAAATACAGCATATCCATGTAGTGTAGTGCTAATCAACAATAAAACAGGACTGAAGTACGGCTACATGCTACAACATGGATGTAAACAGAGGTAATCACAAAAGACTATAGACTGTATAGCTCCATTTATATAAAATGTTTACAATAAGCAAATCTACTGAGACACAATTTAGATTCTCAGTTGCCCAGGGGTGGAATGGGAAAGGAATGGGAGGTGACTCCTAATGGGTACGGATTCTTTTGGGGGTGATAAAATGTTCTAAAAATTGGATACAGGCAATAGTTGCACAACTCTGTTAATACACTAAAAATCACTGCATCGCAGGCCCTTAAAATAGGTGAACTGTATGGCATGTGAATTATATCTAATAAAACTTTTTAAAAATATTTTTAAATGTTTATTTATTTTCGGGGGGGGGGGGGGCAGCAGAGAAAGAGGGAGAGAGAGAATTCCAAGCAGGCTCCCTGCTGTCAGTGCAGAGCCTGATGTGGGGTTTGAACTCACAAACTGCGAGACCATGACCTGAGCAGAAAGCAAAACACTTAACCGACCGAGCTACTGAGGTGCCCCTCAATAAAATTGTTAACAAAGAAAAAAAGGACACAGCTTAAAGGCTGAGCAGGAGGAGTTTCCTGCAATTCTTAATAAAATGTTCTAGTACACCACAGACTTACATTTCAGAAAATGCTGTAAATAGTTCTTATGTGTATCACCTGTAGGGACACTGCAGAGAGGTGGTAGGTCTCACTAGCACATCAATTTGGGATTTTAAATTTCTCTTGAGGAAGCCTACAGTGTGCTAGATAAATTCTATTTACAGAAAAAGGTGAAAAAATGACATCACTCCTCTCTCCTACAGCAGATATAGCCAAGCATAGGAACCATCCTAGAGACAGAACAACTGTTAAGCTCAAAATGCTTTTCACTTTGTTTTTTTTTTGGGGGGGGGGGGCGGGGAGGAAGGAGCTGTTTCTTTTCAATTCTGATTTTTAACATTTGACTTCTCCCAAGACCTCCCTCATACATTCCCTTGTAAGAACACTGGTAATAGAAGCCGGCAGGCTTCCTCCAGACTGAGTTCTGTGGGGGCCTTACACCTGGTCCCTTTTGTATCACCAAAACTGGAGTGAGCACCCAAACCAGAGGTGATCCTCAACCAGTGCCCACTGCTGGGCGAACGTCTGACACATAAAGGACTTCTTTTTCAAGAGATTATCATTTATAGACAGAAAAAGTACACTGAAGTAGTGGGGAAGCTGTTCAGCTCTACACCAACAGCTGTAAAGGATTAACATTTGTTCTTCATTCGACCCGTTCCCTTTGAAGAGCTGTCCTCTCTTAAATGTATGGCTTGGTCTTGTCTCCCACCCCCTGCTCTACTGTGCTGGAATCAAGGGCTTCAGGAGGGAAGTGTGATTCCTGCACTTGTGCCACCCCTTCCTGCTAAAGTGGTCTGACCCGAGGAGACTGTTAATAAGGTACAGATTAGCATTTAGGCAAGTGTCCAAAATTCGAGGGTTTTGTGGTTTTTTTTTTCAGTTTCATGTCTCTGAATTCCCAGTCCCTCTGATTACCCCAAAGTTGAAATATACTTTATATATGTACATTCTAGGCCATTTAGTCAAGGACACAGGCCTTAAAATGCAGCAGAAGTGGACACGATGTGGTACCCAGGGGCAGGATAACAGCACACGCAGGTCTCTTCCAGGAATGCTGGGTAGAACCTCAGGGTATAGGCTGCAGAGCTCACATTCCCTCACTACCAGTGGGGCCCCAAGGTCATCCAGAGCATGAGAGTAAGGAGAGGACTCCAAGTGGGTGAGTCAAGGCAGGAAAATGCAGAACATCCTCTTAGGTAGCCAGAATTTTAAGATATCACTACTTAAAGCAGAAAAACATCAACATCCAACACCACGCCTCACGTACCCACCCCTGACCAAACCTAGACAACAACAAACAAACTGGCCAGACCTCCGCCTCCGGGCCCTACACAAGAAAAACAAAACAAAACAAAACAAAACAAAACAAAACAAAACAAAACAAAAACAAAAACAAAAAAACACCAAATAAAACACTACTCAGGAGCTGGTAGGGGCGGGGGCAAGTTTAATTGCTTTTTGTAAGAGACAGGACGCCAGATGCCGTGTTCTCCAGAGATAAGCTTCTAACTCCTGACAGAGGCTCATCCTAAAATATAAGACTCCACAGGTAAACAGTAATCTGGAAAGCCACTGGACAGGCTTTAAAAGCTTGAACTAAGGGTGAAGAAAATATTTCAAATCTCCAAACCAGCATGTTATGCTATTTTATTTAAAAAGGAGACCCGGGGCGCCTGGGTGGCGCAGTCGGTTAAGCGTCCGACTTCAGCCAGGTCACGATCTCGCGGTCCGTGAGTTCGAGCCCCGCGTCGGGCTCTGGGCTGATGGCTCAGAGCCTGGAGCCTGTTTCCGATTCTGTGTCTCCCTCTCTCTCTGCCCCTCACCCGTTCATGCTCTGTCTCTCTCTGTCCCAAAAATAAATAAACGTTGAAAAAAAAAATTAAAAAAAAAAAATTAATAAAAAGGAGACCCAAACCCTATCCTCTGAAGGCCAACATCACAATACAGTTAGATGGAGGGGCCCACTAATCAAGACTGTCTGCCCACCAGGCAGCCAAACCTTGTCCACAGAAACCCATCCAACAACGAGTAAGTCTTCTCACTGATGAGATGTCCTGGAGTTTCAGAACCATCTGGATTTGTTTGAGGATACATTTCAAATACATTAGAAATCCTCCACCATCGACAGAAACTGTAGAAGGCTCTCCCTGTAGGACTTCTCCTCCATCCCCAACAACTGCAGCAGGAGGAGCAGAGAGAAAGGGCACGTGCTAACAGATGGGACTCCTCTGCAGAGATGTGAAATTGTGTAACTTCACTCCGTTGCTGCCAAACCATAATGTGCATCTCTTCAGAAATAATTACTGGAGAATTCGAAATACCAACTGCCTCTCTCACAAAGTAGCAACCGCCCACACAGGAGCTGGGGGCTGATGCAGCATAAAGAAAAAGAGAGAGGAGCCTCCAGCCAAAGCAACAGCAACCGATTCACCAGGCACATGAGACACTTCCACAATAGGAGAGGGACCCTGGTTGAAGACCTTATTTCTCCTGTCGCTTCTGCTCCTGTACTCTAAGAAAAGGAGCCAAAGGAAGGTGTGGATAAAGCAGTGAAGAGGCCCCAGAGGAAGAAAGTAATAAAAAAGGCTGAAGTCTTTGAAATTATAGCCTTTGGTATAAGTTTTTTTTAAAAAGTAGAAAATGGTCTTGTGCTAGTCAGCCTCCAAGATGGCACCCAATGAGGGAGCCATTTATCAGGTGAGATGAATCCCACCTCCCAGCATTCATGTCCCTGGACTGACCCGTTTAACCGAAAAGATATTATGGAAATAACAACGTGACTTCTGAAGCTAAGTCACAAAACACGTTACAATTCCCATCTTGTTCTTGGATCACTCACTCTGGTCACTCAGCTGCCATGCTGGAAGAACACTCAAGCCACCCAATAGAGAGGTCCATCCACATAGTAAAGAACTGAGGCCTCCCACAAACAGCCAGCACTTGCCAGGCAGTAGTGAATTACTTGAGGAGAAGGTCCTCCAGCCCCAGTCAAGCTTTCAGATGACTACACTCCCAACCAACACTGTGACTGCATTCTCACAAGTAACCCTAAGCCAGATCACCCCGCTAAAATGCTTCCAAATTCTAGGCCTATGAAAGCTATGTGAAATAATGTTTATTGTTCTAAGCTGCTAATAACTTTTGGAGTAATTTGTTACGCAGCAATAGATAACTAATACAGGCCTCTTAGAAACTCTTCTTTCTAACCCAAAATAGGTACAGAGTCCCAGGAGGCTGCATACATCTCCAGGTACCTACCTCTCCTCCCCCACACGACTCACATGTGGAGAGAGAAAGCAAAAGTTACTACTCAATATGTCCCTTCCCTCTTTATTTCTCACTGATAAGCTGAAGCTAAGCATTAAGGAAGCAAAATGTTTTCAATAAAGTTGAATACCCAGTAATGCTTTTTTTCTTTCCTGCTTCTGGCTCTATATCTAAATTGTGCTGCAAACTTCTAATATTCAAAATTCCTGAACTACACTTTATACTTCATATATGTGCAAAGTTAATAAATATGGAATATATATCCCTTACTGAACTTTTTCTTAAAATCACTGTCACTTAACAGGATACCTTAAAGGATGCTTTCCCCCATCACACACTCTGTCCTGGAAACATTTTAAGAACCTTCAGTTCCTCTGAAAAGTTTTCAATCAGTGAAGAGAATCACAGAAAATCACAGATTCCCTGGGGGAGAGAAGCTGTTTAATATGTTCCAAGAAGCTCTGGATGTGCAATCTTAAAAGCTAAATTTAAGACCCCACTCTACCACTAGCAGTAAAGACTCTGGCCCCAATCTGTGGAATGGAGATTATATGTGTCCCATCTCACAGCATCACTGTTCTAAAATCAAGTAAGATGCTGAAAAGAAGGGGGGAAAAAAAGCCTACTTGCTCCCATCAAATTCAATAAACTCAGCTGAGGGGCACCAGAGTGGTTCAGTCGGGTAAGTGTCTGAATCTTGGTTTCAGATCAGGTCACGATTTCACGGTTCATGGGTTCGAGTTCCACGTTGGGCTCTGTGCTGGCAAAGCATAGCCTGCTTGGGATTCTCCCTCTCTCTGCCCCTCCCCCACTCTCACTCACTGTCTCTAATAAATAAATTAAATAAATAAATAAACAGACAAACTCAGCTGAAACAGAAAGACAATGGTGTGCTAGGTGGCAGTCTTCTAGTGGGAAAGCTGGAGATGAGTAATTTGTTGTTAAATTATATTTCCAGCAAGGACATGGGAAAGGGGGCACCTGGACTGGCTAGGAATTAATCTGTATCTGTCAAACAGAACTGTCAAATTACACTTTTTCATTTGTGAAATAATGAAATATCCATTCAGCCATTATCAATCTAACTCCTGGAGATACAATCATGTTTGTGGAGACTCATGACATCAGGTTCATGTACAAGCAAAGGAGAGAGTGAGATCTTGAACTTAGAAACAGCAATCCCTTTCTAGGCCCAATGCTAACAGTTTTCAGGCAATTCAGCAACCCTCATTTATCACAGCCCCACCAAACTGTTTTGTTTTGGATAGATAAACCAGTAGCTTTTACATCACTAACCTGAGTTAGGAGATAGTGACAAAATGGCTTATGCTGCCAGGACTTCCTATGAACACTGCTACTGCTCACTTGAAAAAGACACTATGAGTACTCTTTAACCTAAATGTTTAAACGGCTTTAGACCACATACATTTTTTAAGTGGAGCATTAAATGGCAGCAACATAATTTTGGAAGGGTTGCCCCTCCCACACACACATGCACCACCAGAAACTATCACAGTAAGCTATATCACTTGATTTGCTGCTCAGGTAAGCCCCAAACTGGCAAGTACGAGTCTAAAGTGAGTTTAACCATTATAACATTTACTGCTTTACAGTTATTAAAATGTTTACTTCCTTTTTTTAATGTTTATTTATTTTGAGAGAGAGAGAAAGAATGAGCAGAGGAGAGGCAGACAGAGAGAGAGGGAGAGACAGAATCCCAATCAGGCTTTGTACCATCAGCGCAGAGCCCAATGTGGAGCTCGAACTCATCAACTGCAAGATCATGACTTGAGCCAAAATCAAGAGTCGGATGTTTAACCGACTGAGCCACCCAGATGCCCCTAAAATGTTTACTTTCAGCAGGGAGGCTTTACCCCTGCTCCTAAGTTTTTTATTCAAATATTGTGGTTCTCACTTCCTGAGAAGTCTGCTGGAAAAACTATACTTTTTCCCCGAGAAGACTTTCTTTTTTGGGTGGAACACCACATAGAAGCTCTCTGTGTGGCTCATTTACACTGCTATAAATTAACTAACAAAGAAACATGGCTCTGATCCCATTTACTAACTAGTAGGAATCTCCCAAGTTGAGAGCTAAAAATGTTATCTGGGGAAAAAAAAAAAAAAAAAACACCACAGAATTGTATCATGCTGCGGAGGTTTCCAAGCCTTAAAGATCTTATAATAATAGAATATACAAATTTAAACTATGAAAGAACTAATTACATCAAAAATTAAAAAATAAAAGTATTGGTTTGGGATATTGTCAAAGGAGCCACATGGGTTAAACTTTTGGGCTAGGTAACATTAAGGGTCCTTATTAGTCCCATCATTTCCAGGAAATTCTAATAAAGCAATCCTTGTGGTAGGGGCAGGGAGAGGATGTTAAACTAAATCCTTAGGAGAACCATACTCATGAATTTTACTGGAACACTTCAATAAATACCTAATGAAAAATGCCTGTATTTTCTTTTTTTTTTTAATTTATTTATTTTGAGAGGCAGTGTGCACACATGAGCAGGGGAAGGGCAGAGCGAGAATCCCAAGCAGGCTCTGCACAGCTAACACACAGCACAATATGGGGCTCAAACTCACGAACTGTTGAGATCATGACCTGAGGCCAAGTCAAGAGCTAGACACTTAACCCACTGAGCCACCCGGGTGCCCCTGCATATTTTCTTGTACATGTAACCCAAAGCCTTAGAATTGAAAACCTAAGTCTTACATTTTAACAAGATCTGCATTCTAGGTCTTATATATATGCACAGTCTAAAACAATCCAATAAATATACCATTTCAACCATATAGCATATACCAACAATATACCATATCAACTGTCAAATTCTAAAACACCCAATTAAAACTATTAAATTAAATTAAAACTATTAAAAAATACTTAATGGGCAAAAGTCAAAAGTTATATATTTGTATTTATATTATTAAATGATTCCCAAGTTCTCTTCATTCTTCTCTAATTTCCATTTTTCATAACTCCTTGGATCTCACAGTCAATTAAAAAGCAAGTACACTGACAGACCAATGACATTTGTGTTTTGTAAGGGAGACAAACAGCCAGCCCAAATCAGCCTTTCCCTAGAGTCTTACCTAAGCATACAGGCCTGCACTAATGGCACCAGGTGCCACAGTTCATGTTAATTAATCATGTATATAGCCTTGCTGCTTTCTTGAAAGTTAGCCCAAATTACTTAAGCTTTATATTTTTATCAAAATTGTCCTAGGTGTGGATCTAGGTCAGCAAACTTTTCTGTAAAGAGCCAAACAGTAAACATTTTAGGCTTTTGCCAGCTACACAGTCTCTGTTCCAAGTAATCAACCTTGTTGTTTTAGTGTGAAAGCAGCCACAGCACCTAAGCGAACAAGTGTGGCTGCATTCCCACAAAACTTTATTTACGGGCCCTAAAATTTGAATTTCATATAATTTTTACACGTCACAATTTTTTTCAAGCACTTAAAAATGTAAAAACAATTCTTAGCTCCCAGACAAAACAATAATCGGTCAGAGCAAGAGACAGGGCCACATTTGGTCTGTGAGCCACAGTCTGCTGATTCCTGATCGAGACTACCAAAACTGTGTCAATAAACAACTCTGCATTCCCCACCAGGCCTCCAGCAGTAAACATCTGTGGACTGATCCTGTTTATCTCTCTCCTTCTATTCTGGAGGACTACAGTTGAGTCTTTGAAAAGGCACCTAATTAACATATCAAACAGAGTAGATTTAACTAGCTGTTCCAAGGGCACACACAAGAGCTTCAGCATGAATTAAGATTTTCTTTCTCAAAGAAAGGTATATACATATATATATATATGTATATGTATATACATATAAAGGTATATGTGTGGCAGGGAGACTTCTAGTAGCTTCTAGTAGCACAGGACATCCACTCACTGCAGCTTTTATAGTCTAAGACAATGGACAAAACCATAGTCCATAAGCACACACACACAAAAAAGTGGGGAGGGGATGAACTTGGGATTGTACCTCTTTCAGAAGTCCTCTGTACGTGCCATCTCCTCACTGATACATCCCCCAGCAAAAAGAAAGAACAGTTAACAGCAGCAGCTTAAACACTCTTTGTTGGGGGAGGCAGACAGATAGCAAACACAGAACTACCAGCCCCAGTATTACAGCCACCACTCTGGTATTTTCAAGGAACCTCTTCGGCTAAACTTTTATTTTACCAGTTAGTCCGAAGCCAGCTTCTGTCTGTGGCTTAAAAAAATCCCCACAACCTCATCCATTGTTTCATTCCTAGAATGGCATACAATTCTGTCTTAAGGAGTGTTAAGACAGAGTTCAGATACTGTAAGTCCCCAAAAACTTCCAATAAAAAGAAAATTAACTTCAAATAGGTGTAGATGTTTCCCTGCATTCAAAGAATCATATGGAAGTTGGGGTGGGATACAGCCCATACATTGGGGGACCATAATATGCCAGGAAGCCAGTATCTTTTATGTATGTTAACTCTAACCCCTGACTAACTCATAAATAATCCCCCAAAATGATACAGTCTTATATAATTTCTACCTGCTATCCCACTATGTCTTGGAACCAAAGATATATGAAAGACTAACTTTATCAGGAGCCAAATAATCAACAATTTGGGAGAAAGAGGACCATCCAAGCTCAGAAGTTAAGACTTCAACGAGAAATGTGTCTCCAGGAATTTTGGTCCACTGATATCTTCCCTGGTCAGACCTGTGTTTGGTTGTATTTTTATATTTACTCTGTATGTGCAACAAGGCCATCAACAAGACTCTGGGCTAACTCTACACGTTGGGCAGAAGGAGCTCTCAAAGGCAGAATACTACCAGGCTGATATACAATCATCCTATTATTTAAAGGCTCCAGGGGCACCTGGGTGGTTCAGTCAGTTAGGCATCCAACTTTGGCTCGGGTCATGATCTTACATTTTGTGTGTTCAAGCCCCACATCAGGCTCTCTGCTGTCAGCATGGAGTCTGCTTTAGATCTTCTGTCCCCCTCTCTCTCTGCCCCTCCCCCATTTGCCCTTTCTCTTTCTCTCTCTCTAAAATAAACATTAAAAATAAAACAAAACCCCAAATTGAAAGATTTTTTTTAACGTTTTATTTATTTATTTTTTTTTTTGAGACAGAGACAGAGCATGAACAGGGGAGGGGTCAGAGAGAGAGGGAGACACAGAATCGGAAGCAGGCTCCAGGCTCCGAGCCATCAGCCCAGAGCCCGACGCGGGACTCGAACTCACGGACCGTGAGATCGTGACCTGGGCTGAAGTCGGACGCTTAACCGACTGAGCCACCCAGGTGCCCCCCAAATTGAAAGATTTCTTAATATGTGGTGGTAGTCTCCTAGATTGTACACCCTACCCCATTACCCCATCAAATACATGGTCTCCAATCATGATCTACTCCACACAGCTTTCCTGGTCCATGACTCTCTAAAAAGAAATCTTTCAAAAGAAGAGAGAAAAAGAGTGTGAGCTAGAAGTTACCAAAACATGTAAAAAAAAGAGTCAGTGGCACAGGAAGGACCAAACAATAGGTTCTCTATGGCTCTGGGGGGGCCTGAGCCATAGGAGCCTCTATGCAATTAGCAAAGAATATGTCAAGATGAATCAGACTAGGAGCTGACAGAATGGTGAGGAAGGGAGCTGCCCAAGCTGAGGGACATTCAAAGAGACTTTCAAATCGCTACTTATGGGTCTCGTGAGCAATACTTAAATTTGATGGGAAAACTTCAATAGTTCTTTCCAGCTTTCAAATATCTCTTCTGATCTGCCAATCTTGACAGAAGAAAAAGGAAGCTTTGAAGAACAAGTGCATCTTCCGTGTGCAAAGCTAAGCGCCACATGTGAGCTCTCCAATGTATAAACCTGCCTGTTCCCATGCAGTCTCTGCCTAAAACAATGGTGAAGAGCAACCCAGGGTGGAAAAAAAAGCAGGGAGGGAGGCTACCCAGGGTGTGTTGAGAGTATGGCTGAATTCTCAGCAGGGGAAACGCATTAGACAACTCCCAAGTCAAAGCAAAATCAAACCACAAAAGTAATAACAATTATTATTATCAGTGAACCAATAATTCCAGCTCCATCATGAAGTCTTTCACAGAGAACCTGACTTCCCAAGCAACCTGTAAGGAAGTTATGAAGCAATAAAATACAGTAACCGTTAGGAGAAAAAAGTCATAATCAAGTCAAAAACTAGTTAACAGGATAACCTGGCTCTATTGAAGGATGACACTGGCAGACACTGGAAAAGAGAAAACATGGAAGAACAACATCCATGCTAGAGTCCCTTCTCCAGACAACAGTTAAGTAGCCTTTTTTTAAAAAAAAATGTTTATTTGTTTATTTTGAGATAGAGAGCACAAGTGGGGGGAGGGCAGACAGACAGACAGCATCCGAACCAGGCTCCCAGTACCGAACTTTCAGTGCAGAACCCATCACGGGCTTCAATCTCACAAACTGTGAGATCATGATCTGAGCTGAAATCAACAGTCGGATGATTAACCAACTGAGCCACCTAGGCGCCTCATGTCTTTTTAAAAGGATGTCAAAACATGATCTCTCTGCTCAAAGCGCTCTGTTATGGGTTAAATTGCATCCCTCAAAAAGATATGTTGAAGTCCTAACTCTCCATACCTCTCCATACCATAACTCTCCATACCTGTGAATGTGACCTTATTTGGAAATAGTACCTTTGCAGATGTAATCAAGTTAAGATGTGGTCATACTGGATTAGGAGGGTCCCTATATCTAATCACCGGTGTCCTTAAAGGAATGTCATGTGAAGGCATAGAGATACACAGGAAGAAGATGGCCTTGTAATGAAGGAGACAGAGACTGGAGTTATCCTGCCACAAGCCAAGGAACACCGTGAAGTATCAGCCACCACCAGAAGCTAGAGGAGACAAGAAAGGATTTTTCCCTAGAACCTTAGGAAGGAACATGGCTCTGTGGCTCTGCTGATACCTCGATTTCGGACTTCTAGCCTCCAAATCTGTGAGAGAATATATTTCTGTTGTTTTAACCCACCCAGTTTGTGGGTTTCTACTTTGTCAAGGCAGCCCTGGGGAGATAACACACCCTCCAATGGCTTCCTATCTTACTCAGAAAGAAAATCCAAGCTTCATTACAAAGTGTTCCAGACTTTCCTTTATCTAACTTCAGCTCCTACTGTTCCCTTCCTAGTCACCACTCCATCCACACTGGCTTCTTCATTGGTCCTCAAAACCCTCCCACCATGGGGCCTCACCCCATCTCAGGCTGGTCCTGTTTCAGGCCTTGGCAGATGCCATTCCCTTTGCTGGAAAGGTTCTCTCCCCGAGAATCTGCAAGGCTGTTCCCTCAATCTTCTTTCAGGGCTCTGCTCAAGTTCCCTTATTGGCAAGCCTTGGCCTAATTACCCTTTGGCATCTCTTATCCCTACCCCATGCGCCCTATACCTCCTTCCCCTGCTTTATTTTTTTCCATAATACAAGCTGACATGTGTATCTTGCTTAACCTTTAAAAGATCCATTTCCCTCCATAACGTTAGCTCAGTGAGAGCAAGACTTTTTCACTGCTGAATCACAGCGCACTCTATTGAACAGATAAACAGATTCTATCAGGACAGGTGAAATTTTACTCAAAACTGGCTGTGTGACAAAAAAGGTTTCTACTAATTAAATGGATCAGAAGCTTTTGTAGTTGAAGGGCAGGCTCAAGGTTGAGCTCTGAGGAGCTAGGAGACCATCTCTGTGCCAGGTTTCCTTAGGTAGACTGAGAAGCTCACCATTCCTATATAGATGAAGGAGAAGTGAACAATTTTGAAAGAGCTTAAGATTCCTTCTTATCTAAAAAGGTCCACTCTTACATATAATTTTTGTCTCCAGCCACACACACCCCTGAAGAAAGTGACTTAGCCTGAGAAATATCTGAAGCCAAATCTAAACATACCTTCACCTCTGCATTACTACACACATTTTTGGTTTTTAGGGGCTTAGGGGGAAGGGCCCAGCAGGAATGTTTGATAATGATAATCTCAAACTGCAAATGTACAAACCACTTGGGAAGAAAACCATATTCCTAAAACAAACAAAAATATTTCAAATAAGCCAGGAGCCTTAAAACAGCTCTTTCTTAGTAAGTACTCAATCAAAAGCTTTTTAAATGGTCCTAAGTTAACACTCTTCCTTCCCTCATTTACATTCTCAAAAGTTTAAAATAAAAGAGGCAGAAAATGAAAATCTTCCTTTACCTTGGGTTTTGGCCCCCGGTGCTGCCAATCCTAATGATGAATCACAGGATTCCTTGAGAGGTGATCTGATTGGTGTTTCAGCTTCAGGGGTCTCAAAATTACCTTCTGAATCCGAGCTGCCAAGGGGGAAAAATGAGGAATTACCACTTTCAACGGTATTTCCGACACCCTTTACAACCTACATATCCGAAAAGGCTAAAGTCCAGCATTTTTGCCTAACTTTACAACCCACTAGTCCTCAGCAAGGACTGGCCTGTGGGAGCTGCTGCGGGTTTTCTCGCAGGGCCCTCCTCCGCCTTCTGTCTGGCATCCTGTCTCCCTGAATATCTCCTCCATCCTCCGGAGCTTTTCTCATCACCATTTATTTCTGAGGTCATCCTTTCTTCTGACATCCCCCCAAAAGCGCTTTCCAACAGACTCCTTTTCTAACAAGAATCCTTTCTCATAGGTTTAAAAATGAAGACTGCCCTCTCCCCCTAAAATTAAGCCAGCTCTCGCCATGATGCCTTTTTCTTTGGCAGGCCTCTACCTGTTTGGAACTCACTCGGCCTGAGGCTGAGAATGCTGTCACCTGCCTTCCTCAATCACTCGGTGGCAGCTCAGCAAAGACCACCATTTCTCACCAGCTGCCAGGGGCCTGTCATCACGCGACCTTCTTTACCAAGGCTGCATTTTCGGGCCACAAGGGGACACCAGGAGGGCCTGGGAGCGACTTCTTCTCCACAGGGAGGGCCCCAAGTTCTACCGGTGTGATCAATGACACTCTTGTGTGTAGGGGCGGGGGCTGGGGGATCGAAGCTTAGAGAAAGTGACTGAAGCAGACTGGGATGCGGGAAGACTGCAGATTCCGGGTTAGGTTCTGAAAGCTCATACGGAAACGGAGGAAAGGTAATACCGGACAAAACATCCTGAACTTTCGAATGCACAGCGGGGACCCGGTTACGGGCAGGGACGCAGCATTGCCATGATAATGGTTACGCGGGTGAGCGACCACACACAACGCACACAGAATGAGCCGCAGATGGATGGATGGCAGCACGTCTGCATCTCGGCAGGGATGCGTGTACTTGCCTGAAACTCAAGGATTTGGTCTCGGCTTGCGAGTCCTCCTCCTCGGGATCGCCCTCGGGCCCTCCGGCCTCGTCCTCTCCGGCGCCCCCGCCGCGCACCGCGGACCAGGTCCATTTCGCCCACTGCACTGGGGACAGGATCTGCCAAGGGCTGAACGCCATGAGCGCGGCTCCTCCGGCTCCAGCTCCTACGAGTAGGGGAAGGGGGAGAGCCTTTTTTCCCTTTCAAAATGGAGGGAACGGGTGACAGGCGCCTGTAAGCGTTTCCAGCGGAGGCGCGGATGTGGTTAAACGAGCGCCGTCGGGGGCCCGGGTGGAGCGCTTCCTCTCGGCCGGCAGTCAGCGCCGCTTCCTCCTCGTCCTCCTTCCCCAACGGTGCGGTCGCGGCCACCCCCGCGCCGGGCGACTCCCGCCGGGAAGATGCCTCTCCTGGGGCCTCTTCAGGGCCCCGGCCCGCGGCGCCGGGTGGCTCGGGTCTTGGGGTCTCGGGCTCCCGCCTCCCGGCCGGCGGGGCGCGCATCAGCTGCCGCGGGAGCCGCGCCCCAGGAGCCGCCCCCTTGGACCGTACTATTCGCGCGCGCGGGGGGGGCGAAGGCGGTGCCGGGGCTTTGAAGTCCGCGGCGCTCCCGCCCGATCCCCCCGCCGCGGCGCCGTGCTGGTAGCGCCCGGACTGCGGGCAGGGGGCTGCCCAGTTGCGACTCCGGCGGGCAGAACACCCAGGCGCCCCCAACAGCTCAGCGAGCCGCGGGAGCTGGGAAGATCCATTTCCTGGGTCCGTGCACGCTGGGCTTTTCCTCTTTCCCTTATTTTTTCATCTTGCTACTGTGACTTAATGGCGTTGTGACATTAGATCGCATAGAAGTGAAGCCCCTTATTAAAAAAAAAAAAAAAAAAAAAACTTTGAGGCCGCAGTTGCCTGTCCTTTTTACCCCTCCCTGACATTGACAGCGTGGAAGATTTCGGCCTATTCACCTCCGACTCTACCACTCCCAGGATTTGGAAATTCCTCAGCAATGCTACAAGAGGAGCCAAGGACTGGAATTGTAGATGCTTTGTCCCTCCCCAAACCGCACTCCTGGACGCTCTGGGGCCAGGTCTTTGGTAAAGGGTGCTAAATTACCCCTGTGAAATTACAGCCTGATCGGCTTCCCATTCTCCTTTTTGAGGCTTTCTCTTCATAACTTCGTCTAAATTTTTGATTTCTGACTTCGTTTACTGCTTCAGAAGTATGCCAACAGGCCTGGTGAAGGCAGCCTTCAAAATAAAAACCCTCTTTATGTTTGAAAGCAGAAGGAAATAGAAGAGCTCTCCTCGGATTTTCTTCATTTTCCGTTTAGGGATTGCTCGCCTCAGAATCTCCAATGCACCAAGGAAGCTGGCAGACACAAACCACAAACACCAGGTTTCATGATCTCCTTGCCTGGATAAGGCATTTCTTGTACTATTGTAATTTCCCAGAGTCGCCGTGAATCTGTGAGGTGGTTGCAGGTTCTCACAGAGAGAGCAGCTTCAGAATTTAGGAACAAAGTCATGCTGAAACTGCAAGAGACAGTCTCCCCTAAAAGGGGAGTCATGCTGAGGAGTCATGACTGTCTTACACATTTGATAACAAAAACAAAAGCAAATATACTGTAAGATAAGGCAGGGTAGTTATGTTACCATAAGATAACTTAGTCTTACCATAACAGAAAGGCAGAGGTTTGCCTGAAGTCTAGATAAAAGGATTAGGGTGTCAGGATGCTTTAGAATTCATCCAGCTCCTTTCCAGAGAGAAACACAACTATCAAGATTGTTCTGGAGACTACAAGGATGGGAAGTAAGCAGGAGTCTTTTTTTTTTTTTTTTAAGTCATGAAATATACCCCAACATTATCCAGTTCTTTGTATTTTTAGGTTTACGGCTCACCATATAAACCTTCAAGTTATAAACTCCCCCAAGTTCCTGGATTTGACCCGTGTTTTGTTGCCTGGAAATAATATTACCAACCCCCCCCCTTGTAAATTAGTAACTGGCACCTTATGTCTTCTTACGTCCTGTTCATTCTTTCTCCTGGGTAGTTCTCAAATCTTCATTCCTCTGCATCCCCACTGTCACTGACATACTTCCCAAACTGTCCGTTTCTTACAGCTCCACTGCAAATGTCTTCCAACTAGTTCTACCTCAGGGTTTTCCCACCTGAGGGCATCCCACTTGGTTGATAGGTGACTTGTGCTATAGTCTTGCTGTTCCTCATTACTCCCAGCCCTTTGTATTCCTAAGCCATAATCAGTAGAGAATTGGTTCTGAACTTTCAGTATGTCCCAGAATCATCTGGGGTGCTTCTTTAAAAATACTAACTCAAATCACCACCAGGGCCTGGAAATCTGAATTTTTACCAAGTATCTTGCGGAATTTTTTTTCACAGGATAAATTTGGGAAACAATGATGAGCTTGGACTAATTGCTGCTGCTGGAACTATTTCTCTTTTTCCTGTAGAGTTCTGCACATTCCCACCCCCTTACCCCCACCTCGAGCTCCCAGACCTTGACTTCCCAAACTTCCTTCAATACCCAACTCAAGTGTTTAGTCTGAGAAAGCAGGCTGATTTCTCCTGTTTCTACCATCTCTATACCTCAACCTCTCAAAGAAACTTTTACTGTGGCCCTTAGATGGTTTCGAAAGGGGACACTATTAATAGTTACACCAGACAGCAAGCACAAACCAGGATGTCCCCAGGATGTAAGGTCACCCTACACTTAGCATATGATATATAATGTATTTGTTTACCTATCTGTCCCACTTCTAGACCATCAGCTTCTAAATGGCAGGGACCACATCATATTTGTGATTTATTTTTGTTTCTCCAGAGATTAGAACAGGGCCATACACTCAATAGGTGTTCAGTAAATAAACAGAAAAGGGATATTGTAGTTTTATAGATAGATCTTATGAGTTTGAGTAGGATGACATAAATTCCAAAAGCCTGACTCCTCCTGGGGAAATCAAGTTTTGGAACCAGCACAGAATGGAACTTGGAGCAAGTAATGACCCCAGTAAGATAAAGCCCAACCTATACAGCCATTTCTTGAAATTGGAGAAGCAAATGCCTAGTTTTCTGAACATCACTCTACTGCAAGCTCCTAGACTTGATGTGAACAGCGATAAAGGAAGTAATTACTCAATAACTTGAACTTATTTTATTGTCTAGAAGTTCAAGTAATGAGGCTAACTGACATATCAATTTTCCTGTAATTCTGGGAAAGAATGGGCAATGTTTGAAAACAGATATCCCAACCAAGGTAAGCCACTTTGCTGCTATCCTCAGCTTCAGAGAGCAGAATGTCTGCAAATACATGACCAAGTAACCTAATGCAACGGATTTGTCTTGGAAACAACCGAAACCACAGAAAGAAACCCATCTGTTCCTTCCTCTCTTCTTGCCCTTCACTGAAGCTTTAGATCAATAGGCCATGAAAATCTAAAATGTAACTTCCTTGAAACACTCCACAATTGTGGTGTGGCCAAGCCAGGCACATCCCTTGCCTGTAATGGATGCTCCAGAGGGATCTGCAAGATGGGTCTCTTCGTTTGAAAAAATAATAAAATGTACGGGTTAGCAAACTCAAACAAGCAAACAACTAATCATTTCATAGCATTTCACAGCAGAGCTATTCTGGGAAAGCCTGGCATGGGGCAGGAGGTGGGGGCAGATGTAGTTGGGGCCTAAAGGAATTGGTATGGATCCTGTATACCTCATAAAGAGTTGATCTCAACTCAAGTACTCAAGTTGAACTTGATCCTGTAGCGGGGGACGGGGTGGGGGGGGGGTGTCAAACACCAGAACCTCCCTAGGTAACATAAGGGAGTGACAAGACCAGAGTGGCAGCTGTGTCATCTGGAGAACACTGCTGTGGCTAAGGGGCAGCGCTACGAAGTTCCTGGTGCCCAGCATTGCCATCTACCAGTCTTTCGAGAAAAACCCAAACCATGGGTTTTATAACCCATCTTCCGATCTTTAATGTTCTTACTAATTTAAATCATTTTGAACCTTGTGAAGGCCAACATGGTGCTGGACAAAAACAAAGCCATCTGTGTGTCCGGGTAGCCCCCGAGCCTGGATGGGCAGAGGGGAGTCATCAGGCTTTGAGCAAGTAAATAACATTTCCATTTAGATCATTTAGATCATTCTGGTAACAACCTGGGGGATGGAAGGGAAGTAGTGAAGACTGGGACCCAATTTCCCTACCCCAAGCTACCTAGAGAAAGTGGACAGCCTCTCCCCTAGAGGGTAAAGAAGCAGAACTGAAATTCACATCCTTAGCTGTCACTGCACTTGTTCAGGAAGCATCAGAGTTGTAAGCAGCTCAAGCATGATGTGAACACTTTGACAGTGGAAGGACCAGAAAACCACTGCTAAGGAAACCGAGTTTGTGCCAGCCAGTGAAATGAAAAAGCATCGGTTATGAAATGATGTGGAGGGAGTGGAGGAGGCAAGGCAGGAGGACCAGGATGGCACAAGGGAATTAGGGATGAAGTAGGCAGAGAGAAAACCAAAAGGTCAGGCAGGCAGACAAACCCGTCAACATATCTGTATTTTCTCACAATTTAGGAATCTGGTGAGCGAGAGACCCATCCCATGCAACTAAGATTAGACGCCAGATTGATGATGTAACCAAAGTGGCTGGGCAGCTCTGAAGCACTTAGAAAAAGCACCGGCCTGGGTGAAACTGAAATGGCAAATAGCAGCTAGGCTGACATGCCTCAGTGGAACCTCCATAGACTGTCTCCCACTCCCCAGCCCTGCTTTTTGAGAGCTGTTTGCTGGATGAGGTTCCAAGACGTGGCAGGGAATTCCTCTGCACGTGGTTGCCCCACCAACCTGATCACTGAATGTTCTCACCTCACTCACCAAGCTAAACATCCTCAGGAGGTCTCTAAGATGTAATGGTTTAACAGTACCCTAGATCAATCTGATCCCTGTAATCCTTCTCTCCAGTAGCGGGGCAGGTTTTCTTATTCTCAGTTTGCAGATGACGTAACTGAAGCAGAAAAGGCAACCACCTGCCTGAAGTCATACAGCTAATTGGTGCCAGAAGTGAATCTAGAACACCAGTCTCCTGTCAGTACTCTTGGCGCTGTATCAGACTGGAAGAAAGCAGAATGTCTTCGCAGCCACGAGGTAGCTTGCCATTCCGTAATCTAGACACTCCTCTCGATATACTGTGGCTGCAGTCCCTGCTTCCTGCTTACCCGGCATGAAAGCCACAACTAAGAATACCTCACTCTGCCACAGAGAAGTGCCACTGCCAGCAGGAGGCCTGCTTTCCTGACCCACCTCGGTCTAACCAGGCAACAACATGCTGATGTCTGCACGAGGCAACATCACATGAAGCGGATAAGGGCATCTGACATATTCAGATACGTTAATGTTACAGTCTCAACCCTGCAAGATGAGATGTTCTTACCTAGAGGCTATAATCACCTGTAGAATTACAATCTTCACTCCACTACCCAAATACTCCCAAATCAGAATTCATACTACATATTTACACTGCACATTATATCATAAAGACATCCTCCTTTTTTTTTTTTTAATGTTTATTTAATTTTTTTTGAGAGAGAGAGAGAGAGAGAGAGAGAGAGAGAGAGAGAGAGACATAGCACCAGTGGGGCGGGGGCAGAGAGAGGGGGAGACACAGAATCTAAAGCAGGCTCCAGGCTCTGAGCCATCAGCACAGAGCCCAATGTGGGGCTTGAACTCACAAACCGTGAGATCATGACCTGAGCTGAAGTCAGATGCTTAACCGACTGAGCCACCCAGGTGCCCTAAGAGAACCTCCTAATTTTTTTTTTTTAAAGAAAAGCCAGATTTATGTCTGGCTACTCTTCGTTAATACTCTTTCAGAGTTCTACAAAGATTAAAAGGGATCTAAACTGTATCCATTAAATACTTGGCCAAGCTCCCCACCTAGGGCCTGCTCAGAGACCCTTGTCCAGGCTTTCTGCTGGTGAACAACTCTTGGCAGGTCCACCATATCACAAAAGTAAAGTCTGACTTTCCCAGAAAGTATGCTTTTCAACCTGGGTCAGGATCAGACCGACGGCAGAATTGCCACATGGCAGTTAAATAGTGTGTCAGCCTTCAGTGGGAGGTGGGGGGAAAAAAACAAATATATTTTATGGTGTTTACACTGAACTAGTATCATTTAAGAGCCAGTTCTATGAAGTTCTCTCTCATCCCTATCAGACAGCATGAATGTATGTTTATTGACTTTATGAGAAAGTTCACTTTAGCTCCACCCTGGGAGGTAAGAGGGTTAGAGAAACAGTAGTTGAGTATGAAAGACAGAAGCAGAATTAGGTCTGTTCATTCCAAGTGAGGAAAATAACCCCAATATTATCCCTAATTCTTCCCACCAACTACCACAAACCCAAAGTTGAAAAGAAGCCAAAAATGAACACAAAAGATCCAATTAAAGCAGTGAACGCTTTTTAAATTTAGAAATACCTTCCATTCTAGGAGATAAAAGTGGTTTTTCCTGCTAAACAGCATTATTGCAATTACAGAGTCGGTTAAACAGGTAGGCAATCTTGTAAAATTACTGTTATTGATTTAGCACTTTTTGTTTTCTTCTGTTGAATTTGTATTCCTTTCCGGCAGATTAGGCATGAAGAAAAGTGGACCCTCTGAGTCAGGCAGTGCTACATATTAAGCCTCAGACAAGAAAACCATCTGAAACCCTTTCTAAGTTGTTCATGAATTTAAGTTTCTAATAATGAACATTACCCCAAATTTGAGAGATCTACTTTACTTCATTTACCTAGGTTAGGCAGAGGGTGGAATCTAAGGCTTGAGTTAAAGAGACTGAAGGAATTTAGGAAGTCGAAAGAGAATAATATTCCTACTCCTGCAGCCATTTTATTCCCTCCCCTCTCCTCTACCCAACCTCTAAAATAAATCTCCCAGATAATACACCTGGAACACTAGAAGAACACTGATCACATGACCCGGCTTTTCTGAGATCATCCTGATATCAAATATTCTACCTGCTCTCCTTGTAAATACATGTCCCCATTTTCAATTTATGAAACATTGTCACTAAGAAGTTGAAAGGTAATAGAGAGGGAGGACAACTGGAAAGGACAGCAGAGATTCATGGGGGTGGGGGTCAAGAAGGGAATATCCAAAATAACTGGGGTACCCACTCCATGTAAATCCTCACTCTGGGATGTGGGGTGGGGGGGGTGGGGATTTCATGACAGTAACTCTTTGTGACTGATAATCTTCCTGTGTTTCTAAGGAAAGGAAGAAGCAAACTCCTTGACATGATATACCACCAACCTTCATCTTTTTTTTTTTTTTTAGTTTATTTATTTATTTTGAGAGAGAGAGAGAGAGAGAGTGAGTGAGTGTGGAGGGGCAGAGAGAGAGGGTGACAGAGAATCCCAAGCAGGATCCATGCTGTCAGCGCAGAGCCGGACGTGGAGCTCAAACCCATGAACCGAGAGATCATGACCTGAGCCGAAACCAAGAGTCAGATGCTTAACCAACTGAGCCACCCAGGTGTCCCTGACCTTTACCTTTTTAAAGCAAAAATGTAACTGCCATATATGGGTTCTGAAACTGTATGTGTGTGAAAATTGAAGGAAAATATGTTCTTTTATATGTCCTGTTATACCACAAAGTGGGGAGAAGGGAAACCTGTCCTTTTTGTGTATGTTAAAATTTTTTAAAACTCCAAATGTTAACACATCACTCATTTTCTTCACTAATAAACAAAAGCTAACCAAGTAGCTGAATAAATGGAAAGATGTTACAAAGTCTCAAGTTGGTTAAATTAAATATTTAAAGATGGCAACATTACCCAATTAATGCATAGGTCTAATGCAATTGCAATAAAAATTCTTAGGGTTTTTTTTTTTCCTTGGGATTTGTCAATGTTTTCCAAAAATTTACTTAGAAACAAGTGAGCATATTTTAGATTCTTAAAAAACAAAATAAACAAACAAACAAAAAAAACAGAGTCAAACAGGGGATTGGGTCTACAAGGTATTAGGATACATTTATGCCAAAATAGGCATATCCTTGTTCTGTGAAACAGAATGGAAAGCCCAGAAAAAGAGACTACCAAATATGGGGATGTATTATGTGATAAAGAAGATATTATAATACAGTGGGGAAGGAAAGGATATTTAATTAGTGGTTGCAGAGTAAGTGGTTGGCAATGGGGAAAAAGATCAAGTTAAAACCTTACCGCAGAACATATACCAAGATGAATTCCAGATGGATTAGATGTCTAAATAATAAAAATCAAACCATGGGGAGAAAAAAAACCCAGAAGCAACAGAATCTGTCAAAGCTCTGTCGAAAGGATGACTGTCTAATCTTCCAAGTAATTAATGAAATCACACACAAAATAATGATTGCAGATTTGGCCACATAAGAGTAAAGCTTCTAAATGTTTGCCTTCAAATTAAAAAGCAAATGACAGGCTGGGGAAAATAATAGCAACCCAAAGCTAGTATTGTTATTACCTAAGACTCTCATGAAAATCATTAAGATCATCCAAACCTCAACAGAGAAACGAGCAATTATAACTGCTTGCTATGTGTCAGACACTATGCTAAGCACTCTTTACGTGAATTATCTCCTCTAATCCCTGCCCTCTGGCCCCATAGTATTGGAGGATATTATTATGAGGAAGGTATTAGTATGGCTTTTTTTAAAAACCAGGTCAAGTTGACTACATTTTCAACTTCTAGAGTAGGGACTCTGTATCTGAGCTTAGCAAGAAGGGTTTCAGAAGACTGTGATCTCCTTGAAATTACATGCAAAATTGTGTGTGCGTGTGTATGTTTGTATTTACACCCATCTCCCCCTGCCTCGTCCCCGTATCCAGTCAAGCTCCACTCCAGGAACAATGCTTTAGGCTGATTAAAGATTAATTTCTGAATCTGAAAGTAGAACCAAAAATTTTTCTTCCTCCAAAAGGTACAGGGAAGTTCTAAACCCAAAGGGCCCTTACACAGAGAACCCAGACCTGCCAGGGATTAACACAAGAGGCAAGCTTGGGTGACACGCAGAAGGGTAGAGCCACGGGTACCAGTGGGCAGCCTGTGGGTCTGATCTAAGAGACACCCTCATTCCTGGGGAGCCAAGGCGCCACCAAAAAGGAGATTTTCCCAGGGACTTCCTACTGATACATATGAGTGTCCTCAAGGACACAAAAAATTGGGTCAGATATCAAAGGTGCACTTTATGTGGGAGATGCAAAAGAATCAGTTTTGTTTTTTTTTTTTAATTTTTTTTTTCAACATTTATTTATTTTTGGGACAGAGAGAGACAGAGCACGAACGGGGGAGGGGCAGAGAGAGAGGGAGACACAGAATCAGAAACAGGCTCCAGGCTCTGAGCCATCAGCCCAGAGCCTGACGCGGGGCTCGAACCCACAGACCGCGAGATCGTGACCTGGCTGAAGTCGGACGCTTAACCGACTGCGCCACCCAGGCGCCCCAAAGAATCAGTTTTAACATCCCTGTCTTTGGGGTGCTCTCCTTTTAGGATACTTCCTTTGGAGTGGCATCTTCTGAGAAACCATGTTGCTGGGGTACACTGGACTCTGGGAGTCCCCCCTTATCTGCCATGTGTCTTTTTGTAATTTCAGTTACCCGCGATCAACCATAGCCTGGAAGGGGATGAGTCTCCTTCTTACACATGGTCAGAAGATCAATAGCAGCCTAATGCTAGCTCTCAATGCCTACATCATTCACCTCGCTCTATCTCATCACATAGGCATTTTATCATCTCACATCGAAAAGAATGGTGACAGATGAACACAAGGGAAGGGAAGCAAAAATAATATAAAAACAGGGAGGGGGACAAAACATAAGAAACTCTTAAATATGGAGAACAGAGGGTTACTGGAGGGGTTGTAGGAGGGGGGATGGGCTAAATGTGTAAGGGGCATTAAGGAATCTACTCCTGAAATCATTTTTGCACTATATGCTAACTGGATGTAAATTTTTAAAAAGTCAGTAAAAAAAGAAAAGAACGGTGAGTGTAGTACAATGAGATATTTGAGAGAAAGACCACATTCACTTAACTTTATTACAGTATGATGTTATAATAGTTCTATTTTATGGTTATTGTTGTTAATCTCTTACTGTACCTAACTGATAAAACAAATCATAGGTATGTAGAGGAAAAAACACAGTGTATACAGGGTTTGGTACTATCTGTAGTTTAGGTACCCAATGTATCCCCCGTGAGTAAAACGGGCCTACTGTACTAGGTAGCAGACTCTTCCCATCTAGGAAAAATTCGGAACTGTGGCGGGGCTCAGTGGGGTATGGAGGCATGGGGCAGAATTCCAAGGCCCAGTTACGTGGAACAGTACATAACAGCACGTAAGCTTCCCAGTTACGTGGAAGCTTAAGAATATGGGGAGCTCTGAACACAATGATAGGGCCCCTCTGGAGACCTTGGAGGGGGCCTACCCAAGTGGGGGGTCCTGAAGTTTAAGCTTCATTAGCTTCGTGGTAAATTCAACCCTACCCAGAGGGCAAAAGTGATCCTTGTGGCTCTGGAGTATCCAGCAAAACTTCAACCTGGTAAGTGAAAACATTGATAGACTGAGGGAAGGGGTCTCACTGACCTCCTCTGTCTTCTGAAAGGCAATGAAAAATTTTAACTGTTGGAAGCCTGATAAAACCGTTAAAAGTTCTCTCCTATACGAAGTGTGATACATATACCTCATGGTTCTATTGCTTCTGTACAAATACACACACACCACACATATATAACTTTAATTAAGGTGAAAAAGCAGGGGTGCCTGGGTGGCTCAGTCGGTTAAGCGTCCAACTGCAGCTCAGCTCATGATCTCACAGCTTGTGGGTTCGAGCCCCACGCCAGGCTCTATGCTGACAGCTCAGAGCCTAAAGCCTGCTTTGGATTCTGTGTCTCCCTCTCTCTCTCTGCCCCTAACCTGCTGATGCTCTCTCTCTCTCAAAAATGAATAAACATTAAAAAAAATTAAGATAAAAAAGAAAACATGTAATCCTTCTTCAGCATTGTGTGCGTTATGCACTCTTACCCTTTGAACTTCCACAACCACTGTAGCAGAGTCTAACTTCCCCCCACAGCCATTATTTCCTTGTTTCTTCTGGCAAAAGAATCCCCTGAGTTTCCATGGGCCACATGGCCACCCAGTAGAGGCCACATTTCCCTGCCTTTTCTGTAGCCAGGCGTGGTCTTGTGACTTCGTTCTGGCCTGTGGGATGTGAACTAGGTGGCAGATACAACTTTGGGGCGATGTCTTTAAAAAGAAAAGTGCTTGCCCTTGCCCAATGTTGTGGTCTGGTGCTGAGCCAGCTTCTACTGTGTGGACCAGGACCACACTCGGGAGACGGTGGAACAAGACGGACAGAGCCACGCCAGGCTGACCTCTGGAGCACGGCGGCCTGCTGCCCTAGACTAACACACCTGAGGACTGTTACATAAGAGAGAAACAAAAGTCCATCTTTGGTTTGAGTCTCTTGGTGCTATAGCAGCCTCTCCTCCCCCTTCACAATACAACCTCTTTTGGGGCATCTTAGCATCTTAAACTCCCTCAGCTGGCTATATGGAAGAACCTGCCTTAAATTTCATTCCAGATCATTGTGAGAAGGACTACATTTTGGTTCTTTCAAAAATTCATCTTGGGGCATCTGGGTGGCTCAGTTGGTTAAGTGACCAACTTGGGCTCAGGTCATGATCTCACAGTTCATGGTTTGAGCCCCGCATCAGCTTCTGTGCTGACGGCTCAGAGCTTGGAGCCTACTTCAGATTCTGTGTCTCCTTCTCTCTCTGCCCCTCCCCGCTTGTGCTCTGTGTCTCACTCTGTCTCTTAAAAATAAATGTAAAAAAAAAAAAAAAAAAAAAAAATTAAAGAAAATTCGTCTTATATCACAGTTGTATCTCTCTCTTTTCTTTTTTTTCACAGAGCCCAACACAGGGTTTGAATCCACAACCCTGATTCAAGACCTGAGCTGACATCAAGAGTCAGATGCTTAACCAACAGAGCCACCAAGTACCCCCTCAGTGGTGTCTTTTTCTTACGGCCAGAAAATTCCCCAACTGTGAGACTCAAGCCTGCCATGTAGATGAGGTGGTCTAACTACTCTGAAAACAGGACTGAGCCCACCTTTCTCCTTACTGTAATGACTTGAGTTGTAATACTTCCTTTCTGGAAAATTAGGCAGCAGTTTCTTTTATTTTTTTTAACGTTTATTCATTTTTTGAGAGACAGCGAGTGAGCGGGGGGTGGGGAGGTGGAGTGGATAGAGAGAGGGGGAGAGAGAGAGAGAGAGACACACAGACACAGAATCCGAAGCAGGCTCCAGGCTCTGAGTGTCAGCACAGAGCCCGATGTGGGCCTCAAATTAGGAACCATGAGATCATGACCCAAGTGGAAGTTGAACATTTAACCAACTGAGCCACCCAGGCACCCCTGGCAGCAGTATCTTTAAAGATGACAGGTATAGACGAAAAAGCTGAAGAGACGACAAAGTCAATGCTTAGTTTCCTGCAAAGGCCAGATCTTCCAGGCAGAATGGATTTGGATATTGTACAAAGGATATAATCTTCTTTGAGGAGGTTTTCTTGAAGATAGTATGATTTTACAAATCCAGAAATACTATATAATAACTGAGTATTTTGCCAATTCAAAGGCTAAAATCATAATTGACCCAGGACCTGGTTGAGTGTAAGGCGTCCAAGTCTTGATTTCGGCTCAGGTCATGATCTCGAAGTTCATGGGATCGAACCCCACATCAGGCTCTGTGCTGGCATCGTGGCTCCTGCTTGGGATTCTCTCTCTCCTCTCTCAACCCCTTCCCTGCTTGCTCTCTCACTGTCTCTCAAATAAACATTTAAAAATTTTTTACAAAAATAATTGACCCACATTCTATAAATAATCATCGTTGTTCTTTGGCTTTAATACCAACTGGTGTTAATAATAATTGCTGGTACTCACCCATAAAATATTTTTTTAGAAACTATTTTCTTATGGACTCAGTTATCTTTCAGAACTACCATAAGCAAAGTTATCCTTAACTGCTCTTAGTACCTCATCATGTAAATACAGTAATACTGAATGGATATTCTATTTCCTTTCACCAAGGCATAGATAACCACTAAGTAAAATGTATTTGCTTTAAATTGTTTTCTGAACAAATGATAAGTCAGTGACTCCAAACCTAAGCATCCACCCTAGATCTCACAGAACCACAGGAATTTTTAGATGGAAAGGATCTTTCTTTGAGAAAGATCACTGAGCTGAATATCCTTGTTTTCAGATGATCAGATGAGTCCCTGAGACATTAAGGATTGCCCAAGGTGCAGTCAGGCACCAAAGTTTGTATGACTAGGACTCATAACCTTTTGGGTGAGAAGTATGAATTCTAGGCTTTTTCCTCAATCCTAAAGCATATGCACACTTCATATGTATAACAGAGATACAACTCCCTGCCCCCCAACATTCATCTTATTTTAAAAGGCAACTTGAACTATTTTATAAAGCATTTTAAATACCTTTATTAAGGGAAATAATCCATACGTTCATTCTTTCATTCAATGATTCCACAGATTTCACACATGACAAAACAGATCTAGTTCCTGTCCACACGGAGCTTGCACATTAGTGAGTTTAGGAAGCAAAAAAATAAATATGTAACTTACAAACGGTTGTGCATGCTGTATCAGAAAAGTGCAGGGACTATGACAAAGGCCAGGGGCGGTGGGGGGATTAGTGGTGATAAATCAGGGAGGTGACATCCTGAGGCCTGAGGGATGAATGTGGTTAAGTGTGGGGTAACAGCATCCTGGCAGAGGGCAGAGGAGCCTCTGCTTTGGAGCAAGTATGGCTAAAGCTAGGCCAGCCAGGGGCGGAATTGTCCAGGTTAGATGGGTGGAGTAGGAAGGGCATAGGTTGTCCAGGGGGCCCGCCGGATCGTGGTGCTTGAAAAGGTGCATTTTGGGGCGCCTGGGTGGCGCAGTCGGTTAAGCGTCCGACTTCAGCCAGGTCACGATCTCACGGTCTGTGAGTTCGAGCCCCGCGTCAGGCTCTGGGTTGATGGCTCAGAGCCTGGAGCCTGTTTCCAATTCTGTGTCTCCCTCTCTCTCTGCCCCTCCCCCGTTCATGCTCTGTCTCTCTCTGTCCCAAAAATAAATAAACGTTGAAAAAAAAAATTAAAAAAAAAAAAAAAAAAGAAAAGGTGCATTTTTGATGACACAAAAAAAGAACAAAGAAGGAAGGAAAACTCACCTACAGTTGTGCTTTTGATAAACAGCCACTGTTAAAATGCTGGTGAGCAATATACCATTTTTATCTTTTTCAAAGCACTTTAACATCTGCAATCAAACTATTTCTATTTTTCTACTTATTATCTGTCTTTCCCAACTAGACATGGCTCCATGAACACGAAGCACCTTGTCTGTCTTGTTCTGTCTGATATTTGATGACCAAATGAACAGACGAAAACTTCCAAATACTCCTGGTGAATATAAACAAGCATGTACTTAGAGGAGAATGGATAGGTATGTAGGTAGACAGACAGACACTTGTTACACAAATGGGATTTAAATACCATGCTGTCCTCTGCTAGAGGTGAGGACTTCATCCCTGCTTCTCCTGTTTCATCAGGATCTCTGCTCCCTGGGGGAGGGGGGATGGGGGGTGGGAGCCAGGATGTGCAACCAATGCCCTTCCTGACCCTGCAGAACCCAAGTGTTCTGCTCTCTCTTTGCTGCAGTGATAAGCCTCTCTGTGTCTACGACATTTATCTTGTTTCCCGTGGAGGGATATTTAGGGGTTCATTGTCCCTCATTATAAACGAAACTGTGATGAATAACCCTATGCACACATCTTTTCACACACATACAATGACTTCTTAGAGTTAAAACTCTAGAAATGGGATTGTAGTATCACAACACATTTTAATATCTTGATGCACATAGCAAAATTTGTTGTACCAATTTACCTTTAAAAAAAAAATTTTAACATTTATTATTTTTGACAGAGAGAGACACAGAGCATGGGGGGGGGGGAGGGGGGTTGGGCAGTGAGGTGGGGAGAGAGAGAGAATCCAGAGCAGGCTCCAGGCTCTGAGCTGTCAGCACAGAGCCTGACCTGGGGCTAGAACTTGTGAACCTCAAGATCATGATCTGAGCCGAAGTCAGACACTTACCTGACTGAGCCACCCAGGCACCCCTAATCTACCTTTTTAAATGACAGTGTATGAGACAGCCTTTTCTCTAAATCTTAATCAACACTGAATTCAGTTAATCTACACTATGGTAAATAGGTGGAAATGACATGCCATTATTGGTTTTATTTGAACACATTTGATTGCTAAATGAAGTCTGAATGTATTTACTTATTTGAATGTATTTATTGAACCACTTGCCGACTTCCTTTCTTCCCATCTCCCTTCCTTTCCTTCTTTCTCTGGTAAACAGAGTGCTTAAGTCCTCTGCTTTAAACCAGTAGTTCTGGGGCACCTGGGTGGCTCAGTCTGTTGAGTGTCCAGCTTCGGCTCAGATCATGGTCTCACAGCTCATGAGCTCAAGCCCTACGTCAGGCTCTGTGCTGACAGCTCAGAGCCTGGAGGCTGCTTCGGATTTCTGTGTCTCCCTCTCTCTCTCTCTGCCCTCCCCTACTTGCACTCTGCCTCTGTCTCTCAAAAATGAATAAATGTTAAAAAATTAAAAATTAAAAGTTAAATAAATAAACCAGTAGGCTGGTCTCTGCATCACCTCAGAATAAGAAATGAAATTCTCAAGCCCCACCCTGAACTTACAGAATTAGAAACTCTGGGGGTGGGTCCAGCATCTGTGTGCCCTCCAGTGAGAAGCAGCCACACAGGAGACCCTCCTTCTCTACACAGGAAATGGGTCTCTAACCTCCAAACTAGAGACAAAAAGCTTTTTTTTTTTTTAAATATTTTTTAATGTTTATTTATTTTTGAAAGAGAGTAAGAGCAAGCAGAGGAGGGGCGGGTGGGGGGGGGGCAGAGGATCCGAAGCAGGCTGATGTGGGGCTCAAACTCACCGACCATGAGATTATGACATGAGCCGAATCAGATGCTTAACTGGCTGAGCCACCCAGGCATCCCGAGACATAAAGCTTTTTGATCAAAAACAAGTTCAATATTTCCTCCTCAAAATGGCATTTGTGGACTGAATTTCATTTACTATTTTCTCATATTCAAAATATTCTTAATTACCTCAACAAGACTCATGAGTCCATTGTATCACCAGCACCTAACTCACAATGGCCCAAGACAGCTGTAAGAAGTATTTCCTATTCTTGTCTGCCTGGCATCACTACCCCTTCTCTGAGCAAAACTCCACATTTTCTTTGAGAAGCCATCCCCTCCCACCCTCAGGGCCGGTGGTTTGGGTATCTGGCTCCAGATGTAGGAGTGGGAGAGTGAGTCAGGCCTGACTAAATACCACATTCCACAACCAGCCCCCCAAACCACCACCCCCACACCTGGTTCTGCAAAGGGCACATGACCCAAGCACAACCACCTTATGTCTCCTGACAACCTCTCCAAACACTGTCACCACTACCTCTCCTATTTCCTGTATCAAACCTGTGCCCTCTGATAGGATTCCAAAGAAAATCCAGCATCCTAACGGAGGGAGACATGCTAAAAGCTGCCCACAGGAGCCACCTGTGGGAGAAATAGCCTCTACCATGGTAACTACAGTGTGTTCAGCAGGCATCCCAGGGCACAGGCTGGTATCAGCAGACAGTATATGCACAAATGTGACTCCACACCGGGATTAGCCAACATGATGGGCATTTTCATTAGTCACTGGCCTCTTGGTTCAATAATCCCTTTATTTAAGAAGCTCTGTAAGCCTCAAGTAATGACAGCTGGTAGACACATTTCCCAGGCTGGTGGGTGCCAGGAATGGATCTGTGGAGTTTGTGTGGTAACATTCTTCAGTCTCATTCCAGGGCTCCTGATACATCTGTTTGGTAAAAAGGGGCCTCAGATGTTCCCAGAATTCACTCTCCCTCGCCAACACCCCCAACGGCCAAATTTAAAGAAATTCCCTAATTCTTAGATACTTATTGAAGTGTCTTTGTGCTAGAGTCTTTCTTTTCTCCCTTTGGTTTTTTATTTTTTCCCCCTCAAATAAGATATGCAGAATTGTTTTATCTCCAGCACCTACACTTCAATTAAATTCACTCATTCAAAAACTTCTATTGAGTGGCTCTCAGTACCCGCAAGGCAGGCCAAGGGAACTTGGCCTCTCTGAAATCGACACACAAAACAGGCACATTACAGACAGCATAATGCAAGGAACTGATTTGTTTCACACATCCCCAGCCTCTGCCTGATGAAAGTGGAGGAAAGCTCAAGTATGACCAAAAAAGGAAACAAAATGATTCAGCTTCCATAGAGGGTTTTCAAATGCGTGAAGGGAAAAAGTATGGGGGAGAGGAAGAAAAGAGGGAGGGAGGGAGGGAAACCCAAGAGCGGTGACGTTATCGACTGCAAAAGAGAAAAGTGAGCATGCTCCTCTCAAGATTATTCTCCTCCTGGAGAGCTATTTTCATGCTGATAAATAATGTAGCATCAAAAAAATCTCTCTGCTTTGTAAAGAACATGGGAAATCTAGGATTTGATACTGTCAGCTAGAGTATTCATACTCTATTCAAGACAGACAGCTCTGAATACAGCTCTTCAGCTCAGCAGAGGAAACCACAGTCATCTGACATCTCTATGTATGCAACTGTCACAGCTCTGTGAGAAAGGATGTGTGGGAAAATCAGGGCTGGCAACACAGTGCATGTTCATACACGTACACCCCCCCCCCCATACACACAGCTCACACATAGGCGTGCACAGCACACACAGTCACAGAGACCCACATACACCCCCCCCATACCTCTACACAGTCACATGCACACCATACACACATATACAACAGAATCACACACACCTCACACACATGCGTGCACTACATGAGTCACACACATACACATAGCCCTACACAGACACACACACACACACACACAGTCATACACACCCCTCAAACACTTCAGTCCCAACACAAGCCCCAGCCCCACTGACCGTTCGTACAGCAGTATGGAATCGATCAAACAAGACAGACAATTATCAGGGGTATAAAAACAACTTCTACTTAAAAGAAAAAGACCATAAAACTGGGAAAGTTCTGCCAAATGAGAAACACAAGGAGAAATTAAAACCGGTAAGCCTAGGGAAACAAAGACTGAGAAAAAGAAATGTTGGAAGAACCAGTCAAGTTAGAGTTTTGGTCTCTGAAGAACATTCCTCAAAAACTGGGCTAACCCACTCTCATTAAGGAAGAACTGGCATCCTGTTGGGTTGGGGAAACACCGGTGTCCCCCTTTCTCTGTGTGAATAAAACCTACTGTGGGGCGCCTGGGTGGCTCAGTCGGTTGGGCGTCCAACTTCAGCTCAGGTCATGATCTCACGGTTCGTGAGTTCAAGCCCCGCATCAGGCTCTGTGCTAATGGCTCAGAGCCTGGAGCCTGTTTCAGATTCTGTGTCTCCCTGTCTCTCTGACCCTCCCCCGTTCATGCTGTGTCTCTCTCTGTCTCAAAAATAAATAAACGTTAAAAAAAAATTTTTTAAACCTACTGTACAGATTTGCCAGCCATGTGCTACAGCAGCCACCAGAGGGCACCAGAAAGTTCTGTCACACATTCAATCAACAAATATTTTTTAAAGAGAATTTCTTCAAGATTCATGTTTCTATAAATACAAAAAGTTACCATGAGCCCCTTCTGCATCCAACACAGGTGTTTATTCTGGAACTCAACCTTTGCACACCAATAAACAACACACGAAGGAGGGAGAAGTCTTCCAACTTCTCAGAAGCCACAAAAAGTATGCTCTGAATCATGTGATTTGAAGTGAAGAGAAACAACACACCCATGAAAAGCTCCTTCCTAGCCAGCGGGAGACAGAAATATCCAAAAATTCAATTTCATTCCCCGTTGTTCCCTATTTTCATTTTTCCTACATGTACTGAATATCTGATGACTCTTTTATCCCCACCCAACAAAGGAGTCCACAGAAGACACTGTCTCATCTCAGACCAACCTTGGTCAAGAACTAAGGAGATGGTGGCTGGCGCCCCCTGGTGGGAGGACTGGAGAACAGCGCCTCCTACCTGGCAAGAAGCAGGTAAAAGAGGCCCCACTCCACACCATCCTACCGCTATCTCTTTCCTCCCCACTATTGTCAGCTACTTTTGAAATTTGGGCACATCTCTTAGTTCTAATCTTATCCTCAAGGGAACCTTCCAACAAGCACTTCAGGTATCAACTGTTAAGGTGGCCCATATTCTTCAGAATTTGACTTGTGTTCCCAAATGTCATTACTAGGACTCATACTACGAACCATGGCTTCACACATGGGGACCCAGTGGAGGCACAGGTTCGCCAAGGCACAGGAGGCAATGGGGGACGGGACTGTTCTCAAAGAAATGCTTAAAAGGTGATGTCTGGCAGGTAAAATGTCATTCATCTTCCCACCATTATTTCATGCCCAAGCCTTCCTAGTTTTGTTTTCTCAAACCCCTATTTAAGAACAATTTGGATGTAGCCATAGAAACATAACATTTTGCAGTTGTTAGGAAAGCAAGACTCACAGACAAAAATAATTCAGCAAAGAAACCCAGGAGAGGCATTCTATCTGCTCTGTGTAAATGTAATATAGTATATGGGTATTTATCTACAGAATGGGCTGGACAACGTTTCTCAAACATTTACTTTCCTGAAACCATGTTATCACTAGGGAAAAAGCCATAAAACTTATTTTCTAGCAGATAACAGAAGCCGCTGCTAGTTAATGAGTTGCCTACATGGCAGACCCACTCTGGAAATGACTGGTAATTTTGTTTCTTCTGCTTCAGCCAGGTTCATTAGGCTTGAATCCCAGTGCTACCATTTACTACTAGCTCTGTGGCCTTAGTTTCTTAACTTTTCCCAGGCCTCAGTTTATTTGTCTGTAAAATTCGGATAATAATATACCTCATGGGGTTTAGGAAAGGATTAAATGAGATAATTTTCAGTGGCTTCAGGATCTCTGATCCTTCTAACTTTAATGTATTGTATATATGTGTATTTTCATTTGGAAAAAGCCTACAAACATTTGATCATATAATCAAGGGATCTGTGATCCAAAGGAGTTTTAAGAGCTGCTGTTCTCAAGCAGAGCATCTTTATAAGATTCCTGGGGCTCCTGTCCTTATCAGTGACATATCATGCTGTCAGGCTTCTGTGGGGGCATGCAGTATGAGACAAGTGTATGGGTTATATTAGAAACAGAACTGGCCTGCTTTCAGAAAATAGCTAGGACTCTAAAGTTTCTATGTAATACTCCTAAATTTACACAAGCCAAATATAATTTCTTTTGCCTACAACTGTTATTAATAGCATTTGTAGCAGACATACCATAAGATTGGTCAAGCCAAAACTGTACTATGTACAGGCAAAAAAGAAATTTATATCCACAGTATCCTTAACAGTGATAATATGAAAATGAAGAAGTGTCGACATGAGGAATTCTCTTACTTTCCAAAGTTACCAAGTCTCTACAGGTAGAAGAGCAGGCGGATAAAGGACTAGTAGAGAATAGTGGTTAATCATTTGCAATTCCTTATAGAAATCTACAAGGGCTTTATATCATATCACCATGAAAAGGAAAGTCTAGATGGTCCACAGAAAGTGTATGTGTTACAAAACATGCAGATGACCTGAGAGTATTTGAAGGCACCACTGTTTCCATACAGGAAGATAAACTGTTTAAAATGAAACCTTCAAGTGGACCCTAGATTGACCTATGTCAGTGTAAAATCTGTGAGGAAAGCTCTAGTATGGATGTTCTTTTTCTTTTTAACATTTATTTATTTTTGAGACAGAGAGAGACAGAGCATGAACGGGAGAGGGTCAGAGAGACAGGGAGACACAGAATCTGAAACAGGCTCCAGGCTCTGAGCTGTCAGCACAGAGCCCGGCGCGGGGCTCAAACTCACAGACCGTGAGATCATGACCTGAGCTGAAGTCGGACGCCCAACCGACTGAGCCACCCAGGCGCCCCTGGGTGTTCTTTTTTTCCCCAAGCTCCACACATTCCCCTCCATTCCCGAAATCATCTCCACCTGTTTGACTCTTCAGCAAATGTCCTGCCCTCAAATACTCAGATTTTAAACATTTAAAATAAGAATGGAAAGACCTTTTCACCATTTTTCCTTCTTCCCAGCTGCTGCAGCCATGAACATCAAGCTGTGGGGTTTCAGTGGGAGCAAGATGTACCCAAGACACGGGAGGCACCACAGCAAGACTGAGGGGAAGGTTTTCCAATTTGTTCATGCAAAATGTGAGTTGGCACTCGTTTCCACAGCAGATAAACTGGACTCTCCTCTACAAGCACAAAAAGGGACACCTGGAAGACACTCAAAAGAAAAGAACTCACAGCTCAGTCAAATTTCAGAAGGCCATCACTGGTGCATCTCTTGCTGATATAATGGCCAGGAGGATCAGAAACCTGAAATTAGGAAGGCTCAATGAGAACAAACCATAGGGGCTGCCAAGGAAGCAAAAAAGGCTAATCAAGCACAGAAAAAGGCAGCAATGGCTGCTGCTAAGCCTCCCACGAAGGCAGCACCTCAGTAAAAGACTGAAACCCATGAAGCTTTCTGCACCTTTAGTTGGTGGAAAATACAAAGTTGGCAGATCAGATTTTTAAATAAACATCTATTCAAAAAATGAAAAGAGAAAAAGCATCAAGTGTTAAATAGAAGGAAAGAGAGGTTATACTCTAATACTCAATATTTTATTTATTTATTTGGCTAGTGTGGAGCCCAATGCAGGGCTTGAACTCACAACCCTGAGATCAACACATGAGCTGAAGTCAAGAGTCAGATACCTAACTGCTTCAGCCATCCAGACACCCCTAATACTCAATTTTTAAAATGCTATTACAATCTGCAGGAAAAGAAAGGATTAATGCAGGTCTTCCTCAATTTACAATGCAGTTATATCTTGATAAAGCCATTATAAATTGAAAATATCATAAGTTGAAAATGCATTTAGGGGCACCTGGGTGGCTCAGTTGGTTAAGCTCCTGATTTTAGCTTAAGTCATGGTCTCACAGTTCGTAGGATCAAGCCCAAGTCAAGCGCAGAGCCTACTTGGGATTCTCTCTATCCCTCTATCTCTGCCCCTCCTGCTCTCTCTCTCTTTCAAAATAAACATTAAAAAAATGAAGAAAATTCATTTTATATGTCTAGCATACCAAACACCATAGCTTAACCTAGTCTACCTCAAACGTGCAAAGAACACTTACACTAGCCTACAGTTGGGCAAAATCCTCTAACACAAAGTCCATTTTATAATAAAGCATTGAATGTCTCAAATGGCTCAGCTGGTTAAGTGTCCAACTCTTGATCTCGGCTCAGGTCTTGATCTCAGGGTCATGAGTTCAAGCCCCACACTGGCCTCTGCACTATGGAGCTACTTAAAGAAGGAAGGAAGGAAGGAAGGAAGGAAGGAAGGAAGGAAGGAAGGAAGGAAAGAAGAAAGATTACTAAATGTAATGTGGTATTCTGGATGGAATTCTGTAACAGAAAAAGGATAGCAGATAAAAGCTAAGGAAATCTGAATAAAGTATGGACTTTAGTTAATATATCAGCAACAGTTTCATTAACTATAACAAATGTACCATACAAATATGAGATGGTGATAGAGGAGATTGTGTGTGGCATCTACAGGAATTCTCAGTAAGTCAGCTGAATTTTTCTGTAAGCCTAAAACTGTTCTAAAATAAAAAGTTAATTTAAAAAATACCTCTCCAACAAAACAAAAAAAAAACAAAAATGGTGGAAAAGGGTTGCTAGATTTGTGTGACACAATTTTGTCACTCATTAGCTATGAGACCTTGGGCATGTTGTTTAATCTCTCTGTACCCTTTTCCTCTGTATAAAATAGGAACTGAAAATTATACCTGCCTAATAGGGTTATTTTGAGAATCATTTAAATAAACGCATGTGAGACATTAACATTTTCCTAGCACATAGCAAGCACTCAATAGATGTTAGCTGGCCTCATCATATAAAGAATCCTCACAAATAAATATGAAAAATTAATATCTCATTACAAAATTGACAAATAGAAAGAAATTTAAAAAATTACAGCTGGTTAGTAACATATAAGGGAAAAGTTCACTCTCATTGATAAGGACAAAAGAAATAAATAAATCAAAATTATATATTTTTTCTTACCAAACTGGCAAAGATTCAAACTGACAGTGCCCAGAACTGGAAAGGATGCTATAAAACTATAATACATGTAGATACTATACCATGTCAGTATAATGACAGAGAAATGTTAATAACATTAAGTCAAAAAAATCAGAATGTAAAACACAGTATAACCCCACTTTTGAAAAATATATTTACTGGAGAAAAAGAGACAGTAATAAAATATACCAAGATATTAACAGTCATCTCTGGGTAATGAGATTATGAGTGATTTATTTTCTTTACAATTTTGTGTTTTCTAAATTTTCAGATTTTTAAAAATATACTTTATGATTATAAAAGAATATATGCTTCTAGTAGAAAATCAGGAAAAAGGAAACATTTGTATATGCTACTGAATAGCTAATAAACAAAAATGAAGACAGGGTAAGGGGCTGAAAAAGGAAACTCTAGTCCCCTGAATGTGCTGATGGGGTGGGCGGTGAAGTGCCGGGGAGAATCATAGGAAGTTGTGGTTTCCTGGAACCCCCCACCATTTGGTTGAGCCCCTCTGCAAATATCCTTCTCCCCAGTCTCATCCAGGGCTGCCATGGTGGTTTGGCCAACCCCTCAGCTGAAAACTTCCATCTATGGCTCCTGAAATTAAGTCCAAACTCCCACATAAGCCACAAAGACCCCACACCCAGACTTTATCCACTTCTCCAGATTCACCATTTCCCGACGCCACCAGCCCATTCCACATACACCTTACCCCCAAATCCTCACCACTCCCCAGACACGGCAGGCTCCCCACACCACCAGGCCATGCTGCACACAGGCTTTCCTTGCACCTGGACTGCCCTTCCCTGACCCCCTCACCTAGCAACTCATTCATCCTTCAAGACTCCTTCCAGGGTCAGTTTCTTCTCTGCAAACAGGTGGGTTCCCTGATGCTCATCTCTCAGGACGTCTGACCCTCACAGTGATTCCACTTTCCTGCCTGTCTCTCAGGGGCTCCTGTCCACATCTAGGTCCTCTTTGGCTACACGGTGCCTGAGTGTCTGGCTTGGAGCAGGTTCTCAGCAGACGTCATGGGGTGAAAAGTCTGGCTGGAGATGTTGGGAAGGCAGGGAAGGAGAATTTCTGGGACAGCATACTGACACTGGAAGGCAGTCTAGCATTCTCTCAGGCAAGGCTGGCTGCCACAAGCCAAGAAGAAAAAGCCACAGAGAAAGAGAGAGATATTAAAACATACACACACACGTACACACATGTACACACACACATGTACACACACGCACACTATCTCAAGAAACCCCAAGCAGCTAAGACAATCTTGAAAAGGAAAAAAAGTTGAAGGACCATACTTCCTGTTTCAAACTTACTACAAAGTTACAATCATCTAAACGGTGTGTCACCAGAGTAAGAATAGCCATATGAAAGCCCAGAAATAAAACCTCACATACATGGTCAACTGATTTTCAACAAGGGTACCAAAACCATTCAACCAGGAAAGGATACTCTTTTCAACAAATGGTGCCAGAAAAACTGGACCCACATTCACTCAAAAGAAGGAAGGAGTCCTTACCTTACACTAGATGTAAAACTTACTCTCAAAATGGATACAAGACCTAAACTTAAGAGCTAAACTATAAAACTCTTAGAATAAGACATAGAACAAAATCCTCATGATGCTGGATTTGGTAATGATTTCTTGGATGCAACACCAAAAGCACATGCAATACAAGAAAGAGTAGTTAAGTTGGACTTCATTAAAATTAAGAACTTTTGTGCATCAAAGGATACTATCAACACAGTAAAAAGGCAACCCACATAATAGGAGAAAATGTTTGAAATGACATATATCCAAAGAACGCCTGTAACTCAATAACAAGAAAACAAACAACTGGGGCACTTGGGTGGCTCAGTCAGTTAAGCGTCTGACTTTGGCTCAGGTCGTGATCTCACAGTTCACGAGTTTGGGCCCCACATCTGGCTCTGTGCTGATAGCTCAGAGCCTGGACCCTGCTTCAGATTCTGTGTCTCACTCTTTCTCTGGCCCTCCCCGGCTCAGGCTCTGTTTCTCTGTCTCTCTCTCTCTCTCTCAAAAATAAAAATAAAACATTAAAAAAAAAAAAAAGGGAAAACAAACCTAATCCAAAACTGGACAAAGGACTTGAATAGACATTTCTCCAAAGAAGAGATACAAGTGGTCCATAAGCACATGAAAAGATGATCAATATCACTAATCACTAGGGAAATGCACAGCAAAACAAAATGAGATGCCACTTTACACTCATTAGGCTAGATATGAATTAAAAAAAAAAAAGAAGCAAAAGAAAGTGTTGGGAGGATATGGAGAAACTGGAACCCTCATGCATTGCTGGTGGGAATGTAAATGGTGACATACTGGGGAAAACCATTTGATGGTTCCTCAAAAAGTTAAACATAGAGGTACCGTGGGGCTGATCAATTCTGTTCCTGGCATATACCCAAGAGAAATGAAAGGAGAGACTCAAACAGGTACCTGCACACTAACCTGCAGAGCAGAATTATTCACAACAGTCAAAAGGTGGAAGTGACCCAAGTGCCCATCAACAGACAAGTGCATAAATAGTATGTGGAGTATACTTATCATGGAATATTATTCAGCCATAAAAAGGAATGAAATTCTGCCCCACGATACAACAGGGATGAACCTTGAGGGCATTATGCTAAGTAAGCCAGACACCAAAGGACAAAGGACAAATATTGTACGTTGCCAGTTACAGAAGGGACCTAGACTAGGCAGACAGAGACAGAACGCAGAATAAAGGTTATCAGGGGCAGGGGAGGGGAGGTTGAGGAGTTACTGCTTAATGGGTGCAGAGTTTCTGTCTGGGATGATGAAAAAGTCTTGGAAGTGGATAGTTGTGGTGGTTATACAACATTGGGAAAGTACTTAATGCCACTGAGTTGTATGCTTATAAATGACTCAAATGGTGAATTTTATGTTACGTGTATTTTACCACAATTTAAAAAATGCAAACAAAACAACAACAACAAACCACCAAAAAACAAAACACACGGCCCACAATAGCCAGAGTGAGCTTTCTCAGAAGATGGGTCTCCATGTTCCATGGCCATTTGGGATGCAAGCAGTTCATTTCCTTGACCTTGGGTTAACAAATTCATGCACCCTGTGGCCCACTCTGCCTAGGAGCCAACTCAGACCTTAGAAAATCTGTTGCAAGCTCAGGACACCAGCAACTGAGCCTTCCCTGTTTTCCTTTTCTCTTCTTGATTTTTAATTTTTTTAATTTATTTTTTATTATTTTTTATTTTTTTAGAGAGCAAGAGAGAGCATGCACCAAGCAGGGGAGAGGGAGAGAGAGAATCCCAAGCAGGCTCCATGTTCAGTGTGAGCCCAACGCAGTGCTCAATCTTATGACAGTGAGATCAAGACCTGAGCTGAAATCGAGTCAGCTGCTCAGCTGACTGAGCCACCCAGGGTGCCCCTCGTCTTGATTTTTAACACTGAAACATGTACCAGCTTGGAGAAGCCACACTGAATGGAAAAGAGGGAAGAAACTGCGGAACAAAACTACACCTGAACCCCCTCGGAGTTTCAGTCCTTAACAGACCAACTATCTTCCCTTTTAATGACTTTCAGAGAGAGATTTTTCTTCCCTTATTAACTGTTTACTATTTGAACTGCCCCCATGGTCTAGAAGTTGTGATAGCTAAGCTCAACATACACATACAAATAATCCCCTTGTCATGCAATTCAAACCATTTCCTTTTGTGCTGGCTGCACTGGAGATGGAGCCATTCAAACATGGGCACTTAAAAATTTTCTATAGCAATCGGGAACCTAAGTGTTTTTAAGGACAATATAAATCGCACTGGGTTTCAGAAACATAATTCTCAAAGTTCACTTATTTTGAGTTATATTTTCCTGTGTCTAAAACTTCAAAGCCAGTGCTTCCCTTTTCATGTCAGGGGCATCTGTCCCAAAGTGACTTGCCCATCAAGGGGCACTTCAGTTTAATTGTTGCTGATTTCGCAGGTCACCAGAACCTTGTAGAAACCGCATCTGATTCACATGATCAGAAAGGTGCATGGGAAAAACACTCAAAACCTCAAACTCGTCCTGACTTTGCCAATGTCCTATTCCATTACGATATATTCCAAATGCAAACAAAGACTGGTCTAGAAATTTAATAAAAATTGACAGCAGGTTCATATCTTGCATTCCAGGCAGACAAGCTCAACGAGCAGTAAATGAATTAGTTACACACCATATTCCCTAATGAATAAGAGGCTTTGTTTATGTCATTGTTCAAATCTCTCCACAAATTACTTGTTCTTAGAAAACCCACCCTAGCCACATTTAAAAAAAAAAATCACCTAAGGAACCACTGATTTCAAATACTTCTCCAAAGTACCATATCCCCAAACACACGTCCATCCTCTTGATAGTGCATCTTTCTGGAAAATGGAAATTAACTGAGGAAAAAATTAACTTGAAAAAGTTATTGCCTTGTTGAATTAGGACACAAGTCAATCTTCCCTTCAGAAAAGATGCTGCTTTTTTCAAAAATATACATCCCAGGGGCGCCTGGGTGGCGCAGTCGGTTAAGCGTCCGACTTCAGCCAGGTCACGATCTCGCCGTCCGTGAGTTTGAGCCCCGCGTCAGGCTCTGGGCTGATGGCTCAGAGCCTGGAGCCTGTTTCCGATTCTGTGTCTCCCTCGCTCTCTGCCCCTCCCCTGTTCATGCTCTGTCTCTCTCTGTCCCAAAAATAAATAAACGTTGAAAAAAAAAATTAAAAAAATATATATATATACATCCCAAAGAAAATAGCATAGCATCTGGTTTATAGCTATATGTAAATGTACTCATAATAACTTAGGTATCGAGTCCTCAGTAAGTACCAGGCCCTGCACTAATAACAGACACCACTTCAAAAAGTAGTTACGAGGGGCGCCTCGGTGGCTCCATCAGTTAAGCGTCCAACTCTTGATTTCAGGTCAGGTCATGATCTCAACGTTGCAGGACGAAGCCTGGCACTGGGTTCCACACTGGGTGTCCAACCTTCTTGATATTCTCTTTACCTCTCTCTCTCTCTGCCCCTCCCCCGCGCTCGCTCTCTCTCAAAAAAAAGGTAGCTATGATTACTGCCATTTTAAAGATGTAAAAATTTTACTCAGCTGAAGAAATTAACTGTTTCCAAAGCTTCCTGAACTAAGTAAGCGATCTAGCTGGAATTCTAACCTGAGTCTGCCTCAGTCCACAGCTTCTGTTCCTAATCACCATAATGTGCAGCCTCCCTGAATAAATGAAGTGACATTTCCCCTACCATTTACCAAAGCAGCAGTTTTCTTTCTTTGGGTCTGGGGAAGGGAAACAGCTACAATTTTCAATAATAATCAGTATTGGGGAGGCTAGGTAGCTCAGCCAGTTTAGCGTCTGACTCTTGGTTTCCACTTAGGTCATGATCTCTTGGCTTCGTGGGTTGAGGCTTGAGATTCTCTCTCTCCCCCAGTCTGCTTCTCCCCCACTCACACTGTCTGTCTCTTTCAAAATAAATAAGCTTTAAACAAAATGTTCTTTAATGTTTTATTTATTTTTGAGAGAGTGCAAGCAGGGGAGGGGCAGAGAGAGAGAGAGACAGAGGATCTGAAGCAGGCTCTGTGCTGATAGCAGCAAGCCTGATGTGGAGCTTGAACTCCCGAACCAGGAGATCATGACCCGAGCCAAAGTCAGACACTCAACTGACTGAGCCACCCAAGTGCCCCCCCCCGAAATGTTCTTAATCATTAAAAATAATAATGAGTATTATCTTGGGGCTCCTGCATGGCTCAGTCAGTTAAGCGTCCGATTCTTAATTTCAGCTCAGATCATGATTTCACAGTTGTGGGATCAAGCCCTGAGTGGGGCTGCACACTGAGGATTGAGCCTGGTTGGGATTCTCTCTCTCCCTCTCTCTCTCTGCTCCTCCCCCACTCACACACTCTCTCAAAATAAATAAACATTAAAAATAATGACTATTATCTTAAAATCAGACATTTCTTTTCATGTACATCCATATTTCCTTATATTTCACAGTACAGCTGTCACGAAAGATTTATCTGGCTAATTTTAGCACTAGGTTAAATTATTCCAAAATATAAATTGTGAACATCCTGAAACATAATTTCTTCCTCAAAAGGCAGATGCCAGCAGTAATGCTTTCCTTGTGAGCTTTTCAAGTATTTATTTACTTATTAAAAAAAGGAACAATAGATTTTGAAAATGCAACTGAAAAGGCTTGAGTAGGAGAACTTCCTTGAGGTCAGTGTTATCCACGACAGCCATATGTCCGGCAGGAAATCTGCAGCCAAGTGACATTAACAATGAATCCCCCATTTTCTCAGACCCTGGAGACACTTGTGGCTTGTACATCTAAATAAGGCAGGGCTTGGACAAAGCATACTTTTAGCTTTTCATATTACAGGCATGGAATCTCATATTTCTAATCTTTGACCTGGTGCATGCCAAGTCGTTTGTAGGCTGACTTCTTAAACAGAATCTACACACTCTGATGAGACCAAATAATCCTATCACCAGCTACATGAGTTTCTGTGCTTCTTTTTTTTTAATTTTTAAAAAGTTTTTATTTATTTTTGAGAGAGAGAGAGAGACAGACAGACAGACAGACAGACCATGAGCAGGAAAGGGGCAGAGAGAGAGGGAGACACAGAATCCTAAGCAGGCTCTAGGCTCCAAGCTGTCAGCACAGAGCCCAACGCAGGGCTCCAAACCATGAACCAAGAGATCATGACCTGAGCCAAAGTCAGACGCTTAACTGACTGAGCCACCCAGGTCCCTGTGTGCTTCTTGATGTATTAAATTGGCCTATATTTCCAGGTGAAGATCAAAGATGGGCTTCTATGTTGATTATATTTAGGCAAGCTTTGCTAAATATCTAAGGTACGTATAAGAACTTCATTGAAGAGAAAGATCCTCTATCTATCGCCAAGCCACTGGATAATCTAACAACTGAGAATCAAATTCCTCACCCTAACAACTGAACCTTACACAGAAAGTACTGAGTTCGGCATGCTACCAGTGAATGATCCCAATATTTACTCTCAAATTACACAGTAAACCCTGCCACATGTTCACGATTAGTCAATTTTTATCCTTAGGTAAAACAATATATTGTTCAGAGATAAAACTATAACTTGTTTTTTGTACATACATGATTTTATAGCACCTTCAGAACAGCCTATCAAGTGGACATGGTTTTCATTCCCGTTTTACAAATAAGGAAACAAACACAGAGAGGTTAAGGAACAGATAAAAGATCTCCAGCTGTTAACGAGCAGAGCCTAGAATTAAACCCAGGATTATGTGCTTCCAAAATTCTTAACTTCATCTCAATGTTACACTGCGTCTCATGTTTGTTTTTGAAAAAGGTTAAATCAACTTTGGCAATTTCCTTTTAGTAGGTACTAAGCATTGCTAATTCAGATTTCTGCCTTATGCAGGAAGAATTAAAGGAAAAAAAAGTGGGATGCAGTCTGCCAGCTGAGACAAAAGTTTGCTTCCTAAGACAGCCCTAACTCTCCTGTGGGAGGCAGCTGCAGCAAGAGGTCTGGAGTCAGACAATGGGAGTCCACCACTTTCTAGCTGTGTGACCTTGAACAAGTCACTTAATCTCTCTGTCCTTCAGTTTTCTCATCAGTAAAACAAGGGCAGTAACAGAAACGAACTCAATGTTCTTGGGGGTCAAATAACTTAAAAGAATGTTTTTGCGCATTGTACATGCTTGTATTTAGAGGGTTTTTGCACATTTTACACGCTGGATAATTGTCAGCTCCTCATACGATTAATAAGCTGCCTGAACTAAGTTTAGTGTTCATACATAAACATCAGGAGGCACAACTAACATGCCTATTATTTAGATATTCAGAAAGCTACTTTGCCTTGAAAAGATGATCAAGGGGCGCCCGGGTGGCTCAGTGGGTTAAGCCTGACTTTGCTCGGGTCATGATCTCACTGCTTGTGGGCTCGAGCCTGGCTTCAGACTCGGTGCTGACAGCACCGAGCCTGGAGCCTACTTGGATTCTGTCTCCCTCTCTCTGCCCCTCCCCTGCTCGCACTCTCTCTCTCAAAAATAAATAAACATTAAAAAGAAAGGAAAAAAAAAGATGACCAAAAGCCCTCCCATGGCACAGACTGTTGTATGTCAAGGCCCAGGGTATCCTTCTCAAACGAAACAGCTTTGTCACTGGCTGACTGAAAATACAGTATGAGTTCCTCTACATTACCTCACCTCCAAGTTACACACACGCTCCAAAAATAATTTTAAATGAAAAGGTTAACTATTGTTTGGGTTCTCAAGTAGTTAGCAACGCATCCTCTCTGGCGAGAAGCATGGCCACCTTGCAAACCGTGCAACTAATTTGCTCTAAATCACGTTCTCTAAAAGTGTTCCTTCGCAGCTTGCATTTCAGTTACTTGGTGTCCCCAATTGTTGTTGTCCCAGAACAAAAGCCTAATTGCTGCTGCTACAATACAGCCCTTTTTCTGAGATCATCATGAAGCCCTCGGAGCAAACAAGAGAGGGAGTTCTCATGAGCAGCAAGCACTGCATCCAAATTCCTGCACTCCAAAGGCCAACACGAGCCAAATTATCGGAGACTCGAGCCCCTTTCTAATATCTACACTTCCCTGCAAATAGCTGTCTCGCGAATACTTCAGAGCCCTTTAGGACACATGTGTTTTCCTGCCCGGACGAGTTCGGAAAAACTCGGGGCCCCTTTCTCCCACCCGCGCAGCGTGAACAAACGCCGGGCAGCAGCCCCGCCTGGGCGCGATTTTGTCGCGGTGGGGTCGTGGCCGGGCGCCCCCGGGCCCCGCAGGGCGAGGCTCGGGACGGAACGTCCCACCAGGCCCAACCCAGAGCCCCCGGGCGCGGGCGGGAGCGCCACCTTCCCGGACCCTGAGGGACCCGCGCCGTGCGCTCGCATCCCGGGCTGGCACGCAAACCCCCGAACGGCCGCCCCGCGGAGGGCTCAGGGACTCACGCGCTCTCTCGGGCTGTCGGGGGCCTCTCCCCGGCCGGCTCCCGGCCCCGCGGGCTCTGAGAGTGCGAGGCTCCCATGGCTCGGAGCTCTGCGCCCCGGCTGCGCCGGCCCGAGCTCCGCGGCACGCCGGCTCGACCCGGACCCTGGGCGGGGAGGAGGCGGCGGGGCGGGGGAGGAAGGGTGGGGCGGAGGGGCGGGCGGGTGGTGTGGAGCCCTGCCTCAGGGTCCCGGCCGCCGGGAAAGCCGGCTAAAGGGCGTTGCTCGAGACGCCGCCAACTTCGCCGCCAATTGCAGGGCTCGGCCTGCGCCGCGGCTCCGGACGCACGACCCGCGACGCCGCGGGGAGATGCTGAGCTGCCGGAGGGGCTCGGGTCGCGGGTTCCGCACTCCCAGCCGGGGAGCCGCTCGGCGGCAGAGGAAAACAGGTGGGGTGGGTGGGGGCCTGGGCGCGCCCCCGGGTCCCCACGGACGGGGAGACGTCGCTGTTTCTGCCTGCCCGGCCCGGGGCGCTCGGCGGCGCCTGGCTAGCCCCTGCTCGAGGCTAACAAGGAAGAGGCTCTGCGGGGAAGCACCGATAGGGGGCGGTGTGTGTCGGGATCCCGAGACCGAGTCTGCCTTTCCGCACGGCACCGCTCCCCCGCAGCAACTTCTTGCTGAGTCGGGGGAGACTGAGTCGGGGGAGACTGAGTCGGGGGCTGAGCTGTGCAGAAAACGGGTTCATCCTGGTTGAGCCTCCGTCTAGCTGGGACACATAACTGCACCCTATGCGAGTCATCTGTAAAATGAGGTTGTATGTTCATTTTTACCTCTAATGTCCCTTCTGGTTCTGACATTCAGTTTAGAATGAATTCTCTTCCTAATGCTGTCTTAGGGAAAAATGCACCCTATCCCTCCCACTGCGCCTGTGACCCACCTAATGACACACCTAGTAACTCCCTTTGCATAATATTTCATGCCCTTTCTCATCCATTCCCACCTCCTACATCCCTCCTCTCCAGCCATCTCTCCTCCATCCCAGAGTTTTGTTTTGTTTTAAAACAAAGATTGGAATGCCCTTTTGTTTTGTTTTTTTAAAGAATTTATTTTTATTTTTTTAAATTTTTTTAACGTTTATTTATTTTTGAGACAGAGAGTGACAGAGCATGAACGGGGGAGGGGCAGAGAGAGAAGGAGACACAGAATCGGAAGCAGACTCCAGGCTCTGAGCCATCAGCCCAGAGCCCGACGCGGGGCTCGAACTCAGGGACCGTGAGATCGTGACCCGAGCTGAAGTCGGACACTTAACCGACTGAGCCACCCAGGCGCCCCAAGGAATGCCCTTTTGTGCTAACACCTATTTATCCTGCCAGACCAACTCATACCTTCCTTCTATAACTCTATCCTGCATCCCGATAGTACATCTGTTTTTGTTGTTTTGTTTTTTGGTTTTTGTTATTGCCGGTCTCTTTCACTAGAATGTAAACTCTGCGAAGACAGAGAATTTGTTTTTTCACTGTTGCCCCAGCACCGCCCGGTGCATAGTAGACATTAATAATTGTCGATAAATGCATTCATCCTATACTCATTTGATCGTTTTCCTCCCCAGTGTTCCTACACCATGTGTTAATTCTTCTAACATACCACTTACCAATCTTATTTTATAATTATTTGTCTTTCCACTAGAATATGAGTTCTGTAATGACAAGAACCCTTTCTTATCTCTGTATGCAAGCTTAGTGCCTGGCACAGTGCCTCTATCCTGGCATATATACGATAAGTATTTGCTGAATGAATGAATGAGTGAGTGAGCGAGCCAGTGGCAACGCACACAGAATGGTGTTCAATATCAACTTAATTCTTGACTCGAAGCTTTAGGCAATGAAGATGTATGTGCCTACATTTTAATGTTTCCAGAAAGGGTTAGAAAACTCATACCAGAGACTTAATATTTACAATAGATCTCTCTCTCTCTCTCTCTCTCTCTCTCTCTCTCTCTCTCTCTTTTATGTCTAATTTTTATTTCCTGTTTATACATTATCTAGACTCTACTATAGCCAGAGAGTTCCTAGAGTTCAGGATGCTGCCACACTGTAGGCATATACAAACAGAGTCTTTGGGGGTGGGAAAATAAACATTAATTAGTAAAAGTGTAGTGAGACTAGGAATTGAGACAGGGGGAGGGGAGGAGGATTTCAAATAGCTCTAGAAAAGTTGACTTTTGGCAGATGATTAAAAAAAAAAAGCTCACATTCTTCACACATCCTGTCTGTAATACCTTGGCACTGAGATTGAAGTGCCACTGATAACACAAACATAACCCTGTCAGAGCTGTGGTCCCTTTCAGAGGAACACTCAGCCTCTCCTGGTAAGAAAGGTCTTTATTCCCAGTGGATCATTCTAAGGGAAAAATGGGAGGGGGGCAGGGGGGAAGCAACAGGCGGGGCAGGGAAGGAGGGGAAAGCTTTCTTTCTACTGGGTAGACAAGATGGGCTGTTGGGAAAAGTTTTATTATTATCAGTGGAGAAAGGCACAGGGTAGCATCACTAAAATGGTTTAAAAGAAAAGGAAATATGTGACATCCACACCCTAATGTGATGCAGAGAAACCAAGACAATGAGGAGAAACAGTGTCTGCAAAATAATGTGAAAGTTTGTGTCTACTGGCGGGGCCCAGAGACATGGCCAGTACAGAGACATGGCCAGTACAGAGACATGGGCAGCTGGGGCTCTAGACCCAGGGGAGTGAAGATAGTGAAGGCGAAGTCTTATCTTTGGAAAATAAACTTACAAAGGCTTTTCAGGGGAAATGCCCAGGATAGGCCTGAGAGATCCAAACATTCCTCTTCCCTGCAACATTTAATGATTGGCTCTTCTCACAGAAGCAAAGCCAAGGTCTATTTCCTCATCTCAGAGACTGGCTGCAGATCTCCAACAAAGGAATAGGCTATAGGATATGTAAAGATCCTCTGCTTCACGTCTCTTTGTTTAAAATCCTTCTTGCTTTTTATCTTTCAATTAGAACACAAAATTTAAAAGCTCAGCATCCCTGAGCACCTGGGTGGCTCAGTCAGTTAAGCGTCTGACTTCTGCTCAGGTCACAATCTCACAGTCCGTGGGTTCCAGCCCCGCGTGGGGCTCTGTGCTGACAGCTCAGAGCCTGGAGGGTGCTTCAGATTCTGTGTCTTCCTCTCTCAAATATAAATAAACATCAAAAGCTCAGCATCCCTAATGAAGACATAGAATTGTTACCATGCAATCAAGAGTTCTTCTCCGAGGAAAATTAGTAAAGAAGTGCAACCACCTCCTCTCCCTCAGTGTGGTTCTGAAGTTGTGAGCTCAAAAGCCACTCATAAGTGGTGGACAACCTTGCTGTCATCTGACCTATTGACTGAGCAAGTAATGCCAGTTCTGGGGCTCCCAACTATTCATACAGCTGAGGAGTTGTTCTTCAAGAGGAGGGCAGGAAGATAACAGCTGGACACCACTTGCTGTTGCATTTGATAGGGAATAAAGGAAGAATAGAACCTTCTGACTGTTTTATGGTGTCTGTAGTTTCTGCCTAAAGTGACCAAAGAAGAAGAAAGGGATGAGGAGAGGAGGGAGGCAGCCTGCATTTTGTAGTCCCTGGGTCAGCAGACTGCTGAACATGATGGCCAGCTGGGATCAAAGGAGATATGCAGCCTGTGATGGAGTCTTGGAGGGGTAATATTTGATATCCAGTGTTATAGTTTCCATTTTGCATTATAATTCTGTCAGTAGGCATTTTTTAAACATTGGAAAACAAGTAAAGAAAATTTAAGAAACTGAAATTTATGATTGCCACCTAGATTGCAAAATACACTCTTCAGTGTCAAACCCTACCACCAGAATGCTGCTTATGCTCAGAAGGATGCGAGCTAACATTTATTGGATACCTGGGACGTTGCTTGGTGGTTGATGAAAGTAAGCACATTTAGTCCTCGTAACACAGAGAAATGATAACAAAAGTAGGTAATAGTTTTTTAAGTACTTTTTATGTACTAGACTGTTCTAAGTGCTTTAGGTTTACTAATTCATTTAATGTTCATTACATTACAACGTTTATAGGCACTTTTAGTATCCTCAATTTACAAATGAGTAAAGTGATGCATGGACACTGTAACTTGCAACACAGCTACAAAATGGCAGAGCTAGGAATAGAACCCAGGTAGGTTAACTCCAGAGTTATAACATAGAGCTTAGCCTCTATGCTGTATTTCCTTAATTTTTATGCTGTGCACCCCATTTTATTTTATTTTATTTTATTTTATTTTATTTTATTTTATTTTTTAAAGTTTATTTATTTTGAGAGAGAGAAACAGAGCATGAGAGCAGTGGAGGGGGAGAGGGAGAGAGAAAGAATCCCAAGCAGGCTCCATCCGCACTGTCAGCACAGAGCCTGATGTGGGTCTTGATCTCCTGAACAGTGAGTTCATGACCTGAGCCAAAATCAAGAGTCAGACACTCAATGGATTGAGCTACCCAGGTACCCCTGTGTACCCCATTTTAAGATGAAGAAACTGAGGCTTTGAGAAGTAAGTACCATAACCAGTATTTAAACCCAGTTCTATCTTGATCACAAAGCTTATGTTCAACATGGATTTGTCTCCCCAGCAATCATGCCAAATGAGTATTACCCTTCACAGTAGCCCTCTTCGGAAGTTACATGCTTATCTCAGAGCTGCCCTACCTTTCCATTTTTGGAAGTTATTGAAATGTTAATTTATAAGCCAAAGGATAAAGTTAGGTTTACTACATATTGTTTGTTAGTAAGAACCACATATTGTTCTTGAAATCAGGTAATGTAAGTGCTCCATCACTGTTCTCCTTTATCAAAATAGTTTTAGCTATTCTAAGTTCTTTGTTTTCCATATAAAAAATTTTTTCTTTTTCTTTTTCTTTTCTTCTTCTTTTTTTTTTTTTATTTGAGGGGGTGGGGCTGAGAAAGAGATGGAGAGAGAGAGAATCCCAAGCAGACTCCATACTCAGCATGGATCGTGCTGACCCTGGGATCATGACCTGAGCCATAATCAAGAATCAGACTCTCAACTAACTGAGCCACCCAGGCTCCCCTTCCCATATAAAATTTAAAATAAACTTGTAAACTTTTTAAACAACCTTGTCTGGATTTCCACAAGGATTACACTGAATCTATTGACTAATTTAAGGAAGATCGGTAGTTTAACAACATTGAGACTTCTAATCTATGAACATGGTGTAGCTCTATTTATGTAGCCCTTCTTGAATTTCCCAGAATGTTTTGTAGTTTTCAGTCTATAGGTCCTGAACATCTTTTGCTAAATTTATTCTGAAATATTTTATGCTATTTTAGATGGAGAAATAAAACTGATTATTGTATACTGTATCCTGCTGTCTAGCTAAATTCATTATTACTACTTTTTTTAAGATTAAAAAAATTTTTTTTAATGTTTATTTATTTTTGAGAGAGAGAGAGACAGAAACAGAGACAGAGCATGAGTGGGGAAGGGGAAGAGAGAGAGGGAGATACAGAATCTGAAGCAGGCTCCAGGCTCTAAGCTGTCAGCACAGAGCCTGATGTGGGGATTGAACTCATGAACCATGAAATCATGACCTGAGCTGAAGTTGGACACTTAACCGACTGAGCCATGCAGGTGCCCCTCTTCTTTAAATGTTTGATAGAATTCACCAGTGGGGAGCCATCTGAGGCAGAAGGTTTGTCAGAATGTTTTTAAATTCCAAATTTCCTTTCTTTAATTATTATAGGGCTCTTCAAATATTCTGTTTCTTCTTGGCTCAGCTTTGTAATTTATGTCTTTCCCAGAATGTGTCCATCTCACCTAAATGGTCACATTTAATGGCATAAAGATACTCATACTAATAATAATGGAGTGTTCTTCTTTTAATGTCTGAAGGATCTGTAATGGAGTCCTCTCTTTCATTACTGATAAGGCAATTTCTTTTTTTTTTTTCTTGGTCAGTCAGGATTGAGATTTATCAATTTTATCAATTTTTCCAGTGACTAGCTTTTGGGTTTATTAATTTTCCCTTTTTTTCCTGTTCTCTATTTCATTTATTTTTGTTTTATCTTTATTATTTCCTTCCTTCTGATTGCTTTAGGTTTAATTTGCTTCTTTTTCTAGTATTTTTAATTAAAAAAATTTTTTTAATGTTTCTTTATTTAGAGGGAGAGAGAGAGACAGAGTGTGAGAGGGGGAGAGGCAGAGAGAGGGAGACACAGAATCTGAAGCAGGCTCCAGGCTCTGAGCTGTCAGCACAGAGCCCAATGCAAGGCTCCAACTCATGAACTGCAATATCATGTCCTGAGCCAAAGTCAGATGCTTAACTGACTGAGCCACCCAGGCACCCCTTCTTTTTCTAGTTGGAAAAAGGTGGAAACATAGACGGAAAGGTGGGAAATTGATTTAAGAGCTTTCTTCTTTTATCTTAGAGGCATTCAAAGCTATAATTTATTTCCCTCTAGGTGCTACTTAGCACATCCCACAAAGTTTGATATGTTGTATTTTCATTATCATTCAGTACCAAATATTTTCTAACCTCTTATAATTTCTTCTTCAACCCATTGAATATTTATAGCATGAGTATTTATAGTATTAATATTAACATAGTATTAATATAGTATATAATATAGTATTATAGTATATAATATAGTATTAATATTTATAGTATTTATAGTATTGTTTAGTTTCCAAATATTTATTATTTTCCTAGTTATCTTAGTTTCTAATTTAATTTAATTGTTGTCAGAGAACAAACTTTTAAAATTTACTGAAACTTGTTTATGGCCCAGAATATGATCTATCCTGGTAAACATATCACATGTACTTGAAAAGAATGTGCATTTTGCTGTTGTTGGCTGAAGTGTTCTATAAATATCAATTAGGTCAAGGTGATTGATAGTGTTGTTAACAGTTTCTTCTTTGATGATTTTTCTTTGTTTATAAATTTCTGAGAAACAATATAATCTCCAGTTATGATTACATATTTCTTCTTTTAATTCTGTCAACTTTTGCTTCATATATTTTGAAGCTGTTATTGAACACAGGCAAATTTGCAATTTTTCTTTTCTTTTCTTTTCTTTTCTTTTCTTTTCTTTTTTTTTTTTTTTTTTTTGAGAGAGAGGGAGAGAGCCGAGTGCACACACACACTGGGGAGAGACAGAGAGAGAGAGGGAGAGAGAGAATCTGAAGCAGGATCCATCCCAAGCGTGGAGCGCAACATGGGCTCCATCTCACAACTCTTGAGACGATGACCTGAGGCAAAATTAAGAGTCAGACACTTAACCAACTGAGTCACCCAGGCACCCGAGTGATTTTTATGCCACCTTGACTAACTAAAACTTTTATTGCTCTGAAGAGCTCTTTATCTCTGGCCATACATTTTGCTTAGAAATCTATTTTGTTTGATACTAATATAGCCACTCCAGCCTTCTCCTGCTTACTGTTTACGTGACATATCATCTTCTATCCATTTTTGATCTATCTCTGTCTTTGTATTTAAAGTATGTCTATTCTTTTTAATACACTTTATTTTTTAGAGCAGTTTTAGGTCCACAGTTAAATTGAGCAGAAAGTATAAAGAGTTCCCATGTACCTCCTGCCCCCAGACACACACCCCCTCCCCAATACCAACATCCCATACCAGAGTGGTACACATGTTACAACCAACACTGACATCATTGTCCCCCAAAGTCCACAGTTTATATTGGGATTCGGTACATTCTATGAGTTTTAACAAACATATAATAACAAAAATCCACTATTCTAGTATCATACAGAATAGCCTCACTCCTCTAAAAACCTGCTATGCTCTGCATATTCATCCTTCCCCCCACCCCATTCCCTGGCCACTAGATATTTTTACTGTTTTTATAGTTTTGCCTTTTCCAGAATGTCATAATAGAATCATACTGTATGTAGCCTTTTCAGCCTGGCTTGTATCACTTAGTAAAATGCATTTAAGCTTCCTGTGTGTCTTTTTGTGGCTTGATAACTCATTTCCTTTCAGCCCTGAATAATATTCCTTCTCTGGATATCTCCATTCACCTATTAAAGGACATTTTGGTTACTTTGGGAATTTTTGGCAATTAGGAATAAAGTTGCTATCAACATCATGTGAAGATTTTTGTACGAAAGTTTTCAGCTGATTTGGGTAAATGTCAAGGAATGTAATCGCTGGCTTATATGGTGAGAGTATGTTTAGTTTTGTAAGAACCCACCAAGGTATCTTCCAAAGTGGCTGTACTACTTTGCCCTCCCACCAGCGATGAGTGAGAGTTCCTGTGGCTCCACATCCTCACCAGCATCTGGTGTCACCAGTGGTGGGAATTTTTGCCATTCTAAAAGGTGTGCAATCAATGGTACCTCCTTGTTTTAATTTGTAGTCTCCTAATGACATACGATGTAGCATATCTTTCATATGTGTATTCGCCATCGATACAACCTTTCCAGTGAGATGCTGCATTTGGCTTTTTAATTCATTGAAAAACAATCGTCAATTTTAATTTTCTGAGTGGAGTGTTTAGGTTATCAACATTTAATGTAGTTATGGATATGATTGGGTGAGGCCTATCATTTTATATTTTTGCTTTCTATTTTTCTCTTTTGACATTTGCTTATCCATTTCCATTTCCTGCCTTTTTTATTTCTTTAATATTTTATAAATTATTCCATTTTAGTTTTATTGATGGCTTTTTAGCTAGTGTTCGCATTCTTATTTTAGTGGCTGACCTATAAATTACAAAATCCATCCTTAACTTTTCATAGCCCATTTAAAATTAACAATGTACTGGGACACCTGGGTGGCTCAGTTGGTTAAGCATCTGACTTCAGCTCAGGTCATGATCTCGCAGTTCATGGGTTTGAGCTCCTCGTCGGGTTCTGTGCTGACAGCTTAGAGCCTGGAGCCTGCTTTGGATTTTGTGTCTTCCTCTCTCTCTGCCTGCACCCCCCCCCACACCCCCACCTTCCCTCTGTCTCTGTCTCTGTCTCTCTCTCTTAAAAATAAATAAATAAACTTATTTAAAAACTCTTAAAAAAATAAAGTTAACAGTTACTTCTTCATGTACATTCTAGAGATGAAAAGTGCAATTTCTGAAAAAAAAATTGAGCAGTTGGATTCAACATCCAAATAGGTACGTTAAATGAAAGAATAAGTAAACTTTAAGATGGACCAACCAAAATTACTCAAGATGAGTAACAGGCAAAGACCAAAAATAAAATGAATAAAATCTTAGGGACTTGTTAGATGACATAAACAGTAAACATACATGGATTCCCAGGAGAGAAGAGAATGGAGTGGAGGAAATATTTGAAGAAATGATCACCAAACTCCTCCCAACGGTAATAAAAGTCAGAAATTTGCAGACACGAGATGCTGGAAAAACACCAAGTAAAATAAACATAAGGTAAAAGTAACATAAAAGTCTACTCTAATCACATCCTGGTCAAAATGTTATAAACCTCGAAAGCAGAAAGAGAGCAACACATAAAAAGGGATTTCTATTTGGTTCTTTTTTATTGCTTCAATTTCTCTGCTGAAACTTTCCATTTATCTCCTAAGATTTTGATTCACTGAAAACAAGCATTTTTCCTTAATTTTCTTTGCTTCATGGAAGATGGCGATAAAGTCTTTTAAAACTACAAAACATTTACACGTCCTTGCCTTCGAAATTCCAACATCTTATTCATCTCCAGGTTAGATGTGATTGACTTCTAAGAGGTGTTTTGTGTTCCCGGCTCTTCATCTGTCAGGTAACTCTGGACTGCATCTTGGACATCATAAATGCTAAGTTGCAGGGATTTCAGATTCCATTCTTTTTCTCTGATGAGAGTTGTTTTTCCTTTGTTTCAGCAAATGATTTTCTCGCTGGGCTTACACTGCAAACTGTTTCTCAGGTAACAGCTCCAGTCCGGGTGTAGATCTTTTTGTCTGGCTGAGCTGCTTTGAGTGTGTTCTGTGCATGTCTGGTTCAGGGGTTAATCAGAAATTTAATTTGGGGATCCTCTTTCTGACGGTTTCCTTTCTGGGTTCCCCCACCTTTTTAGCATTCATGATTTTCGGACTTGACCCTTCTTACTCCCTAAAACAGCAAGACTGTAGAGTTTTTCAGTCTTCAGTCTTGTGTTACACAAGCCACTATGTGAACTACACTGAGCCCCAGGCTAAAAGCCATGGTAGCAGAAGACTTTCTCCTGTGACTCCTCATCTCCTCTCCTTCAAGCTGACATGCAACACCACAACCTATTTATTTCTTTTTTCTCTTCAGTACCTCCAGGTAGTCACTTTATATATCATGTCCAGGTTGTAGAGTTATTTTCTGCAAGAATGATCTTTATACCCAGAATAGTCCATAATATCCAGAGATAAGAACCCTATATTGTTCTTATGAAATGGTAATACTCAGCTTTATCACCCACTTTACTCATCACAGTTGTCCTGAGTGACCCCAGTTTCAAAAGTCAAATCTACCTCCACAGGATGAAGATTCATTTAGAATACTGAAAATAGGGGTGCCTGGGTGGCTCAGTCAGCTGACTGTCCAACTTCGGCTCAAGTCATGATCTCACGGTTCATGGGTTCGAGTCCCACAACAGGCTCACTGCTGTCGGCAGTGTAGAGTTCGCTTCGGATCCTCTGTTCCCCTCTCTCTGCCCCTCCCCCACTATGCGAGCACATGCATGCTCTCTCTCTCTCTCTCAAAAATAAATAAAACATTAAAAAAAAAAAAAGAATACTGAAGATAATTTGCTATGTGCCCTGAAGACAATTTTAAGGGATAGGACCAAAGGAGTTGAGCAATGGAAGCATCATTGCATAATTGCAGTACGTCTGTAATATCTTAAGGTGACAGAGGCTAATATTTCCTAATATCTGTTCTTCTCTTTTAATAAAACAAACAAAGAGAAAACCACCTGGTTTTTGGCTATTATGAATGAAAGCTACATTTCCCTATTACACATCTCTATTACATGTAGATATGGCCATGTAACTAAGTTTTGGTCAATGGGATAAAAATAGAAGTGTCAAGTTCAGCTTCCATGAAGCATCATTAATGGGGAGTGTGGAGGTACTACGGTCTGAATGCTTGTGTCCCCCTCAAATTCATGTGTCAAATAGTCCCCAAGAGTGACGGTATTAGGAGATGGAGGCTTTGGGTGCTACTTAAATCATGAGGGTGGAGCCCTCATGAACGACATCGGTGCCCTTACAATGACATTGACTCCAGAGAGATCCCTTGCCCCTTCCACACTTTGAGGACAATAGCCAGAAAGCACCGGCTATGAACCAGGAAGAGAGCCCTCACCAGAGTGCAACTATGCCAGCGTCCTGATCTTGGACTTCCAGCCTCCAAAACTATGAGAAATACATGTATAAGCTACAGTGTCTGTGGTATTTTGTGATAGCAGCCCAAATAGACTCTTTACCTTGCTGGCTGGGATATTGAGGGGCTAGCTGAATTCATGCGGCCACACTTCATCTTGAGGTTCAAGGAGCCTGGATCCATCACATCATGGAGCCTCTAAGCCTGCTGTACAGTTTTTTTTTTTTTTTTATGTGAGGAAAAAAACTTACATATTGCTTAGCTACTATTATTTTGGATTTCTGTAAACCTCAGCCAAAGGAAATCCTAATTAATATTCTGGTCCTTAAATTGCAGAGAAAAACAGTCCTATTATCTTGTACTCAAACTGGAAGAACTGTATTACTTAGTGGCCCTGTCAGCAATTATTCCACCTACTCTTTAATTTTTTTTAATGTTTATTTATTTTTTAGAGACAGAGAGACAGAGCGTGAGCAGGGGAGGGGCAGAGAGAGAGGGAGACACAGAATCTGAAGCAGGCTCCAGGCTCTGAGCTGTCAGCACAGAGCCAGATGTGGGGCTCAAACTCACGGACTGTGAGATCATGACCTGGGCCAAAGTCAGACACCCAACCAACTGAGCCACCCAGGCACCCCTATTTCACCTATTCTTTAGATAAAGAGTGTGGACAGAGGTGCCTGGGTGGCTCAGTCAGTTGAGTGTCCAACTCTTGATTTCGGCTCAGGTCATAATCCCAGAATCATGGGATCCATGCTCAGCATGGAACCTACTTAAGATTCTCTCTCTTTCTCTCTCTCTCTCTCTCTTTCTCTCTCTCTCCTTCTGCCCCTCTCCCCTGTTATCACTCTCTCTCTAAAAAAAAAAAAAAAGTGTGTATAAATTAGCCCCTAACCCTAATACTTCTCAGGCCTGAAGTTCAGCTCCTGCTGAATGTATCCATAAAACCTACCCCCAGCCATCATTGGCCCCCATGTGAATCTATGCCCTATCCCAAATAAACTTCCTCCAACTGAAGGTTTCCATTCTCTTCTCCCTCAGTCTTGCCCTGAGTGACTCATTCATTCATGCATTCATTCATTCATTCATTCACCAAATACATACAAACACCTACCTTGATGTCTATCTCAATTTGAATTCATCTTCACAAAAATGTTGCACAAGGTGACAGCTGCCCGAGGCCTGCCACCAGCCTCCAATGACCACATTGACCCTAATTCCACCCCACATCATTGTTATGACACTGCCTAAACATAACAAAAAAGTCAAAACCAAGAGACTGATTCCTGGAACAGAGCTGGAAAGGACCCTGGGCGTCGTCTAGCTTTTCCTTCTTATATTAATACATGTGAGCCAAGGCCCTGACCCACTTGAGATTTGCCCAAGGTCACAGAGACCGTGCCAGAGATGCAGCCAGGACTCAAAGTTCCCCACCCCATCCAGGCCTTTGTTTTTTCCTCCCTTCTCATTTCCTTCATGCATACTTAATCCAAATATGAAGATTACATTTCTGTTACTTTGATTAGAAAATATAAAAATGTTACCTTAAAAACCATCCTTATACTCAGTGTCAAGGAAAGAAATTACCTTTGGTGATTTGTCTTTGAATTTATTCTCAGCTTACTCTGAAGAGTGAACATGCCAGCAACCCAGACCAAGACCTTTGCCCGGGCTGGAGCCATTAGCAATGAAGAAAAGTAAGTCAGGTGAAAGTCACATGCTTCCTTACAAGGTAGGTTTTCAGTTCGTTTCCAGCCAAATGCCTTTTGCCTAAGGCTAATTCTCAGAAATTCTTCCACAATTCCACCACTGTGTGTATGACTGTTCTCTTACACTTTGTGCTAGCAAAGCTGAATTCTGGCACACACACACACACACACACACACACACACAGAGTCTTTGTTTCCCTGCTTCAAGGTGATACAACTGTCATCTATAATAAGTGGGCAGTTCCCAGAAGAAAGCTTGTGCTTCAGACCTGTGACACTGCCCTCCTCCTGTGGAAACAGCTGCCAACTTCACAATTTCAATCTGTATTCTCCGGGACAACAAGGAAAACACTTAAAAAAAACACACACACAAAAAAAACCCACAAAAAAAACCTACTTGTCAATTCTATGCCTACATAATGGTTCAGGGACTATATACCTACATAATAGTTCAGTGTGCTTTCTATTGATTTTGTTTGGGAAGCAGGATATTTTTTGTGCCCTGGCATTGTCTTCAGAGACAGAACCTGCCTGGCCTATAATTCAAACATCCTGGACTCAGTAACCTCAAGTGTCTTCTTGGAACATTAACCCTTGGTACTTTTTTGGATCTTATCTAATTCTGGGGTAGTGACCTGGAGCAAACTGTGGATATTTATTTACTTTTTTTTTTTTTTAACATTTATTTATTTATTTTGAGAGAGCTAGAGACAACACAAGTAGGGGAGGGGCAGAGAGAGAGGGAGAGAGAGAGAATCCCAAGCAGGCTCCACACTGCCAGCACAGAACCCAATGCGGGGCTCGAACCCACGAAACTGTGAGATCATGACCTGAGCCGAAACCAAGAGCCACATGCTTAACCAACTAAGCCACCCAGGCACCCCTGGGTATTTATTTTTAAGCGATCTCTACACCCAACACAGTGCTCAAACTCACAACCCAAGATCAACAGTCTCATGTTCTACTGACTGAGCCAACCAGGTGCCCCAACCTTTGGGTATTTAAAGATGGACTCCAACCCTACTGTCTCGTCCTGAGGGTTAAAGAGTAGGGAGACCATACTGTATTTCTCCTCTCTGACCCAGCAGGTTCCAGCTTTAGTCATTGTACCAAGACATGAAAAAGTGGGTAGAAAAAACCAGAAGGTTGGCAAGAGTACTGAGTGCCTGGGTTCAAGGAAGTGCTTTAATTTGTGAGCATTAAATTTGGAATTAAAAATCAGTATGACAGTTTGTTGTCATACTGACAAGAATAGCAGCATGAATATTAAAAAAAAAATGCGACTGTTTTCTGGCTGAGCAAACCAACAGGATGTATGGAGCCCAAAAATGCTGCAAAGCAGAAGCAAACATTCAAAGGAAATCTCTAAAGAGAGACAAAGTAAATATAAAATGTTTTTTGGCTTAGAAGTTAAGACTGTCCTTAGAGGTCATGTCAGGACCTTGATTATTTATCTTTGGATATTTGTGAGCCAGACAGAGCTGCCAAGTTACAAGAATAAAACAGGCTTTTACCCATAAGCAGGTTAAATGAAAGGAAGATTGAGTGCACGTACACCAAAACATCAGGGCCACTCTTTCAAGAAGTCTGAAAGTGTTCCACCTTGCTACAGAGAAAGACCAGAACTGCCCCAGCATGATTCTGAACCTGCAGGTGAAAAATCCAGGGGTGCCCATGGGAATTGGGATGGAAGAAAATAAAAGATCACACCTAGCCAGATGTAGTATATGCACTGATCAGTGGGGAGGGGCTGTTGTTTACTTTTTACCATGTTCCAGGGAAGCATGGGTGGTAATCAGATCAGGATTTGGTTTGGGTGGTCTTAGCTTTGAAGTTTTCAACTTTCTTGCCTGTGCTCACAAGTTTTTGTCTCCATGCAACTCAGTGATCCACATTGCTATTGATACTATAACCATTTTCTTCAGCATCTGGGATTGGGCAGCACAAGTGGAAGCTATAGACTCCATCATTTGGCTCCTCAGCCCCTCCATGAAGAGTTCCTGGGAGGAAGGGACTGATTGTACCTCTAGGACAGAGCAGGGCATAAGATGATCAGTGTAAGAAGGGAAACAGAGGTGTGAGCAAGATGGAATGAACATGAAAAACATAATACCTGGCTTGCCTGGATCAAAGCATGCTGAAGAACAATCCTAGGGCCCAACAGATGAAAGGTGCCAACGGGATCATCGGATTCCAAATTCCACCTGACTTAGGAATCCTCTGCTTGAGAATACTGACCAGTGGTCAACCAGCTTCTGTTTGGAATTTTCAAAGATATTTCTGGTAGGCACAGAATTGTAGCACTCCGATCCCTTTCCAAGAAAGGACTTAGCAACCCAGCTTCAAGGAATGTGGTTAGCTGATAACCTCCAGCTGTTAGTGCCTTCAGGGTCTGCCTCAGCTTTGGAGCTGAGATCAGTTTTTCCCCTGGAGTCCCCAGCCAATGCATGAGCAAGGTGGTAGTATAAAGGCCTGACCATTTCTGCCCAACATGGCACTCCTCTAGCGGACAACGTTTGCTCTGGAACCCCTCAGCGGCCTGGCAGAGACTTAGTCAAAACTGTACGACAGTCTGAAGGCTTTCCTGACTGATCTTGCTTTCTCTCTTTTTCCTTTCCAAGTGTTACTCTTCAATAAAGCACAGGGGATTTTTTTTTTTAGGGCATAAGTTATTATTATTTTTTAAATTTTTTGTTAACTCTACCCCCAACATGGGACTCGAACTCATGACCCTGAGATTAAGAGTCATATGCTCTAGGGGCACCTGGGTGGCTCAGTCGGTTAAGTCTCTGACTTCGGCTCTGGTCATGATCTTGTGGTTCATGAGTTCGAGCCCCGCGTCAGGCTCTGTGCTGACAGCTTGGAGCCTAGAGCCTGCTTCAGATTCTGTGTCTCCCCCTCTCTCTCTGCCCCTCCCCCACTTGTGCTTCCTCTCTCTCTCTCTCTCTCAAAAATAAATAAACATTAAAAAAAAAGTCATATGCTCTACAGACTGAGCCAGCCAGGTGTCCCAGGCATAAGCTATTCTTTATGATCCCATAATGGTGGAAACATGACACTACACATTTGTCAAAACCCACAGAATTTTACACCACAAAAAGTGAACCCTAATGTATATACATTAAAGAAAAATCACTCAGGAGGTCAGGGGATCCCAAGATGGAATTTGTAGAACAATCTAAATGTATTACAAATGTATGAAACATCTTTACTTAAAGAGGTTGAGGGGAGAAAGGGGCTGACCTAAGTAACTTTGGAAACGAGTGGAGTAAGACTAACAGCCAAATAAACTACACATAAGCACTGTATTCTGACTGATAAAGTTGTTTCCCACAGGAGCCCATGTTAACAATTCTAATACCACTCTACATGTATATCACAATTGAACAATGAAGTAAATGGATGGCAGATGGCGGGAGCCAGGTTTTTCTGTTGAAGTAGGAAGTTACAGGTAAGCAAAGGGAGGTCTACAAAGAGCCATGTGGTAATAGATTAGAACTGGAGACATCAGTATGAATCCATGTTTGGTTCCATATAGATTACATATAGGAATATTAATAAATAGGGGCACCTGGGTGGCTCAGTCGGTTGAGCGTCCGACTTCAGCTCAGGTCATCATCTCTCAGTTTGTGAGTTCGAGCCCCACATCGGGCTCTGTGCTGATGGCGCAGAGCCTGGAGCCTGCTTCGGATTCTGTGTGTGTCTCCCTCTCTCTCTACCCACCCACCCCCACTCACACTCTGTCTCTCTCTCCTTCAAAAATAAATAAACATTAAAAAATTTTTAATAAAAAAAGAAATATTAATAAATATGTTTACACACACAGGTTAGTATACACACATATATCTTCCTGCTCTATGAGCTGAGAGGGCATAAAAGCAACATCACCTCTGTATAACAAGCATGCACAGCACCCAGATCTTGGTTTTCAATTCCATTCTCTAATTAAAGGAACCAGGGCTACATCTTGGAGAAATGGTTGATTCTAGGACTGAGGCAAGAAATATACAAGATGATCCCAGAACACCTTTTAGTGCCAGAAAGTAAAGAAGTGCTCAAAAAACAAACAAACACGACACCAAAACCCTCGCTGATAGAGCTATAACAAAGGGACAGAGAAGCCAACTGAAAGACTTCCCAATGGTCAAAGCTGGAACAAGTTGAGAAATGAAATTAAGAAATTAGTGTTAAGGGGCGCCTGGGTGGCTCACTTGGTTAAGCGTCCGACTTCAGCTCAGGTCACGATCTCCTGGTTTGTGAGTTGGAGCCCCGCATCGGGCTCTGTGCTGACAGCTTGGAGCCTGGAGCCTGCTTCGGATTCTGTGTCTCCTCCTCTCTCTGCCCCTCCCCCCCCAAAATAAACATTTAAAAAATTAAAAAAATAAATTAGTGTTGGATTATAACCTGAAGTATGAAATAATTATGTATAAGTTTCTACAATATAAATAAATGATTTAATAAATAAATAAGTAAAAGGACAAATGTTCCACGAAGAAAAATTCCAAATAACTTATGTAGATACTCCAGTCTCAATAAAGTAATGCTTAACTCTCCACTCCTTAAGCATGGAGTGTGCATAGTGACTTCCTCCCAAAGAATACAAAACAGAAAGAGGAAAAAAAGAGTAACTGCACAGTGCAGAAATCTGACAAACACTGCTTCAGCCATGTGATCAAAGTTAACATCAACAGTGATAAGTCATGTTGACAGTATGTACCCCTGTCTTGATGCAAGGAAATGGTACTTCACTTCTGTGGTCTTCCTTCTAAGAACCCATAACCACAGTATAATCATGAGAACAACATAAGACAAATTCCAATTGAGATATTCTACAAAATACTGGATCATTGGTCCTCAAAGCTCTCTGGGTTGTCAAAACCAAGGAAAGTCTGAGAAACTGTCAAACCAAAAGTAACCAGAGGAGTTATAACTACTAAATGCAATGTGGCACCCTGGATGAGATCTTGGTACAGAAATTGGACATTGAGCAAGAACTAAAGAAATCTAAATAAAACACGAACCTTAGTTAATAATTATGTATCAATACTGGTTCCTTAATTGTGACATGGGTTCCACACAAATGTTAAATGTTAATGACAAGGGATTCTGGATGTGAATTATACTGGAACACTCTATACTATCTTCACAAGTTTTTGTAAATCTAAAACTGTTGTAAAATGAAAAGGTTACTTTCAAAAATACTCCCTTATATTGTTAAAATTAACTTTCTTATATTTAGCTGACATGATCCTCCTGGTTTTCTCCATCTTCCTCTCCTCCTCCTCTTCCTCCTCCTCCTTCTTCTCCTTCTTCTTTCTTCTTCTTCTTCTTCTTCTTCTTCTTCTTCTTCTTCTCCTTCTCCTTCTCCTTCTCCTTCTTCTTCTTCTCCTTCTCCTCCTCCTCCTCCTCCTCCTTCTCCTTCTCCTTCTCCTTCTCCTCCTTCTTCTACTTGATAATCCTCCTGGTTTTCTCCTCCTCTTCCTCCTCCTCTTCCTCCTCTTCTTCTTCTTCTTCTTCTTCTTTTCTCTTAATTTTTAACGTTTATTTTTGAGAGGGAGTGTGTGTGTGTGAGTGAGGAAGGGCAGAGACAGAAGGAGACACAGAGCCTGAGGCAGTCTCCAGGCTCTTGAACTGTCAGCACAGAGCCCAACGCTGGGCTTGAACTCAGGAATCACGAGATTGTGACCTGAGCCGAAGTCAGATGCTTAACTGACTGAGCCACCGAGGTGCTCTGACTTGGTTTTCTTCTGAAGTTATTTTTATTTTACATATTGTCTCATAACCACCTTCACCCATGAGGCCCAAGACCTCATTATTTTTGCCCACAGCAACCTTAGCAAATACCTAGAAAAAAGTCTGGGAATACAGTGAGCACTCAAAAAGATTTATCAGTTGAATGAACAAATACAACTAATACAACTAATACAACTGGTCTATTTTCTTCTACATGATGGTTCTTCAAACATATGGATTTGCATCCCTCCAAGTTTTCTTTACTTTAAGTCGGAAACCTCTAGATTCTTCACTTGTTTTTCACTTGACATAGGCACCTGGTACTGGCACTGGATGATGATACAGTAGTAATAAATTTATTTATTTATTTATTTATTTATTTATTTAGTGCTTTATCATATGCTGTGCACTGTGGTAAGTAAGCACTTTTAAAACAACTTCTCTTTTAGCCACACAAAATTTATGCTTTACAAGTCAGGCATTGTTAGATGATTTCTGGAATGTCATTATTCCTCATAAAGAATGGCCCTCGATCTGGACTCTACTGACTAGGTGCATTCTGGACAGAGGAACTATCACCCTCTCCAATGTCTTTGTCTATCAACATGACCTATGTGGGGGATAGGTTTGCTGAAGCAGCAGTGAAGCCATGCTTTTATTGTTGTCCTCTAGTCAGTGATCATCATGCTGGTCTGTGATGAGTGAAGGAGCTTGTAGCAGACTGTAAACCAAGCATATCACTCAAGTACACTGTTTAGTTAGCTGGCTTATTTTCACAGCAAGACCTTCTCAATGAAGGAAGCTGTGTGTTGATTTATATTCTGATATCAGCCCTTCATCTTGTTGTGGACTGGCACTCTGAGTAGCACTGATCTAAGCCACAATTCTCAGCATTGTTTTCCTGTTCTGTGTTGTAACAGACTCAATATCTAGTGCATTCCTGCTGCCTATCAACTTCTAGCAAATGGAACTATTCAGGGTAGAAATCCCACAAAGAATACTCAAAGATTGTCCAGAAGGAGGGCAGTTGGTGAGAAGGTGTGAGAAGGGTGAGAAGAATGTGAGAGGGTGGAATAGTAGAGAAGTCCTTAGACTGAGTCTATTTTAGTCCTGGATCTGTCATTCGCCAGCTGTTGGTAGGGAAATTCCCCTCTCCAGGTCTCATTTTCCTCATCTGTAAAAGAAGGTGATGGAGCCAGGTAATTGCTTTCAGTTTTTGTACTCTAGGTTTTAACTCCTTGAGTCAAATGATTTCCACACACAAAACATCCCTAGGCTATGCTTTTCCACAACTTTTGCGTCACCATCACATCTGCCACCATTTTGTTTCCCACAATGTTTGCCTGGTGACTGAACAACTGGCCTCAGAAAGGGAATGCCACAGTAATATCCATCAGCCAGGCCCAAAGATAAGGGATTAAGAGTCTAGGGGCTGAAAGGCATCTTCTGCAATATGTGTCTCCCAATGACTGAGCAATGCTTTTGTCAAACAGAGGTGTCAATAAATGTGGGCCATTAAAATAGTTCTGGAGTTTTCTGGTACTGCATGAGGGCTTGGAAGTTACCACTCTGTCCTAACAGCAAGTAAAAATTGAACAGACTGAAAAATCAACAACTCTTCTTTGATCCATAAGAAAGGGAAGGACACAGGACAAACCACTGCACCCAAGATTGGAGAGACAGACAGGTGAGTACAGAAAGTCATTGCTTACCAGAGCAGAGATGCATAAGCAGAGACACTATGGAAGCCACTTGGGTATTGACAAATTGATTCTAATATCTATATGGAGAGGCAAAAGACCCAGAATAGCCAACAGGATTTTGAGGGAGAGGAACAAAGTTGTAGAAGTGACACTGCTCAACTTCAAGACTTACTATAAAGCTACAGTACTCAAGACAGTGTACTGTCTTTCACTATTGGTGAAAGAACAGACAAATAAATCAATGGAACAGAACAGGGAGCATGGAAATAGGCCCACACACATATAGTCAAAGGAGCAAAGGCAAGACAACGGGCAAAGATAGTCTTTCCAACAAATGGTGCAGGGACAACCGGAACGTCCTTCATAAAACTGACTCAAAATGGATCACAGACCTAAACGTAAAATGCAAAACTATAAAACATCTCAAAAATAATACAGGAGAAAATATGGATGGCTTTGAGTGTGGAGATGACTTTTTGATACAATACCAAAGACACAATGAATGAAAGAAATTATTAAAAACTTGGACTCATTAAAATTAAAAATTTTCTGCTCTGTTTGAAAAACACTGTCAAGAGAATGAGAAGATAAGCCACAGACTGAGAGAAAATATATGCAAAGGACAGATCTGATAAAGTTCATTACCTAAAGTTTACAAAAAACTCTTAAAACGGAACAATAAAGAAACAAGCGGAGCGCCTGGGTGGCTCAGTCGGTTAAGTGTCTGACATCGGCTCGGGTCATGATCTCACGGTTTGTGAGTTCGAGCCCCATGTCAGGCTCTGTGGTGACAGCTCGGAGCCTGGAGCCTGCTTCAGGTTCTGTGTCTCCCTCTCTCTCTCTGCCCCTCCCCTGCACATGCTCTGTCTCTGTCTCAAAAATAAATAATAAACATTAAAAAAAAAAAAAAGAAACAAGCTGATCAAAAAATGGGCCAAAGACTATAACAGGCATTTCAATAAAGAAGCTATGCAGATGGCAAATAAGCATTTGAAAAGATGCTCCACAGACAAATATGTTATGATTTCACTCATATGTGGAATTTAAGAAACAAACATGATGAGCATGTTCATTTAAGGCAAACATAGGGGAAGGGAAGCAAAAATAAGATAAAAACAGAGAGGAAAACAAACCATAAGAGACTCTTAAATACAGAGAACAACCTGAGGGCTGCTGGAGGGGTGTTGGGTGGTGGGATGGACTAAATGGGTGATGGGCATTAAGGAGGCACTTGTTGGGATGAGCACTGGGTGTTATATGTAAGTGATGAATCACTAAATTCTATTCCTGAAATCATCATTACTATAGGTTAACTAACTTGGATTTAAATTAAAAAGATAGAATAGAAAAACAAGATACTCCGCATCATACATCATCAGAGAAATGCAAATTGAAACAATGAGATACCACTGCACACCAATTAGAACAGTCAAAATCTGGAACACTGACAACACCAAATGCTGGTGAAGATGTGGAGGAACAGGAACTCTCATACATTGCTGGAAGGAATGCAAAATAGGACAACTGCTTTGGAAGACGGTTTGGCAATTTCTCATAAAACTAAACATACTTTTACCATTCACTCTAGCAATTTCACTCCTTGGGATTAATGCAATGGAGTTGAAAACTTATGTCCATAAAAAATGCACACAGATGTTTATAGCATATTTATTCATAATTGGCAAAGCCTGGAAGCAACCAAGATGTCATTCAGTAGGTAAATGAATAAATAAATTGTGGTAATCCAGATAATGGAATATTATTCAGGGCTAAAAACAAATGAGCTGTGAAACCATGAAAAGACACAGAGGAACCTTAAATGCATATTATTAAGTGAAAGGAGCCAATGATAAGGCTACATACTGTATAATTCCAACTATGGGACATTCTGGAAAAGGCAACACTCTGGAGACAGTAAAAAGATCAGTGGTTGCCAGGGTAGGGGGATGTGGAGAAGACAAATAGGCATAGTACAGAGGATTTTAGGGCAGTGAACACTCAGTATGAGATTATAATGATGGGTATAGATCATTATACATTTGTCCAAACCCATAGTATGTACACCACCAAGAATGAACCATAAGGTAAACTATGGACTTCGTGTGATTATGATGTGTCAATGTAGGTTCATCTTTGGTAAAAATGGACCATTCTGGTGAATATTGTTGATAATGGGGGAGGTTATGCATGTGTAGAGGCAGGAGGCATATAGGAAATCTCTCTGCCTTCCCCTCAATGTTTTTTGTAACCTTAAATTGCTCTAAAATAAAATCTTTAAAAAATTGTTCTGAAGGAACTCACCTGTGCCTCTATCACCTCTGTAGTAAGCTGAATAATGACCCCAAAGATATCAGGTCCCACTCCCTGGAACCAGTAAATGTGACCTTATTTAGAAAAATGTTATTTTATTTGCAAATGTAACGAAAGATTTTGAAATGGATAGACTATCTTGGATTATCTGGGTGGGCCCTAAATGCAATTACAAGAGTCCTTCTAAAAAGGGAAGCAGAAGAAGATTTCACACACGGAAGAGGAACAGGCAATACGACCACGGAGGCAGATACTGAAGTGATGTGGCCACAAGCTAAGAAGAGTGGCAGCCACCAGAAGCTATTGAAGAAGCGTGGCCCTTCTGATATCTCAATTTCTGCCCAGTGATACTGATTTTGGACTTCTGGCCTCCAGAACGGTGAAAGAATAAATTTCTGTTGTTTCAAGCCACCAAGTGTGTGGCCATCTGTTAGAGCAGCCACAGGAAACTTACATAGCCTCTTCCTAAATTTCACCTTCCTTACATATAGATTTTTCTTTCTGTAATAAACAAAGCCACCCACATGTATCAGTCAGGATCCTGGCAGGTAACACTGCCCAGTTTGAGAGTTTGATAAAGGGACTGTAGGAGCACCTGGGTGGTTCAGTCAATTAAGTCTCCGACTCTTGATTTCGGTTCAGGTCATGATCTCAGCTTGTGAGTTCAAGCCCCATGTCTGGCTCTGCACTAACAGTGCTGGGCCTGCTTGGGATTCTCCTTCTCTCTCTCTCTCTCTCTGCCCCTCCCCAGCTTGTGCACACGCACGCTCTCTCTCAAAATAAATAAATAAGCTTAAAAAAAACCAAAAGGACTGTAATCAAAGGTCTGAGTAGAGTGTGAGAGATCTCCAGAGAGTGTAGTTTCACATAGCTGAACAATGAAGGAGACTCCAGCACCACTCCAGGCCTAAAGGGTGAGGGAGACAGAGCTGGATGGAGAGAGAGGGCTGACAGGAGCTGTGGCCTTCGGTCAGGGGACACAGTCAGCCCCCAGCAATGCCGCAGCAAACGGGCAGAGGAATAAGCACCTCATATCACTCTCTTCCCTTCCTCTGATTTCCTGCCAGCGGCCTCTGTTGCCTGCACCTAACTGGAAGGGAGCCATTCACATCAGCCTCCTGCACACAGAGAAAAGTGGAGAAGAGTGGAGAGTGGATTTATAAGGGCACATGGAAATATATGGCAACCGCATAACTTTAATCTCTTCCCAAAACCATCCACTTAACAGACTGGTCTTAGCTCTGTGGCCTTGGGCAAGTCACTACTACCTTAAGCTTCCTTCTCTTCATCCGCAAAAGGAAGGATGTAGACTAGGAGGTCTTTACGATCCCTTTCAGCCCTGATGCTCTGGATTCTAGAAGCAGACTAAACCCTTAGCAGGCTAACGCTGACACATGCCTAGAGTCCTGACAGCTGTTTGCTTATTCAGATATCAGCAGGCCCCTCTTTTCCATGACGCACCTCCGCATTTATGCAAGCACGTGCGGGGCATGCCGGTTACTGAGCCCCTCAGAGGAAAGGAGCAGGCTGTGCTCACTCACCATGTGCACATGTCACAGGCGTGCTAGAACAGGGCAGCCAATGGCGTGCGGCGAGGAGGCAGGGGAGACAGGCAAGCCACTTACCCGATGGCCAGGACGTGGTCAGTGGGCACGTCTGCTTGTCCCTCCAGAAAGCTCCAGGGGCCCGGGCAGCTGGTGCAGCCCTCAGGCCAGCCTGGCAACATCCCTGGCAGCCCCAGTACGGGGCAGCTGCCAGCAGCCACACACATGGTAATAATTAGCCAGAGAGTCAAACTACAGAAACTTCCAAGGGTCCAGGACGGCCCCACGTTGAACAAGGAACATATACCAAGCCTTCCCCTGCTGCCTTGAGACGTTTTGTTCTGTATTAGGTCTGCTTTTACAACTACTCCTGTCTGCTTTAGTCTCTTTGAAAACTCCTTTTGGAAAGGGAGGATGAAGCCAAGGAAGAGAACATCTTCATTAGCCCTCCAGGCCTGCAAGTGTAGGAGGTGCAAACTACCCACCCTCCCCCATCCCCATACACCTTGGGTGGCCCGGGACAAATGACAGATTTCCTCCCTTCTCTTAACCCCACCCATAGTCATTAACTAGGACCTTCCATAACTTCTGATGAGCCCCACAGGAGCACTGGTTTATAGTGTGTGATTTGGGGGTGGGGGGGGCCTAACAAGGACCTATACCCCAAATCCTTTTTTTTTAATGTTTATTTATTTTTGAGAGAGAGAGAGAGAGCGAGAGCATGAGCAGGGGAGGGGCGGACACAGAGGGAGGCACAGAATCCGAAGCAGGCTCCAGGCTCTGTCAGCACGGAGCCCGACATGGGGCTCGAACCCACGAACAGTGAGATCATGCCCTGAGTCTAAGTCGGACACTTAACTGACTGAGCCACCCAGACACTCTTATATCCCCAAATCCTTAAAAACCCTCCCCAAACTGCTAATTCCTAAATTCCATTGTCATCTTGTTTCCAGCAAAACAATTTGATTCTTGTTGCACACACACCCGCACTTGAGGAATATGTGTTTCTTTTTTTTTTTTTTTTTTTTTTTTCAACGTTTTTTATTTTTATTTTTGGGACAGAGAGAGACAGAGCATGAACGGGGGAGGGGCAGAGAGAGAGGGAGACACAGCATCGTAAACAGGCTCCAGGCTCCGAGCCATCAGCCCAGAGCCTGACGCGGGGCTCGAACTCACGGACCGCGAGATCGTGACCTGGCTGAAGTCGGATGCTTAACCGACTGTGCCACCCAGGCGCCCCGAGGAATATGTGTTTCAATGTTGTCCAGTGAGTTAAGGGCCTGAGGAGCTTGCTGGAGGTGAGGAAGGAAGAAGAGTCTGCGTGTGAGGGATATAAGTGGAAGTGGGGCCTCCAGGAAAGACAAAAGGACACACAGAGGGTGGACCTGGGCACTGGGGAACGGCATCACCTATGTCACACTGCTGTCTAGAGCTGCCCCGGCTGAGCCGGTGCTAAAGATGTTTTGTGAGAATTCAGATAAGCAGCTTCTCTATCAAGAACACCTGAGAAGCTTGCGCTGCGGACCTCAGACCCTCAGAAAGGGGCTGCCTTTCCAGGGTTGGAGCAGATAGCCACCATGGAATGTGGTTAGGGGGTGCCTGGGGGTCTCCCTCCTCCAAAATGCTTCCCCTCCTCACTGCCAGGGTGAGATCTAAGTCTCCCATTAGAGCCGAACCTGCGTATCAATTCATTTATTAATCACTTTCCAGTGGTTGGCTGAAAGTCAAGCACTGGTTGGGGCGCCTGGGTGGCTCGGTCGGTTAAGCGTCCGACTTTGGCTCAGGTCATGATCTCACGGTCTGTGAGTTCGAGCCCCGCGTCGGGCTCTGTGCTGACAGCTCAGAGCCTGGAGCCTGTGTCTCCCTCTCTCTCTGCTCCTCCCCTGTTCATGCTCTGTCTCAAAAATAAATAAACGTTAAAAAAAATTAAAAAAAAAAAAGAAAGTCAAGCACTGGTCAAAGGGAGTTCTGATGGACGACAAAAAGGATTCATTTTAGATACAGGACACTGAGGGTATGAGGTGCAAAGCAAGGCTCAGTAGGAGGCTGCAGCTGGGACCTTCTCTGTCTTGCAGAAAGTGACGGAGATCCTTGCATAGAAGGAGGGAGGAGGGGCACCTGGGTGGCTCAGTCAGTTAAGTGTCCAACTCTTGATTTCTGCTCAGGTCATGATCTCATGGGTTTGTGGGTTCAAACCCTGCCTCAGGGTCTGCACAGTGCAAAGCCTGCTTGGGATTCTCCCTCTCCCTCTCTCTGCCCCTCCCCTGCTCGCTTGCCCTCTCTCTCTCAAAATAAATTAATTAACTTAAAAGAATAAAAAATAAACTAAAATAAGGAAAAGGAGGGAGGAATCCCTGGACACAGGGACTCTGGAGAGAATGGAAACAAGTTCAGATAGCAACCTGCTTGCCGGGCCCTGCCTGAGAGTGTGCTTGCTTAGATGCAATTACTGTGCGTCCAGCACCCTGCCCCCGGCCTGCCTTTGCATCTTCCGACTCCTGTTCTACAAAATGCCTAAGTGCTTCACTAGACCTCATGCTGTGGGTGTTCCTGCTCCCTCCATCTTCTTCCCAACAGCACTCTTCAAACAGACAGAAATGGCCTAAATCAGGGAGGATTAGATTCACTAGAACCAAACTGTGAGATTTAAGCACCATGCGCAAACCAGACGGTCCTGAGTTAGTGCCAACCCTAGCACTTACCAGCTGTGCGTGTGTTTACACATATTGTTTTCTTCTCTAAACTTTGCATTCTGCATTTGTAAACTGGGGATAAGTACAAGTAGTACCTTGATATGCAGTTCTGAGGATTAAGCAAATGAGAAAATGCGTATGAAGCACTTGGCACAGTGCCTGGTTCATAGTAAGTGCTCAATAAATATCAATTATTAATTCATATCTTGCCTACTTTTCCTTCCAGTAAAGGTTGGCAAACTGATGCACATAGCTTTCAAAATCCTTGCAAATTTAATCTAGGCTTAGGCTCTGCACAGATTTGTTCTTTGAAAAAGCCACAAAATTCTTTTGTAATTCATGATCTCTTTACTGGCTTTTTATCTGCTATATTTAGCTCTTAAATTTTATATCTCAGCTTGAAACCCTGAAGCCATTCTTCTAAAAATACAAGTGGTTCAGCCATTGGCATTTGCTCACTGAAAGCACAAGCAATTTTTTTTTTCAAAATAACAATAGGTCAGAGGTGGGACTAATTACCATAACTTTAAAGATAAATAAATTATACTTCATTTAATCAAAGGATCCAATTTGGCAAGGCCAACCCTAAAGACTAGCTGCTTTAGTTCTACCTCTTTAATCTCTAAGAGAACATCTTAGTTCTTTCTCGTAAGTCCTAAACTGGGACCCTGGTCCTTTCTGGCTGGGGTCCAGGAACAACCCTCTCCCACCCAGCTTACAGTTGAAATTGTTAGTGTCCGTTTTATAGTCTCAAACACCAGGTACTTATTTCCAGATGGCCACCCAGCTACCTAAAGTTAACCCAACAACCTCTTTTACACATAATAACATATTTACTGAGTGCATACTCTGTGCCAGACACAGTTCTAAATGCTTTATGTGGACTAAACCACTTAATCATAATAATATCTCTATGAAATTGATACTGTCATTATCATCCCTCTATATGGGATGTCATTATTTTGATAATTTGTCTAAGATGACCTAACTAATACGTGGCGGTACTAGGATTTGAACCCGAGAAGTCTGGCTACAGAGCTGTTCTTTCCCACTAAACCACACCACCTCTGAGGGAAGAAGTAAAGCTTACCAGGGATATAGCTTAAAAATCCTGATTCCACTTTTTCACAGAAGCACCCTTCCTTCCGTGGAACATTCTGTCCTGGCCTTGGTCACTCTGTTCCTCCCAGCCTATTCTCTGCGGCATCCTTTGCCCAAAATATGAACGAAACACACAACAATATCCCTCTTACCTCTGTCAAACAGGGCTGCAAAAATATTCAAGGCAGTGTGGCTCAGACTCAGAGGATGGGGTTCCAAATCCACCATCAACCCTAGCCAGCTGGGTGCCCTTGAGCAAGTCACTTTATGTCTCTACCTTTAGATGCCCCATCAGCAGAGTGAGGGACCTGCCCAACTGCCTAATTGGGGGGCTTTTGTGGGGACTACATGAGCTAATTGGTGTAATGTGCTTAGCACAGTGCCTGGCTCAGTAGGTAAGCCGTTATCATTAAAAGAGAGCAGTAACACTATTATGATTATTGATCATGCAGTCCATAACTGGGAACAGAGTTGAGAAGGGCACATTCAGAAAAGACTCAGAGGGAGGCCACGTTGTAATATAAGCTTGCCTGTCCCTGCACACGAGGATGGGCTGCCTGAGATGGAAGAGTTCACCTCCAGACCTGGTAGGCACACACCTCCACTGGGTGCCCCAGGGCAGGAGATGATCACTAAGTCGGAGGCAGTGGGGAGGGCCAAGTGAGAGCTTGGACAGGGAAGCTAGAAATCCTCCCGGAAATCAACTCCATCTCACAAGCAGTCATTTTCAGCCCAGACGCATGACTTCTTCCAGGTTAACGGTTCTCAAAATTGTTCTCAAAACTTTCCTTCAGCTGGGCACCCCAACATATAAGTCCATAAAGGTGGAGGTGCTTGGTTGGAAGTAGGAAGAGGAGGCTTCTGGCTGAACTCCTCCCCAAAGGGACCCTGTGTCCCTTCTGAAAGACAATGATAACCTCAGACCACAGTTTGAGAAGCATTAAAAAAATTTTTTTTAATGTTTTATTTTTATTTTTGAGGGACAGAGACAGAGTGTGAGCAGACAAAGGGCAGAGAGAGAGGGAGGCACAGAATCCGAAGCAGGCTCCAGGCTCTGAGCTGTCAGCACAGAGCCTGACACGGGGCTCGAACTTACGAACCGTGAGATCGGAACCTGAGCCGAAGTCAGATGCTTAACCAACTGGGCCACCCAGGTACCCCGAGAAGCATTTTTTAAGAGAAAAAAAAAAGACATACTATATGGACCCTGCCCTTAGGGAGCTTGGAGTCCAGTGAGCTGGCGGCTACAGTCCTGTACTGACTGGCAAGTAAAGTCCAATGTCCCTCATGGAAGGTACAGATCCTCACAAGGCACCCTTGCTGTCACCCACAGAACCCTGAGGCTTTTCATTTGCAAGAGATCCATCCACATTCATACCACACACTATAGGGACTGGGAAGGGCTCGCTTGCATTGCTCACTGGCTTCAATAAAATCATCTTTTAAATCTATTTTACCGCTCGCAGCTCTTCTCTAAGGTGGAGATTATCACTATGCCATTTTACAGATGAGGGACCTGAGGCTGAGGGCATTGAACTTGTCCAAAGTCACCCAACGAGGCAATGCAGGAACCAAGATTCAAATCCCCACCTTCCTGGTTTCAGAGCTTGGCAGCAAAGACTGGGGCCCCAGGCTACCTCAGTGCAGATCCCACCTCTGCCATGTGCTGGTTGTCTCTGCACCTTCAGTGTCCTCATGGGTAAGTAAAGGGGATGACAGTGACACCCACCACCCTTAGAATGGTGCCTGGCACCAGCAACCGTTGCTGTCTTGGGATCACCAGCTAATAGGTTATGACTAGTCTGTTCAATTCACACTCTCATTTTTGCAGCCTGTAAGAGAGCGGTGCAAGTGTGTGGCTCAGCAAGATACAGAGAAGTAAAAGCCACACGAGTTCAAAGAGAGGGCATTTGAGATGCTTCATTTATGACTGCTTCATAAATTTTTGAGTTACTCCTTAGGCAGAAACCATGCTGCGCTCTCCGTGTCCGTCCCATGTCAGCACATGTGGTGCCAAGGCTGGCTTTCAGCGACGCACAGCCAGGAGCTCGTCCCTGACAGAGCCAAGGGCCCCACGCAGCCTCCCGGGTGGACGGGTGACCTCTGCCACGCTCATCTGGGTCTCGAACGCCACCTGGGCGGACCCATAAAGGCGCAGCGCTGGTGCTCAAGGTTCCCTGGGGGCCTGCGCCACATTTCCACGCCTGGAGAAGCCACTCCGGAGTGTGCCCGTGGTGGGGCAGGGGAAGGAGACAGCACTGCCGGCCGGCCGGCAGAGCACGTGGTCAAGGTCCTGGGTGCCGGCTGCGCCCCAGCTCACCACTGCGAAAATGCCACTCGATCTATTCAGAGCTGAAGGTATTTACAAATGTGACATTCCGGGGACAAGAAGAAGAAGAAAAGACACACCCCCAAAGCCAGAGAGATCAGGGAACTCTCAGAATTCTGCCACAGCGCTTTCCATACCAGAAATCAAACCAAATGTGTGCTTCCAGGAACCCAGGAATTAAAATTCAACCCCCCCCCCCCCACACACCCCCACCGGCAAAAGACCGCCGTCAGCCCAAGGCTTAAAGGACAAGTGCCTCTTTGGCTCGATACATGTCAAAGGATCGCAAGAACGTCCGGTGCCCCCGTTCCTACCTCTTCGGCTGGGGTCCCCAAGGTCGTTTCTGTCTCCCTCTTTCACCACCTGCTACCGCGGATCCATCACCCTGCTTGGGAAGCCGGCGCTGCTGCTCAGGGAGGGGTTCCGCGGAAGGAAGGGGAGGGCAGGCACTGAGATCACGGACGTGGGGAGGGGACGGTCTCCGAACCAAGCACTTGGTCAGAGGGAAAAGGATGTTTTGTAATTTTTGGCTTGAATTTCCAGAGGCAGAACAGGAAATGTCCACTGGGGCTGGGAGGTCCAGGGAGAAATGGGCTGAGTCTCCCTTCGGAGGGGGTTTTTCCGTGGGCTCTCAACTGTGCCCTCTCTGGAATTTAAAGCTCCGTCTGAATTCTGGTGCCCTTTCCCCCTTACTCTTTCCTCTAGCACATTTTTTTTTTTCTTAATGGAACGTCAGCTTCGTTCCTGACATGCTGGAAAAATTTTCCTCTGCCTAAACTTGGCTCAGGAACACTCTCTCCTTGTGAGAGAATTTCTCCTATTACAAAGTTCAGTTTAAAAAAAGAGGGCTATTTGTTTTGCCAATTTTTGTATTAGGGACATTTTTCATGGATTTTTTTTTTTCTCTGAACGTCTGGATTTCAAGAAATATGCACACCCATATTCTTCTTGACTGTTTCCCACTCCCTTCTACTGGAAAAGCAACAATAACTGGCAAAAGATTGCAGCAAAAATGTCCTTAAACTGTGGGTCTAGGTCAACCTTTTCCCTGCTCCCATCTCCACCCACATTGCAGGGTTCCTGGAGTGTGGTAAGGAGGAGTAATGCCGGTCTTCAAGACCCTCTCTTAGTTCTAGGTCTTTCTATGACGGTAACGTAGGAATTGGCTACCTTTCCCAAATGGGGTCCAGTTCCAAGTAACAAACTTGCCTTAGAGATGGGTCGGCAAGATCACGGGTTGTGATTCTTGGAGGTGGTGGGTGGGGGTGATTTAGCTGTTGGTAATCGCCTGGAGGGTGGCACGTCTGTGACTTGTCAGATGCCACCACAAATTGGGAACCTTTACGGTACTTATTGACCCTTGCAATAAAACTCAGTAGTTCTCACAGTGCTAATTGGGGATTTGTTCACAAACAGGAAATGAGAGTGTCCCCTCTGTTCTAGTTATTAAAAGGAGGTGAGTAATAAACAAATTAATCGTGTAAGCAAGATAAGAACAATTTTTTTTTTTTTGCCAATTCGTGAGTTTAGAAAATGTCAGATGCGTTAGAAGTCTCCTTCATTTACAAAAATGATACCGCATACATAAGAGGCTAAGGCTGGCGGTCTTTAGATTTTTGAGTTGATGTATTGATAACGTATTTGTACCTAGTCAGGAAAGCAAGACTGACATAAATGATATATATATTTTTTTGTTTCTAGCTTGAGTTTTGTACCTAAACTTGAAAGTAATTGAAATGCATTCATATTCTGAGGTTTACAGATTCTATCATTTCAGTCTTGGTTTAGTGTGGAAATAATCCTAATCAACAAAATTTAGCCCGTCATTAAAAGTATTTAACTAGATGCCCATTTTACTTTTTAACATATTTTAACATAATAGTATACGTAATAAACATAGAACTCCCTCACTTGGTCTTTGTCCGCAAATGCTCTCAAGAATCACACTCTGAAAAGAGGCTGACAAATTGAGTCTATGTGATATCTAAGCAATAGATAAGCTATGTTCTGAAAAGATTGACCAAGCCCCCAAATGAGGGCAAGAGTCTAATTCCCCACATGTGAAGAGTGTGTAGCTTGCTGGGCCCAGCTCACCACAGGGGAGATGTTGCCAGGCAGAATTGGTGGGGTGGCATTTCTAGCTCTCATCCTGAGAGCATGAGTCACTAGATTAGTCCTCTCTTTCCACTTGCTAAACTAACTGCTTTGATATCATGAATATAGGCAGAGGCATAACAATCTCATAGGCAGCAAAAGACAGAGCTTGAAGCTGAGATGAAAATCCAGTCTTTTCCAGGTTAGAGCTAGACAGTATTTCACAAAATGCCCAAGTTTGGATTGGTTTGTGGGTGAGGGACCACACTGAATTTAACCAGCTACAGAGCACTGGTGGAGTGCTTAGTGTGTGTGCCAGCTCTATTGGAGGCCTCCTCCGATGGAGAACAATTTTAACACAACACCTCTGTAAGGTATTGTTGATCTCGTTTTACAGAAGGGATGCTGGGGTTCTGAGAAGTGTATTTTGCAATTTTACTTGTCAGTGTCAAGATTGTTCATGATTTGAGGTTTTTTGTTTTTGTTGTTTTTGAAAGAGCAAGAGCAAGGAAGAGGGGGAGAGAGAGAGAGAGAGGATCCTAGGCAAGCTCCATGCTCAGCACTGAACCCAATGAGGGGCTCAATCCTAAGACTCTGGGATCATAGCTGGAGCCGAAATCAAGAGTCGGATGCTTAACTGACTGAACCACCCAGGTGCCCCATGATTTTAGTTTTTTGAAAAGATTCATTTTATTCATGCTGCCTGTCTAGCCTCCAACTCCCTACCACCTTCCTTGTTAGAATTGCGAATATCGTCCACTTATTCATTCCAGGCAATAAACATGTAATGGACATCAATGTACATAGTACTGGGTCAGGAGACAAATACCTCAAACTCTGCCCTGGGGATGTTTTTAATCTAGTAGGGGGAGGAAATAAATATATGTGTATCACTGGATGCAGCAATTCTACTCCTAGGTATATACTCAAGAGAACTGAAAACGTATGTCCACACAAAAACCTGTACACGAATATTTGCAGTAACATTATGCATTATAGCTGCTGATGAGAACAACCCAAATGTTCATTAACTGGTGAGTGGATAAACAAAAGTGATAGAGCCATACAATAGAATATTACTCAGTCATGAAAAGAAGTAAGTACTAACACGTGCTTCAACATGGATGAACCTTGAATGCACTACCCTAAGTGAAAGAAATCAGACACAAAACATCCCATACTATATGACTTTATTTACATGAAATATCCCAAACGAGCAATTCTGTAGAGACAGAAAGTAAATTGTGGTTTACACAATTAATAAGTAAGTAATAGTGGTTGCTAAAGTGGTGGTGGAGCGGGGGTCCTTGAGGTTGACCGTTAAAGGTATGGGGTTTCTTGGAGGGATGATGAAAATGTCCTAAAATTGATGATGGCAACTGTTGCACAGCTTTGTGAATATACTAAAAACCACTGAATTGTACATTCTAATAAGGTGGGTTAATAAGACACGATACACGTACCTGAAAAACTAATAACTCTATATGTTTGTTTTGTAACCTACCCCAGTTTGCCAAGTGCCATATTCCATGTCCAGTTTCTTGTTTCTTTGGCTAATTCATTTTGAGGTTTTATTTTGAGAAGTTCAAGACACTAAGAAAAGATGATGTGGGAGATTCAAGGAAAGAATCATTTCTTGTAGGAGCAAATTATTCTGCATATTGTGATTCTTTGACAATCTTCTTTCTTTGGGGAAACCAATATCCCCAAGCTGGTCCCATTCCGTCCTCTACCAAAATTCGTATTCAAGAAAGTATTTTAAAATTGTAATTACCCTGAAATTTAGGAACCAATTACTGTATGATTACTGTGTGTGCATTTAATTAATAAGCAACTGTTTGATTATCTTAAGCTTATTGAGATAAATTCACTCTACTTTTTCGTCTCTCAAAAATGATCAAACTCCTACTAATTCTGGGTACTCTGAAAGGCGCAGAAACCAAGAGTCTGGCAGAGAAAGCAAGCAAGTAAGAATGTTGTAGGCAGTTCGGGTTCTATAATGGGAAATACAGGTACAATAAGGGCCCCATGGGGCAAGGAGCGTATGTGTGGGGAATGGGCTGGAGTGGCAGGTGTCATAAGAAGGAGTCCTGTGGAATCACTTCTGAAATTGATGGGAGCCACCGAAAAGTTTGAAGCAAGAGAGTGTCATGTTTTAGAAAAGGTGTTCTGGAGGTCCTGAGAATGGACACTGGTACTTTCACTCTATAATTCCCGGCAATTGGGTGAATGAGGTTTCATTATTGTTGTTTTATTTTAAAGGATGGATTATGTAAGGGTAAGGTAGTAGCATCTTTCTAACCCCCTGAAATATGATTTGCACTGATACAGAAGGGAAAGACAATTCAGCTGCCCTTCTTTAGAATCCATGACCCGCATCATGAGCTTCGTTTCTCCTTGTGGGTCAGACGTCATTCTTTCATCTGTCCAGTAGATGGAGGCATTGCTGTTCCAGAAAGAAAACTTTCCAAACTTGGTCTTCAGTGTCCACAGCAGCTAAGTACCAGCAGTGGCTGCCATTTACTCCTTTCCATTGGGCAGCAGATAGGACAAGTAGCCCAGAATTATGCAGCACAAAGAGCAGCCGTATTCTAGTCTCGACAGTGACCTTGGGCACATTACTTCATCTCTCTGAACCTCATATGCCTCATCCAAAAAGTGAGGGTTTCCCAGGTCCAGAGTCTCCTGTCCACATTTCCAAACTACTACACTCAGAAAACTAAAAGCATTTCATAACTCACCTGGCAGCAAGACTTGACTTGAAGTCATGTATTTTCTTACTTAGTGTTGATATTCTTACATTTTGCTCCAAAAGGGTTTATATGTTTAATTACAAGGTGCTCCCCCTGCTCACTGGGGGTTTGGATATAATAAAAGGTAGAATATGCAGAATTAGCTTCTTAAAATCTGCAAAGAGTTGGAATCCTGAAGCACACCTGGATTTTGGGTAAGAGCTTTAGACCTGAAGTAGTGACCGCAAGGGTGCTTTGGGGATGCAAGCAGGTATCTAAAGCACTAAAGCACAACATTGCCAAGAGCCCTCCCGGGCTCTTCTCCCTCATAGCCAACCCAATCAGATTTGGGGGATGGCAAATAAGAGAAAACCCACAGGGGAAAACAAGGCAAATAATCCTGGTTGATGCATTCATGTCACTCGTTCATACAACAAAGATACGTGAAGCACTTCTTACATGCTGGTTCTAAAAACAGGACATAGATGTGAATGTGCACCCGAGTATGTACGGAGACAAGGATCGTAGATAAGGATGCCAGCAAGGTGGGCGGTGGCCAACTGGAAGACTGCCATGCAAACATTTCAACCACTACAGATTGATTCCTCTTCAGTCTTTAAAGAGTCTTCCTTGGGGCGCCTGGGTGGCGCAGTCGGTTAAGCATCTGACTTCAGCCAGGTCACAATCTCGCGGTCCGTGAGTTCGAGCCCCGCGTCGGGCTCTGGGCTGATGGCTCAGAGCCTGGAGCCTGTTTCCGATTCTGTGTCTCCCTCTCTCTCTGCCCCTCCCCCGTTCATGCTCTGTCTCTCTCTGTCCCCAAAATAAATTTAAAAAACGTTGAAAAAAAATTAAAAAAAAAAGAGTCTTCCTTTAAAATTCAAATACTTCTGGGTCCCACTTTGTGCCACCTTAAAATCATAGAATTTCGAGGCCAGAAAGGAATTTAGTTGTAACAGCTCAGCTATCCTGTCAAAACCTTGCAGGGACGGTTGATGGGCAACAGGAGTGGGACAGTGCTGATGGCATAAGCCCCAGTGGGACCTACCTGTAAGCTGTTGACAGGGTGTAAGAAGGTACACTAGTAAATGTCTCCTAGTTGATTAGTTTCTCCTCTCTCCATTTTCAGTAGTGTAAGCACTTGTACAAAAGCAGAACTTATGTTCCAAATTCTGTTCTATTCTCCACCTCCCACTGCCCTCTCTAGGCATCCCACCACCATACATCCGTTGCTCAAACCAAGGACCTGAAAATCATTCTCTCCCTCCCCCATCTCTAACACTCGATCCATTTGTAAATCCTGTCTTCTCTTCCTTCACATATATCCTTGGTCTGACCCGCTTCTCACTGTGAGAACTCGGGTCAAAGTCACTGTCATCTTGCTGGAACTAAAGCTGCAGCTTTCTAATTGGGTGCCTGCCTCTATTCTTGTGCCCTTGGACATCATTCTTTTTAAGAACAGCCAGAACCATCTTCTCCAGCGCAAAACCCTTCAATGGCTTCCCACTCTGCTAGAGAGGATCCAAACTCCTCACCACATCGCAGGGCCCCTGCCCACCTCTCCAACCTCATCTTCCAGGCTGTGGCCACACTGGCTTTTCTGTCCCTCCAACATGTCAAACATTCTGCTGTTTGTTTCAGTGTTATTGCCTCTTCCCCCAGATCTTCATACACAGGCACAGCCCTGGCATTAGTGGGGCCCAGGGCAAGGGTAGAAATGGGGCCCACATACCACTAAGAACTGTTACATAAGATATGTTCTCTCATAACAACAAAATTGAAAAATTGTGTAAACGTATGGTTTTTATGACTGTAAATTAGCAAACTATAAAAGACAATTGAATTTAATTATTATTCTCATATTGAGTGTTCTGTTGGCTGGTTGGCAATATTTAAATGAGTAACAGAATAGAGAAAATACATTATTCATAATTATATATTTATTCCAGAAAAACTCACTTTTTGTTTTCACTTAAGTGAAATCACTGATGTAATCATTTTCAAATAATTTTGTTCTATTGAGATGAAAGATAGAAAATATTTTTTAAATTTTATTATTCTCAAAATATAGAAAACTTGAGTATATTATCATTAAAAACACATCTGAAGATAAACATAAAAAATGAAAAATTTTTTCAAACATTCAAAATTATTTAAAAGTAAACAAATGCATAATATAATTAGAGGGTATGAAAGTTGAAAATTAGACTTATTTAAATAAGGTTGAAGAACTTTTTTGGAAAATTTAGCCAAATTATATGAAATATCCTTATTAAAAACATGATTCTCATCATTAGTGTTCAATGTCCATGTGGTTGTCAGGGTGAAGAATTGGTATGCTTCCAGCATCTTGCATCTAGACTAACATACATATGAATTTAAGAGAAATACGAATTATTTAACATTGCAAAATGTTCTTCCCAAACCACGTGCAAATGTTGCAAATACCACTCCAATCCCTCAGCATCTCCCAAACACAAAGATGAGCAAACAAATAAACAAACAAGAAAAACAACAGACATTCAGAACCCAGGGAAACAATTCTTTATGCAACGATCTCCTGCACTGATGCTATCTGATAAGAAGTTTTTAACAAATTAGTTAATTTGTCCTTTCTCTTGCCTAAGCATTTCTGCCATGCTCGCCCTGTCTCTACTTGTTTGCGTGTGGGAGCAGAGGTGGAAGAGTGTGTCCCTGGGGTCCAGTGTTGAAAAATGACAGTGCAAAGAGTGCTCAGGCAGGGGACCCAGAGCAGGGGCCCCTGCTGCCTCGCTCCAAGACTAGTCCTTGGAGGACTAGGTCACTTCTCTCTGTGTTTCAGACATAGAAAATCCTTCCCTGGCTTTTCTTCCTGACTCACTGCAGGGATGCCCAGCTCCCCACCCCAGTCATTCTTTACAGTTGTCTTGGATGCTTTCCTTCATAGCAATTAATAGTCTCTGAGATTACATTGTACCTAATTTGCTGATTGTTTATTCTCTTTCTCCCCCAATCATGGAGTCTGTCGTATGTCTACTATTATAGATTCAGCAGTTACAGGACGGTGTGGCAAATGATAGGCCCGCCATAACTATTTGTTAATTGAACATCTCCGACTTTATAATTCTAGAGGTACAATAGCAGTGTACTTTTATTTATGTGATGCTTTAACGCTTACTTACCCTTTTGTCCGTGCCCAAAACCTGGAAGTCCGAAGGGCGTGACTGGGACTGAGAGGTCAGTGTGAGAGCTGGGGCTTGAAACCATAACTCCTATCCATAAAATGAAGGTTCTCTCCTGTATACCACTAGAGCAAAGAAATGTGATCTTGAGGGCTTATCACACACTGCCTTCAAACATAAACCCAGGGGCACTTGGGTGGCTCGGTTAAGCATCGGACTCTTGGTTTTGGCTCAGGTCATGATCTCTGGGTTCGTGAGATGGAGCTCTGCGTCAGGCTCCACGCTGACAGCATAGACCCTGCTTGGGATTCATTCTCTCTCTCTCTCTCTCTCTCTCTCTCTCTCTCTTTCTCCCTCTTTCTCTGCCCTTCCCCTACGTTCTCTCTCTCTCTCTCTCTCTCTCAAAATAAACTTTAAAACAAAAAACAAAAACATAAACCCACAGTAAGCAGCCCCGCACATTTCTTCCCCTAGGGGGCAGTGGCTGCACGCACAGGGACATCAGACTCATTTTGGTCAACTAGAAGGTAGTAAGTAGTGAGAGCCCACGTCTTCATCTTCACCCAGATTTTAGAAGCTCCGCAAGACATTCTTTTGATCATTCCGAGTCTGCAGTACCAGTCCCATAGATATTAGCTCTGTGTGTGTTTCCAGAAAGAATGGATTCCCTGCCTTTACCCCATCTTTTTCCAAGTAAAAACTTAGAAGTTAAAGCTAATACATCTCTGTTCCTTTTTGCTTTTCAGATACCCTATTGCCAATGTTTCTCAATCTCCAAAATCTGACCTGTTGAACTGGAGGATGTTTTGTTGTGGAGGGGCCATTCTGGGCACTGTGAGATGTTGAACAGCACCCCAGGCCTCTGCACACGAGTTGCCAGTAGCACTCACAACCCTCCTCTGGCCACCACACATACCCACAGTTGTGACGACAGTGTCTGCAGACCCCACCAAATGTCCCCAGGAAGGGAGGGGTGACATCACCCTATCACCCTGGTTTGAGAATCCCAGCCTCATTGTAAAACACAAAACCCAAACCGCCCCGGGGAAGAGATGCCACGGAGTCTAGTTATGAGTTGTGCTTCGGAAGGGTGCTGAGGAGGAACTCACAAATGTTCTCTGCGTAGGATCTCGAGATTTCCGTGTAAACTTTTCTTCCGGCGACATTTAATTTTTTTTTTTTTATCCCCTCCCAATGGCAATCATTTGCAGATTAAGTGGTGTTTATCCTCCTGGCTATGAACTCTAAAAGGAGTGCAGGGGACTTGGGTTATTGATGTTGTTTTTGTTGTTGTTTTGTCTGCACTGTTCTTGGTCCCTGGGAGTCATTTCTTTCCCTTTTATTGCAGCCGTTCTTCCCCCTCCACCAGACAGGCTTAATAACTGGCAATCATCACATCGCGGGGCAAAGCGGTCGGCAGCCACCCCCGCAACGGGGGAATCAGACGTTCCGCAGATTCGGAGCTCTCTGGAACCATCGCTTCTTTTGTTTTCGCAGGCAGACTGCAGTTTTGCCTCTTGGCTCTCCCTGAATGAAGAGAATCTTAAAACATCGTGTGGCTGCAAATGGCTTCGTATAAGCTGGAAGGAGCGGTAAACAGGAAGTCAATAGCAAAGGAGGAATAAAAGTGATCAGTCAATTAGGCTGTTGGAACGACTGAAATCCCCCCAAGGCATCTTTGGGGAAAGCTGGGCCGCCTTAATCACGCTTGGGTATACAGGCCCCCGGAGCAGAGCTACAGGGAGGCCTATGGGGGAGCCAGCGAGGGCTGTTGAGTGCCAAACCACTCTGAGAGCCAAAGATCTGCCAGGAGAGCCAGAACAATGTGGCCCACATGCATGCGTGGAAATCGTCACAGCCAAGTTGCAGAACTTACATGACAATTTTTTATCCTTTCCTGGACTCGGATGAAAGGCTGCTCTGTGAGTGGAGAATTCAATGGCCCTGGCATTCTGTCTCACATCTGGCCGCTCTTGTTGTATTCCAGACTCTCACATTCAGAGAGAGACGACCCACAGTGTTCGTGAGACAGGAGGGCACTGAGGCTCCAACTGTGCCTTGGATTCTGCTCCTTGGGACCCTGGCTGCCCTTCTCAGCTGCCACCCAGCACCTTGGGCTTCCGTGCCTGGTGTCCTGACCCAGCGGGGCCCCTCCAGAACCTGCCACACTGGGTTAGACACTGATCTGCCCTCCCTCAGACTCTTTTGTGAGAGCAACATCACAGAGAATTGGGGGATGATATAGTGATGTTTGACGTCAGTCTTAAAGGGAAGTGCCTCCCATAACTGAGAGAGAAAAAGAGAGATGGAGAGCTATTACAGTTTTGGTGTCTTATTTCACGAGGAGGATCAGATTGTGCAGATAGGGAGTTTAAGGGGAAAAAAAGATATAGGAGGTGACAAACTAGTTTGAAGTCAAAGATTAAGAAACATATTTCTTTTTTTTTTTTTAAGGTTATTTATTTTGAGAGAGAGAGAGAGGGCGTGAGCAGGTTGGGGAGAGGCTGAGAGAGAAGGAGAGAGAGAATCCCAAGCAGGCTTCATGCTGTCAGCACAGAACCCGATGCAGGGCTCAAACTCACAAACTGTGAGATCACAACCTGAGCTGACACTTAACTGACTGAGCCACCCAGGTACCCAAGAAACATATTTCTAAGGCTACCTGGGGAAGCAGGGTATGCACCAAATAGACCACTATGATTAAAAAGTAACCCTCTCTCCAATCCCTATTCCCCGGGTCCACTTATTCTGTCATAGGCTAGGCTGCAAATGCAAGCATGGAAGTGGCCTGGGTTGTCTCCCTACCAGAGGTTCCACCGTGGCAAGTGGGGACGTTTTCAAGGAGGCCCCCCGAGAAGACTCATGTTATGCATGATGATGATGGAGCTCTGCCCTCAATGTTTCTGAACTAGAGCCATAAGCATGATGTTTTCCAACAGTTGACACCCTTGTGACTAGACCAGAGAATAGAGATCCTGACCAGGTGTGGGAGGTGGTTGGTCTCCAGCTTCTGGTTCAGCAAAGGCCCCGCTTCCTGGAAGCACTCTTGCTGTCCATCTCTGGGCTGCTGCTTCTGAACAGGACAGGACACAAGGAGGAGCTCACAAAACCTCCCACCAGGGCTCAGACTTCTCAGATGTATCACCAGTTGCATGACTGTCCATCTTCTCCTTAAGCAGACCCAACAGGAATCAAGCCATCACAAATACATAACTTTGCAACAACTTGCACACGGATGTAGTAAGCAGGACACACACTCTGCTGGGGTGGGGAGGGCCTCTCAGTAAAAATTCCATTTCCCAGGTAAACTTAGTGCCATGACCTGACCTAGCAGTCATCATGGACAACAGATGAATCAATGGACAAGAGCCTCTGCCGTGTGCCTGGGCTGTGTTCTGTCCTGTGGGTCATATTAAAGATGCCAAAATGGTCCTGGCTTCTGTGAGCCTGCATTCTAGTTCAACACACGAGCCTGACAGACATGTGAGGCTGAGACCATAATAGAAGGCCACGTGATCATTCTGGCCCTTAGTGAGCTCAAACCTGAACATTTATGTAGAGGTGGCTACTTCGTTAAATAATATCTCACATTGTTATTTAATTTGTCCTGTATCACCCTGTGACATATAAACCCCTCAGTAGGAGTCACAACTTACCCTTCTTAGGGTCTCATCACATATACACGCATAAGTGTGCGCACGCGCACACACACACAGCTTCTAAAATAGTGCTGTACACAGTTAGGTGCTCATTATGCTATTACTGAATGCCCCAGTCAGTATGATTGTGTAGAACAGAATATGATTGCAGCAGGGGTTTGTGTAAGGGAGCAATCTGGGTGGAGGTGCCTGAGAGGCTCAGTGGGTTAAAGCATCCGACTTGGGCTCAGGTCATGATCTCATCATTCGTGAATTTGAGCCCTGCATTAGGCTCCAGAGAGTCCGCTTCGGATCCTCGGTCCCCATCTCTGCCCCTGGCCACTCATGCATGGACTCTTTCTCTCTCTCTCTTTCTCAAAAAGAAACAAACATTTGTAAAAAAAAAAAAAAGGGGGGGGGGAGCAATCTGGGTGGGCAAGAGAAGATGGAATTGACAGTAAATATGCTGTGGTTCTTTTTTTTCTTTTGAAAGTAGTGATTAAAGACAAAATTTTAAAAATTATAAAAGTGTACATATTCATTATGGAAAATTCGTAAAATAAAGAAAAACACAAGAAAATTTAAATCACAGATAGTTTGACTCCCAGACATTTGTAAACATACAGAATTTGTAATTATGAACTTGTAACCAACACTAGGAAAGAACAGATGCATAAAAGAATAATAATGGAAGACCTGATCTCAAAGAGAGGAGCCTCTCTGCGGATGTGACATTTATACTGAGGCTGAAGGATGGGCAGAGGTTGGACAGATGAAGGTACGAGAGAGAGTATAAGAGGCAGGTATGTGTTTGAGAATGCAGTTTTTAAAAAGGTAAATCATACAAATATAAAATGAACCTGTGCCAAAGATTTTTTAACACATTAATTATTGAGGGAACCATTAAGATGTTATAACTGTTTCATTTTTTTTTTTTTTTTAGTTTATTTATTTTGAAGGGAGAGAGTGCGTGCACATGCACGTGGGTTGGAGGGAAGGGCAGAGAGAGAGAGAGAGAGGGAGAGAGAGAATCCAAAGCACAGCATGGAGCCCAAAGTGGGGCTCCATCCCACAAACTGTGAGATCATGACCTAAGCCAAAACCAAGAATCAGACGCTTAACTGGCTGAGTCACCCAGGCACCCCGGTTATAACTGTTTCAAAGGAGAATTCAAAGGACCATCTTATCAATCAGGAATGCTGAAATGAGATTATTATATTATATTATATTATATTATATTATATTATATTTTTATTTTATAGAGAGAGTGCTCGAGTCAGAGAGAGGGCCAGAGAGAGAGGGAGAGACAATCTTAAGCAGGCTCCACACTCAACATGGAGCCCGATATGGGGCTTGATCCCACAACCCTGGGATCATGGCCTCAGCTGAAATCAAGAGTTGGACATTCAGCTGACCGAGCACCCAGGTAGCCCTGAAATGAAACATAAATAGATGCCAACGTGGGTAGAGGAAAAATCTAGCCCTCCCCTGGACAGAATTTATTAGCACATGGAAATAATCATTTGCACAACTTCCCAAGTTGTAAACTAGCTCACAGAAAATGAAAGATGGAGATAACCAGTATGGGTAAGCTAGTCACGACATCCATGAATTTTTATCTCTCCTTTCAAAGTCCTTTATGATTTTTCCTGACATATGTAAATACCCTGGGGAAGGAAAGAGCTTAGTAGAACTGAAAGAAGAGGAACGTTGCTGGGACATAATGAGCAAGGAGGGGAGTGGGTGGAGATGGGGTCATGGTGTACGTTCCAGCCGGTGGCCTGCTTTTTTCATTTAACCATAGAGGATGAACATTTCCCTATAGCATCCAATATCCTTTTGAAGCATGATTCTTTTTTTAAAATAAGTTTATTTATTTATGTAAGTAACCTTTACACCCCATGTGGGGCTCCAATTCACGACCCTGAGGCCAAGAGCAGCATGCTCTTCTGAGCTGCCAGGTGCCCATGAACCATGCTTCTTTTTTGTTGTTGTTTATTTTTGAGAGAGAGAGAGAGAGAAGAAGGGAGAGAACAAGCGGGGGAGGGGCAGAGAAAGAAGGGGACAGAGGATCCAAAGCGGGCTCTGCACTGACAGTAGCAAGTCCAGTGTGGGGCTGGAACTCACGAACTGTGAGGTCATGACCTGAGCTGAAGTCCGACGCTCAACCGACTGAGCCACCCACGTGCCCCATGAGGCAGCAGCACCATGTTCCCTGGAAGAAGACTTATTACAATTTACCAGCCATCCCCCCCACCTTGTCCATTTAAGTTGTTCTCACTTAACATGCTTGTGTGTGAGTCTTTGTTCTCACATATCTCTGATTACTTCCTTAGAATAGATTTCTATAAGTAGAATCTCTAGACCAAAGATTATTTTAAGGTGTTGATGAACAAAAACTGCTTTTTAAAAAAGTAGTCTCGGGGCGCCTGGGTGGTGCAGTCGGTTAAGCGTCCGACTTCACCCAGGTCACGATCTCGCGGTCCGGGAGTTCGAGCCCTGCGTCAGGCTCTGGGCTGATGGCTCGGAGCCTGGAGCCTGTTTCCGATTCTGTGTCTCCCTCTCTCTCTGCCCCTCCCCCGTTCATGCTCTGTCTCTCTCTGTCCCAAAAAAAAAAAAAAAAAAAAAAAAAAAAAGTAGTCTCTACACCCAACGTGGGGAGATCAAGGGTTGCATGCTCTACTGACGGAGCCAGGCGCAGCAACAAAAATCACATTCCAATGAAATGTTTTGGGGAAATAATGGGGTGAGGAGAGGTGGAAGCCCTGAGATTAGCTAGAAGGCCAGTGTAACAAGGGGCAAGAGGGGGGCGGGTCTGAACTAGGGTGAGAGGAGCGAGGGGGAGGGAGGCTCAGAGAAAGAGGCATTTAGAAGCAGTAGCAGTATGGGGGTCTGGGTGTGCAGAGGAGAAATGGGGCAGGAGTAGGCTTTGGGCTTTCCTTTGCTGCGGACACACTGTGGAAATGGGCATGTTTGGGAGAGGAAACAATTTGAGGAACATAGAGCTAGAAGCATGGAGGCAGGGTCTGGGCTAGGAAGGTAAATTTGGGAGGCACACAGAGACCTGCTAGTTGGAACCAGGAGCAAGGGGATGCCTACATGAAAGGAGCTCTCACAGACTCCCCACAATCAGGGTGTGCTTGGGGAACCCAGCAAGAAAGAAGAAGGTAGGGAAGCCGGTCCAGGAGGTAGATGTTTAACAATGTTAAATATTGCTGTGGGGTCAGAAAGGATGAGGGATAAGGAAGAGAACCATTGTGTTTAGCCAGAAGAAAGTCGTCGTGACCTTGACAAGAGAAGCTTCAATTGAATTGTGGGGGCGGAAGTCGGTGGTTACGGGAATAGGAGGTAAAGGCATTGAGTGTCGGCCACAATGTGGAGGATTTTGGCAGCAAAAGGAATAAGAAAATCTGGAAATTAGCTAGAAAGGAGTGGAGTCCAGCATTATTGTGTGTGAGTGTGTGTCTTGTTCATATTCCAACCCAGCAACTTCCGTCTGCCTTTCCACATCCCCTACCACGGTTTCCTCTGCTTATTTTCCAATCCTAAGTATTTTTTCAACCTCAGAGGATGTTATGTGGTTTCATAAGACAAGCATGTAAACAGAGCCGGCACATAGTAAGTGCTCAATGAGCGTTAGCTATTTGTATTAATCAAGAGTCCTTAGGAACAAAATATGTGAACAAAAAGGAAGACTGATGTGCCACAGAGGGATAAAGTGGAGCTGAGGTTAGGGAGGAGGTACTGTCCTTAGCAGGGAGCCATTAGAAACATAATAGGCCCTTTTTCTTTTCTTGGCCTTAAATTCAGATCTATTGTTGGCTTAATTCTAGATACACTGCTCCTATATGAGATGTCCTGAAGGAGCCTGCCTTTTGTCAGTTTGCACGTAGCTTTGAGACTCTTCTCAAGGATTTCTTTCTGTCTCTGCGTTCATTGCTTTGGGGTCAGTCTGAGTCGCGGGCTTGGCCCTGCCCCTTTGGAACAGTGGAAGAGAACAAAGAACTTCCCAAGGGACAAGATTTGGGAAGAGAATATGCAGAGGGGAAACCAGCAAACACCAAATGTGTGGTCACAGCAAATAAACGAGGGATAGAAGAACCCAGGAGCCCATGTCTGCAGCAGCGGTCGGAATGAAATCCCAGCCAGTCATCAACAGAGAGGATCTGGGCCAGAACAAAAGCCCAGAGGATTCTGTTTCCAGGTGAAGGTGCAGGTACAGTGCGGGCTGAGGAGCAGAGAGGGGCCCCGTCCTGCTTTTCTTGTCGTAGGATGACAGAATCAATTCACATTGCAGCAGGGCTGTGGGGAGAAGGTACAATTAGTTTATTTTGTCTGTGACTTTGCTGGCCTTCCTCCTCAGTCCTCCTCACCCACTGGTTAGAAGGCAGAAAAAGTAACTAACTGTCCAACTTAGTTTATAGCTTGAATAATGTATACAGTCCCTTTGAGTAGAGAGGTCAGTCTTTCATGGATAAAAATACTCCTGTTTCTCCGTCTCACCCTAAGATAGTGTCTGGGTCACAGAGGAAGAGGTCTGTGTGACTTATTAGAAGGAGGGCTTCAGATGTGTCCTCAGCATCCTGGGAGGTCCAGCGAACTTTCCTATGTCTTCTGGCTTGCTCCTTGCTCCAATTGGCCTCTCTGGTGACATAGGGGGCTGTTGAATACTCCATGTGCCCTCTCTTTGCTTGACCAGAGCTCAAAGCACTCCCAAGTGAGTTGACTTGGCTCTCCCATTGCTGCATGCCCCTCAGAGGACAGTCTGTGACTGTCATTAGGTCCCAGTGCCAAGGTTTTACTCTGCTGCCCTGGCCAGAGACACCCATCACGACGATAATTCTTGTCTTTTCTCTCAGCAACATCTCCGCTGGCATTTCTTTTCAGAAGCAGAAGCCCTACTGTTACAAAAGCTGACCGTCTCATTGCTTGATTTTATAACTAGGCTAAATGTCAGCCTGGGGACAGGGTGGGGGGATATGTTATTAAGGCTACCCACGTAATGAGACAGGAGACCCCTCAATTCCTCTGCACTGAATGATGCTTCGGACCAAATTGTTTGAACTGGTTGGTTCCATTGGCATCTGGCGGACACGGCTGGTTTTGGCCGGGCCTGAAAACCTGAGAGTCTTTTATTTCAAACCCTCTAAACTCTGTGCTCAATGAGTATGGAAAGTGTTGCATGTGGAAATTGCTTGGGCGACTGGGGGAAACGTTGCCAAAAGAGAAACTTTCCAGTTCTTAGCTTTCAAAGTGTGCACTGTGCCATATGTCATGAAGTAATGCAGATTCTCTGAATGGGGGCGCCACAGCCAATGAAAGCAGTGACTGGACAGTCAGCAAATAGAGTTCTAGTCACTAATCAGAGGCAAAAGAATTGCTCAGAAAGAGCAAAAGAACAGGCTACTAAGAATCCAAGCAGCACAAAATGGAGGGAAACTGCCCTTGGGCCCAGAACTTCATTTTGTTTAGGAAGAGAAAAATAAGCTCGAAAGTGTTCCCGAAGCAGCAGCGTTAACGTTAACAGATACCATCTGGAAATCAACAAAACGCAGATTTTGTTTTTACAGATTTGTACTGAAAACCAGTTCCAGCCAGGGAAACTCAAATCTCAGAAGTCTCCAACAGGGTACTGAGATATAAACAATCATTTAGCAAAATCCGCAGTCAAAATGACAGATGAAGCCTGCTGTCTTGTCCTCTTTATTTAAATCAAGACATGAGGTCAGACGTGACCAAGTGGGTGGAGATGTGATCGTCTGCGGTGATACATTTTAAATACTTTTTAATACGCAGAGCTAAGCCTCAGAGACAGGCAAAATTGATCTTCAAGACTTCATCTCCCTCAAATACCTCGTGTCCTCCTTCTGGCCCCCACAGATTACTGTTCTTGGAAGATAATGATTTAATGGATTTGTTAGTCTTTTTCCTCACCTGCCTTACTGTCTCCCTTTTTTACATTTAAGAGGGCTTTTGGGAGATACAGGTATCCCCTGGTTTTAGAAAGTTTGCCTTTGGGGCACCTGGGTGGCTCAGTTGTTTAAGCATCTGACTCTTGATTTCCACTCAGGCCTTGATCTCATGGTTTGTGGGATCGAGCCCACACTGGGTTTGTGCTAACAGTGTGGAGCCTGCTTGGGATACTCTCTGTCTCTCCTCTCTTTCTTGCCCATGTCCTGCTCTCTCTTTCTCTCAAAATAAATAAATAAACTTTTTTTTTTAATCTGCCTTAAGCCACTTTGCTTTTATGAAAGACCTGTTTTTGCTAACTGAAAGAAATTCAAAGAGTATTTTCGCTTTTATGAATAAAAATGGAAAGTGAAATAAAAAATAGCGTTCAGCGTTTGTTTTGCAGCAAGCCGTTAGAGAGGCTGCACGGGGCCCTGAGCAGCAAGAGTGGCCCCGCCAAACTCCTTCCCTGGGAACTACACTCAGGGTCTCAGTACCAACCCACCATAGCTTGAATTATGAGCATCTGTGCTTGTCTTCATGTATTTTGTGCATTCGTTAGCTAAATGCGTCCTACGGTATCAGAACGGCCTAAGACAGGTCATTTTTGGGGTCTGGGAATGTTCAAAATTACTAATGGTAATTGTTTTTTGCTTTACAACTTTTGCTTCAGCTTACAAAAGTTTTCATAGGAACACTCCACTTCGGATATTAGGGAAATACCTCTAAAAGAATTGTCAGGATTGTGGGAATTTTAGACAGCAACCTGGTGGTCTTGAAGGGGAGCAGGTTGCCTTTTGGGAGTTGGTACATTTCTCAAATCACCCATCTACAAACAGTTGCCTGCATGTGAGCATTCCCTGGTCTAAGGCTGGCTGCAACTTTCCAGCCAGGCTTCCCATCTCCTTCCATATCCTGGCAAGTGTGAGCAGGGACATCCGTGAAAGTCTTGCATACCTGTTCAGTTCAGAGCGTGAACTACTCCGTGTTGTTGGTGGCGAACAATTAGCGCAGGTTCCCCTGGGTAACTAGGTGGAAAACAGGCCTCATGCATAATTCCCTGCATGCATGTGGCTATTTCCAAACAAAAATTTCAAGCAGAAGACCTCAGCTTCTCAGAGAGCTTCCATGCTTGGCTTCTTTCTCTGGCCCTGCCCTGAACTGAGATTCAGCAGGATTGCTGCGCACGGCTGCCCAGATGCACTTTGGTGCTGCTTACCGCTTCACATTGGACTGTGGGTCATTCCTGTGCTGGGGAAGGTCACAGACTTGTTAATTAGATGGAAAGCAAAGACAGGATACAAATTTTCCTAGAAGGACACTAGCATGTGTGATGTCAATACCATTTTCAACTTTTGGTGGTGATTATGGCCACCACCCTTTCCTGCTTCCTGAGGACAGCAGTTCAATATGACTTCCAGCACAATTAAAACAGGCAGCTTAGATGGAGCCAAGGTTAAGGAGGGTGTAGGCCTCAGATCCACGACACGCTGATTTTTCCATTTGACTACTCAAGGGGGTTCTCATGCAAAACTACCACTGGGAACACACACCATTTCCTAGTTTTATTTTTTTTATTTGTATGCAAGGTATATTTGCATGATGTTTTATTTTTGGCAAACACTGTTACATTCATAATTTCATTTGAGCCTTACCAGGATCATCTGAGGCAGGTAAGGTGGGGATTAATCTTTCCCTTTGATAAATAAGATATCTGAAGCTCAGAGAGCTCCCACAAGTAGCAGTGAAAGATAGGACTAATCCCAGGTTTTCTGGCTCCTTGACCTTGTGATAGAAACACCTTGTGATGGGATAGAACTATCAAATCACCGTCACCATTCATTACAACCCAGAGAGAGCTGTGGGTTGGTCAGACCCCGTCAAATCTGCTCAACTGGACATGTGATTTTTTTTCTACCCAGCATCCCTTCCTTTGGGAATCACCCAGCCCCCAATTCTGTAGTATCCATCTAGTTTGACTGGTAAAACCCACCAAATCCCTATTTGAAGATAGGGAACTATAAACCCTGGCCAACCAGAGAATTCTATTATCCTGGTCACATAATTGGCCCAGGTATGACCAAGATGACCCAAGATGACCAATCACAGTCTTCTCTGCACCTTTCACTAAAGCTCTTGGGAAAGATGCATTCTCTTTCTCTGGGTCCTTGCTTACATGAAGAGTCTGACTGAGAATGCAGGCAAGCAGAGGCTACCAGAGCTGAGAGATGGTGAGATTGCTGCTGTCGTTTGAACCACTGAGTCCAGCGGTGCCTGAAACTTCAGTGAGCCAATCATTCCTATTCTGCCTAAGCCAATTGGAGTTGTATCTATGACACTTGCAAATGAAAGGAGTTATTGACTAATAAAACCACCATTTCTGTCTCTCCCAGAATTACAAAATTACCTCTTTAATGTTTATTTATTTAAAAAAAAATTTTTTTAACATTTATTTATCTTTGAGAGAGAGAAACAAAGCATGAGCAGGGCAGGGGCAGAAAGAGAGGGAGACACAGAATCCGAAGCAGGCTCCAGGTTCCGAGCTGTCAGCACAGAGCCTGACGCGGGGCTCGACCTCATGAACCGTGAGATCATGACCTGAGATGAAGTCGGACATCCAACCGACTAAGCCACCCAGGCGTCCTATTTATCTTTGAGAGAGAAACAAAACAGAGTGTGAGCAGGGGCAGAGGAGGGGCAGAGAGAGAGAGAGAGAGAGAGAGAGAATCTGAAGCAGGCTGCAGGCTCTGAGCTGTCAGCACAGAGCCCAATGCGGGGCTCAAACCCACGAACTGTGAGATCATGACCTGAGCTGAAGTCAGACACTTAACCAACTGAGCCATCCAGGCGCCCCTCAAAATTACCTCTTTAAAACCGTTTATTTATAGTATGCTTTATTTCTTTCCACACCAAGAAAAAAAAAAATCTGAGGCACCTTAATACAATAAAAAGGCCAAATAGGCAAAAAGCTAAAATCAAAGCATAAATTTAATGCATAAAATACATATGTATACATATAGAGCACTCTTTATATTAAATTTAGAGCCAAGTATAGTTGAAATTATAGTACCAAGTGCTGTTGAAGATGCTAGAAAATGGACACTGTTGGGGAAAGTATCAACTGGTGCAAACTTTCTGGAGAGAAATTTGCCAATGCTTATTCATAACCAGGATTTGCCCATAATCAACAATTCCACCTTTAGGAATGCATCCTAAATAATTAAATAAAATAATTACATAAAATAATAATAATTAAATTATTAAATAATTTAGAGGAAATAATTAAATAATAAGGATTATGCAAATATTTAGCTACAGGAATGACTACTATAATCACCAAATAATTAAATAGGGAAATAATTAAATAAAAAGGATTATGCAAATATTTAGCTATAAGAATGACTATTATAACCACCAAAAGTTGGAAAACAGCCAGGATATCAAATGACAAGTGATGGATCAAAATAGTATGTCCACCCATTGGAATACCATGTATTTATTCAAATAATGATGTGGACTTTTATTTGCCGACCTGGAATAATATTCACATATTGTGGAATGGCTGGACTAGTACACCTAAATTCTCCCTAGGCCCCAACAAGATATGTATAAATTGTTCACTCTTAACCCCATGTTTTTTTTAACAAAACAAAAACAATCTACTTATTGGTTGTGCTAATTAAAATGGGAGAAATAGAGAAGTGGAAAAAGTTGCCTCTTTTTTTTACAGTTTGGATGTTCTTATTTAGGCCAAATTTCGTTCTCCATAGATGTGTGGTTAATTATCCCCTCTTGGACCATGTCCGTTTTCAAACACTTCACTAGTATTGCAAGGTTATTTATTGGCAGTGAGTTGAGTCTTATGCATCATCTATTCTAGACCACTGGTCACCAAAATGTGTACATGCTCAAAACAAACCACTGGGTTGTAAGAAGAAAGTTGTAGAATTTCTATCTATGGATAACTCTTTTTTAGTTTCTATTTCTGATATGTTTTATAATATATATAATACAACTGGATAATATGTAACAAATAAGTATACAACGATTGCTAAATGTTTTTGATGATAAAGTTGTGTTCTGGGTATCTACTGCTGTGTAACAAACTGGAAACTGAATGGCTTATAACACCATTTTATTTTGTTCAGTCTTGCGGATTGGATATTTGTGAAGGACTCACCTAGGACATTTATCTTTGCAAGAAGCAGCATGAGTTAGAATAGCTCAACTGGATCTAGGAGATCCATTTCCAAGATGGCTTCCAAGATGATTGGCAAGCTGGTGCTAGCTATCAGTTGGGAGTGCAGCCAGGGTTGTTGGCTAGGGGAGAGGGGCATCTCAGTTCTTTTCCATGTGGCATCTGTATTAGGCTGCTTGGGCCTCCTCACAGAATGGGATCTGGCTTCTGAGAGGGAATATTTCAAGAGATGGGAGGTAGAAGCTGCCAGTCTCTTAAGGCCTGGAGTAAGAAAATACCAAAGTGTCATTTCCATCATATTCTACTGGTAAAAGCTATTCAGGAATCCATTCAAGATTCAAGGGAAGAGGCATAGAACCAACCTATCTCTCAGTAAGTGGTCTGTGAAAGAAGCTGTGGCCATCTTAATTTAATTTTTTTCTCTTTTTTTCGTGACTGGCTTTATACACAAGTATTTTGCCACCCAAGAATGGAAAATGTAACAAGTTCAATTTCACGGCAAGAAAATATTTGTTTCTAAAATTAGATGCTTTTTTAAAAAATGTTTATTTATTTTTTAGAGAGAGAGAGAGACAGAGAATCCAAAGCAGGCTCCAGGCTCTGAGCTGTTAGCACAGAGCCTGACACAGGGCTCAAATTCACAAACTGTGAGATCATGACCTGAGCCAAAGTCGGACGCTCAGCCTTCTGAATTACCCAGGTGCCCCTTAGATGCCATTTTTAAATGAAGTATCAAGTTACCCTACTTTTTAAAACTTTTTATTGAAGCATAGTTGACATACAATACTACACTAGTTTCAGGCATACAACCTAGTGATTCTGCACTTTACACATATACATTGTGAAATGCTTATCATAAGTATAATTACCATCTGTTACCTTAAAAATTATTATATTATTGGCTATATTTTCTATGCTGCACTTTTCATCCCCTGACTTATTTGTTTTATAATTGGAAATTTGTACCTCTTATTTCACCCATCCTCCACCTCACCTCCCTCTGACAACCACCAGCATGTTTTCTGTATTTATGAGTCTATTTCAGTTTTTCTTATTTGTTTGTTCATTTGTTTTGTTATTTAGGTTCCACATATAAGTGAAGTCATGTGGTATTTGTCTTTTTCTGTCTGACTTATTTCACTTAGCATAATATCCTGTAGGGCCATCCATGTTGTCACAAATGGCAAGATTTCATTCTTTTTTACTGCTGAGTAATATTCCATTGTATGTATATGTGTGTGTATATATATATCTTCTTTACCCATTCATCTGTGGACGGACACTTAGGTTGCTTCCATAGTTTGGCTATTATATAAACAATGCTGTACTAAACATAAGGGTGCATATAGCTTTCAAATTAATGCTTTTGTTTTCTTTAGGTAAATACCCAGAAGTGGAATTATGGAGTCATATGGTATTTCTATTTTCAGGTTTTTGAGGAGCCTCCATACTGCTTTCCACACTTATATTCCCACCAATAGTGTACAAGGTTCCCATTTCTCCACATCCTTCCCAACAACTCTTGTTATTTCTCATCTTTTTTGGTACTAGCCATTCTGACAGGTGTGAGGTGATATCTCATTGCGGTTTTGATTTGCATTTCCCTGATGATGAGTGATGTTGAGCATTTTTTCATGTACCCTTTGTCCATCTGCATGTCTTCTTTGGAAAAATGCTTATTCAGTTCCACTGAATAAGTGGAATAAGTGGTGTTGAGTTGTATGAATTCTTTATATATTTTGGATACTAAGCCCTTACCATATGTGTCATTTGCAAATCTTTTCTCCCATTCAGTAGGTTGCCTTTTTATTTTGTTGATGATTTTCTTTGCTGTGCAAATGCTTTTCAGTTTGATGAAGTCCCAATAGTTTACTATTGCTTTTGTTTCCCTTGCCTGAGGAGACAGACGCATAAATATGTTTGCTAAGGCTGATGTCCAAGAGACTACTGCCTATGTTTTCTTTTAGGAGTTTTATGGTTTCAGGTCTCACATTTAGGTCTTTAATCCATTTTGAGTTTATTTTTGTGTATGGCATAAAAAAGTGGTCCAGTTTCATTCTGTGCATTAGCTGTCCAGTTTTCCCAGCACCATTTATTGAAGAGCCTTTTCTCCACTGAATGTTTTGCTTCCTTTGTCATAGCTTAAGTCCCTATATAAGTGTGGATTTATTTCTGGGCTCTCTACTCTGTTCCACTGATCTATGTATCTATTTTTGTTTCAGTACCATGCTGTTTTGATTAGTGTAGCTTTGTAGCACAGTTTGAAATCTGGTTCTGTGATACCTCCAGCTTTGTTCTTCTTTCTCAAGGTTGCTTTGGCTATTTGGAGTCTTTTGTGGTTCCGTACAAATTTTAGGACTATTTGTTCTAGTTCTGTGAAAAATATTACGGATGTTTTGATAGGGATTATATTGGATCTGTAGATTACTTTTAGTAGAATGGATATTTAACAATGTTAATTTTTCCAATCTAAGCACAGTATATCTATTTATCCATGTCATCTTCAATTTCTTCCAGTAATGTCTTATCGTTTTCAGTACAAGTCTTTCATCTCCTTGGTTAAATTTATCCCTAGGTATTTGTGTGGCCATCTTTAGTTCACCACCTAGTATGTGATCAAAAATATGTGAAGACCACTAATTTAGGTAAACAGAATGTGGACCAGCAGCTCCGCCCCCAGACTGGAGCTCAGCTCTCTCACATGAGGAATTCTTGGCTGTCAGAAGCTTGTCTGCTCCCACTGGTGCATCTCCTCATAGCTGTTTCACCAGAAATGAGGCTCAGGTTTTTCTCTTAGTGTTTTTTTTTTAAATTTTTTAATGTTTTTACTTATTTTTTGAGACAGAGAGAGACAAAGCATGAGTGGGGAAGGGGCAGAGAGAGAGGGAGACACAGAATCCGAAGCAGGCTCCAGGCTCTGAGCTGTCTGCACAGAGCCCGACATGGGGCTCGAACTCACAAACTGCAAGATCATGACTTGAGCTGAAGTCGGACACTTAACCGACTGAGCCACCCAGGTGCCCCTCTCTTAGTGGGTTTTTTAATCCAAAGGCATGGAAAGAAGACTATACGCAGGACAATGTGAAGAAAAATAGAGTTTAACTCTTTATCAGCACTACCGCTTTATCTTGCTTAATAAAATGGTTTGTCTAGCGTCAGAAACAAAACATTTATCTGGTCAGGTCTTGATGACCTTTTATTATTTATTTATTTAAAAGTTTTTTAACACTTATTTATTTTTTGAGAGACAGAGAGAGACTGAGCGTGAGTGGGGGAGGGGCAGAGAAAGAGGGAGTCACAGATTCTGAAGCAGGCTCCAGGCTCTGAGCTGTCGGCACAGAGCCCAACATGAGGCTCAAACTCACAAACCATGAGATCACGACCTGAGCCAAAGTCGGATGCTTAACCGACTGAGTCACCTAGGCACCCCTTGATGATCTTTTAAAAAATCTCTCTATTATGGGGCACCTGGGTGGCTCAGTTGGTTGAGGTCTGACTTCAGTTCAGGTCATGATCTCAGTTTGTGAGCTTGAGCCCCACGTCAGGCTTTCTGCTATCAGCATGGAACCTGCTTGGGATCCTGGGCCTCCCTCTCTTTCTGCCTCTCCCCAGCTTGTTCTCTCTCTCTCTCTCTCTCAAAAATAAATATTTAAAAAAACTACAGAAAGTTAAAAAAAATTGTCCATTACAACAGTATTCTCTAAAGCAAAATATACTGAAACTTAACCAAAAACAGTCAGAGTGACTTTTATGACTCAAAGGATATGATTGTAACGGTATCCTAAGAGAAATTTCCCAATGCACAGGCTGACACCTGCTTTTCCTTTCACATCAATCAAGTAAAATAATCACAAACAGAGGTTTAAGATATCTCCCATAACACCTACTCTTAAGGAAAGCAAAGTGGGCTATAAACAGTATAAACCCATTTTTTTAAAAGAAAATATGTGTAAGAGAGACGAGAGTAAAATTTTTCACTATTTATGATTCTAACCTCTACGGTTAAGAGGATCCTGAGAATAACATGTTGTTTTCCTGAACAGGGCAATGGGTAAGGGAGCAAATTAGAAAAAGTGAGATAGTGAAAAATTATTTCTCAAGAGAAAAGGAAGAGTTGTCTCAAGGTGGCAGAAGCGGAGAAGGTGAGTAGTTTAAAAGAGTGATTCGGGGGTGCCTGGGTGGCTCAGTCAGTTAAGTGACTCTTGATTTTGACTCAGGTCATGATCTCACGGTTTGTGGGCTCGAGCCCCACATGGGGCTCTTTGCTGACAGCATGGATCCTGCTTGGGATTCTGTCTCTCCCTCTCTGTCTCCCTCTCTCTCTGCCCCTCCCTAACTCTCTCTCATGCTTGCTCTCTAAATAAATAAATAAGTAAATAAATACACTTTTTTTTAAAAAAAGTGTGAATCGGGGATAATTTTGCTACATGGGCTGTGGGGACTCTCCTGTAGGTTGTCACAACCCTTTGGTAAAATCTTTACTGTTTGGCAGTTCTTTTTGGTATTGGATTGTGTTCTTTGGGGGATGATTCCGGTAATGTTGACATAAATATGTTGAAGGTAGACACAGGCCAAGAACAAGGGTAGCCTAAGCAAGTTCAAATCGCTTGTAAGTAACATCTGAATAAGAAAAGTCCAAGGTATACGTACCCCAAATCGGGACAGTGAATACCCCTGGGTGGCAGAGTAAAAGGATATTTCTTTCATTCTCTCTCCATTTTTGTGTGTTTACATTTTGCTATTAGTTGTGTTGTTAAAAGGAAATTGTTTTGAAACACACATGGACTTTGCGATCGGACAGATCTATGTTAGAGCCCAGCTCTGCTTCCTCAATTTATGATTTTGGACAAGTGCCTTAATTTTTGTAAGCCTCACTTTCTCCGTTTGCCTAAAAAGGATAATAACTGTACCTTTACTCGTGGGTAGTTGAGACAATGTGTGAGGTTATGTCTGTAAAGTTCTTTGGGTGGTGCTTAGAGCTGAGCAAGCATACAATAAGTTGTGTAAACTGTTGTTGTTTTGTCAACAACGAAAGCTTGCTGGTGGTTCTCAGATCTTGAAAATGACCAGCCTTTCCTGCTCATTGTCAAGAAGGCAGCACCTGACTATGTGTCTCTGTCCTTGAAGGAACCAGGAGTGTAAATCCAACTGGGTTTTATCCCTTCTACCGTAAGTCACACAACATATTATCGTCATAAAGAAAAGCCTTTTTGAATACCTACTGTCTGCAGGTCACTTAAGTTCTCTAGAAGACACGTAAAATGTAGTCTTCATCTCATAGCCAGGTCAACTTTGGCCACTAACGCCCGAGTGTCTCAATTCTTAAAAACACTTTAAGGGTAGGCTATACTTAGGACTGGACCCACATGTTCTGAATTCCCAGTGAAGAATACACATTACATTTCAGGACTTCTGCACTAGCCAAGGCGTTCTGATGTGGGGTTTGAGTTCCTTGGTGCTGTCATGTGACTGGCTTTTTGATGTGGTTTCTGTTCCAGTAAGTTAAACTCTGGCATCTCAGAACTGGCACAGCCTGCCATGCTAAAGATGAATTCTGAGCGCAGACTGAGGCGGAATCTGCATGCCTGCGGGTTGATGAAACCACGAACTGCCACGGGATTAATTAGCTGGAGGCTCTTCAGTGTGGCACGGTCCCACTATTCAGGGTTTCTTAGTTGCTGCCATGGAGCCTGGCTATCTAAAACAGCACTCTCCAAAATATTTTTGGTCTTTGACCTCTTCAATGGAAGAAAAAAACCAAAAAAACAAACTCTGAACTTGGTATATTCCTGCTTGAAGCTCTGGAGGCACACTTATTGGGATTTATGAAACGTCTCACTGTTCTGTGGTGCCCGGCATTTATTCATTACGTTAAGTAAATAAATAATTCATGCCTGAAAAAAGTATAAGCATTATGATAAATATTCTTAGTGTCCTCACCAATATCTGCCTCTCCTCTGTAGGCACATAGAAGACCAGACTGCCCAGCCGTCTGTGGTTAGGCAGAGCTATGTGACTGGTTTAGGTCAATAGGATGTTAGCTGCAGTGACATCTATCACCTCTTGGCTGAAGTGTGAAAGCTTGGGAGCAGGCGACAGGTCCGGTCTCTTTCTCCCTGCTGAGACCAAAGGAGTCATGCGTGCTCGATGGTGCAGCTACAGACGGTAGATCTCCATCAGCTTGGATCCTTGAGTGATTGCTGGAGTGGAGTTTTCTCAACGCACATACCCCCACCCTTGCCTTGCAACGGACATATGCAAGAAATAAATCTTGTTTGTGTCCAACTTTGGGGTCTGCAGGTTAATCAGTTATCACAGCACAACGTAGCCTATTCCAACTAATGCAATTATCTTGTGAACATTAGTAATACAGAAAACAGGATGCAGTTCACTTGTAGGACCTGGGGGTCCCTGGGAGTAGGTCAAGGAAGACCATGCTGAAAGAAAGAGAACAAAAGGAGTGCAGCAATTCAAATGACCAAGTTCAAGGGGGCTGGACTCACTGCGGTCTACTGTAGGATGCCTGGATACAGGGCAGAACTTACAGGTGACGGTCTCTGGAGGTGCTCATCCCAGGCACACCAGACTCCAGACCCAGGTTATGAGAGCATGGCAGCCCACCCCCATGGATACACAACATTTCCAGTTGACTGCATACCTTGGCCCCATTGGTTTGGAGCCTGTGTCAGTTGTTAACGTTTGTTTAGTTACCTAGAAAGTGAAAGATGCTTCATAGGTCACTGCAGAAGCACAGGATGTTAGACTAGGATAAGAACCAGTAACTGGTCTGTATTGGGTTTTTGTTGTTGTTGCTTTTTAAGGGCTTTTTGTTTGTGTTTGTTGTTGTTGTTGTTGTTGTTGTTTTACATAGACCCTGAGTGTTTCTGGGTTCTATGCAAAATTATCCAGATGGGAGTTAAGACATACATAGCCACCATGTAAGGCTCACTGAAATGCACCATAAATGATAAGTTAACAACCATGATGTGAGGGGAGTCAGTGCTGCACTTTCCATTTCTAAACTTGAAACTACAGCTGCTCCACCTAAAGCCACAAACAGTTGAGTACACTGGACAGAGAAGAACTTGGAAAGGGAATGAGGAGAATCTTCCTTGCTTGTCATCACTGATGATGGAAAGTCAGTTGCCATCTATCTTTTGCCTGACTAGCCTAAAGTGAGGGGGCATTCAGTTGATTCAACAGAATGATGCACATAGGCTAATTTCTCATGGTGCCAGATTGCCTTCTTATTAGAACTGGAAGAAAGAAGGAAAGATGTAGGGTTAATCTTCTCACGATTCCCTGGGCTGGAATTGCCAAGTGTTTATACTTCTGTATAAAGTTGTCTTTGCAGAAACCTGCCTCTCTGAATTCATTGGGAATGCAGGGCCAGGAGTCTGGCAAAACTGAGACGAAAGTGTTCCCTAGAACCCCATTTTTTTTGGATACTTTGCTACTTAGCAGAACTTTTATGCTAAAGTCTCTCAGGGTTTCTAATTTTTACAAGGTAATTATTTTCAAAGTCCAAAAGGTGCAGTTTCCCTTTCTGAAAGCCTCCTGATGCAAGAGAAATGGGATCTTGTTACAAATTACTTAAGTCACTCTGCTTCCTCTGTCTAAATCCACTCTGCTGGGAAGGCTAGCTGGAAGACTGAAAACCACAGCTTCATTCCCAGGTACACTGCTGTAAAATAATTACATTAGATGTTCACGTGGTGAATTTAAATGGGGATAAGTGCAAATATATTTTTACTTTGAATATAATGCACTTAAAAAAAGAAATTGCCTGTATAGCTACATGCAAAAGAAGGACACTGGACCACTTCCTTACACCATACACAAAAATAAAATGGATGAAGGACGTAAATGTGAGACTTGAAACCATAAATATTCTAGAAGAGAGCACAGGCAGTAATTTCTCTGACATTGGCCATAACAACATTTTTCTAGATACGTCTCCTGAGGCAAGGGAAACAAAAGCAAAACTAAAACATTGAGGTTAGATGAAAGTAAAAAGCTTCTGCACAGCAAAAGAAACAATCAACAAAACTAAAAGACAATCTATGGAACGGGAGAAAATATTTGCAAATGACATATCTGATTAAGGGTTAGTATCCAAAGTATATATAGAACTTTTACAACTCAACATCAAAAGACCCCAAATAATCCAATTAAAAAGTGGGCAGAAGACATGAACAGACACTTCTCTGAAGAAGACATCCAGATGGCCAACAGACACAGGAAAAGATGCTCAACATCACTCCTCATCAGGGAAATGCAAATCAAAACCACAATGAGATATCACCTCACACCTGTCAGAATAGCTATTATCAAAAAGACAAAAAACAACAAATGTTGGCGAGGATGTGGAGAAAAAGGAAACCTTGTGCACTATTGGTGGGAATGCAAACTGGTACAGCCACTGTGGAAAACAGTATGGGGATTCTTCAAAAACTTTAAAATAGACCTCCCATACAATCCAGTAATTCCACTACCATTTACCCCCAAAGAATATGAAAACACTAATTTGAGAAGATATAATCACCCCCATGTTTATTACAGCATTATTTACGATAAACAAGCTATGGAAGTGGCCCAAGTGTCCACTGATCGATGAATGGATAAGAAGAGGTGGTCTATATACACAACATTTTATTTCTCAGCCATTAAAAGAATGAAATCTTGCCATTTGCAACAATATGGAACTAGAGAATATTATGCTGGGTGAAATAAATCAGTTAGAGAAAGACAAATATCGTATGACTTCACTCATATGTGGAATTTAAGAAACAAAACAAATGATCAGAGAAAAAGAGATAAACCAAAATAACAGACTCTTAACTTATAGAGAACAAACTGATGGTTACCAGAGGGAAGGTGGGTGGGGGGGTGGGTGAAATAGGTGAAGGGGATTAAGAGTACACTTATCATGATGAGCCATGAGTAATGTATAGAATTATTGAGTCACTATATTGTGCACCTGAAACTAATATAACACTGCATGTTAACTATCCTGGGATTTTTCAAAAGCTGGATAAGAAACTTATATATGATTATATGTGAACCGCAAGAATGAACAGATTGTTTGCTTATAATTATATGCAGATAATATACATAAAATCCACTTTGAATAAAAAAAAGAAAATGTCTGTGCTTTAAAAATTTTTTTTTAAATGTTTATTTATCTTTGAGAGAGACAGAGACAGAGTATGAGTCAGGGAGGGGCAGAGAGAAAGGGAGACAGAATCTGGAGCAGGCTCCAGGCTCTGAGCTGTCAGCACAGAGCCGGACGCGGGGCTCAAACTCACCAACCGTGAGATCATGTCCTGAGCCGAAGTCGGATGCTTAACCAACTGAACCACCCAGGCACCCCAATGTCTGTGCTTTTAGAATAGAAGCCAGGTTTCTGACCTCCCCCTCTGCCTAAATAAAGGATTTGGAAAAGGTGAATAGTGTCAGTTGAAAAATATTGGCAAGAACATATCTAGTGGTCCCCTACCTTATAAATCCATACCAACAGTACTAAATGTGTATAATTCTGATTTCCAAATCTCACCTCAATACTCTGTGAAGTGAAAGAAAAAGTCCTACATTCTGAGATATACCATAGTTACTTATTTTTCAGGGACTCTGAGAGTGCTTTATTCGCAAAGGCTGCTAATATAAAGATTTCTGGGGGCAGGGGAGGGGGACGCCCCAGTGGCTCCAGCAGCTTGAGCATTGGACTTCGGCTCAGGTCACGATCTCACAGTTCATGAGTTCAAGCCCTGAGTTGGGCTCTGTTTTGCCAGCGCGGAGCCTGGAGCCTGCTTCGGTTCTGTGTCTCCCCCTCTCTCTCTGCCTCTCCCCTACTTGTGTGTGCACTCTCTCTCAGTCTCTCTCTCTCAAAAAGAAATAAATAAACATTTTAAAAAAAGATTTCTGGGAGCTGGGTGGCAGGCAAAGCCCCTTGCTCAGAGCCTAAAGGCCTAAGCCAGAGCTGGGGCCCATTCGTCTAGTATCATTGGCACACACTGGGAGGAACGAGGCCATGGACAGGTCCCTGTTTATGGAGCTGTGAGTTGTACCCTGTGTGTAGAAAACATACCTATATTTCAGATTGGCCCCATGACCGAGGCGGAGCACAATGGCTCTGCCAAATGGACATTCACGGCAGAAGTTGGGAGGCTTGTGCCATTTTTTGCAAGCAGCAATTAGGATTTTCAATACCTAAAAAGAACTTAGAAGTAAATGAATGCAATCTCCAAAAAATTAAAACAGCACAAATAAACAATGAAAGGAAGGAGAGAGGAGGTTGTCTTTCTCATATGCCAGAGGAAGGTGATGTCAACTTCAAATCTCTGCTTCATTCTGGTCCAAGGCCACTGTTAGAACTAAGTTCTGTGAAGGAACACAGAGACACTAAAGAGGCAGACTCTAGACAAGCTCACATAATGAATGGCTGTCCTTGCTGCCTAAAGCATCACACCTGATTGACAGGCCCGAGAACTCTGCTCCCACCTCGCTAGCCCCCAGGAGCTGAGATTGATGTGCAGGATGGGAACACGAATCCTGGGCTTCAGGAGCAGTTTGAGGTCGAGTCAGAATTTGTTTCTATCCTGCCTTTCAAAGCTTTGTTTGTATATGAACCGTCCATATGAGTCCATATGAGTGACTCAGTGTTTGTATATGAACCGTCCATATGAGTGACTCAGCATTGCTGGGCTGGGGAAAGTGGGGATGGGGAGCCTTTGAAGAGATGCATTTCAGAATGGACATTCATCAGAAATGAGGGAGGCTGAGGATTTTCCTAAAACGATAGATGAGAACTGAAAATTCTGTTTAACCAGTTACCAGGCTGGTCTCCCTCCAGCCCATCAAATCCCACCTCCTCGCTGTTGGTTGCCCTAACCAAAATAAATAATAAATGCGTAACACTCAACAGGGAGTCTATTCAGTTACTGCCACCCATTTCCAAAGCCCAGGCCAATATAAAGTAACCCAAGACTTCACTCCTCTTCAGGAGACTCCTGAACATCCTCTGAGGCAATTAAATCATGGAACCTGTGCAAATAAGATTTTAATGGAATGCTATTTCCAGACATGATGAAAGCATTTGCAATGAATTGAGTATTCATTCTGACTATCACATGTAAATGAAGCATAGTTCTTTGATATACTAATGATGATAACAGCTAATTAATGGCTTTCCTTTGTAAAACATTTATAGCTTACAAAATAACTTCACATGAATCATCTCCTTTATTTTCAGAATGGTATGGTAGGTAGGATGTGCGTTATTATTTAAGTGAACAAGGAAACTGAGATTCAGAGGTTAAAAGGCTTTCCTGGAGTAACTCAAGTAATTGATGTTGGATGTAGGATTAGAACAAAGATTCTAGGTCTGATACTTTCCCCAATCCATTCCACTCTCTCTCAAAAAAGAAAAATTCTTCCTCTTCTTTGAAAGCTTAGAAATTTATAAATTGTTTAGTACTTATTTAATGTTTGCTGGCACATTGCTAAGTTGAGTCATTGTATTGAGGATCAAGTGCTAAACATATCTTTTCTCATTTAGAGGTAAGTCTTGTCATGCCCATTGCTATAGATGAGGAAACTGAGCACAGAGATGGTTTTGTAATTTGTCCAAACCACACAGCTAGTAAGTAGTGGAATAAGGATTTGAAAACAGTCAGCATGACCTCGCAGCCTTAACTGCAGTGCTATGCAGCCTCCCATCCCCACATCCATCCCGTGAGGTGGGCAGGTTTGTGACTTCTTTAACTGATGATCAAAGAACCATAGGTCTAGTTTCTAGTCCACAGAACTACCCACATTGCCAAGTTGTTTGACATCGTCTGAGTCCTTGTTGATTGTCACAGCTGAGGGGCCAAGCTGGAACCAATGGACATAACCAATACCCAATAGAAAGAAAACAAATAACCAATGGAAACCAATCACTCTACTTTTAGATGGGGTTCCTCACCTGCCACTCTCCTACCCCATGAGAGCCCTCCTTTCCCATCAGCTACTTTTTTGTTCACAATGGCACCACCTTTCCTCTTATTTCTGATCCTGAAGGACCATAAAGTTCCTTCTCCCTCAGTTCTCATATCCAGTCAATTATCAGGGATTCCTATTTCCTGAATGTGTATATGTCTAGAACTTGCTTTGCCCTCTTCTGTCCTACCACCTATAGTCCAGTTGAATGACCAGACAATGGCCTCCCCAGTTTCAAACACTTTCCACAGTAGAGTCTAACCTGTCTCCGAGCATCCTAAAAGCACAGCTGTCCTTGTCACATCGAATGCTATGAAAACCACAATGGCACCCTGTTGTCTATCATAAGCGCTGTTTTTCAAATCCTCCACAGTCTGGTCTACTTTTCCTACGAATCCATTCTCTCTCCTTTCTCTTCTTGTCAAGTAGGTGTCCTCAAAGTCCCAAACACATGTCCATATAATCCCTGTGTCATCGTTGTTCTTTTCCTTGATCCGTTATTTTCTCTTCTTTTCCTTGATCTGTTATTTCTCATGCTTATTCCAGCATAGGCGCCCCTCCCGTCTTCTAGGAAATCTCTTCAGAGTACTCTTCCTTCTTGGACTCCTATTGTTCCTACAGAAGGTGCCCCAGCGTTTGGTGTTTAATATTGTTTTCTAATTGTCTCAGTACTAATTTCATCTTTTCCGGTAAGTTTCCAAGGTCAAGTAACTTCATGATCCTTGCCAGGCATAACAGTACCGGACTCAGAGATAGAACTTATTTGGTGGAGTCATTGGCATCAGACCAGAAAGCAAACTAACCCAGGTTGATTTCATGGTTCTGATGAACAACCCAGTGGCCTTGTTCTAGGACGGTTACTTCTCCAATACTTGATGCCAACATCAAATTCATCTGAAGGTCAGAAAATTACAAAAAGGCCAATTCACCTTCTGTAGTAGAGTTGTCTTTTTGTCTACCTTCTCGAACAGCTGAGGAACCCACCTTGTCTGATTCCTTTCCCAGGTCACAGTAGCTGTTCTCTAAGGAGGTATGATAATGGAGGGGTGGGAGTGAGGGTAAAATGAGTTATCCAAATGAAAGACCACAGCAGGTGGAAGGTGATTTATAATCTCCAAAGTAATACATTAGAGAGTGGAAAGTCGCTCAAGGCAGATGTTTTAAACTAATTCATGAAACAGTTTTTACCAGAAGAGAAGTTCCTGGATACTGCTAAGCATTGTTCAGAATCAGCATGTTAAATGGCCATTCATCAAAGTTAAAGTTGCCCCAGGCATATTTGTGAGAGACTAGTACTTTGGAAATATAATAATGATAATAATAAAGTTAGTATATATGTACACATTTGAAAAGTATGTCATACTTTCCAAACTATGTTCTCCAGCACCATTAGGAATTAAATCCTTTTGAGTCGGAAGGAGCTCTGAAGGTTATCTGGATGAAATAGGGCTAACATTTTTTGAATACTATTTATATACTTTTATTTTGTCAGAGACATTAAGTCTATCTTTAGATTTCTACAGCATGAATGCAAAAACGTGAATATTCAGGTTCTCCCAATCCAGAATGGGATTTTTGTAGAAATAATAATTGTGAAAACCAGGCTTTGTTGAGAATGAAATGAGATTTTCTAAATTTCTTTAGGTCCCATTTAGCATAGCAAGAACCAAGTCTGTAGATGCGAATCAGATCGTAGAAATGCTCCCATGTATACAAGTACTGAATCTGACTGTGATATGTAGGCCATGAAGCTAGGTAGTTTAGGGTAAGAGGAGAATGATGAATTGTAGAGGTAGGAACCTTGCCTGTTTCTGTCTCAAAGGACCACGAGAAGGAGGAGAGAGACAGATGCTGGAGAGACACATTGGTCTTGATTTTCTGTCTCTGGGCGGCCCAGAGGAAAGATGTGTTAGATAAGTTAAAATCAACACAAGGCCTTTCCCCCATTTAACACTGAATGGAAACACAGGCTCCCCACACCAATCTGGGAGTGGCCACATCAGAGTAAACTCAGCAATACTGTGTGGTTAGACAGTGGAAGAGCTAGAACTTAATTTCCCAAGCTACCCTCAGTTCCTGTGTGGTGTGGAAGGAACTCAGAATCTCCTGTGTGCCCCCTGGGGGGTGTGAAGCACAGATGCTGGTTGGAAGCTGGCTGGTAAACATACCAGAGAGGGATGACTGTGGTGAGAGCAAGATGGCCATGTGGCCAAAGGATATGAAATAGACTGCCTAGGTCCTGACCTCACAACCAGACCCAGGGGCCCAAAGCATGGGGAAGGGGTGGGAGGGGAAGGGGCTGGGCTCTGACTCAGCTAAGACAGGAGATGAACCAGAAGCTACCTGACCCATAGTCTTCAGCAGCAAACCCTGGCCAAATGCCAAGAATTAGGACAAGCTGCACATCAGTGGTTACCAGTCCAGGGAGCAGCCCAGGAAAGCCACCTTGCAGCAGACATGGTGAAGATCCAGAGAACACCATGTGGATTCATGCCGGCCCCCCTCCACCCATGAGAATACAGTAAGTCCCCTCATATGCCCAGGCACCTTCTCCGTGAGAGAACGGAAGGAGAGAGACACCAGAAACTCTGGGAATTTTGCCAAAAACAAAACAAAAACTGTGCAATCTGAAGAAGACTGCTCCAGAGCATGGGATTGGGCTGAGATTAGAAGGTTGGAATAACTTGGTTTCCCACATCACGGTGGGATAGGGGCTCGATGAAAAAATGAGAGCATTTTCGCAGTCTTCCGTACTCTACTCTGAGAGTAGGGTGAGTGCTTCAGTGACTCTGCTCCCTGGCATGAGTATCTCCCTTATAAGCAGGAAAAGGCTTATATGGACCATGGGATCAGGGGAGGCAGATGTTGCTATACCTATTTTGCACATGTAGAAACCAAGGTCCAGCAATGAAATGTCTCCTCCATGGCCGAAAGGCAACTGGGTAGCAAAACCACAGCAGGACTTAGACTTCCTGATCCCAGCCCCACGCTCCTCCTTGTAAGGCCATGAGCCTCTCCCATGACCCTGCAGGAGATGCCCAAGTAAATGAGCCAGTGGAACAATGGTGAAAGGTATTTATGCTCAGAAGCTTTACACGTGGGGATGGCATGATTCTATGTCTCTTTCATTATGCCAATGTTTGAAATGGAACAGAGCTGATAGGACATTGATTGAACAGAGTGCTTCTTTTTCTTTCTTTCTTGTTTGTCCTCCCAAGTATCACCTAAAATTGAAACCTCTGTTGGCTGCAGTTTTTATCCATCTGCAAAAACATATTAGAAAGAGAAAGAGGTTGGCAACTGACTTCAGGCTTTTCCCCCCAGAGTGTTACTTACCTGACTTTAACCAGATGCTGTGTATCAGCCTGTCTCTCTCCTCCATGCTCAGTGGGTAAAAGACAAAAATATAAGGAATGCTTGTTATGCTGTGGACTCTCTCCCCCTCTCTTTCTCTTTCTCTCTTTCTTTTTTTTTTTTCTTTTATCCCAGGACCGGATATACAAGTTCCAGAAGAGGAATATACATCCCCAGAGTCTGAAATCAAATCTGGAATTCATATCCTCTGTAAATGTACTTTATTAAAAGCAGGAATCAGGAAAGGTTTTGGAATTATTATATTGGAGACGTTGATTGTGTAGAGAGGACTTGGAATTAGGGATAATTTTAGACATGTTTTGCAGGCAGCCAACTCCATGGACAAATGGAAAAACTGGGCACTTTGGCATCGGTCCTATCCCAAAGACTTTAAAACCAGCCCTCAGACTGCATTACCAAGTCAGAAAAGAAAGCAGGACACTGCAGTAGAGCCCATTTATCTTTATTGCAATCAGGTGAATTGAAATTTCTACAGGAACATATAGGCAAAAATTCCAGGCATCACGCTGTCAGCTTGGGGTTAATCTCCGTAAAATCTGTTTGCTGCCACGTAATGATGTTTAGTGCAACCCCAGAAGGCTTCCTGGGGTGGAAAGCATGAGAGTTGGTGTGTGTGCGTAGTGTGCCTGTGTGTGCAAGTGTGTGAAGCAGCTGAAAGTGTTGGTTGAGCTCCAGAATGGGAACCGGTTGAGGCTGTAAGGGGAGGAAGCAGAGCGAGTCACTTGAACTGCACTGGAACGTGCCTGTAGCCTGCACCACTGGCCGTCCTGTGGGTGGGGAACCAGGAACTTGTCCATTGTTCCCATAAGGCCCGGACGGTTTTATATCAGCAAACTGTCTCTGAACAATTTTCTCCCCTCAGCTTGGCAGCACATCCTTCTGAATACCATTGCAGCTCACGGTATTTCTCTGATGAAAACCATCATTTCACAGAGGTCAGCCAACTCAACAGCGGGAGCAAAGTGATTATGGGATTCACATTCCAGTAATAAAGGAGGACCTAAGCCCTTTAGCCAAAGAAAGGCGGGAGCCCCTTGTGAACCAGAAGAAGCCCCTGGACTCTGAGAGGTCCTGGAAAGACAGAGGGGTGGCAGTGTTTCTGGGCTAACATAAAGGAGAGCTATTGTTCAGAGAGAAAGGGTCGGAACTGTGGCACATGAGGTTCCTGATGGGGCCACTGCTGGCTTTGCGCCACTCCCGAGGTCACCTCTGTCACCCGGCCCACCGGCTGCTGTGCATTCACATCCAGTATCTCTCCTGTTGCTTTATTTGAAAAGTTCCCTTTCTCGGAACACATGGGGAGGTACTGCGAACATTCGGATGGTTAAGGTCCTTGACTTTTCATGTTGGCTGCCTTTCTAAAACTTTTGAGTTATTGTCTTAATTATTGCAGCCATAAAGGAGAATTTGAAATTACCCCTATGGTGGCTCCCAGGAGAAACAGCGGTGGGATCATTTTCTTGTGTTCCTGTCTTCTGTCTTCTGGAGAGAGCTGGATTCCTCCCGTTCCCCTCCCCCTGCCTTTCTTCCTCCGCAGGGTTCTGGCCTCCGGAGATGAGCGTGGGCCTGGAGTCTCTGTCCCCAGGGTTCTCTGCAGGAAGGGTGGCTGCTCAGATTCCAAGCTTCCTGCCTGGACCAGTGACGATTCTAACACCCCCTCAGGGAGGCGGTTTGTAATGTTTGTCCTGTAAACTCTTAGGTAACTGTTCTGTTCCACCAGAGGAGGTCATGTGGCTTAGAGAGAAAAGATGTGTTTTTCTACGGGTAGCTAAGGACACTGAGATGCGGCCAGGCAACCACACGGACAGAACCCCTGCTCTGAGCAGAGAGCACTGTTTGGGGAGCCAAGGGGAACAATGTGCTATAAACAGCCCCGGGCGCTAGGCTTGTAGCCCTTCCACATCCGTCTTCAGAAACTTCACTAGAGAAACGTCTCCTTTCGGAAGGCACAAATCAGCAAACTGATACACGTTTCATGAGCGACTTTCCAGAATTCTAGGCCCCTCTGCCAGAATGTTCCAGGGCATTTGTTCTTCCACTAGTTAGCTTATGGCTGTGTTTTTCATTATTACTTCAGCTGTAGTTCTGAGTCTTTCTGACTCTCCCCCTCCCTTCAGTTCAGGTCATCCTGTTTGTCTCTAAAAGCCAAAAACTTTCCCAAAATGCATTGAGGCCAGCAGGTTCTAAGCAACTAGAAATTACTGAAGGATGTAAGAAGGGGGCTCTAGCCCGGACCTTCTTGTGGTCCTCAGGCTTGGCTGAGATAGAAACTTGGCTCAGATCGAAACAGAGCCAACCACTCTCTGCTCAGATGTTTTTATCTTCTTGGGTTTTGTTGTGTTGTGCTTTGTTTTGTGTCTTGTCTTGTGTTTTTTACTATTTATTTATTTGGAGGGAGAGCATAAGCAGGGGAGGGGCAGATAGAGGGGGACAGAGGATCTGAAATGGGCTCTGCGCTGACAGGCTGACAGCAGCGATCCCAATGAGGAGCTCAACCTCACAAACTGCAAGATCATAACCTGAGCCCAAGTCAGAGGCTCAACAGACTGAGCCACCCAAGCATCCTGGTTTGTTTTTTTTAATTGAAGTATCATTTACATACAGTAAAATGTGCAAATCCTAAGCATTTATTTATATTTATCGAACTACTCCTCATTTAACTACCACCCAAACCAAGAATATAGGCCTTTCCCAAGACCCTTCTTCATGCTCATCCGGTTCCTGCATGCTTAAAATCCTCCTGTGAATATCTTACAATGTTATGAACTCTCACCTCACTTGGAGTTTCTTGCCCTCATTGTCTTGCTCTCCACCAGCTCAGACTACAATCTTTGCTTCCCTCAGACACCCTCCCAACAACCAGACCACCCATAGTCAGACAGCTGGGTGAGGGAGCTGGGGTGGATTCCATTGTCTTCTTTTGAAAAGTTATCAGCAGAGGGGCACCCAGGTGGCTCAGTCAGTTGTGTCCAACTTCGGCTCAGGCCATGAGCTCAGGGTTTATGGGTTCGAGCCCCACATTGGACTCTGTGTTGATAGCTCAGAGCCTGGAGCCTGCTTCAGATTCTGTGTCTCCCTCTTTCTCTGTCCCTCCCCTGATCATGTTCTGTCTCTCCCTCTCTCTCAAAAATAAACTTTTTTAAAAAATTTAAAATGGAAAAGAAAAGGAAAAGGAAAGTTACCAGCAGAGGGGCGCCTGGGTGGCTCAGTTGGTTAAGCGTCCGACTTCAGCTCAGGTCATGATCTCAGCGTTAGTGAGTTTGAGCCCCACCTCAGGCTTTGGGTTGACAGCTCAGAGCCTGGAGCCTGCTTTGATTTCTCTGTCTCTCTCTACCTCTCCCCTGCTTGCATGCTCTCTCTCTCTCAAAAATAAAATAAATAAACATTTTTTTAATTAAAAAAAAGTTATCAGCTGGAAGTTCAGAGAAGTTGAGCAATTTGCTCCCAGCCACAGAGCCAATAAGGAATGGTGTGATGGCTGCAACCCAGCTCCTGCAGGTTTGCTCTCGGCTAACTTTCCTCTGCCTGGGCTTTGCTCATCACACAAATGTGGCCATTTTCAGAAGAGCACAAAGCTATGCTCCACGGAAGTGAGAACTCATCAGGACACAGACCATACACAGGCCACAGGAGCAGGTGCGTGGAGCCCAGCTTTGTCCGGGTTAGACAATGTCCTGGCAGCCTTTAGCCTGAGCGTCAGCCCTGCCTGGCAAGCTGGTGGTGTGAGTCCTCTCCTTCCTCTTCAGAGCCCCCCTCGTGTTTTCTCCTTCCTATTCAGAGCCCCAATGCGAATGAGTGCCAGTCCTCAAGCTTTAGCATGCCTACAGACCGTCTGCAAATGGGGTGCACATGTCAATTCTCTGGCCTGGGGCAGGCCTCTGAAGTCTGCATTTGTACCAGGCTTGCTCTCCCCCTCCCTGACTCACCCCAGGGCGTCTGTGGGACCAAGAGCAGCACTATCTCCTCTGCCTCCTCGGCATTCAGCCGTATCCGGGTCCTACCCCTCTCACACCTGTCCCTCCCTTCCTGGGAGATTTCCCCCATGCTTCATTTCTTCCTTCCTGGTCTTTGCCATCTGCCGAGTCCCTAGATTATTGGGTTCCTTTTGATCGTGATTCTTTTATTCAGCCTATCCACCTAACCTCCAGTTCTTCCCTGAATTGTGCCTTAATCTCTAGACAGGCTTAATGTTTATGGTGACTTAACTGAGTCCACACATGCCAAACATACATGCAAACACACCCGCTGCTGGAAAGCCTCCCGCAGCTCCACTGAGTAAAGTCCAGACTCCTCCAAGTAGTGCCTTAGGCTCTCCAGGATCTACTGCTTCTCCTCTGGGTCATCTCTGCCCTGCCTCCCTGAAAAATGCCCTTCCCTCCTGCCACTATTTCTTAACTATTTATGCACCTTCCTGCCTGGGGAAGCTCTTCTCCCTTTGCCTGGAAAAGTCATCCCTTTGGCCCATCTGGTGAACACCCACTCTCTTTTCAGGAGTGAGACTGAGGAAGGTTGTTTCTTCAGGAAACAGCTCAGGCTTTCCCAACACCCCCCCACCCCCATCCCCCGCAAGAATGGACGGTTCCTTCCTTTTAGGCAATGCCTTCTCGCTTTAACTGGACCAGGAGCCATGTATCTTCCCAACCTGCATGGGGTCTGGGCTCACAGAGTGGGAACTGAGAGCAGAGCCATAACCCAACATTTTCCTGGACAAAGGACTGTGACCATTTTTATGTCGTGGCTGTGTGCTAAAATAGTATGACAGTAAAAATGTTTATTGAGTGTTTCCTAAATGCCAGGCACTGTTTTAAGTGTTTTTCCCCCCCTATTAGGCTTATTTGTAGAAGCTGTTTTTCTTGGATGTTGATTATTTAAAATGATCTCCTGTCTGTATAGAATAATGTCTCACGTTTCAGAGGATGCAATAGTAGCATCTATAGGAGTCAATAAAAAGCAACTGTCTCCTGTTGGTCTGAGGGTTCCACCCCTATGGCAGGCGAGCTATCAGCTGCACATCTATGATTCATTTATCCGAGTGGGGTTTTTTTTTCTTATTTTTTTTCTTGTAGGCTTTAAAAATGCTAATGGAACATTTGAGGGGTGATTTTATTATGTCAGCCCCATCCCCAATATACCGGAAAATTCGAATAGAAGTCAACGTGGGGGAAAATGATTCAAAATATACAAATGATTCAATGCAAAGAAATTTATCTTAAAAGCCACCTCTCTGGACTATGTCTGCTCCTTTCCAGGCCTTTAAAATGCCACAAAGAAGAGTGCCATTTCTCTAGACAGAGGCTTCGTACTCCCTAAGATTTATGATGCAGGATATTGTTGAGGTGTCTCAGTGCAGAAGGGAGAGAGCAGGAACCGAAGCCTCCAGACTCCTAGTGATCACTAGAATGTGCTGGCATTTCCCAGGAGACTGGCAGTTTAAAGCCACCAAAATGTACTTCTTGATTCATTAATCTCTTCTTTAGGGTGGGAGTGGAGACGGGGAAATCTGTTCGAGATAAGCATGAAGCACAATATGACTTTGCCTTCTTATAAAGAGCCATCATTCACATAAATTGCATCCTTCAACCTTTCAAGGGATTAAATGCTACAAGACAGACAGCATCTGGTTCAAACAGCAGCAAATCAAAGGGGGTAACAATACACCGCACGGTGAATAACAGGCAGGCTCCTGTATCCATAGGAGGCCAAGAGTAGAGGGAAAAAGAGTCACCCTAAGAAAGGGTACACCTGTAGATGTGTCGGGGAAGATAGTGGTGACTGCAGGGATAATAAGGCCATTCTTCTAAGGTGACCCAAAGCGGCAGGCAGCCACCCTCCTCCAGGGGAGCAACACAGCTCTCCTTGACCCAGGGACCAGAAAAGAGAATAGAGGACAGAGATTCTCCCTTCAGAAAGCCACCAGTCAGGGCCATTCATTAATGTGCAGACTCAAATTGGTTTCCTGCATGGTTTGTTAAGAGAGCAGAGGGAGACGCTTTTGTCTGGAATTAGATAAAAAGTCGCAGAAGTTTGCCGGCTTTGTCTTGGTCCCCACTTTCCTCCCCTCCCCCACCTCAAGTCTCCTCCCCTTCATCTCCATCTCAGGCTCTCATTACTCTCATGACCTCTGCCCTTTGACCCTTTGGAGGAAGGATCAGATGCATGCCATTCACACCTCCATGTAAAGTTAAGCCTCTGGCATCTCCCAGGTGTTCTGTTTTCGCATACCCGGAATGAAAGGCTCTCCTCTGCTAAAGAATTTCAGGTTTCCGTGCTTTTCTCACTGGTAAGCATCAAATTCTGGCTGTTTTGACTCAGGCCTATCTTGAGCATTTCAGACCACCCTTTTCTGGAACTTTTCCTTGAGTTCTCTGCTGAGTATTAATATTGAAGGATAGAGTGCCCAGAACTATCCTAGGTGCTGTATTTGTTCAGTGGTCTCTCTTAAGTTAGTTTTACTTTCTATCAAAGTTGTACATACACCTTCTCAAACATGTCTGAAATTTAGACTCATCTGGAGAAAAGTGTTTTTAAAATCTTGAAGTCTAGGGGCGCCTGGGTGGCGCAGTCGGTTAAGCTTCCGACTTCAGCCAGGTCACGCACGATCTCGGGGTCCGTGAGTACGAGCCCCGCCTCGGGCTCTGGGCTGATGGCTCAGAGCCTGGAGCCTGTTTCCGATTCTGTGTCTCCCTCTCTCTCTGCCCCTCGCCCATTCATGCTCTGTCTCTCTCTGTCCCAAAAATAAATAAACGTTGAAAAAAAAAATTAAAAAAAAAAATCTTGAAGTCTAGACTTCACACCTGCTAAGTAAAAATCTGTCGGAGGTATGGGCCAAGTACGGGCTTCCGAAGAAGCCCCAGGTGAGGCGGCAGGGATGTGAGCCATTGACAGAGATCTGTCATCCTACAAGGCATATTTCAAACCACACGAAACCAACAGCACTCCCCCCCAAACCCCCCCCCCCCCCCCCCCCCCCCCCCCCCCCCCCCCCGCCAAGCGTTACCTCCCTTATTTCCCACTTCCCAGAAGTAACAAATTCAACGATCTGAGCTGGTTCATATGACATTTACCCTTATATTTCTAAATTGCATGATCATATTGCTTCTCCTTCATTTTCCACTTTAATCATTTTTTTTAATGTTTATTAATTTTGAGAGAGTGTGCACACACGCGTGGGAGGGGCAGAGAGACAGAGGATCCGAAGGGTGTCCTGTGCTGACAGCAGAGAGCCCCCAATGTGGGGCTTGAACTCACAAACCGTGAGATCATGACCTGAGCAGAAGTCAGACACTCAACCGACCGAGCCACCCAGGCGCTCCTGGCTTTAATCGTTTCTTGACTTCCCACCATGGAAAATAGGATTTAGCTCTTTCAGATCACCAGACACACTGCAAAAACTCACAGTGCCCCCCGACATCATCCCAATGCTGTTATAATTTGGTTGTATCAATATTCACATTATGATGATAGTCTCTGTTTGCTTCGTTTTTCTAGGTACTTCTCTATAGTTCACCCCCACACTCTCCCCGTATTGTTCTCTTCCCAGTTGGTTTAATGTTTTGAGGAAATTGAATGTTTTGAGGAATTTGACTCTCACTGGCTTGGGACCTACAATCTGGACTGCCACCACTTCAGGCCGCTTCATGGTGATCCCCCCCACCATCAGCCTGGGGATTCCCACCTTTCCCTGTGTCGGATCCTTTGTCTTCTTTGTCTTCTCTTTTGGTTTTCTTCCTTATTTTTGTGAAGTCTATCCACCAGGAGTTTCTGGGGAAAGAGTACGCAGAAGCAAACTTTTGAGATCTTGACTGCCTGAAAATTCATGATTCTCTCCTGGAGTTTGGCTGGAGATAGAATTTTAGGCTGGAAATAATTTTCCCTCAGAATTTGGAAGGCATTGCTCCATTGTCTTCTGACTTTCTAGTTCCTATTGAGAAATCTAGTGCCATTCTGGTACTTGATAATTTGCATGAAAAAAAATTTTTTTCTTTCTATGTGAAAGCTTGTTGGACCTTCTCCTTGATCCCAAAATTCTGAACTTTCATGACGATGTACTTGGTGTACCTTTATTTTCATCCACTGTGCCAGGTATTCAGTGAGCCTTTTGAATCAAGAAACACAAGCCCTAGGGTCTGAGAAATGCAGTAATTTCATTAACAATTTCCTCCACCCACTACTCTGTTCGCTCTGTCTTTTAAAATTTTTGTTATAGTCACCCTGTTATACATTATATTCCCAGGACTTGTTTATATCATTACTATTTTTAAAATTTTTATTTTATTTATTTTTCTTTTCTTTTGGAGAGACAGAGAGAGCGAGAGAGAGAGAGAGAGTGAGGGAGGGGACAGAGGGAGAAAGAGAGAATCTTCAGCAGGTTCCATGCTGAACGTGGAGCCTGACACAGGGCTCAATGCAGGGCTGGATGCGGCCTGAGACCCTGGGATCATGACCTGAGCTGAAATTAAGAGTCAGACACTCAGCCGACTGAGCCACCCAGGCACCCCTGGACTTGTCTTATACCTGGAGGTCTATACCTTTTGACCACCTCCAGCCATTTTGCCCATCTCCCATCCCCACCTCTGGGGACCAGCAATCTCTTTTCAGATTCCACACATAAGTGAAATCATACAGTATTTGTCTTTCCCTGTCTGACTTATCACATCATAATGCCCTCAGGGTCATGTTGTCACAAATGACAGGATTTCCTTCTTTCCCATGGCTGAAAAATATTCCATTGTATGTGTATGCCATATCTTCTTTATCTGTTTGCCCATCTATGGACAGTTAGTTGTTCCCATGTCTTGGCTATTGCACATAATGTTGCAATGGACATAGGCGTGCAGATATCTTTTTGAGATATTGATTTTATTTCTTTTGGATAAATACCCAGAATTGGAATTGCTGGATCATATGGTATTTCTATTTTTAATTTAAAAAAATTTTTTTAATGTTTATTTGTTTTTGAGAGAGATAGACAGAGTGCTAGCAGGGAAGGGTCAGAGAGAGAGGGAGACACGGAATCCAAAGCAGGCTCCAGGCTCTGAGCTGTCAGTCAGCACAGAGCTGGACGCGGGGCTCGAACCCACAAACTGAGAGATCATGACCTGAGCCGAAGTCGGAGGCCCAACCAACTGAGCCACCCAGGCGCCCCTCTATTTTCTGAAGACTCTCCATACCATTTTCCATAGTGGTTGCACCAATTTACATTCCCACTGACAGCACGTACGGGTTCCCTGTTCTCCACATCCTCACCAATACTTGTCATTCCTTGTATTTTTGATATTAGCCATTCTGACAGGTGTGAGGTGATATCTCACTGTGTTTTTTTAAATTCTTTAAAATTTTTTTATTAAAAAAATGTTTTTAATGTTTTTTTTATTTTTGAGAGAGAGAGAGAGAGAGACAGACTGCGAATGGGGGAGGAGCATAGAGAGAAAGGGAGACACAGAATCTGAAGCAGGGTCCAGGTTCTGAGTTATCAGCACAGAGCCTGATGTGGGGCTCAAACTCACAGATCTGGAAATCACGACCTGAGCCAAAGTCAGACAGACGCTTAACCGCTGAGCCACCCAGGAGTCCCTCACTGTGGTTTTGATTTGCATTTCCTGTTCTCTCTTTTTAGACCTCTTATTCAGACAGTGAATCCCAAGGATTTGTCTTATAATTTTCTTATTTTTTTCTCTTCTCTTTTCCAATCCTTTGTCTTTTTGTTTTATTTTCTAGGTGATTTCTTCATCTCTAACTTCCAACTCTTTTAATAAATCTTTCATTTTTAATTTCTAAGGTCTTGTCCTGTTTACAGAATGTCCCTTGTATAGAGCCTTCTGTGTTGTTTCAAGAGTGCAATATCTTATGTCATCAAGGACTTGGGAAATCCACAGTCAGCGGGGCAATTCGTGGCTCTGCTGACTACACTGATGTCTATCTCTGGGACTCACACTGTTACACACCTGGGTGAACAGTGGACCACCTTCAAGAGACAGAGGACAAGTTATATATGATATATGGATGTATATATACCTGCATGATATATGGACAAAAATAGTGCACAAACGCAGAAAGGCAATGTCTCCTAACGATGCAAGAAACCTCTCATCCTTTACTTATTGTCTTTGAGGGTCAGCGAATAAAGGATAAATTCTCTTTTGATTGCTTTAGAATAATACTGGGGCACCTGGGTGGCGCAGTCGGTTAAGCGTCCGACTTCAGCCAGGTCACGATCTCGCGGTCCGTGAGTTCAAGCCCCACGTCAGGCTCTGGGCTGATGGCTCAGAGCCTGGAGCCTGTTTCCGATTCTGTGTCTCCCTCTCTCTCTGCCCCTCCCCCGTTCATGCTCTGTCTCTCTCTGTCCCAAAAATAAATAAACGTTGAAAAAAAAAAATAGAATAATGCAGAAGCACTTGTTTTAATCTATGATCTGATTGTTAAAGATGAAAGCTGTAGTGAACTCCATGTTTATAATAATTCCTTTTTTCTATATGCAACTTCTCATTTTACCAAGACTGCTCACAAGTATTGTCCCATTTGGGCCTCATAAAGACTGAGCAAACAGATAATTCTTCCATTTAACAAATGAGGAAAGTGCTTTTTCCTCCATACACACTGCCTTGCTAAGACACTATGGCTGTGCGATTGCACTTTGCCACATACAATGATGTAGCAAAACGGGAACAACAGTGGGGTGGAAATCTAGAAACCTGGATTTTAATCTAGACTCTATGACCAGTTAATTAAGTGAACTTGGGCAATTTATTTCTGTTTCACTAACATTTTGAGGGCCCTTCCTATGTGCCAGGTGTTATGCTGGGTGCTGGAGATACCAAGCTGGATAAGACACGGTTCCTGTCTCTAAATTGCTTGCAATTTGGCTGACAAGACAGAATAAACAATAACAACAAAAAAAGCAGTTTTCTATAATCACTCACGAAAGTAATATACGAATCTATGCCTTGAAAGACTACCAGAGGGCATAATGAATTCTATCTGGAGGAGAAAAGCAGTGAAGTTTTCAAAGAGAAGATGAAAAAGAAAATCTTAAAAAAAAAAAAACAACAGTAATACATTGTTTCAAGAAAACTCAAACAAAATATGTTACATACAAAGTGAAAAATCACCATAACTCCCTTCCCACCGAAAGATGAATGATGCTAGTTTGATGTTGATTAGGAAATGACATTTGATTGATGTTTTAAATGGCTACTGGAGGTTTGCCTGACACAAAAGGTGGCAAAGGTTGGAAAGAATTCAAGGCAAAGGAAATGTGCAAAGGGGGAAGGTAAAAGCACATGGTGGGTTCAGGGCACAAGCTACAGTCAGTTGTGTGTGTTCAGGGGAAAACGGCAAGAAATAAGGCAGGAGAACAAAGCAGCTGTCGGAACATGAAGAATCTTGTCTACCACGCTAAGGATTTCGGATTGTGTTCTGCAACAGTGGGGAGGCATTACAGTGTTTTAAGTTAAGGTAGACAGGGTCACATCTGTATTTTGCATACCATTCAGTGGCATTGTGGAGGGTGCATTATGATGGGATGAGACAGGACTGAAGTCAGAGAGACCAGTGAGGAAGTCTAGGTTAAAATGATGAGTCTGGACTAAGACAAGAGACTGAAGAGAGAAAGGAAGGGAAAAACTAGAGAGACTTTTGGGAGAGGTAGTATTAATAAGAAACTGGAAGTGAGGATAAATGAAAAGAGGGGTCTAGGATGGCTCGATTTCTGATTTGAATAACTGCGTCACTAACGACATTATTAACAAAGAGAAAGAATATTGGATGGGGAGCCAGGTTTTGGGGGGAGAGAACAATGCCTGGAACACATCTGGGGGATGTACCCAGGAGGCACTGGTCATAGGAGTTTGGCAACGTCCTGATCCCATGTGTCAACAATAGGTGACTCCCAGCAAGGGTACTGGCCAAGATTGGGTTAGCTGGATCAGGAAAAAAACGATTACTTAGTACAGAAAAAAAAAACACTGATTATTTGTATTAGGACTAGAGGAATAGTATTAAGCGTCTGATCTAAGCAGTGAATATGAAATCATAAAAAGAAAGAAGTCCAGGAGTCAGGAAGTTAGGGGATGAGAAATAGCATGGAAGGCAGAGTATACATGTATAAAGGAAGAGCACAAGATGTGGGCTGTAAGAGACCACGTGAAAGTCCTTTTTTCATTATTGGTTCTGACTGAGGATCTTGGAGCCCACCTTCCGGCTTAAAGTGCCATTCATTCCTGGGTCCAGATGTAGCAGGCGAGAGCATGCTCAGGTTTGCCTAGTGGAAATTCCCAGCCCATCTGAGAAAGGAGGGTCATCTTTCTATGGTCCTTTCCCTTCCTCTGCACCAAGTGCTAGAACTAGCTTCGGCTCCAGCCTCCAAGATGAAAGGAATGAGGAAGCTGGAAGGAGAAGGGGTATGGGTTCTGAGTCCATGCAAAGACCTAAAAATTGAACTTGGGTTTGTATCAGGGTTGCACCTCATTATCACAGGATGTTGAGCCCTCCTTGAGATGTGTCTCTAGGCTCTGCAAGCAATCATTCTTACTTAGAACGCAAGTGGATGGTCTCAAGCACACGTCTGGGCCTACATCATTACCGGTCTTTTTTTTTTGGCCAGGGAAATGGTCATACTTACTGTATGTATGCTTGGTTGGGGTGGGCCAGGAACAGAGGCAGATGTAATAAGGGATTTGAGCCTTTAAAAGAATCTTGCTGCCCCAGAAGTTCACAAAAAATGTTACCCTTGTCAACTGGACTATACTACTGCTGCAGGTGCCTGAAGAGAGTCCAGCAACAGGCTTATATTGATTGGTTCAGGTCCAGGAAGAGTCAAATGTGAACACTCTAGTCTCTCCTTTCAAGGGTATGAGGAGGTTCTATTCATCAGGCCAAAGGACTTCAATGTGTAACCTAGATTATTATTACATTTTTCACTGTTTAAATTGTTCTGAGTGGATCAGAAATGCAGGATTCCTCCCTGTGCACCCTCTGAAATATTTAATCAGGTTAGAAGACATCCGGAAAAATCCAACCACCTGCTAGAAAACAGATTGGTCTACAGCACCGTCTGCTTTTTGTAGTCAGCTACCCTAGTTTTAGTGGGTAATGGCTTCCCACCCCCCATGCCCAGCCACAAGAACTTGACCATCATATTCTCCCAGGTTGGCTCTGACTCAGGCCAGTTTGAAGGTTGTGTTGGCTAAACCAAGACAAACCAACATATTCCCAGATGTTTTAGAGTCTACCACCAATCAGGTCTGTAGTTGGGACCCCCCTCATTTCTCTTCCACTCATCCCATCCCCCCAAACACAGTCCACACCCCAAAGTAGAGAGAAAGAATAATAAAGAGAAGGAGGGAGGAAAATAAGGAGAAAGAGGCAGGATAAATACATTCATTACTTTAGAGGAAAGAGAAAGGAGTTAAGAGAACTCCTACCTGACAACTTCTGTCGATTTGGGTGGATTAGGAGGACTAAGATGGCAGAAGGCTAAAGCAGTGGGGTCATTGAAGGTTCCGGGGAAAGTGTGATAGAAATGACCAACAATGGGGCACAGTTGTGAAGGAGGAGGTGTGAAGAGAAAGGGAGTGAATCTAGAAGACCAATGATACATTATAAGTACAGGAAGTGAATAAGGACTAGACCATGTGATGTGGTTGAAAAGCAGGTTCAGCTGAGTGGGTACGGGAGTGGGCAAGTGGTAGGCTAAACAGTGACCCCTCCCCCCAAAATTATATCCACAACCTAATCCCTGGAACCTGTGATTGTTACCTTACATGGCTAAAAAGGAACTTTGCAGATGTGATTAAGGATCTTGAGGTGGGGAGATTATCCTGGGTTATCTAGGTGGGCTAAATGCAGTCACGTACCCTTGTAGAGGGAGATTTGGCACACAGGAGAAGGTACTATAAGCACAGAGGCAGAGACTGTAGTGATGTGACTACAGGCCAAAAATGCTGGCAACCCCCAGAAGCTGGAAAAAGCAAGACTTCTCCCCTACAGGATGCAGAGGAATGGAAATGTGGCCTTGCCAACACTCGGTGACACTGATTTTGGACTTCTGGCCTCTAGGTTTTTTTGTTTGTTTTTGTTTTGTTTATTTTTTTGATGTTTATTTTTTTATTTGATTTTTTTTAATGTTTATTTATTTTTGAGAAAGAGAGAGAGAGCACAAGTGGGGGAGGCATAGGAGAGAGGGAAACAGAATCTGAAGCAGACTCCAGGCTCTGAGCTGTCAGCACACAGCCCGATGCGGGGTTCAAACTCACGAACCGTGAGATCATGACCTGAGCTGAAGTCAGACGCTTAACCTATGGAGCCACCAAGGTGCCCCTGTTTGTTTTTGTTTTTAATGTTTTATTTATTTTTGAGAGAAAGAGAGAGAGAGACTCCATGAGTAGGGTAGGGGCAGAGAGAGAGAGAGAGAGAGAGAGAGAACAGAAGATCCCAAGCAGATTCCATGCTGACAGCAGCCAGCCCAACACAGGGCTAGAACCCTGAACCTCAACCGAAGTCAGATGTTCAACCGGACTGAGTCACCCCAGGTGCTCCCTGGCCTCTAGAACTTTGAAAGAATAAATTTCTGTTGTTTTAAGCCACCAGGTTGGTGGTAATTTGTTATAGCAGCCACAGAAAACTGATACAACTGGTTATGAAGATAGGGTCACAGAGTTTCACAAGAGGAAAGTTGTTTTGGACAAGAATAAAAACCAACTTGTAGCCATGTAGTTATTAAGAGAAGAGTGGAAGCTAAGTGAACTTGAAATAAACTTCATAATGGTTAAAAAAAAAGAAAGAAACTTCATAAGTGCTGACATGTGCTAGGAACTGGCTAGACATCTGAGGTACATTATCTCATTTAATTCTTACAGCCACCTCTTAAGGTAGGCTTCCTACCCCATTGTTTTTTGTTGGTGAGAAGATGTACTGCAGAGTGATTAGAAACCATGGTGATCATGGAGATGGAAATTTGAAGTCTCATATCTATCTCCAAAGTTGGGTTTATATTCACACCACGGTGAGACCAAGGCTCCCATGGTTGCTGGGTGCCTAGCAGACACAGAAGTTGGAGCAAGGAGGAAGACTAAATGTCTTTAATAAATGCTCAACAAAACCCTGAACCTGAGATGCCTGTGTGCTTTGAAAGGGTGGGAGGGGACCCTTTCATGTCCCCTTTCATGGACAGTGGTATCATCATGGACATGTCCTTTCATGAACAGTGGTATCATTAGGGCAAAGTCAGGCCTATTAGGACAAGGAAGCAGAGAAGGCACATTCCAGAAAAGAGAGACTTCTTGGCTGTGGAACTGGAAATTGCAGAGGACACAGTGAAAGGCATGAGAAAGGGAATCTTAGAGACTCCCTGATCCAGCAAAGTAGCCATAGAACAGCATAGAAATCCTCTCATATAAACACTTAGAAATAAAATAAAAGTATAATAATATAATAATAAAAATAATAAATATAATAAAATAAAAATATATAATATATACATATATAAAAATTATATAAAATAAATATAAAATATAAATAATCATATATAAATATATAAAATATAAATAAAAATATAAAAATTATATAAAATAAAAATAAAATAAAATAAAAAATAATAAAAATAATAAGAAAATAAAAGACTTTTATAAAATAAAAGTCTTTTTATTTTTATTTATTTTTTTATTTATTTTAACTTTTATTTATTTTTGAGACAGAGAGAGATAGAGTATGAACAGGGGAGGGGCAGAGAGAGAGGGAGACACAGAATCCGAAACAGGCTCCAAGCTGTCAGCACAGAGCCCGACACGGGGCTCGAACTCACGAACTGTGAGATCATGACCTGAGCTGAAGTCGGACACTTAACCAACCGAGCCACCCAGGCGCCCCAATAAAAGTCTTTTTAAATGTATGACAGCAACAACACAGCAACCTCATTAAAAAAAAAAGGGCAGATGACTTCAATAGACATTTCTCCAAATAAGATATGCAAATAGTCAATGAACCTATGAAAAAATGCTCAGCTAGTCATTAGGGAAATGCAAACCAAAACCACAGTGAGGTACCACACCCGTTAAGATGTCTATATAGGATGGCTGCTATAAAAACAAAAACAAACCAACAGAAAACAACAAGTGTTAGCAGGGATGTGGAGAAATTGGAACCCTTGGGTGCTGTCAGTAGGAATGTAAAATGGTACAGCCACTGTGGGAAACATACGACAGCTCCTCAGAAAATTAAAAATAGGATTACCATATGACCAGCAATTCCACTTCTGTGTATATACCCAAAAGAATTAAAAGCAGAGTCTTGAAGAGATATTTGCACGCCCACATTCCTAGCAGCATTATTCACAATAATCGAAAGATGGGGCAACCCAACTGTGCCGCTGATGGATGAACGAATAAACAAAATGCTACATGCATACAATGGAATACTAACCTGCTAAAAATGAAGAAAATTCTGACATATGCTACAAGATGGATAAACCTTGAAGACATGCTAAACGAAGTAAGCCAGTCACAAAAGGACAACTATCAGATAATTTTACTTATGTAGGCAAATTCATAGAGACAGAAGGTAAAATGGTTGTTGCTAGGGATTAGCAGGGGAGGAATAAAGAGCTATACTGTCTAATGGATACAGAGCTTCAGTTTTGCAAGATGAAAAGAGTTCTGTGGTTGGATGGTAGTGACCGTTGCGTGATGTGAATGTACTTAATGCCACTGAACATACACTTAAAAATGGTTAAGATGGTAAATTTCATGTGTATTTTACCACAATTTTTAAACAAGTAAAATTAAAATAAATAAAGCATGGATGAGCTTGACAGGTAGAAAAGGAAATCTCCAGGTTATGAAGTGAAAAAGGAATAGCTCGAACAGCAGATTCTGGAACTTGTGCAGCAGTGGCCCCAGGCAGATGATCTGACCCAACAAAGGAGAAGGGCTTGGCCTTTAACACCCGTGCAGGACAGGAGATGACACTCCAAGCCTGGGTGAAGTGAGGGTTAGACTGTGTCCCCTATGTAAAGCTCAGATGCTCTCAGGAAAGCTGGCAACCCAAAAAGACATCAAGGAAGCTCATCTCTGCCCTGACTCTAAATGGGAAAGAACAGTCCCCTATGAAAAATCAAAACCCCAGTCATGTGTCTAGCACAAGTTTAGAGCCCCAATATCTACTACCTGCATCAGAAGGAAACTCCAAGCCAAAAAATTAACATAAAATTGGTCTTTAGCCAGTGATACCCCTAGGATACCTGGCAGAAGCAAATATTAAATCACTGGAATTAATCTTCAACACTCCAGGCCACAGAGAATTCCACAGGAAAAATAAAGCCCTGCCTACAATAAAAATTTCTAAAAACAGAAATAATCTACCATGTACAAGAGTCAACAGTCAAAATAAACAGGAGGGGTTAAACTCCTCAATACTTTAGATAGTAGACAAACTGTTGAATAGAGACTACAAAACTAGTATTTTTAAATGGTTTTTAAATCAAAGAAGGATATTCCTAAGAACACTACAAGACGCTATTTTAAAAAGAATAGAAAGATTTCAGATTAGCCAGAGGAAACTCCTAGAAATGAAAAATATGGTTACTGAAACTAAAAGTGCAAGGGGTACATTAAGTAGCAGATTAGACACACAAAAGAGAGAATTAGTGACATGGAGGAGGGATCTGAGGAAATATTCCAGAATGCTCCAGAGACAGACAAAGAGATTAGATATAAACACACACACACACACACACACACACACACACACACAAAAACAAACAGGTTGAGAGACAGGATGAATGAAAAGAGCCAATATATGTCTCATAGGAGTACCAGAAGAAGACAATAGAAAGAAGAAACAATACTCAAACTCTAATATCTGGGTCCCAAAAATAGCCTTGCCAATTACTGTCTTACAGTGGGGCAAATATTTTAACCTTTTTTGACCCAGTTTTCCTGATTGTACCATGGTTGGTTATAGGACCTTGTTTGAGAATTAAATGAGATAACATATGTAGAGCACAGCACATAAGAAACATATAATGTATGTGGCTATTTTTTCTAACATTTTAAAATTTTTATTTACTTATTTATTTGTTTATTTTTGAGAGAATGAGGGAGAGAGTGAGCAAGGGGCAGAGAGAGAGAGAGAGAGAGAGAGAATCCCACATAGGCTCTGCACTGTTAGTGCAGAGCCTGACTCAGGGCTAGAACTCATGAACCATGAGATGATGACCTGAGCCAAAGTCGGATGCTTAACCCACTGAGCCACCCAGGTGCCCCTATGTTGCTGTTATTGTTGTTCACAGGAATTATCCCATGTTGCTAAAAGATTCAAACAACTATTGAAAGAATCACATAGAAGATAAATAAAAATAAATCCATACCTAGACACTCTATACTAAACTGCAGAACATCCAATATTAAAATCTTACAGTAACCAGAAAGATAGACATACAACCTACAAAGGGACAATAATTAGACTCACAGCAAGGATCCTTCTCAATAGCAACAAAGGAGGCCAGAAGAGAAAGAAAATGTCTTCCATGTGCTGAAGGAAAAAAACTGTCAACCTAAAATTCGATAGCCAGATAAATTGCCATTTACTATTGAAGGTGAAATAAAGGTATTTTTCAAAGTAAAAAAAGAAGAAGAAGGAGGAGGAGGAAGAGGAGGAGGAGGAGGAAGAGAAGAAGGAAACTAATTCTAGAAGGAAGACATGGTATGCAAGAAGCAGCAGTGAGGGGCGCCTGGGTGGCTCAGTCACTTAACCGTCCTGACTCTTGATTTCGGCTCAGGTCATGACATCACAGTTCGTGGGATCAAGCCCCGCATTGGGGCTTGCTTGTGATTCTCTCCCTCTCTGTCTACTCTCCCCTACTTGCTCTCTCTCAAAAGAAATGGTGGGGGGTGGGGGGGGGGGAAGTCAAGGAAATGGGTCTGTGGGAGAGGAAAGGCAGCCCAGGAGTTTCTGTGGTGGGCGACCATGGCAGAGGAGAATGGGGTAAGGATTACGGGATTACGGAGGAAAGACATGAATGGAAAGCTAATTAGAATTTTGGTGAGGGGACATAAGGGCCCTCCCAGGGGTTTTGAAGGAATTGAGTCACTTTCTGGGCCTCAGCTTCCTTGTCTGCAGTGCAGAGTTGGAGGGTATTTGTCTCTGATTCCCCTTCTGCTCAGACATTCTACAGTGCTGGATAGAGTAGGGGAGACATGAGGCCAGAGCACCTGAGAATAGCAGGGCTAATTGTATGGAGACTCCTGGAACTCTGAGGGTGACCTCAATCTGGCTCTGAAAACAATGCAGCCGCCAATATTGGACATGAAAAGTCCCTCCCAGAAGAAGGGGAAAGAATAGGCCTGAGCGTGGCACAGACATAAATGCAAGAGGCAGATGACAGGCAAAATCCTAAAAAGCCACATCCTGCCTTCCAAGCTGCTTTCCAAAGGCTCTGAGTTTGACAGAAATCCAAACATGTCTTGTCTTGGGCACCTTCCCCTTTAATTTTCAAACTGATGTATATTTTAAGGGAAATTTAATCCATGTGGCTCTGAATTATGTACAACAAACTCCTCTAAGGGACACTTGGTGCTGGGAGCTTTTTGCGAATTTGGAAGATCTTACTACAAGATGCTCTTTCTGTTTGTTTGTTTGTTTGTTTGTTTGTTTGTTTTAACTGATTCCGTTTCCATCTCCTTCTACCCAAAGTCCAAGAGTTTGGTCAGATGCTAGGAACCTGCTGGATAAGGGCTCTACACTTACTCTTCCTCCTCTTCCTTGGCGGTCAAAGGGAACTTATCCAAGCCAAGGGGGAATGGAGCTTAGCTCTGTCAATGGAACTGTTGTCCTTGATCCCAGCATGAATAGGGCCTTACTTTGCTTCTCAGGCACAATGGCTGCGTTTGAGGCAGAGTTGGCAAACAGGACTCCAGTTTCCAAACCGTGTTTCCTTAGGTGGTAATCGACACCCCACCCAACCTTGTTCTCCAGTGGCAAACCTCACAGAAGCATGTTGGTGGCTCCTACTCTTCTGCTGACCAGAGCCCAGTTCCACAAGCCCCAGGAGAGGAAGGAAGGTATGCAGCCAGGATGGGCAGAACCTCCATCGTTCTCCAGCTCTGCTGGCTAAGAGCGTGTGGTCCCAGCTGACTCCGTGGCTTCGGCAGTTCCGTGGTATACCTCACTTCCAGGAATCTTACCCAGCCCGGGGTGGAGAGCCTCGTCACGTATTTGCCCACAGCCTGGTTCCAAGATGCAGAATCATGCCACTGGAAAGAATTTCCAGTCTGTGACTTCGTCCCCCACAGTTTCTACATTTCCTTGACAACTGGTGATGATCTGGATGTTTAAAGCACATCTTCTCTCATACTTTCACATTCTTACTCATTTAATTTAGTTAACTTCAAGCAGGGGCTGCAAAGTCCAATCAGATGAAAGAGTCAAATCTTGCCAGTTAAAAAGCATCATGAGAGCTGAAAACAACCTCAGGGCTGCTTTTCTACATTATCCACCCGCCCCCCCACCTCTTTAAGGTTGGAATTATTCAAAGGAACTGTTTATGTGGCTTAATTTTAGGGCTGACCTTCCCTCAGTAATATCCCTGTGACATCTGCTATTCCATTCCTAACAGTTATTAGCCATCTCGTCTGTGTTAAGATTGCTGGAGGAAGAAAAGAGAGGAATTTAGAACACACTTGTAAAATGCATATACTCTTGGAAATTAAAGCACACCGAATCCAAAACACTTGATGTAAATGAGTTAATTAGAACAGGAAGCCCAGTGAGACAATGTGGTTTAGTGAAAGAATGCTGTGCTTGGAGTCCGAAAAATAGAGATTGAATTCTGTCTCTACTCTCGTTCTCTGCCTTAATTCCCTCATCTGTAAATTGGTGATAACCATCCTTCTCTCATTATAGGACAGTGATTAAGATTTAAGTGTGTGTGTGTGTGTGTGTGTGTGTCCAGGAATATCTTCTGTAATGACTCCGTGAATGTCAGCATACTTTTTTTTTCCAAAAAAAATTTTTTTTGAAGAGAGAGTACAATCAGGGGAGGGGCAGAGAGAGTGGGACAGAGGATCTGGAGCAGGCTCTGCGCTGTGGGGCCTGAACTCACAAACCATGAGATCATGACCTGAGCCGAAGCCGGATGCTCAACTGACTGAGCCTCCCAGGTGTCCCAAGGTCAGCACATTTTGAGGGTGGAGGACATAAGAGAGGAGGGAGGAGAGAAGATGTGGCCCCAGGATTTGCCACAGGCTGATGCAGTGCTCAGTCCTGATGAACTCTCCAACAGCTAGCCTCTGAGTCCACCAGGCTTCTCACTGTTGGACCAGACTTCCCCATGATGATACTTCGGAACTGAAAAAGGTCTGAGGCACCTGAGTGGCTCAGTCGATTAAGCCTCACGGTTTGTGAGTTGGGGTTCCACACTGACAGTGTGAAGCCTGCTTGGGATTCTCTCTCTCCCTCTATCTCTCTGCCCCTCCCCGACTTGTGTGCACTTGTGCTCTCTCTCCCTCTCTCTCTCTCTCTCTCCCTCTCTCTCCCTCTCTCAAAATACACGAATAAACTTAAAAGCAAAAAGAGAATTGCAAAAGGTCTGAGTGCCTGTCATCGCTTAGGGTTCCACTCAACACACTCAGAGCCTCTCTGACGCAGCCTGTCATCTCTGGGTCCCCTCCACCAGTGTGTGCCAGTCTGCTCCCCGTCTTGCTCCTCAGTGGAAGGCGAGACCCAACTGGACAGTTGGAAGCTACCTGGTGGCATTTTAATGAAGACTGTTATGCCTCAGGTGTAACTTTTACTGACTCCTAGGGAAGCCTGCTCACCTCTGCTTGGAGCACCTTTATTCTGGCTTCATAAAATATTGTTTATAAGGCCAGGCTCAAATAAAGTTAAAACAGTACAGCAGGGTGGCAGAGATGGGTTATAAGACTCCAGCCCATTACACAAGCAGATTCCCTGTAGCCCCTGTATCCACAGACTGGTGGATCATCCCCAAGAGTTATTTTTCTCTTCATTTGGGCAGATTTCCCCCCAAGGCAGGCTCTGGAGCTGCCTGCCAGGCCTTGGGAATGGGGAGAAACGTGGGGCTGACATGTGAGCCCCGAGCTGCAGCGGGCGGGGGGATGCTGTTTCACCTCTGGGCTTGGAAAAGCCGCCTGACTTTTGGGAGGGAGCCTAATTGATTCTCCCGGTGGCGGCACTGTGGTGGAGACCCCTGGAAAGAATGATGTTTAGGGCCAGGGTACCAGTGCCCAAGGCACACACACTTCCTTTAATTAATGGGAGCACAATGCCAACAAACACACTGGCATCTGGGAAGTGAGGGCGACTAACAGGCAAGCCTCCTGACTTCCTCAGGGAGTGCCCTGCCAGCCAGGATTATTCGCTGTTCTTGTTCCCTTTCACACAAAAAACCCCCCTGTGCTTGGCTGGGAGGCCCGCCCCGGGTGCTGGCAGACCCCCAGTCCAGCGGCACTGCCTAAGCTTGTCTTCCAGCCTCTCTGGCAGGGATGTTGCTCTTGAGTGGCTCCTTGGAAGCATTCAGAAAAGCCAGGGGACCTTTCTACCTCCTGACCTTAAATGGTCATCTTAGCTTCCCTTTTTCTCTCATTTGGTATCTCAGGGCTGTGGCTATTTCTACCGATAAACTTCTTCTTCTGTCTCCAGATCTCCCACCATCGCCACCTACCCCCACCCTGCAGGGTCTGAAATTGTCTCTAGCACATGCGAAGCCCACCCAAGCAAGGAGCGGGGCTGCCCAGTCTGTGGCTTTTCCCACACTCCACGTCAGTCAGTGCCTCTCATTTCTAGAGAAGTCTTCCCTGAGATATGCTCTGTGAGTCTCTTTTGATTCCTGGCAATTGCAAACATGGCTTGAGAGACAGTGATTCATTCAGGAAGTGTTATACACCAAGTTATGTGCCAGCACTGGGTACTGAGGACTCCAGGCACTTGAGGTCAGATTCCTTTCTACGTAAAGAACCAGAGTTAAGCGCTCTAGTAGTATGTCCAATGGGCTATCGGTGCACAGTGGAGGGACCATCCTAGCTGTGCACAGACTATGTGAATCAAATGCAGACTTATAACTAGCTGTGATAAATGCAGATTCCCAGGTCTCATCCCAGGACCCTCCAAATCAGAATCTCAGGGAGGGAGGCCCAGGAAGATGTATTTTTGAGGAGTTTCTTAGATGATTCTTATTCACACTAAATTTTGAGAACCACTGTCCCATTTGAGAGCCTCTGTTCTGGAAGCAGTTAGACAGGGTGCACAGAGGTGATTACATTTGAGGTTTTTAAAAAGGCAATAGTCTTTATTTAAATTTTGATTTTCCTTGAAAGAAATTATCAAAGGATTCAGTAATTATTTGTGACAAGCTTAGTGTGTGCTGGGCTCTGTAGAAGGCAAGCATTATTATCTCATTCTACAAAAGAGACAATTTAGCCTTGGAGAACTTGATGCATGGTGGAAATAGAATTCAAACCAAGCTATTCATACTACACGTAGAAAGCCTATTTTGATCTGTTTCAGTAATGGAACTAAAACTTTGCCCCTTCATGTGCTCTAGAGTTTAGTCTACATCCTGTAGGCAACAGACACTGAATGTTTTTGAGCAAAGGTATTACACTGGCAGATCTTTGGATAGATAACTGTGGGAAGATTATCTTTGAGAAATAACTCTGACCACCAAAAATAAAAAGTGACTATGATAATCCAGGTAAGAAATGACAAAGGTCCAAACTAAGGCAATTGCAGGGCGAATGGAGAATAGGAGAATGGACAAATAGAAGGTCCTCTATAAGACATGATGACTGGACAAGGGAACGGAGATGTGTTGGTGCTCCACAACAATTCTCTCTCATGGCTTTAGAAAACTGAGTGTACACTCTTGCCACTGGCCAAGGCAGAGAATGCTAGAAAACAGTAACTGCCATAGGACAAAGTGTTTATGATACTGAACCATTGCTCTTCTCCCTCCCCTGCAATCTACTTGGCTTTCCCAACTTGGTTTTTGCTATCCTCCCAAGAGTATGACAAGCCCTGATGTAGTCCAGCTACTGTGAGGACATTATCAGCTCTCAGTTTTGGCTGAGAGAAAACAGTGGGTTCACTAAGTGCTTTGCTTACAACAGGATTTCATCATATTGTCTGTGGGCAGCTTCATGATTCCTGGTTCAGACTTCTCTTAACTGAAAAAGCACTGAAATGTCTCTGGATGAGCATCTCATGCTCTCATGTCCACCACCGTGGAAACTGGGGGAATGCTATTCCTTTGCAGATTTTTTCCCAGCTGTGCATTCACAAGCCACATGGAAGCCTGCAAGTCCTGTCCGATCGCAGGCTGAAGACTCAAGCTTGAACAGTACTTAGTGGCACTGTGTGATGTATCCACAGCCAGGGGACTGACGCTTTGGCTACTCCTCGAAACCCAGAGCAGTGAGCAGAGGCCAATTCAATTATTAAGAGGAGTTCTTACAGCCTTGAAATTGAAATAGCTGGTCCCAAGAAGAAGAACACTGAAGTCAGATTTCCTGGTTCTCCTGAGCCCAGACAAAGCACAGCCTGAGCCGAAGACAAGTACAAGAGCTGGGGTTGGCCCAGAAGGTGATAGTCTCAGTGGATAGTGGCTTAAAACAACCAATATATATATATTTTTTCACATAGCTCCTGTGGGTCAGGAATGTAGGAACAGCTTACCTGGGTAGTTCTGGCTCTATGTCTCTCATGAGGTTGCAGCCAAGTCATTGGCAGGGGCTACAGTCATCTGAAGACTCGAATGAGGTGGGAGGATCCACTTCCAAGATCATTCATATGGCTCTTTGTAAAAAGTGCCAATTCCTTGCTCTGTAGGCCTCTCCATAGGGATGCTCGTGACATGGAAGCTGGCTTTGCCCAGTGCACATGAGACAGAGAGACAGACAGTTAGAGAGACAAAATGAAAGCCATAGTGTCTTTAAAATTTTTTTTTTTTACATTTATTCATTTTTGAGAGACAGAGAGAGAGCACAAGTGGGGGAGGGGCAGAGAGAGAGGGAGACACAGAATCAGAAGCAGGCTCCAGGCTCCAAGCTATCAGCACACAGCCCGACATGGGGCTCGAACTCACGAGCTGTGAGATCATGACCTGAGCTGAAGTCAGATGCCCAACCGACTGAGCCACCCAGGCACCCCTACAGTGTCTTTTAAATTCTAGTCTCAGAAGTGGTATATCATTATTTCTGCCATTTTCTATTGGTCACGCAGACCAACCCTGGTACAATGGAGAGAACCACACAAGAGTGAGTATCAGAAGGCAGGGGTCACTAGAGCAGTCTTGGAGGATGGCTACCACACTGAAAGTTCCCATAGTGCACCTGTTAAACAGCCAGAAGGAAAGACAACGCAACCCACTATACTTCATTTGGCTTTTGCCACCTTATTACAGTGTAGGAAAGGGTGTGAACTTTGCTGCCTGCATTTTGACCTCCAGCATTTCCATCCCATTCCCTTAACATACAAGGGCAGCCCTCTAAACTTCCATTGCATTTAGACTTAACACTTTTACAGTTCAGCAGAGTTCATCATTTTCCTTATCGTTTTACGTACTTAGATGGTTTCCTCAACCAGATTGTAGGCTCCTTATGAGAAGGAAACATAGGTCTTCTTTTTATTTGTAAACAGGAGTAGTAGCAAGCCCGATGCTGGACACATTGTAGCTGTTTAATCAAGAGTTATTTACTGAACTGATGGATTCAGAAACCCTTCTCAAATCCTCCTTTTTATAGTCTGGGAAGTTGAGGAGTCAGCAAGGAAAAAACTTCGTCAGATGAGTCATCAGTCAAGTCCAGAGCAGATCTCCATAGGCAGCTGCTCATCCCAGCTGGAAAAGGAAGACTGGCTCTTAGTACGAGACTCGGGGGCTGCCGGCTGCATCTAGCTGGGGCTCGTAATCACGCCTCTCTTGCACTGAGCTGTCCAATAACTCATGAGGCTGTTGGAAGCCTCATTTCTGCACAGCCTGGGCCTGTTGCGTGCCGTTTGCCAGGCAAGCACTAACGTTTCCAGAGGAAATGGTCACTAACAAGCAGAACTTCCTTTTAAATCTCTCCGTGATTTGTGACATGGCTCTGAAATGGGAAGCATGTCTGTTCTGCAGAGCAGAAGGGCCACTTGGACTCACACAATGTCATCAGCACACACCAGTGAGTCATATGGATCTCACTCTGCTCCTTTCTATTCTGCTCCTTAGCACTAGATCATACAACAGTTGGTGATCTAGGAAAGAAAGCTGTACTCAGCCCAGTGCTAGCGTAATACCAAACAAATGCATTTTGCAGTTGACGTATCTAAGTGGCAACACCAATACCTCACATTGGAATTGCAGTGAGAAGAACTCCCCACCATCTGCTTTTCAGTTGCCTTAGGTTTACCTGGGGTTAATAGTCCCTACTAAATGTTTCATTATTCAAAATGGCCTTTGGAAACCCATGCCTTTTGTTCTTTCAGCGAATTCACCTTAGTTCTTGTGTTGTCTGCACCTCAGCTTTTCCTATCAGTGGTTTTGCATTTGTGGTAACTATGGGAGAAAGCCTGTGAAAAATGCTTTGCTATATTACATTGCCCCCTGGCTCCAATGAATTGCTCCGTAAATCACGATATTGTTAAAGTGTCCTAGCAAAACTAAACCACTTTCGGGGTCTCAGAGAGCACAAGGATATTAATCAGAGGCAAACACTGCGGAAGGGACATTTTAAAAAAAGAAAAAGAAAGAAAAAAATCACAGTTTTTAATGTGTGGAGTCTGGAGAAGAGCGTACATTGGGACTAGGGCCAAACCAGAATATCTTTACTCTTTCACAAATACTCTGATATGGGAATGCATTATCTCTGAACATTTTAAGCCCATTTAGTTTCATAGCAAAACAATATTGAACACCTGCTGCATCTTAATGATGTAGTTCAAGCAGCACAGGGTGAGGACAGGAGTGGTGGGGGTGGGGGCTCCGTACATCAGGAAGAACCATTAATCAGCTTCAGCTGGGCCCCACAGTGTGGAGCAGATGACAGGCACGGGCATCTTACAGATACACCTGAGTGCACCTGTCCTTGACTATAGTGCCACAAAGGCAGTAAACCTGGCTCCTCGAGTCCTAGGCTGTAGGTACAAACCTCAGGGAGGGGAAGCGGTAACAGCAGCACAGGTTCTCGGGTTACTGCCTAGGACAACTGGTCAGCGGACCAACAGCCTTCATTGAGAGCCTATAAACCACTCCACACTAGGTATGATGGAAAAACACAAGCAAAAAAAAAAAAAAAAAAAAAACGAGACCAAATTCTACTATTCTGGAACTTCAGTCAGCAGAAATGTTGCTCAAAATAAGTGGCACTTGCTCGTCTTTTTGTTGCTTGGATTTCTCGTGACAACATTTGGTTTCTTCTTTTTCTTTTCCCAGTTTTATTTTTTTTTTTTTTTTTTTTTTTTTTTTTTTTTTAAATTTTTTTTTTCAACGTTTATTTATTTTTGGGACAGAGAGAGACAGAGCATGAACGGGGGAGGGGCAGAGAGAGAGGGAGACACAGAATCGGAAACAGGCTCCAGGCTCTGAGCCATCAGCCCAGAGCCCGACGCGGGGCTCGAACTCCCTGACCGCGAGATCGTGACCTGGCTGAAGTCGGACGCTTAACCGACTGCGCCACCCAGGCGCCCCTCTTTTCCCAGTTTTAAGGAGATACAATGGACATATCACATTGTGGAAGGAGAAGGTGTACAGTGTGATGATTTGAAGCACGTCTATGGCGTGAAGTGTTTACCACAATAAGGTTAGTTAACGCACAACCTTCACATGACATATTTACCATTTTGGTGCTGTTGCTGTGGTGAGAATATTAAGGCTCTCCTGTCAGAGCAGCAAGTATACAGCACAGTACTAGGAGCTATAGTCACCGCACCATTGTACTTTAGATCCCCAGAACTTCTTCATCTTATAACTGAAAAGTTGTACCCTTTGACCAACATCTCCTCACTTCCTTCACCCTTCAGCCCCTGGAAACCACCATTCTACTCTCTGCTTCTGTGAGTTTGGGTTTTTCAGACTCTACATATAAGAGAGATTATACAGTATGTGCCTTTCTCTGATTTATTCCATTCAGCATTATGCCCTCCAGGTCCATCCATGTTGTCACAAATGGCAGGATCTCCTATCTTTTTTTATGGATGAACAATATTCCATTATCACATATGCACACTATCACATATCCTTTATCCATTCATCTGGTGGTGGATGCGAAGGTTGCTTCCGACATAGGTTGGCTGTTGTGAATAGTGCTGCAATGACCCTGGGGGTGCTGGAATTTCTTCAAGACAGTCATTTCATTTCCTTTGGATTTATACCCAGAACTAGGATTGCTGGATCATAGGGTAGTTCTAGTTTTAATTTTTGGAGGAACCTCCATATTGTTTCCCACACTGGCTGAAACAATTTACTTTCCCAGCATCAGTGCACAGGCTTCCCTTTTCCTCACATCCTTATCATCACTTAGCTCTTGTCTTGTTGATGATGGCCATTCTAAGAGGTGTGAGATGATATTTCTTTTGTGGTTTTGACTTGCACTTCAGGGTTTGGTTTCTAATGGAATCTGACTTAAAGTGGATGGCTTGTGTCCTGAAACGATTTATCATCTAATGATAAGTGACAAGCACAAAAAAGTACTGTCCCTAAACAGATATTAGAGACAAACTTTTTAAATCCCAGACCTCCAAAATAGAATCTAACAAATGGAGAAAGGGGCAGTCTTCCACTGACTAATTGCAAAGAAAGCATTGCAACAAAGGTCAACCTTTTCAAATCCCTTCTTATCTCTTTACCCTCTTCCTCATTCCCCAAACACACAATGATGATAAAAGTCACTTGAAATGTAACTGACCTTTTAAGATTTTGGCATATAATGATTATGATTAAACAGATGGACTTGGGGATCAGCAAGCCTGAATGTGAATCGTGGCTCCATGTGCTTCTGGTCAATTACATCTACTCTCTAGGCCTCAGTTTCTTCACCTGTGAAATGAAAATAATAACACCATTAACCTTATATACTTGTGAGAATGAACTAAGGCAATTCACATGGGGGGGCTCAGAACATTACCAAGTAGTAAGTGCTCAATAATGCTATTTAATATAAACATTATTATATATACATATATCATAACCATATTACTTATGGATGCATACTGTCACACTCTATTCTGTGTGTGTGTGTGTGTGTGGAGTTTCAAGCATTTATTTCTTAGATCCTCCATTTTTCATTGTATTTAGATACAGCCATTAAGATATTATGCACAATCAAATTATTTATAAATTTTAGCAGCATTCAAATCCAAGTGCTTACTGATGTTCTCTGACTCTGCAAATCATTTTTCCCAACCTAGGAAAAACAAGATTCACCAGCTACAACACGCTTTTTTTTAAAAAGGGCATACTTTACATACTGTTTTGTTCATCTCTTTTAAACATAAAATGTATTATGAACATTTTAACACACCATGAGCCTCCCAAAACATTTTTAATGGCTTCCATGTATGCCATTACATGGATGTACTCTAAAATATTTCACCAGTCTCCTATTGTTGGACAATTAGGTTGTTTCCAATATTCAATATTATAAATACCCACCAAGGAACTGCCCTGTAGAGCTTTCTTGTACACATTTTTGGTTGTTGCCTTAGGATGAATTCCCACAACTAGAACCACTGAATCAAAAGAAATGCAATTAAAACATTCTAAAAAGAATATAAACACATTACAGAAAATAGGGCAAAGAAAAAAATACAATTCTACCACACTAATACAATTACTAATATAATTTGGGTGATTAATATATTCTGATGTTTCATTTTTACTTAGAAGAACAGAAGCTTCAAGTAAAAGATGGGCAGATGTTTATTATTTCTTCTCCCTTCTGAAACCCACTAAAATGACAATAAAGAACTAAAAGAAAATCATAAACCCACAACGAAAAAGAGAATTGAAGAGGAGATGACAGAAAACAGCCAAAAGATGTGGTAAAAATTTTGAGAACTGAAAAGCAGACCAGATGAGTGATGAGTGACTTAGTAGATCAGAGGAAAGGAAAATTCATGCCATGACTTAAAATCCATGACTGGCTTTAAAAGAAGCAGCTAGACTTTCTAGATCCTTCCTTGACCTTGAAAGAAGACAGAAGGTTTACCCTCTAGAGAGGCTGAACCAGATAGGTTCTGGATCAGGAACAACAGACACTACAGAGGGTAGGGTGAGGCACCTTAATGAGAGGAGCCTATTTCAGTAAAAGTTGACACATCAACTACAAAGTGAGACTCATCCCCATTCCTCAGTTCTCCAGGCTCACACACTCTCTATCCCTCTTCCCAACTCCAGACAGGAGACTGGAGAATTTTTCTACAAGCAATTTATAGATCAAAGAGAAAAGATTAGGAAGGGACCCCAAGGAAAGATCAGTTCTCTGAACAAGCTATGGTAAAGTTCAACAACTGACAAGAACCTCCCCCCTACCCATGCAGAAAAGGATCTCTAGACATTTGAGAAGAGCCACTAACATGAAACACACCAAAACAAAACAAACTATCCAAAAAGAGGAACTCTGCTGCGCCTGGGTGGCTCAGTTGGCTGAACATCCGACATCAGCTCAGGTCATGATCTCATGATTCATGAGTTTGAGCCCCACATCAGGCTCTGTGCTGGCAGCTCAGAGCCTGGAGCCTGCTTCAGATTCTCTGTCCCCCCCCTCTCTCTACCCCTCCCCCGTTCACGCTCTATCTCTCTCTCAAAAATAAATAAAAACGTTTAAAAAATTAAAAAAACAACAAACCAAAAACAAAAAGAGGAACTCTGAAAACACAGGGCAGGAAGCAGAAGGAAATATCTAAAAAGGAAAAGAGAGAGAATATTACATCCATGAAATAAGAACAGGAAGCTATAAAAAAATTTAGAAAACAGGGGGCGACTGGGTGGCTCAGTTGGTTAAGCTTCTGACTTCAGCTCAGATCACAATCTCATGGTTTGTGAGTTCGAGCCCCGTGCTGGGTTCTGTGCTGACAGCTCAGAGCCTGGAGCCTGCTTCAGATTCTATGTCTCCCTCTCTCTCTGCTCCTCCCTTGTTCACACTCCGTCTCTCTCTCTCTCAAAAATAAATAAACATTTAAAAAAATTTTTTAATTCGAAAACAGGAAAATACTGTCATTAAATATGAGAAAAAAATCAACTTTTCTTTTGAAAGACAAAGTTGAGGAAATCTCCCAGAAAGTGGAACTAAAATAAAGTTATAGAAGATGTAAAGGATAGGAAATTTTGAGACAGAGTTTCTAGAAAAGAGAACCAAGAAAATGGATGAAAGGAAGTCACTCAGAAATTAATACTGTGTCTGACCTAAAGGAGAGTTATACACAGTACAGTGAATGAGAAAAGGCATACCCAACACCTGTCAATTTGATATCATCAGGTTTCTAAAAAGTTTCTAAAAGTTTCTAAAAAGTTTCTAAAAAGAAATCTAAAAAGAAAAACAAGTCACTTAAAAAGACTAAGAATCAGAAGAACAAATGAAAACAATGGAGAAATTCTGAGGGGAATGATTTTAACCCATAATTCTACACCCATCCAAACTACAAATAAAGTGTACTAACACAAAAACACAGTTTCAGGAGCACCTGGGTGGCTCAGTTGGTTGAGCATCCAACTCTTGATTTTGGCTCAGGTCATGATCCTAGGGTCGGGAACTGAGCCCCACATTGGTCTCCATGCCAAGTGTGGAGACTGCTTGGGATTTTCTCTCTCTCCCTTTGCCCTTCTCCCCTGCTCTCTCTCCCTGTGTGTTCTCTCTCCCCTGTGCTCTCTCTCCTTCTCTCAAATAAAAAATAAAAATAAGAAAAAACACAGTTTCAGACATTTGAAGTCTCAGAAATGTATCCTCCTTCCTCAGGAGGCTACTGGTGGATGTGCTTTGCTAAAACTAGGAGAGAAAAGAAGAAGAGAAGAAATGAGGATGAAAAAGCTTACTGATATAATCTGAAGATCCAAAAATAGTTTAGTTGCTTATAAAGACATAAGCTTATTTTTTTCCTCTCACATAATAGTCTGAGGTAAAATTCCAGGTCTGCAGGGAAACTCTGCTCCATTTAGTCATTCAGGAAACCAGATTCCTTCTGTCTTGGTTCTTTACCACCCTTTAGAACAATGGTTCTCAAAGAGTAATCTCCTAACCAGCATCACTTGAGAACTTGTTAGAATGCAAATTCTCAGGTCCCAACACCAGGTCTAATGGATCAGAAACTCTGGGGGTAGAGCCCAGAAATCTGTTTTAACAAGTCTTCTGGGTAATTCTGATGAAGTTTGAAAACAACTATTTTATGACATTATCCTTTTCTAAATCATCAAAGTTTGACAGCAGATACTTCCATGTTCTAAGTCACCAGAGGGAAAAGAAGTGGAGGTTGGTTTTTTTTTAATTTTTAAAATGTTTTTATTTATTTTTGAGAGGGAGACAGAGGCAGAGGATCCAAAGCAGGCTCTGTGCTGACAGCAGAGAGGCTGATGTGGGGCTTGAGCTCATGAACTGTGAAATGAGCCATCAGATCATGACCTGAGCCAAAGTGGGACGCTTAACCAACTGAGCCACCCAGGTGCCCCAAAGGTATGGAGGTTTTTATGGGAAGGCTTGGAAGTGGTCTACATTGCTTTCACTTGGCAATGGTAACCCTTAGCTTCATCTGGTAACCCTTAGCTTCAAAGGTGAGTTGGGAAATGTAGTTTTCAGCTAGGCAGCCACCTATTACTATGGAAGAAGGAAAGCATGAATTTGAGAAGATAACCAGCAGTTTCTACCATAAATATAATCCAGGCAACAGGGACTCCAATGCCAAAGAGCAGCAAAGATAGATTCCAGGATGATGTGGAAAGGACATCCCAGAATGTCCCACTCACAGACTCAAACTGTGAGTCAGGCCACAGAGAGAGCATGCCAGATGGGAACAGGAGCACTGCAGAAGTTCCAGAAGGGCCGCCAAGGAAAATAACAAAACCAAGAGAATACCAGCATTTGAATGTATTGACAGGAGATTTTGCAGATAAATTAATAGTAGGTACATAGAAAACTGAACAGAATACAAAAAAAAAGATAGAAAAGAATTAATTACAGGGAAAACAAAAGGTTGAATGAGAAAGGTTACATAATTATAGGATTCTATGTGGCTTAGCTAGGAATAATATTACATATTCAGAATGTAAATATTTAATATTGATTTAACCAAAATGGTGATCTAACTATATTGGGAGAATGGGCAGAGAGAAAGTGTGGGCAGACCAGTTTAATGATGGTAAACATTTATATAGCTGTGTATGTTGTATTGTGTGTCATAAATTATTCTAAACTCATTATATATTCACATTTTAACCCTCATAATCACTCTGTGAGTCGATTCCATCATCATCCATCTTACACGTGAGGAAACTGAGGCACATAGCAGTTAAGCAATTTGCATAAGATCACACAATTAGTAAGTATTGGACTTGAGATTTATTTATTTATTTTTAATGTTTATTTATTTTTGACAGAGAGTAAGAGGCAGAATGAGAATGGGGGAGGGGCAGAGGGAGAGGGAGACACAGCATCTGAAGCAGGCTCCAGGCTCTGAGCTGTCAGCATAGAGCCCGACACGGGGCTCAAACCTGCAAACCACGAGATCATGACCTGAGCTGAAGTTGGACACTTAACCAACTGAGCCACCTGGGTGCCCCTGGACTTGAGATTTAAACTCACTAATTTCTCAAACTCACTAATTTGGACATGGTCCAAAGTCCATGTTCTCAGTTACTACAATACGTGATCTCACTTTCTGTGGTAGGAAGTCAAAATACTTAAAATCAATAAACATAGAAATACAGAATTAGCATGTTATTTATAAATAAAGACATAAGTACCAAGATGAAACATATAATCATTTAAGGTGATTGCCTCTGGTCAGGAGGTAACTAGCAATGGCCAAGGAATCACTGTTTTTCTTGTTAGTGTTGTTATAGACCCACTAGAACTATTGGACTTTTAAAATCTTTTAAACAATATTTTGATTGAAATAAATTTGGGGGTGCTTAGGTCGCTCAGTCGGTTAGAGGTCTGACTCTTGGTTTCAGCTTGGGTCATGATCTCATGGTTTTGTGGGTTTAAGCCCCAAGTCGGGCTCTGTGCTGGCATTGCAGAGCCTGCATGGGATTCTCTCTTTCTTTCTCTGCCCCTCCCCTTCTCACACTGTCTCTGTCTCTTTCAAAATAAATAAACATAAAAAATAAAATAAAATAAAATAATTTTTTAAAAAAGTGAGATGACAGAAAGAGTGTGTCTGGCTAGCTAAACTTAGAAAATGGAGAGAGACCCAGAAGAGAAGGTCAAGAGGACTCTAATGGGAAATTATGCAAGGGAAGCAGCTAGGAAAATTATAGAAAAGAGAGAGAGAGAGGAATTTCCACAAGAAACGGAAAGAAAAGGATGATATTCTTGGAGAAAGAATAAGTCAAAAGTAAGAGAGCCAGGGAGAATGAGAAGGGAAGAGATTGAATAAGACAGGGTAGGGACCTCACTCCTGAACATTATCCATGGCAATTCTGTGGGTGGTGTCCAGGGAAACTACTGAATTAGCACTCCAGTGGCTTTATGCAGAGCTGCTTTGATTTGGGCTCTAACTGGAGACTCCTTCCTCAGCTGAAAGAAACAGCTTTGGCCTTAAAACTGAAGGCAGAGGGAAGGATGGCCTGGAAAGCCATACTGAGATGACTGATTAAAATCTAATTATGTGTCAACCTAAGTGAAACAAAAGTAAGTAATAAAACTTCACTTGTTTATCAAGATGGGACCTTGGAGCAAGTCACTTAATTTCTGTGAGCCCTGGTTTATCCTGTTGCAAAAAATAATATATAACAAATCCTGCATATGCATGGTACATCATACCTTTCAGAGCTAGTTTTCATTTTCTATTTCCCCAAGCGAGCTTTTTAGGAGATAAAATTGAGGCTCAGGAAAATGAAGCAAGTAACATATAATTACACAACTAGTTAATAGTGGAACATATAGTTCACTTTTGTTGGTAAACAGTCTCAATTAAGAATCACAGAAACTGTATGGTGTAAAACACACACACACACACACACACACCAATTTATAAAGAGGAAAACCAAGATATATACTCGGCTCCAGAACCGAATATATACTCAGAACCAGGACCGAAACCCAAAAGCATGGGTAGAGAGAAGCAGCTCCAGGCTCACTCCTCCCCGGACTCCTTGGGGACACGGTACCGTCCTTCCCAGGAAGTCCAGATTCCATACTCTGCCCTGCTTTCGGAACATCCATTTGCCCGACTTTTTTCATTTGGAAACTGCGATCGCAGAAATAATAACGGCTAAGATTTGCTGATGCAGCGTTACTGTGGTGAGTCCAGTTCACGATTCAGGACAGGGAGACCCGCCAGGAGAGACGAAGCTGCGTAAAGCTGTGGCGGGAGGGCCCGCGGCGTTGCCCGGATCTCTGGTCACAGCTCCCCCTCCGCCCCACCGCCACCCCTCAGCAGCCCTGGGCTCCACTCCCATCCCTGCCATCCGTGCTCATGGTCCCCGGGCGCCTGCTCTCCCAGCCGGGTGAGACACCTAGGCTCCCAGCTTCCTTCGAGGGCGCCTGGAGAGGAGCCGTGGGGCCTGGCCGCGGCCTCAGGCCCAGCTGGGTTCACTTTGGGTTTCTTCAAAGTCGTGCCAAGTTTTTCCAACACCTCCCTCCAGGTTGGTGCTCTGGCCTCACGCCCTGGCCCATAGCAACTGTGCAAGGAAAGAGCCGGCCTGGGAGGCTCAGGAGGCCCCAGAGGCTTGGGAGGCAGGGAGGCCGGGGAGCCAGGGAGGCCGGGGAGCCAGGGATACTGGGGAAGGCAGGGAGGCCGAGGAGGCTGGGAAGGCCCCAGAGGTTTGGGAGGTCAGGGAGGCTGAGGAGGCGGAGAAGGCTCCAGAGGCTCGGGAGGCAGGGAGGCCGGGGAGGCCTGGGAGCCAGGGAGGCCAGGAAGGTTGAGGAGGCTGAGGAGGTCAGGGAGGCCGAGGAGGCTGGGGAGGCTTGGGAGGCCGGGGAGGTCAGGGAGGCCGAGGAGACCCCAGAGGCTTGGGAGGCAGGGAGGCCGGGGAGCCAGGGAGGCCGAGGAGGCCCAGGAGGCCCAGGATCCCTGGAGGACTGGTTGCGGCCACCACCAAGATGGCGACCCCAAGCAGGGCAGCTCCTGCAGGGGCGCGCTCTGCGGAGGTCCGCCCTTCTGGAGGCCGCCCGCCCAGAGACCCTCTTCGAAGGAAGGAAAAGCTACGCCGCCACGGCCGCCACCTTCCTTCCCGGGGCTCCTCGTCCAAGGCCAGCAAAGCAGATATTTAGCCTGGATGCCCAAGGCCGCGGACGTGGGGCCAGGGGCCCGCGCCCCCTTCCTGGGCCGGCCTTGCCACGTGGCTCCCCGAAGCCTGTCCGTCCCCGCCCCCACCGCCTTTTAACGGGGAATGCTGACAAGCTGAATACAGCGGGAATAACAGCCATTTGTTCTGGTTATCGCTGCCGGTATTGAAGCCAGATGTGTGTGTTGCTGACATTGACATGGTACATCTGGCTGGGGTTTTGGTTTCCATCGTGGAGTTCACCACATCCACCCTAGTCTGCTAGAAGAGAGGAGGCGAACATCTGGAAGTCATTGCAGCTGTCACGCTTCAAGGGGATCCTGTACCACAGAGAGGAGAATTCAATACGTAACTGAGCGAAATTATCCAGCTCGTCTTGTCAGTCCAGATTTCAAACACATGCAGGAAAATGGCCACCGCCTTATGGCGCCCTCCCTCCCTCCGTGATGCCCGCGGGCACCGAGAGCCCAAGAGTCCTTTACCCACCACCCCAGGCACCGGGGTGTCGCTAGTGTAGCACTCTGGGTCACGTTCGTCACTGCGTGCCTGAATCTTGTGTTCATCCTGGCTAAGCGGGGCTAAGATGGCTCTTTCTTTTTCCTTTTGATCTCAGTTTGCTGGACCTTTTAAATTAAATATTGCTTAGTCCTTCCTCCACTTCCACTCATAACCCCCTTTTTTATGGCATTCAATGCTCTAGCCCTACCCTACCTTTTCAATTTTATCTTCATTCCTTTCCCAAGGCAAATACTACTTCTAGTCAGGGCTGAAATAAATTATGCTTATTCTGACCCCAACCTTGCCTTTTTCCTGGAACCCTCTTTCTTTCCCTGTTCTCTTCACACCAATCCAAAACTTCTTAACCCTTCAAGGTCTACCTCAAGTATATTTTCATCAATGAATCCCTTCCTGACCACTCAAGGCTCCGATTTATCTTTCCTTCTGTGTGTTTTAATTAAGTACAAACCTATGGAGACAAGACACTGGTTTGCATTTTTCTTATATCTCCTTCAGCAGCCAGCACTGGGTGCTGAAGAATAGTAAGCCCTCCATAAACATCTGCGGATAAAAGCATAATTAGTGTTTTCTGTTTTTTTTTTTTAAGTTTATTTATTTATTGTGAGAGAGAACACAAGTGGGGTAGGGATAGAGGGAGAGGGAGAGAGAATTCCAAGCAGGCTTGGGGCTTGGTGCAGCCTGATGCGGGGCTTGAACTCACGAACCATGAGATAATGACCTGAGCAGAAGTCAGAGGCTTAACCGACTAAGCCACCAGATGCCCCTGAATTAGTATTTTCTTATCACCTATTCTTTGCACTTAATTTCCTTGCCTTCTATTTACTTTTCATGACAAGAGTCAATGTCTATATATAATGTGTCTTGGAAAGATAACTGCATAAATCTAGTAAATAAGAAATAATAATACCTGAAGAAATCTATCAAGTGGAGATTCCATTAATGTGGAGTTCTGCCTGCTACTGCGCATTTGATAATTGATTTTTAAAACTGAAGTACATTAGAAAGAGAGAACAAAGATTACAAGTCAGGAGATGTGAATCCTATTCCCAAGAGTGCCCCAGACTTGCTTAGTGAGCTTGGGCAATCACTTACCTTCTTTATCCCTCCAATCTCTCTCTGTAAAAAGAGTGGGTTGTGGCCAATGTCCTTCTCCCAGTAATGGACAGAAAGGAGCCACTTTCCTGAGAAGAGATAGATTTCCTATCAGAAAAGCTTTTCTCTACCACTTTTGGATCTGTTCTGGGGTTAGAAGGCAGCGGTCTCCATCATTCAGTGTTTCACCTGCCCAGCACCAAAACAACATGGATGCATAAATGACATGGTGGAAAGCAAAGGGAAGCAAGCAAGAGTAGAAGCAAGATTTACCCCTTGTGAGGGTCCAGCATTTTCTGAATCAAGACGAGCCATTGCGGCAAGTGTTGGGAAAGGCTAGGTGTCCCAGCCACAGATGAAGTCTCTTGAGTTTTGTCCTTCTTTGTGCATTGCTAAGGATGCAAAGTGCTCCGCTCAAGCATTGTTATCTGGCATGGATAAGAATTTAGGAGAATAAGTAGGATCTAGAAATAAAGGATATGGATGGAAGGAGGGGACTACCAAAGAAGAAAGAAAGTGTGCTTCCCTGGTAGGGCCACCTAGCCAAGGAGTATGTTTAACTTCCGTGTTAAGGAGGGCCATGTTCCAAGATAAGAAGGGAATAGGAATCAGCAGACCCAGGGTTTCAGTGGGTTTTGGCTGCTCTGCTCTGGTGGGCAGGTGCATTTTCCTCTCTGACTCTCATCTGTAGAATGAAACACTTAGGTTAATTGATCTCTAAGGTCTGTTAGGTCTTACATTGTATAAGTCATTCAGAAACCACCTTGGAGCTCAAAGCAACATATCACTTCTGACTAACCTCTAAATCCTAGCCCTACTCTGTCCTGAACTCATGGGGCTCTAAGACACCTTCATAGAAGAGAACTCTGGGCATTGAATCCCTGAAATGCTTTTGCTCCATTCCTTCAAATGGAAGAAAAAACTTTCTCCTCTTCTCCCAGAGAGGAATCTATTGCAATAGGAAGATTGCAGATTAATGACCTAGAAAATCTTCCTCAAATGGAAATGATACTTAATTAAGTTTCATTAAATCGTAACTCCTGGCTTCTGCTTTTGGCCTCTTGCTAGCGAGTCCAGAATTGAATAATTCTCCCATCCCTGGGGCTATTGAATTAAAAGTACATCAGCTCTAGGGGATAATCTTCTCACCTCCACTACATCTTCAGCCACCCTCCTTCCTGTCTGAACACTCAAAAAAAAAAAAAAATCATTACCAGGCATTTCTGGCTCCTTCAGGAGAGAGGATGGCCACCTCCAATTTGTCTTGGTTTATGGGCAACTTGACAATTTGACTAACTACTAAAGATCCAGGACTATATCATCCTCTCATAAAAAGCTAATAAAAAGGACTCTTAATGCAGCCCATTAGTTGGCTGAAAATGAAAGGTTATGCAATCATTGTCTTAGCTGAAAGGAACTAAGCTTTCCAGGAAGAGTTCGCTCTACACCCAGAGAGGCATCAAGAGGAAAGTTCACGTCCCTCTGCTCCCATTTGCCGGCCGTGGATATTTAAGCATCTTGCCCCATCCTTCCCTCCCCGAACTCTTCTGTTTCGACTGGACCTCTTGCTTTCTGTATAAAATGCCTCTCTGCAAATTCACTTTCTCTCCACAGACACCTCTTCTCACATTGCCCTGCTGTGCTCATGGCATGGGTGGGTGAAGCCCCAGAAACCTCCATTCTCATGGGAAACAAAGTGCTCGGCACTGCAGGCTAACTACTCAGGTGGCCTGACATCATCAAGCAATTTGAGGGGTTCCAGGAAGACCTTCCCTTCTCAAAAAAATATGCTCTCCTCAATTCTGCTGTTAGATTCCTTTGGAGCCTTGAAAGACCTTTAAATGGGATTGTGGGTGCCATATCTTCTTATGCAAATCCTCCCTTCTCTAAAGTCTTAACCATCTGCATGATTTCTCTGGTACTTTTCATACAGTGACTTCCTCTGTGACCTTGGGCAGATCACATTTCCTCTCTGGACTGCAGCTTCCCCCTTTGTAGGATGAGTAGAAGAGTGATGTCCGAACTAACTTTCATTTGATTCCAGCTCTGACCGCATAGAGTCAAACCACCTTGAGATGCAGCTCTCATCTTTGTGCATCTGGTCTTCCTACACGTGTGTATTGAAGGGACGGTGCAGGGAGCATATTCTTTGTTGGTCCCATCCATGTGCTGAGCATTGTCCAGAGTATGAAAATTAATATGTACTTGATTTAATCTTGTACTCAATGTACTTTTGATATGACCCGAGGTACTTCTAAAGAAGGATGTAGTTTAGGATCCGTTTAAATGGACTTCATCTCAAAGAATCAGAAGGAGTTGCTAATTTCCAGCACAGAAATCTCTGCTTCTGGTATTTTAACAACAAATTTGGCCTTTGTTTTTCTGGTAGGCACAGCATAAGGGGCCACAAGCATGGACTGGTCATGCTTGCTGGATAAATAATGGATTCAATAAATATTTTTTCCATTGACTCAACCACCCCTTAGGTGGGAAGGCAAAATACTGATAGAGAAGTCCTAGAAGAAAGCAGAACAGGGTTGGTGGCTAGAAAGGCTTTCTGCCAAGCGAGAACTCCCAAAACAAGCTTTCAAACTTGTTGCCAACAGTGGACCCTTCTGAGAAACTCCCATGCTGCATGCAGGCCACCAGCATGGCTCCAGGATGTGAAGCATGTCTGCAGGCTACTGGGGGCACACCCAGCTGCTTCCTTATAGTGGTTTCATTCCAGGAGAGATGTTCCATGTTGATCTGTAGACCCAACATTTCTTTGAGGAAAATGTAGTATTTTCTCTTTTATCCAATCACACACCTTTGGAAGAGAAGAAAAGCAACCCTCTACCTTATAGATCTTTTTTTTTTTTTTTTTTTAAGTAGGCTACATGCCCAGTGTGGAGCCCAGCTCCGGGCTTGAACTCATGACCCTGAGATTGAGACATCAAGACCTGAGCTGAGATTAAGAGTCTGATGCTCAGCTGACTGGGCAACCCAGGAGCCCCTGCCTGTAGATCCTTAAGCCTGAGTGCTCACCAGCACAGAGCTGTCCCAGAGAACCCCTCATTATATAAAGCTTCTGCACCTGACTCAAGGATGGACCCAGCACTGGCTGACTGGCAGTTGCCCCTCAGAATCCCAAAGCCTGCTCTTAGGATTCATTGTCAAGCCCACATTCAGTCCCAGTTGTACTTGCATGAAAGATTACTCGGTTTGATCTCTGAAATTCTCCGGGTTTCCCCACAGATGGGAAATTCTCTTTATCCTTACTCCTCCTCTGCTTCGACACGCCTGCCCACCTACTCCTTTAAAAAGCACCTTCTCAGGGCATCTGGATGGCTCAGTTGGTTGAGCGTCCGACTCTTGGTTTCAGCTCAGGTCACGATCTCGCATTTCGTGAGTTCGACCCCACATCGGACTCTAAGCTGACAGCATAGAGCCTGCTTGGGTTTCTCTCTCCCTCTCTTTCTGCCCCTCCCCCACTTGTGCTGTCTCTGTCTCTCTCAAAATAAATAAATAAACTTTAAAAAAAAATCAAAAAGCATCTTCTCTGTTGTTCCTTTCCTTTCTTAGATTCAGGCTTTTTTCTACTACAGGATCCTCAGAGTTATTTCTGCTTGCTCCAGTAGGGAAGCTAGGCAGCTAAGTCCCCCAACCCTGCAGCTGGCACCCTTACTCCACTCCACCAATCCTGTCCCATTTGGAAAACTAATGTGCCTTGCTCTTAAGACCAACAAACTTTTTGAGGTCATTGGGTGCCACCTCTTGCTCCTGGACAGGTGACTGTCCGAATCTTACCAAGAGGTATTCTACCCTCTGATGGCCTTGCTGCTACATCCTAATCACTCCTTGTAGGTGAGGAGTTCTTCCTTTCAACCTGGGTTTGCCTGCTCTAACTGAGGCCCCAATTCTCATCTAATCCATTGTGTCTGGGACAAATGGCTGATGAGTGCTTTCCTTCTGTCCTTAGCCTTCTCTTCAGCGGAGAAAGTTTCCCCAGAAATAAAACTCTGATTGTTCTACTCCTTCCTTCCCGCCTGCCTTTTCTAAGCACCCTCTAAATCAGACCTCAGGCTCCAGAGGGAGTAATATCCTCTCTCTCGCAGCTGGTCTGAGTTTTGCCGTCTGGGAGACTGGGCTTAGAACAGCTTGAAGTTAGCATAGAGGCGAATGAAGCTTTAAATCTCCAGCACTTAACAGCTTCTCTGCAGCCTCAGAGGTAACCGCATTTTCTTGCTTGCTTCCTCTCATCTCTATATATATCTATGTAATCTCTGTTCACTGGAGCCTGACTCCAGCCCTCTGTCTGCACTGCTCTGGTCGTGCTGAAAGAGGAAAGGTTGGGGAAGAAAAATTAATAGACACAGACCCATAAAAATAACAGGCTCTCTAGAGCACACATGAAGAAATAATTAAACAGATTAAACTTGGGGAATGGGAAGAAAAGGGCAGAAGGCTTAGCAAGCTGATACTGATGCCTCTGACTTCTACTTCCAAAGGGGCTACGGCTCAGTGGAGAGGGATCTGGGTGCCTTTTTCTTCGTTCTTCTGGGTTGGATTCATAGCTGAATGTTGCTACGTCACTAAACTCTTTAAAGGCTGGGTCACTGCCTTGTATTTCTTTGTGTTCCCCCATCAGAGCCTCAAACAGTGCCGCGCCCTAGTGAGGAAAGGAAATTTGATATTTATTGAGATTTCTTTGTATGCCAGGTACCATGTCAGATAGTTTACATCCTGGCTGATGATCAGTTGAGTGTATTTCAAGATCCAGAAATGAGTGCATTCTCTTTGCTATGACCAGGGATCAATCCCAAATAACTACTACCACAAAAGCTTGTGATTCTGGGACCAAAAAACAGATTCCTACCCCTTACCCTGACTGCCTCCATTCCTTTCCTCTCTTCAAAGGTAGAAACTTCTGCTAAGATGGCAAGGGAAGGAGGGAGGCTGGCATGTAGAGATCATTTAAATATCTGAACATGTGTACGTCAGTGAGCAGCAATGGCCTAAGACAGGGGGAGGTCTGGGGGAAGCAGGGGGCTCCCTCCCTGTCTCAAGGTATGTCCATTCCTTCCACGTCATTCCTTTGGGCTCAAATGAAAATCTCCTGAAGAGGAACAATCTTCAACTGCTATTTCTTTTCATCAAAACTCTCATTGCTTTCTAATTTTTCATCATTTTGAGGATAAATATGTATGATGTTGTGCCTTATAATAGGAATTATATATTTGGTCTTCTCTGTCCCTGGCACAGAGTTCTTAAACCCTTGGAATTGCCTAAGTGATGAGAGCTGAAATGGGTCTTTTGTTATATTAATGAAGTAATGTTTGAAAAGACCTTAGGTCACCTAAGAATGGGGCTGGTAGCCAAAGGAGCCAATTGTGGGATTAGAGGGTTGGAACTTTCAGTCCCCCCACCCCTACCCCGCCCCTCTCCCACATACACTGGGAGGGGAGAGGGACTAGAGGCTGAGTGCAATCATTGATGGCCAATGATTTAATCAATTGTATCTAATGATGAAGTCTCTATAAAAACTCAAAAGAACAGGGTTCAGAGCGTTTCTGAGTTGGTGAACAGCTGGACCTGGTGGGAGAGCAGTCAGCCAGAGAAGGCATGGAAGCTGTGTGACTATTTCCCCATACCTTGCTCTATACCTCTCTTCCATCTGGCTATTCCTAAGTTGTATCCTTTTATAATAAACTGGTAACCTTGTTTTTACATTTTTTAAAATGTTTTATTTATTCTTGAGAGAAAGAGAGACAGAGCATGAGTGAGGGAGGGGCACAGCAAGAGAGGGACACAGAATCCAAAGCAGACTCCAGGCTCTGAGCTGTCAGAACAGAGCCCGACTTGGGGCTGGAACTTGCGAGCTGTAAGATCATGACCTGAGCCGAAGTCAGTCGCTCAACTGACTGAGCCGCCCAGGCACCCCTAAACTGGTAACCTTGTAAGTAAAATGTTTCTCTGCTTTCTGGACTTGGAACTGGCATGGAAGGGAGACATAGGAGGAGAAGGGCAGCCTTGTAGGATTCGGCCATAAACTGGGAGATACTAACGTCAGAATTAAGTTACATTGTAGGATGCCAGCTGGTGTCTGAGAATTTCTTGGTGTGGGGAAAAGAACCCCCACACACTGGAATTGAATGCAGAATCATAATATCAAAAGAGAAGGTTCAGAATACAGGTATCTTCCCTGGGGAAGGCAGACCTGGGTGAGAACCCAGAATAGTGACTGGTAGCAAGAACACAGAGCATGGAAATGAGACAGATTGGATTCATATCCATATTCCACCATTTCCTACGAGTGGAAAATGAAGCATTGCTTTATTTCTTTGGGCTTCTCACTCTTTTTTTTTTTTTAATTGATTGATTATTTTTTGACCAGTTTGGGGTTTACAGAAAAGTTGAGCAGACAGTACAGAGTTCCCTAATATACTTTTATCCACCACACCCAATTTTCTCTATGATTAATATCTTCACTCTTGGTATTATAGATCCTTGGGTTTTAACAAATGTATAATGACATGTATCGACCATTGCAGTGCCACAAGGAATTGTTTCTTTTCTGTTTTTAAACGTTTATTTATTTTTGAAAGAGGGAAAGAGAGAGAGGGAGACACTGCATGAGTGGGGAGGGGAAGAGAGAGGGGGGAGACACAGAATCCAAAGCAGGCTCCAGTCTCTGAGCTGTCAGCACAGAGCCCAATGTGGGTCTTGAACTCATGAGCTGTGAGATCATGACCTGAGCTGAAGTTGGACGCTCAACCAACTGAGCCACCTAGGCACCCCCAGAATTGTTCCACTGCCCTAAAAATCTGTGCACCACCTCTTCATCCGTCCTCCCACCCCAACCCCTGGCAACCACTGATCTACTGACTGTCTCTAGTTTTGCCTTTTCTAGAATGTCATGGGGATGGAATCATGCCATCTATAGCCTTTTCAGGTTGGATTTTTTCACTTAGCAATATACATTTCAGTTTCTTCTATGTCTTGCTGTGGCTTGATAGCTAATTTCTCTTTATCACTAAATCTTTAATTTTTTTTTTAAATTTTTTTTTTCAACGTTTTTATTTTATTTTTGGGACAGAGAGAGACAGAGCATGAACGGGGGAGGGGCAGAGAGAGAGGGAGATACAGAATCAGAAACAGGCTCCAGGCTCTGAGCCATCAGCCCAGAGCCCGACGCGGGGCTTGAACTCACGGACCGCAAGATCGTGACCTGGCTGAAGTCGGACGCTTAACCGACTGCGCCACCCAGGCACCCCAATCTTTAATTTTTTACATCAGATCATGACCCATATACATTAAAACCCAGTGAATTTTTTCAAAGTGAATACCCAAAGCAGTTATGAAAATAACCAGCAGCCCAGCACCCTTGTTCTCCACCCCCCCACCTAGTTATTACCACAACCCCTAAAAATTACAGCTATTCTGACCTCTAGCATCATAAATTAAATTAGCCAGTCTTTGAAGTTCATATAAGTGGAATCATCCAGCACATACTCTTTTGTTCTGTTTTTTTATTTTTGATATTTAGTTTCATCTGATATCATAGTAATTTGTTCTTTTTTAATTGCATAGCATAAATATACCACAGTGCATTTGTCCATTTTATCGTTGGTGACCATTTGTGTTATTTCCAGTTTGGGAAATGCTATTACAAATATTGCTGCTATGAATAGTCTTCTACAGGTCTTTTTGGTGAACATATGCTCACATTTCATTTGGGTATATACCCAAGAGTGGAGTTTATGGGCTATAGGGTATCTGTATTTTTAACTCTAGAAATAATCCCAGTTTGCCGAAGTACTTGTATCAATTTACACCCCCACAGCTTCCCGCTCTCCCCAATACCTTGTATTGTCAATAGTTTAATTTTAGCCATTTTGGCCACCTGGTGGTTTGAATTTGCATTTCCCTGTTGACTAATGAAGTTGAGGACTGTCTAAGGTCAGGTTCCTTGAGAAAGACCCAGATGGAGATTTATATGCAGGAAGTTTATTAGAGAACACCTTGATGGAGAGGGACATCCCATTGCCATAAGTGTCAGCTGGTCCTGTGGGCAGCTCTGGAGCTGGCATGACCCTTTTCCAAGTAGTCCTGCCTTGAGGCAAGGGACCAAGTCTTCATACCCAGTACTGACCAATCACTGGATGTGGGCTGTCTCTGGGAAGGAGTATGACTTTGGGTAAAAAGTTCTCTTTTGCTAAAGGCAGTTCCCAGAGAGGGACATGGCTGAGGGCAATACTCCCAGAGGCTGGGGAATGAGAGGATCTGGGCTGCTCACCTTAGCCTCACCTGTAAGCACCTTTTCCCATGCTTATTGGCTACTTAAAGATCCTCTCTTGTCAAGTAGCCATACTGGTCATTTGCCAAATTCTTTTTTTATTGGGTCATCGTTTTTTTTCCTTATTGAATTGTAGCAATTCTTTGTATATTTTGAAGATGAATCCCTTATCAGATATATGTAATACAAAAACATATTAACTTGTCACTATTTAAATGGTGCTTTTTAATGAACGAAAATTCTTAATTTTAACCAAGTTTCTTCTCCTTTTTGACAAGTGTTTTTTGTGATCTATTTATAAAATCTTTCCATATCCTAAGGTCATGAAAATGTTCATATATATTATCTTCTAGAAGCTTTATTGTTTCACTCTTCATATTTGTCTATGATAGACCCAGAATTGATTTTTATGTATAATGTGTGGTAGGAATCAAGTTTATTTTTTCTAGCTGGGCATGTAATTAATCTAGTACCATTTATTACAAAGATCATCATTATCTCACTACATTTCAGTGATAACTTCACCAAAAGCCAAAGCCAGGTGACTGCATATATTTGGGTCTACTTCTGAGTTCTCTTCTGTTCTATTGGTCTGTGTCTATCTTTCTTTTTTAATTAAAAAAATTTTTTTAATGTTTATTTATTTTTGAGATACAGAGACAGAATGCGAGTGGGTTAGGGGCAGAGAGAGAGGGAGACACAGAATCAGAAGCAGGCTCCAGGCTCCGAGCCATCAGCCCAGAGCCCAACGTGGGGCTCGAACTCACGAGCTGTGAGATCATGACCTGAGCCGAAGTTGGACGCTTAACTGACTGAGCCACCCAGGTGCCCCGGTCTGTGTCTATCTTTTAATAATTTGATTATTTTAGATCTATAAGTCTTTATATCTGATAATACAACTCATCCAACCTTGTCTTTTTTTTTTTCAACGTTTTTTTTTTTTTTTTGGGGGGGGGGGACAGAGAGAGACAGAGCATGAACGGGGGAGGGGCAGAGAGAGAGGGAGACACAGAATCAGAAACAGGCTCCAGGCTCTGAGCCATCAGCCCAGAGCCCGACGCGGGGCTCGAACTCACGGACCGCAAGATCGCGACCTGGCTGAAGTCCGACGCTTAACTGACTGCGCCACCCAGGCGCCCCTAACCTTGTCTTTTTTCCTTTGAGAGTATTTTTGCTGTGCAAAGCCCCTTCCATTTCCATGTAGATTTTATTTGTTTAATTCTTTTTTTCTTGATGTCTATTTATTTATTTTGAGAGAGAACATGACCACAGGGAGGGGCAGAGAGAAAGGAGAGAGAGGGAATCCCAAGCAGGCTTTGTGCTCCCAGCATGGAGCTGTATCCCATAAACCATGAGATCATGACCTGAGCCGACATCAAGAGTCAGATGCTCAACTGACTGAGCCACCCAAGTACGCTGGGTATAGAAATTACTTTTAAAAAATTAAAAATAAATGAATAAATAAAAAGCAAGATGGAAGGCCATACCTTTCATTCACTTAAACAAATATTTGTTAAGTACCTAGTGCCAAACTTCATTCTTAGACAGAAGTTGCCTCTCGTGGAATTTACATGTGACCAATTAAAAAATAAAAAACAAGATAATTTTATGATTTGTCTTTAAAGGAAAGTGGAAGCCCCAGATCTCGAGCACTTCTGTGCACTTTAACAGGGTTTGACTACCTCAGGAGTCAGTGGGGCATTGGCCTCAAGGCATTCAGGAGCATCTGGCCTTGAGATTGACCTAGCCTTTTATACATGTTTTGAAACTCTACAGTCTTTGGAATTTGCTGGGTTGTCAGTGAAGGTTGCTCCAACCCCCAGATGTGAGCTCTCTTCTTTTCTGCTTCCAATGACTCTGGAGACTGGAGCTCAGAGTTGACCCATCCACAGCAGGCCTTAGATGCTCTGATCGGTGTTACACTGGAAAAGTGGAGGCCCTGGAATACAAGGAGTTAAAAAACAAACCCTGGACAGTCTCTTCTTCCTGTGTTGACACATCTTCTAACTCTGAATGAGCTATCTGAAGTCCTAGGTCCTACCAATCCCACCAGGAGACAGCCCTACTCTCCAGGACAGACCTAACCACTAGCCTCAGAGACGTCTTCTCCATTCCTGACTCATGCAATATTCCTGGTAGCCAGACCTGATAATTCAGATTTTATGAGGTCCCCATTATGACACTCATTAACTTTGAACTCTACAGACACTTATGAATTCCTTATTTATTGATTCATTATTTATAAATCACTTTCATTCACATGATCTCATAAAATCCCAATCCCAAAATAAAGATGAGGAAACTAACTTTCAGAAAGGCCAACTGGCCTTCCTAAGGTCACACTTCTGGTAAATAGAACAGGACTTCTGACTCTAAATGCAGAGTTCTTTACAGTGGGAAGGGAGAAGGATGAGAAGATCAACCTGGCAGGCATGTTTGCAAATGGCAAGGCTTCCCTGACCGCCCCGCCCCCCCCCCCCCCCCCCCCCCCCCCGAGATCTCCTCCAGCTATGAATAAAACCATTTTCTAAGGCTCTTGTTCTTCTCTTAGGGGTCAGGATCTCAACCTCCAGCCAGAGCTCTTACCCTTTCTATTTCTTCTGCGTTTCCACCAGATAGTTGGAAGCTAAGAGTGTGAAAACTGGAGGCATTTCAGTGCTGAGGTGCCCATCATCCTGAGGAATGGTCATCTACTTCATCTCCTAGGCTGGATAAGGAGCCAGCTGCCAAGGCAAGCCCATCTGTAGTCACCCCTTCCCAGCTGGCAGCAGAAATCAGGGCACCCTTTGCCCAGGGTGCGAGGCAGTCTGTCTGCACTGAAGCATCCGGCTTGAGCTAATGAGCTGTTGGCATGGATGGCCAATTATTTTACTTTAAAAACCTGCCAAACTCTCCTTTTTTGCCATGGCATTCCCTCAATGGCTCAGGCTTGAAATCGAATCCTCTGTGTAGAAGGCAGGGCCCTGCCCTAGGACATTCCCCAGCCTTTTCTCTGCCTTAGGCCATGGGCTCAGGGGTAGAGTGGAGCCAGGATGTTTTCCCTTGGAGCCTAACTCAGACAAACTTTGGCCACCTCAACTCCCCACACCTAAGAGGTCAGAGTCCTGAGAAAGGGGCTTGGATGGCTCCATTTCAGGAGGCCCCAGGGTATTCCTGGACCAGAACAAAGGCCAAGGACTGCCATCGGAGTCCTGGAGCACTCAGAGCTCCTGCCTCCAGAGCAACCCAAGCTGTCCACAGGGCCAGAGGCCTTCAGGATGGGTGTGCTCCTCACTCAACTCCAGCTCCTTCTAGATTTACACTCTGTACTGTGCTCCCACTCCCCACCATCTGGTGCCCTAATGCGTCTTTCCCCAGCCATAAACTGCTCTCAGGAAAGAGCCTGTGAAGCCCATGTAGCCAACCTAAAGTACTTCTATCAAAAGGCACGTCACTCCGAGTGGGATGCCAGGGAGAAACAATTGTTCCAGAACAGTACATTCTCCACAATGGCATCAATTCATAATTTTTAAAGGTAACTGCTAGACATGATGGCTGTTAGAACTACACTGAGCGCATGCGGGAAGAAGCCGTGCAAAGCAGGGCTGTGTGAGGCAGAGAAGAGTTTGTCCCAGGCCAGCCCCAACTCTTTCAGAGCTTGCTCTCCACAGGCCCGACACCCGGCTCTGCCCCATGCCTGGCTCCTGTCAGCTTGCACAGTATGATCATGCTCACAGGATGGAGCAAGCCCCTTTCTGCTTCCGCTTCCGGGAAAACCTACTCTGCAGAATGAGGTGGTGGGACAGTGGGAGGGAGAGGCTCACCCCTACTGGCGTGAACACCTGCTGGAGCTTCCCACCTGGAGCACACAAAGGGCCCGAGAAATTGCCGATGGTCTCCCCCCACTCTGCCTCCTTCTTCCCCTCTTCCATCCCAGCTCGTACCCCACCCTTTCCTTATTTGCCTCAGCTGCTTTCTCCCCTCTCCCCCTTCTCTTCCTTCTCTCCTTTCTTTCCTCATTCTCTTTTCCTGTCCCCCCCTCCACATCCCTCTTCCTCCTGCTCCTCCTCCCCTTCCGCAGAGAGCATTTCTCTGGCACTTTTTCATCCTGGGGAATTCTCAGGGCTGAGCCAGGTAGGGTCCCTCCCAGAGCCGCCCCTGCTTCTCCTCAAAGCATTGGCAGCCCACACCCTGCACACAGCAGGGCCCCTGGGAGCCACAGTTTGCACAGCCGGCGAGGCTATGGCATTCTGTTCTTTCCCTGCTTTATAGAAGGGGTTCAGACAGGAGGAATAAGCGACAGGTGTGGAGCCATTAATGCTAGGGCAGCCTTTCTTTCTTTGGATCCTCAGTAGATGGAGTGGAGGGGGTTATTGAGCATTGCTGTGGGCCTGTCCAGGGCAGCAGAAATGAATGAGGAGTGCAGGGGCAGTGCTGAGCCACGGTAACAGAGCACCAGTACAGTCTGGAAGATCCCCCTATGAATCACTCTCTGTCTCTGTGACTCAGACCAGCTATTCCACGCCTCTGCTGCCTCCTTTGTAAAATTAAATTTCAGTCTCGTGGAGATAGTGCACTTAGCATAGTGCCTCACATGGTGAGCTCTCCATACGTGTCAGCAACGAGGGTGGCGATGGTGAAGTATCAGGTGGGAATCTTTCCCTGGTGGTGTTCCATCTAGAAGGGGAGGTAACACAGCAATTCAGGGTAGAAACTGAAGTCAGGAAGGCATGAGGAAGAACGCTGGGGTGAGGAAGAAACTCCCTCTCCTTGGGGTATTGAGGGAAGCCTTTGAGAGGAAAGTGGCACTTAACAGAACTTTTGAGGGTGGGAGCTAGATGTGCCCTGTGGCACATGTCCCTGAGGGACAACATTCCCTGTGGAGGAAACACCATAAGTAAAAAGTCCAGAAACAGGCAAGTTGGTGGCTCATTCAGGGAAGGGATTTGTGCACTAGATTGCACCCCCCTTGCCTCCTCAAGGACATCCCTCCAGGAATTTCCACTTCCTCTCCTGTTCATTAATGTTTCTCCTTTACCGTGTCATTCCCGTCAACGTATCAACATACTATTATTTCACCTATCTTAAAACAGATAAACTTCCTTGACCCCACTTCTCTGCTCCTCTTTGGAGCAAAGTTCCTAGAAGGCTAGGTGCACTCACTGTCCCCAATTCTCCTCTCAGCCCCTCTCAGCCCATTCATTCAGGCTTCCATCTCTACGGTCCCACTGACACTATTCTTGCCAAGGTCACCAATGACCCTCACATGGTCCAATCCAATGTTTATCTTTCTTGACCCTCTAGAGCATTTGACATAGTCACCCCCTTTACCCTGCGGTACTTTCTTTACTTGGCTTCCAGATATCAACCTCTCCTAGTTTTCCTCTTACCTCATGAGATATCCCTTATCATCAGGCTTTTTGACTTCCTCCCCAGCTCCCTGACCTCCCTCTATTGACATACCCCAGGGCTCTGACTTGGACCTCCTCCCTTTTTTGTTTTTGTTTTTTTTTTTGAAGCTAGTGTTTGTTTATTGTAACATTGAAAATATTTTAACTATGGTAAAATATATATAGCATAAAGCTTGCCATCTTAATCATTTTTAAGTGAAGAGTTAAGTACATTTATACCCACATTGTTATGCAGGCAGTCTCCAGTACTCTCTTCATCTTGCAAATCTGAAACTCTATACCCCTTAAACAACATCCCCATTCCCATCTCCGCCCCTGGCAACCCACCATCCCATCTTCTGTCTCTACGGATTGGACTACTGTAGGTACTTCATATAAGTGGAATTGTACAGTATTTGTCTTTTTATGACTGGCTGATTTCACTTCACATAATGTCCTGTAGGTTCACCCATGTTGTAGCATGTGACAGATCTCCTTCCCTTTTTGGGCTGAATAATATTCCACTGTATGTGTTTTCCACATGTTATTTATCCATTCATTCATTTATGGCCCCTTGAGTTGTTTCTGCCTCTTGACTACTGGAAATAATGCTACTGTGAACATGGGTGTGCGAGTATCTCTTCCAGACCCTGCTTTCAATTCTTTTGGGTATATACCCAGAAGTGGGCTTGCTGATCATATGGTGGACCTCTTCATTTTCTCTCTATACCACCGTGATCTCATCCAGTCTCATGACTTGAAATATGTTTACTGATAGCTTCCAAATTTACCTTTCCCCTGAACTCTTGACTTACATACCCAACAGTGTACTTATCTCTCCATCTGGATATCCAGTAGGCATGGAGAACTTATTTCCCCGAACTGAACTTATAATTCTCCCTGTCCCAAACCTGACCTTCTACCAGTCTTCTCCATCTCATTTAACAGCAACTCCATCTTTCCATCTAGTCCATCAAAAAACTTGGAATCTTCTTGAGTCCCCACCCACCCACCCAGCCACCCCTCACATATCACATCCTATTGGCTCTCCTTCAGAATAAATTCGAATTCTGACCACTTCCCATTACCTCAACTGCTACTTTCATGGTCCAAGCGATCATCTCTCACCTGGATTGCTGCAATTCCCTGCTAACAGGTCTCCCTTCTCCCATACTTGCCCCTCTTCTAAGTATATTCTCCAGGCAACAACCAAAATGAACTTTTTAAAGATTTTTAAGTCAGATTTCATCCCTCCTTATCCTTCAAGCCCTCCAATGGCTTCCCACCTCCCTCGGGGAAATGCCAAAGGGCTTTAATGACCAACAAATTCAAAACGAGCTCCCATTAGCTCTGTGAGCTAGTGTCTTACTAGCCTCCCCTTAGGTATTAGGTACCTATGACTGCATAACAAATTACCCCCAAACTTACTGGCTTAAAAAAGGAAACCTATTATCTCTCAGTTTCCTGTCAGGATGCAGGATGTGGCATAGGTGTGTCTGAAGGCTCTAGGTCTCTCACGGGGCTACAGTCAAGGTGTTGCCTGGAACTGTGGTCATCTCAAGGCTCAAGTGCGGGGCGAATCCACTTCCAAGCTCACTCACCTAGTTGGCAGGACTCAGTTCCTTGTGGGCTATGGGACTGAGAGCCTCAGCCGCTTACTGGCTGTTGGCTGAGGGCCTCCCTCTCTTCTGTGTCCCGTGGGCCTCTCCATAAGGCAGTTCACAACATGGCAGGTGGCTTCCATCAGAACAAGCAAATGAGACAACAAGAGGAAGCACGCAGTCTTTTGGTAACCTGTTCCTGGAAATGACACCCCATCTTTTTTGTGTATTATACTTGTTGGAAGCAAATCACTAGGTCCAGCCCACACTCAAGGGTGGTGGATTATACAAAACATGAATCCCAGGAGGCAGAGATCACTGGAAGCCACCGTGAAAGCTGCCTGCCACACCCTGCTTCATCTGCACTGGCCTCCTTGTTCTTCCACACAGGAGGCAGGCCTTTGTCCCAGTTGGTCCTTGGCCTGGAATGCACTTCCCACATGGCTCGCTCACCTCCCTCAAGTCTTCACTCAAATGTCACCTCCTCCCTGAGGCTTTGTCTTACTGCCTAATTTAAAATTGCAGTTCTCCACAGTCCCTATTCCCTCTCCCTGCTTTATTTTTCTCCACAGCACTTAGCATCTTCTAACACCCTCTATTTTCCTGTCTGTTTGTCTGTCTCCATTAGAATACAGGCTCCTGAGGTCAGGGATTTTTGTCCATTTGTTTCACTGTCACACCCCCAGTACTAGAGCAATGTCTGGTACATAGTAGGTGCTCAGTAAACGAATGGATCCTACAGGCCTACAATTTTCAACTTTTCCAGCGTGTAGCCCTTTCTTCAAAAAATATTGTAGGAGACTCCAGTATACCAGACATAGAAAAGCAAGGTGGCTCAGCTGGAAGTAGGCAGTAGGGACAGCACCGGTCCATCTGTACCCCTTCCCCTGCCCCCAGCCCATGCTGTTATTCCCTTTTGGTGGTGTTGAGAGGGCTCACAGACCCCCAGGCTTCTCTCTCAGTGCTGTGAGAAGTTCTGTTCAAAGCTAAGAAGGAAAGAGCTCACTGCTTCAGCCCCTTGTGTGGTTCCTGGGCCCTGCTGGGAACCAGCCTGGTGTTTTAAGCCATAGGAAAGGAGCCCTACCTGTTCCTACCACAGCCACTAGTGACCTCTGAGTGTGGACCTACCTCTCTCTGATTCCAAACTTCGTTCTATTTCTGGCCTCTGAAAAGTGAGAAAACATTCAGAGACTCCCAGAGAGTCATTGTTGGAAAAGACCTTAGGTACGACATAATACAACTTTCTGTCCTATGGTTTCCAATCATCAATTCATTCAACAAACGTTGAGTACCTGCCAAGTACATGCCAGACACTGTATATAGACAAACAAAATAGAGTCCCTATCTTCCAGTGGCACATGGGGAGATAGTGAATACCGAGACACCCATCTCAAAATTCCCTCTGCCTGAACACCTCCAGATCTGGAGAACTCACCTCCTCCCAATGACACCGGCAACAGAACTGTTCTTTTTCTTGAGCCCTAACTCTGTTTTCTTATAACTCCCACTTTTGGCCTTAATTTTCTCCTCTGGCTCCACACTGAGTAAATCTATCTGTCTTCCAAATGATAGCTTTTAAGTACTGGAAAATAGCAATCAGATCCCACAGAGAGCTCTCCGAGACTTGCGGCCACTTTGGGGGGACTATGTTTTGTGGTTGCCCCTAAGGAGTTGGGATTTTGAAGCCAGGCGGTGTTCCTGATCACGTAGCAAGGCCCTGGTGCTGGGAACTCCCTTTCAGAGTCGCTGCCCACACCGCCCCACCCCCGGCAGGAGGGAATTCCAAAGCGCTTGCTCTGGAGGGGTGAAGGGTGCAAAGCAATGTCAAGGCCTGGGCTTGGGTTTTCTGCTCCTGCCAAGCTCCCCTTCCTAGAGGGGCATCTTGTCCTCCAGATGCGGCATTTTGACCTGCTCATTTGATTTTGAAGCAGCCAAACCCCCGAACCGCACCGCCCCCCTTCTCTGTGGTGAGAGGGACACAATAAGGAAGGAACCAGTGACTCGGGGAAAACTAGCTGCAGCTGGGGGAGGCAGCAGCAAGGAATTAAACCTTTTTTTTTTTTTTTTTTGAGTGTCCTTTGTTTCAACAAAATGTAGTTTTCCAAGTAATTGTTTGCCTGATGCAATAGGGCCTGCTGGGCCCTGGGGTGTAAATCTTCCCGACAACGGGTCAGTTTTCTGCTTTTTCCTGCAAGGCCCAAGCCTCGAAATTTCTGTGGGCCAGCCGTACAGGTCTTGAATTCATTAGTTTGGGCCCCTTGCCTGAGTCGTCTCCAGCACCTCTGCCAGAGCTGTGGGCTGCTTGGCACAGTTCTGGAGGCCAGACTTGCCCAGGAGAGAAGAGGGAGGTCAGGGGGGGAGGGGGAGGAAAAGGAGAGGGAGCTGGGAGTGCGAATGGGTGGCAGGGAGGGGAGGGAAAGGAAAGGAATAGAAGAGAGGAAATGTGAGAGAACCTTAACTATTTGCTGGCTAGCTGTAAAGCCTCAGAAGAAAGAGAAGAAGCTTCAGGATATAGTCTCAGTCTCAGAAAAAGGGCCAGGATATGGGAGTGACATGTGGAATCTACCCGCACAGCTGTACAAGGGAGCATGTTCCTGAAGAAGTATCTAGATTCCTGGCTGCAGAGAGAGGAGGGGGAATAAAAGGCCCATTCGCCAGTGTCTGGAAAGTCTCTGTATTGCATTGCCCTGCCTCTTTCCCCTTTCTCTCTCTTTTTCTCCCCATGCACTTATTTCCATTTAAAAATACAAAAGCATAGGGGCAACTGGGTGGCTCAGGTGGTTAAGCATCCAAATTTGGCTCAGGTCATGATCTCACGGTTCATGAGTTCGAGCCCTGAGTTGGGCTCTGTGCTGACACCTCAGAGCCTGGAGACTGCTTTGGATTCTGCCTCTCTCTCTCTCTCTCTCTTTCTCTCTGCCCCATCCCCACTTGTGCTTTCTCTCAAAAATAAACATTAAAAAAGTAATAATAAATAAAATATAAAGACATAAATAAAAAACATTTTCCTTCTTCCTTTTCCGTCTTTCTACTTCCTTCGTTCTTCACCCTCCTCAATTCCCTGCCCAGCTCAAATCCCATCTTAACCCCTCTTCTTTGACACTTACAAGTACCCGAATAAATGTGACTCTTCACGGCCCCCAAACACTGTCATTTTCTTAGTACCACCTTAATCTCCTTCCCCATAAGTCTCCTGATTAAATGAGGTAGAGTGTTGGCATCCTTAGGGGCATCTAGGCATCTTCAATGAACAAAGAAGACTGAAGGTCTGTCCTTCAAAGTCCAGTAGCATGTCAGCCTGTTGTGGGCAGAAATACATCCAGAATTTGTATTAAGCACCTACCACGTAGCATCACCCAGACTCTGCCAATCAATCCACATCTACCCCCCACTGACTTCCAATAAAGAAGGGCCATTCTGGTTACTCCATGACCCTAAGTAAAAGCTTTGGGCAGAACTATCCAGTAGAACTATCCAGAAGTATCCAGGCTCTAAAACCTACTACCTTAACCATCTCTTGCCTGCCTAGTAAAACATGCCCTTGGAAAACATCTTTAAACTCCACCATTTGTACTTCTGTGTGAGTTTAAAACCCTGTGTTAAGTCAACTTAGAGATACTTGCCTTTTCATTTTCCCTCATTGCAGGAATAAAGGCTTTAAAATGATTGCAGGCAACACCCACCCAGGGAAAGGTGTTTAAGGGGGCAAAGTGCTCTTTCCACGTTCCTGATAAAGACTGTGTATTGCTTTCCCTCTGAGGCCAGCGTAGAGCCCAATCCCCTGAAGCCAAATTAAGAGGCTTGTGATCCACACTTCTGGGACAGAGAAAGAGCTACAAAATGCCATCGGTGTTGAGTGAGGGCACTTGTGAAAGCTCCCCTCCTTCTCCTACCCCCTCCCCCCCCCCAAAAAAAGATCTGGAGAAACAGAACTCCGTGTACTCATTACAATTCGGTTAACCTAGACACGTTCCTGCCCAGACACAGAACCCTGGGGCTGGAGCTTCTAGGAGCCCTGTGATTGTGGGGTTCTCTGTGGGTCCAGCCCAGGGTTTCTACTGGTGCTGGAAACAACAAGAAGCCCCACCCCTTCACTCTAGGGCTCTGATCTGGAGGGCAGCCCTGCGTGGTGTGTGGTTAGCACAGCAGGAGGACATTTGTCTTGGTCTCTGATGTGCATCTCGCCTGAGAGTTCTTTGGGGAATGATGTTATCGCACCAACATCATCATCAAATGGCATTCCCCCCCAGCCCCCGAAGGGTCCAGATGTGCAGGACACTGTGTTAGGCCAATGAAGCTAGCTTATTCTGCAGCATCTAAAGCTTTGTCTCCAGCACAAGGGCTGTTGCTTATTATGTGCTCATACCCTTGTGTTCTACACCCAGCCTCTCGTCCTGTGCCAATCTAGGGGAAGCAAACTTCTCCAAAAAGCTGCAGAGGTCTTTGGGGATCTGTGGAGGCTAAGCCAGAGCCCTTATTTGCTTTGGTTGGTGGTCCCTGCCACAGAGCTAATGAGCTGCAAATACTCCCCTTTCAAAAGGAAGGGCTGAGCCTTTGAAGCCTGCAAGGACCCGCCCCCGAATTCCACAGCTGCAGGCAGCACTTCCCAGCAGGGCCCTGGAGAGTGTGTCCCACCAGCCTCCCCTCCCGGGGCACACCCAGCCTGGGCCTCCCCGTCGGAAAAGGGGAACAGTTTTGCTTCGCATCCTGCGTTCTGGGTGTGACACAAAGAGAGAAATAAGCACCGTACGTGTGTCATCTTCTCTGTGTCTCTCAAAGACCTTAAAGATACAGGAACTGGGGCACAGAAAGGCTCTATCATTTTTCCAAAGTCACATAGCAAGTATGTGGCAAATCCAGGACTTGACCCTAAGTCTAGCTGACTTTCAAGACCGTACATTTCAACATAAGGTAAATTGGTTTTATTTCTATAAAACCCTGGAAATAAGCCTTGATCTACATATGTCTGGGACCCATGTGCTTAGGACCAGATAGGAATTGGTCTCCGTCCAAAAGAAATCATGCTTTCGGGCCAATGGTCATCTCTGAGAGAACATGGGAAAAAATTCTCTCATTTAGGTCTCTTCTTCCCCCACCTTCAGCCAGGCATCTGTCGGTGGGAAGATTTCTGAGTATACACACTGTCAACTTCTAGTGAAATTAGGAACAATAAGGACAGTGGGTGGCATCTTGGCAGCCAGATAGAATTTCTGCTTCCTAATGATTTCTGAGAACCAGCTGCAGGTCTCCTGTTTGGTCCCTGCACAAGCGCAGCCAGTGTTAGACCAGAAGGCAGGCAGGCAATTCAGCAGAAGTGAAGAAAAGCAGGTTGTAGAAGCCGATTGAGAGCAACAGTAACCTAACAAGACAAGACTGTATTGAATATGTACCTAATGCTCAAAATTCACAGCAGTGTGTGAGCTTCAGTGTGAGTGTGTGTGTGTGTGTATGTGTGTGTGTGTGTTCGGCAGGGGGGTTAGGGAAGGGGGGAGCCTGAGAAATAGAAGACCCTCAAGGCTTTTGCAAATTGGTTGAGGAGAAAAGACCAATATTTTATATAAAATAACAGCCAAAAGGGTTTGTGTTACACTGCACGTAAGGGCTAAATTATTCAGAACAGACCATAACTGCAGTGGGAGAGCCAGATCGGTGGGCTTAGAATAGTAAGAAGGGGCTTCATGGGGTTCAAGGAAAACTTTAGCTGGCCCTTGAAGGCTGAGGAAGATGCAATCAGGTGCTGAGGAAGAGAGGGCATCCCTGCTGAGGAGCATACATATGAAGACTGTAAATAAAAACTCAAATCAAGTCTGCATTGTACTTTAAATCACAAGCTGTTAGGGCTCAAGGGGTCTTTACAGGTCATGTAGTTAAGCCCTTCCCTTTGCAGACAAAAAACCAGAGGCCTAGAGAAATCAAGTTGCAGTGGATGAACCGCTTAACCTCCTTGGGCTTAGTGGATATTGGTCTCCATGGAAGTGGGATTGCTTTGTAGACAAGATCTCAGTTAACCCAATAATAACATTCTTGGGAACCAGCCAGAGATGGAGATGGTGGCCAGAGCAGTGGTGGTGATTTGATCCTTCATATCATAGCGAGCTAGAAAATAAGCAGGTCCCCCAAGTCTTCTCTGTCAGACTCTCCAGCTACAAAGCAATTGGAAAAGGGTGCTGTTTGAAAGGTGGGGGCAAAGGAGACCCCTCAGCCTCCCAACAGGCCTCCTGGCCTCCACTCTTGTTCCTTTCAATCTGTTCAGCACACTGCAACCAGGTATAATTTTATACAATGAAATTCATCCATTTTAAGTGTAAAATTTGATGAAAATGTAGTAACCGGATATAGTCCTGTAAACACAACCACACTCGGGATACAGATGTTTCCATCACCCTGAAGACTTTTCTCATGCAACCATCGCTGTCAATGCCCTTCCCCCTGACACTCGCGATCTGTTTTCTGTCACTGCAGTTTTGCCTTTTCTAGAATTCCATATAAATGGAACAGGGCAGCATCAGTCTTTTGTTTTGACTTCTTTCACTAAGCACGATGTTTTTGAGATTCATTCATGTTGCTTGTATTCATGTTTCATTCCTTTTTATTGGCGAGTAGCGTATCTGTTTATCCACTCAGCAGTAGATGGACATTTGATTTCTTTTCCATTTTTAATTATTTTGAATAAAGCTTCTATGAACATTCAGGTACAAGTCTTTGTGTGGACATATGTTTTGATTTCTCTTGGGTAAATATCTGGGAGTGGGATTCACAGGTCACAGGGTAAGTATATGTTTAATGTAAGATACTACCAAACTATTTTCTAAAGTGGCTGTACAATTTTGCATTCCGTCTAACACTGGGGAAGAGTTATACTTGTTCCATATCCTTGTCAACACTTGGTTTTAGCAGTCTTTTGAACTTGACCTATTTTAGTGGGTGTGCGGGAATATCTCATAGGGGCTTACCATAGCATCTACGTCATAACTAGTGATGCATCTTTTCATATATTTGCTGGCCATTCTTATATCTTCTTTTGAAAAGTATGTGTTCAAACTGCCCATTTTTTACTGGTTGCTTGTCTTCTTATTGAGTTGTAAGAGCTCTCTATATCCTGAGTACAAATCCTAATCATAAGTGTGCTTTGCAAATATTTTTTCTCAGTCAGTGACCTGCTTTTTGTTTTCTTACTTGTGTCTTTTGAAAGGCAAAAATTTTAATTTAATTTTTTAAAGATTTTATTTTTAAGTAATCTCTACACCCAGCGTGGGGCTCAAACTCAACCCCAAGATCAAGAGTGGCATGCTCTACCGACTGAGCCAGCCAGGTACCCCAAAAGGTTTTTAATTTTAGTGAAGTTAATTTTATCAACTGATGTGTACTTTCTGGATTTTTATGAAATATTTGCTTAACCTAATGTAGTGAAGATCTCCTTTTATGCTTTCTTCTAGTTGTCATTTCATGTTTAATACTATGATTCATTTTGAGTTAATATTTCTGAATAGTTTAAGGTAAGGAACAAGATTTAGTTTTTTAAATACAGATATTCAGTGGTCCCAGAGCCATGTGTTGAAAAGACTATTTTTTTTCCAAGTGCCTTGCCTTGGCACCTTTGTCAAAAATCAACTGATGATCCTTAGGAAAGTGCAACTATTCTTTATGATACTTCATGTTGGATATCTTCCACACATATGTCAAAACCTATAGAATGTATACAACCAAGAGTAAAACCTAATGTAAGCTATGGGTTTTGGATGACAACGATGATCAATATAGGATCATCAGTTATAAGAAATGTACCACTCTGGTGAGGGATGTTGATAGTAGGTTAGGCTGCATATCTGTCAGAGTAGGACGTATATGGGAACTTTTCATACTATCCGCTCACTTATGCTATGAACCCAAAACCACTCTACTAAATAAAGTCCATTTTTTAAAAAGAGAAAAAAATAGCCTTTCTAGTCTTTTTTTAAAACAAATCAATTCACTATCTAAGTGTAGATCTACTTCTGACTCTCTAGTCTGTTCCATTGATTTATCTATATTTATTTCAATACCGTACATCTTGATCACTGTAAGTTATGACAAGTTTAAAAATCAGATAATTAAAGTGGTCCAATTTTCCCTTCTTTTTCAAAATTATTTTGGCTCTTCTATGTATTTTGTCTTTTTCATATAAATTTTAGCATCAGCATGTCAATTTCTTCAAAAATGCTTTCTAGGATTTTCATTAAGATTGCAGTGAGTCTTTAGGTCAATTTGGGGAAAATTGCCATCTTAATCATATTGAATGTTCCAATCCATTAACATGGAATCCATTTAATTAAGTCTTCCTTTGCAATGTTTTCTAGATTTCAATGTGCAGATCTTGCACATCTTTTGTTAATTCTATTCCTAAGTATTTTTTATGCTACTGCAAATGGAGATTTTAAAAAATTATTTTCTAAATGTTCATTGTTAGTATATAAAAACGAGTAATTTCTGTTTATTGACCTTATATCCTGAGATCTTGCTGAATTCATTTATTAGTTCCAGTAGCTTTTTTGTAGAATCTTTGGAATTTTCCTCACGTGCAATTATGTTATCTGCAGATAAAGGCAGTTTTACTTCTTCTTGTCCAATATTTATGCATTTTATTTCTTTTTATTGGCATGTTTTATACTGGCTATAACCTCTGATACGATGCTGAATACAAATGGTGAGAGAACATACTTTTGCCTTGTTCCTAATCTAAGGTAGAAATCACTGGGCCTTTCACCTTAGAGTAAAATGTAGGTTTTTAGAAGATCCCTTTAATTCGGTTGAGAAAGTTCCCTTCTATTTCTAATTTGCTGAGTTTTTTTTTTTTGATGTATCTAATGTGACAAAAGTTTTTCTGCATCTGTTGAAATGATCATATTGTTTTCCTACTTTATTCTGTTAATTTGTTGAGTTATATTGATTTTGAAATGTTAAGCCAATCTCACATTCCTGGAATAAATCTCATTTGGTCATGATATATTACCTTTTTTATATGTCATTGGTTTCTATTTGCTAATATTTTAAGGATTTTTTTAATAAGGATTTTTATGTCTCTGTTCATGAGGGATAATCCTCTGTCATTCTCTCTCTCTCTCTCTCTCTCTCCCTTTCTCTCTTTGTAATGTCTTTATCAGGTTTTGGAATCAGAGTTATACCAGCCTCATAAAATAAATTGGTAAGTGTTCCCTCCTCCTCTATTTTCTTAAAGAATTTTTGTGAGGCTAGTATTATTTTTTTCCCTTAAACATTTAATAGAATTCACTAGTGAAGCCATCTGGACCTGAAGCTATCTTTGTGGATGAAGTTTTAACTATGAATTCAATTTCTTTATTTTATATAGGCTTATTAAAGTTTTCTACTTCTTTTCAAATCAGTTTTGGAAATTTTGATCTTTCAAGGAATGTGTTCTTTTCATCTAGGTATCACATCTATGGGTATAAAGTTGTCTACAATATTCCCTTATTATTCTTTTCATGACTGTAGGGTCTATAGTAATGTTTTCTCTTTCATTCCTCATATTATTAATTTGTGTCTTGTCTTTTTTTGTCTTGATCAGTCTGATGAGAGCCCTACAAATTTTATTGATCATTTCAATGAACCAGCTTTTTCATTTTTCTTTTCTTGATTATTTGTTCACTTTATATTTCATTGAGTTCTGGTCTTTATTATTTTCTCCCTTCTATTGACACTGGGTTTAGTTTCTCCTTTTCTAACATCTAAAGTGATAGACTCAGGTAATTGATTTTAAGATTTTTTTTCTTTTCTGATGTAAGCATTAAACCTATAAATTTCCCTCTATGTATTGTTCTAGGTCCATCCCATAATTAAAAAAATTTTTTTAAATGTTTATTTATTTTTGACAGAGAGAAAGAGAGAGAGAGACACAAGCGGGGGAAGGCAGAGAGAGAGGGAGACACAGAATCGGAAGCAGGCTCCAGGCTCTGAGCTGTCAGCACAAAGCCTGATGAGGGACTTGAACTCACGAACCATGAGATCATGGCTTGAGCTGAAGTCAGATGATTAACGGACTGAGCCACTCAGCCACCCTACCCCTTAATTTTTTAAATAAATTTTAAATTTTAGAATATTATCAGATTTACAGAAAAGTTGCAAAGATGGCACAGAGTTTCCATATACCCCTCACCCTTTTCCCCTATTGTTGATACTTTACATTGCTGTCATGTATACAATTACATGTCATAATTAAGGTATCAACATTAGTATATTACTATTAACTGAATCAACAATTTTTTTGGACTTCACAAGATTTTCCCTAATGTCCTTTTTATTTTCCAGAATCCCATCCAGGATATTCCATTGTATTTAGTCATTAGGTCTCTTTAGTGCCCTCTTGGACTGTGACAGTTTCTCAGATTCTTGTTTTTGATGACCTTGACTGTTTTAAGGAATACTTGTAAGGTATTTTATAGACTATCTCTCTCAGTTTGTCATTCTCATGGTTAGACTGATGTTACAGGTTCGGGGGAGGAAGACTATGAAAGTGAAGTGCCATTCTCATCACATCATATCAAGGGCATGTATCAGTATGGCTTATCAATGACAGTGTTAATCTTGATCATTTGTCTGAGGTGGTGTTTGTCGGCTTTCTCCACTGTAAAGTTATTCCCCTCCCCCCCATCCCTTTCCATATATTACTCTTTAGAAGCAAATCATGAAGTACAGCTTGTACTCAAGGGGCTGGGGAGTAGCATTCACATAATCTATTTAGAATTCCTCTGTAACCAAGACTTGTCTGTTCTCCCATATTTATATATTCAGTCATTTATTTATATCAATATACATTCATGGATATTTATTTTATATTTTGAACTATAATACTATGCTTCATTATTGGTTTTGTAGCTCAAATTGTACCAGCTTTGGTCATGGGAGCTTTTTTAGGTTGCTCCTGTATCCCTTGAACATGCCCCTATCCTTTTGATTTTTTGAGCATTCCCTTACTCTCTGGCACAAGATGATCCAGGTGCATCTTGTATATTCCCTGTTCCAGTCCTACAATCAGCACTGCTTTAGCTACATCCCACAAATGCTAATGTGTTATGTTTTCACTGTCATTTAATTCAGAATATCTTCTAATTTCCATTATTACTTCTTCTTTAATTGATCGATTATTTAGAAGTATGGTACTCAGTTGCTAAATACATGGAGTTTTCCTAATTATCTTATTGATTTCTAATTTAATTCCACCATAATCAGAGAACATAGTCTATGTGATGTCAATCTGGTTTGGGTTTTTTTTGGGGGGGGGGTGTTGTTGTTAAATGATCCTCTATTAAAATATTTTTCCTTTGTAGTTCTGAACTAGCTGGGCATTCCACTACACCACTACTGATGTCATCTGTGATGTCATGAGGGTGGCGGCCATCAGCATTGCAGCTCGAAGACTAGGCAGTCCTCAGGATCTCTTTAATGGTTTCAGAGAGTTCTCTAGCTAAAGATTGGTGCCACATCTGTTGGGCAATGTTGACAATCTCATCAAAAGTGGTATTTCTACTGGGCTTGATGTTTTTCTGCTTCTTTCTGTCTCTTGGCAGTTTCTCGAGAGCTTTGCTAATCAGGGCAGAGGCAGAAAGTACCACTTCAATCTGGATTTGTCCTGTTCTGAATGGTCAGTTCCAATCACTGGTAACCTTGGTGATGTCATCACCAACCTTTCTCGGAGATAGACCCAGGGAGCTGATCTTGGGGGTCAGGGTAGATGTGGCATCACTTCCCCACTGGTACACCTCACTTATACAACTTTAATCTCATTAGGGTCAAACTTAGGCTTGCATAGTGGAGGCAGCTGGTGTTGGGTGAACCTAGATTCCAGACGACCAAAGACAGTTGCAACTTTGCCTCCTCCCAGCCAAAAGCCAAAAAGCTATGATGTCAATCTTTTAAATTTACGGCTTGCTTTATGGCCCGGCTTATGATGTATCCTGGTAAATACAACATGTGCCCTTGAAAAAGAATGTATAATCTATAAATAGCAATTTTTATTCTATAACTAGCAATTCAGTGTAATATTCTACAAATAGCAATTCAAAGTGGTTAAGACTGTTGTTTAAATCTTCAGTGTTGTGCTGAATTTTTTAGTTTCATTTTATCAATTGCTGGGGAGAGGTGATAAAATCACCAACAACTGTGGAATTGTCTATTTCTCTTTTTAATTTCATCAATTTTGCTTCATATATCTTGACTCTTTGTTATTAGGCATATATACATTTACAAGTAAAGTCACGGTGAAATGACCATACTTAATCATTGTGAAATGTTTCTTTTTGACTCTAGTAATACTCTTTGTCTTGAATTCTCCTTTTTCTGATATTAATATAGACACCTCAGCTCTCCTATACTTACTGCTCATATTTACTTTCAACATATCTGTGTCTTAATATAATATAAAATTAAGTGTGTCTCTTGTAGACAACATATAGTTGGATCTTGTTTTCTTCAATATGATTATCTCTGCCTTTTAAGTGGAGTGTTTTAATCCATTAGTATTTAATGTAATTATTGGTATGGTTGAATTTGGAGCTAACATTTAGATTTGTTTTTTATATGTTCCCCCTGGTTTTTGTTTTGTTTTCTTTTGTTCTACTGTTCCTCCATTCCTATTTTTTTATTGTTTCGACTTTTTTTAAGATTTAATTTTAATTTTCCTATTGGCTTTTTAGCTTTTCTTCTTTGCATTATTTTTAGTGCTTGCCCTAGGAATTATAATACACATCCTTAATTTTTTTTTACAAAATGCTTCCAGTAAACATGGCTCCATTTCACACAAATTACAAAAACCTCACAACTGTGTTGATCCATATTCCTTCACCCTATCTCAGCCTTTGTGTTGTAGTTGATATGTAGAAAGAGATTTCCTTTGGTATTTCTTACAGTACATGTTTGCTTATGGTTAATTCTCTTTCATCTGAAAATACCTTTACTTAACCTTGATTTGTTTGTTTGTTTTTTTTTTTTTACATTTATTTTTGAGACAGAGAGAGACAGAGCATGAACGGGGGAGGGGCAGAGAGAGAGGGAGATACAGAATCGGAAACAGGCTCCAGGCTCTGAGCCATCAGCCCAGAGCCCGACACGGGGCTCGAACTCATGGACCGCGAGATCGTGACCTGGCTGAAGTCGGACACTTAACCGACTGCGCCACCCAGGTGCCCCGATTTGCTTTTTTTTAAAGAATATAAATGCTCTATTAACAAACACAGATCATCACTGTGGGCCAAGTGGTTGACCCAGACATGCAGGACACAGCCACAAGTTTAGCTCAGCCTCCGAGCCTCTTGCTCTGACTCCAGTAGGGTGAACATGTCACCCTTGCACACAGGGCCTTTCACATCGAAGTTGGTGGAGTGGTTCATGTCATCCAATGAACTCCACACACACCTGCATGCACTGTCCCTGGAGCTGGTCCTGCCCAGCACTTTGGTGATCCTGGCCAACTTGATGGACTGCACACAGTTTGTGTCCATGAGGGCTGCTTGGCAGCAGTCGCATGGAGAGCTAACCTTGATTCTTGTAGAATATTTTCACTGGAGTGAATTCTGGGTTGACAGTTTTTCCTTTCTGTACTTTAAAGATACTCTACTCTTGGGGGCGCCAGGGTGGCTCAGTCAGTTAAGCGACCGACTGGCTCAGGTCATGATCTTGCTGTTTCCAAGTTTGAGCCCAGTGTCTGACAGCTCAGAGCCTGGAGCCTGTTTCAGATTCTGTGTCTCCCTCTCTCTCTCTGCCCCACACCCATTCGAGCTCTGTCTCTCTCTCAAAACTAAATAAACATTAAAAAAAATTTAAAGATACTCTACTCTTCCAACTTCCTTGGTTTTTAATGGCAAATATGTCATTTTTCTTTTGCTGCCTTCAAGATTTACTCTTTATCTTTGACTTTTAACAGTTTGACTATTAAAGTCAAATTAATAGACACTATGGAGTATTAAGTCCATTAATTTCTAATATTGTATTTTTCAGTACTAAAGTTTCCACTTACAGTTTTTTTTAAAGAATTTCTCTTTCTCTGCTGAGATTTCTTATCTTTTCATTCATCATGAGAATATTTTCTTTTACTTCATTGAGAATAATTATAATTGCCATTTTTAAATTCTTTTGTTCTACTTCCAATATCTGGGTCATCTCATCTTGGGGTCATTTTCAGATTTGCTTTCCTCTCAAGAATGTGTTCCACATTCATGATTTTTTGTATGTCAGATAAATTTGGGTTGTATCCTGGTCACTGTAAATGCTTATGGAATGTTATGGAAAATCTTGATTCTGGTGTTTTTTTTTTTTCCTTTGATAATAACCACTAACTCTGTTTCTTGGGTGACAGGTCCTGTGTCTGTTCGAGTATTTTTTTTTCTCTAACTGAATCGCTATCAGTCTGTTCTGTAAATGTATGGTTTGAAGAGCCATTAAGAGGTATGGGTTGTCAGAATTTGGGATTCTCTTTTTGGCTCTTTTCCTTCCATTATTCCTCCACTCTCTTCAGCAGCCACAATTTCTCTGGTTTCAATTTCCTGGTTTCTCACCCCAGAAAAATTCCAGCATTTCCACAAGTGCCCTACCACCTCCAGCATCACATCACTGCACTTGGCCCCAGGGAAAAAGCCACAAAAATGAGAAATTACTTTGGAAAAACTCCCCTCCTCTGAGAATGTATTTCCCTGAAGAGTCTGTCTGCTTCTGTTGACTCTCTATTGCCTCACATAGCAGCCTTTTTTTTTCTCTTTTTGCTACTTGTCCAGATTTTTAGTTGATTTTTATAGAAGACTCAGTCTGGTAAGATCTTACTCTGTCTTACTAGAAGCAGAAACTCCGAGATATTTTAAGGAACAAATATCATGTTACTCCTTTGCTAAAATCTCATAAACATCTTATCATTGCTCTTACAGCAAAATCCGAAGTATTTAGTGTGCCCTTCAGTTAGGCTCCAGAGCAAAAATTCCCAAGTGGAATTTTAATGACAGTTTAATAAAGAGACTGTTTACAAAAGTTACAGGAACAAAAAGGGAGATTGAGGCACTCAAGACTAGCAAAAGTAGGAAGGCATTGTGATTGCTAGGTTTTAATGGGCAGAGTGAACAAAGGGTGTTACTAAAATCAATAAAATTGGGGCTGTGGAAGTGGGGCCACCCAACAGAAATTATTGTTATAAGCTACTGCCAGAACCTTAGCACCCAAGCAGGGAGAGAGTAGGAGAAGAAATGTCATGCCTCCTTTCCCCTATGTTCTCTGATCTCCTACTCATGCTTCCATTGCCCAGACCCAACTGGAAGTCAGCCAGGTAGCCCAGTGATGCAGTTTTTAGTGTTTAGCCTCTGGGTCTGCAAAGCAGGGCAGGGAAGGACCTGCTCTAGCCCATGCTTACCAGTGTTGTTCCCTCCAACACACCGGTACTAGACATCTTTCAGTTCCTCAAATAACTCTCTTCCACCCTTTGTCACATGATGTTCCCTCTATGAATGTTCTTCCCCCTCCCTCTCTGTCAACTTCACTGCTGTTCAGCCTCCTGTTGTCAGCTTGCGCCTAAATCCCTCAGGGAGCTCTTTTTATGACGCCCCAGACTACATAATGACTCCTTTTTATATATTCCTAAAGCTCCCTGTACTTCTCTTACAACACCATGCTCATTAGTGACTAATTAGTAATGTGTTATAATTTAATTATTTCTCTAACATCTGCCTTCCTTAAGAAACTGTGGGCTCAAGGAGAGCAGGAGTGATTTCTATTTTGCTCACCAATCTATCTGCAGTGCTTGTGCAGGTTCTAGCACATGTAGTCCTCAATCAGCATATGTGGATTGAGTAACAACATGTCTGTCTTTTGCTGGAATATGAGTGAGCTGACTGTGTACTATTAATTTCTGAATCCCTTTCTCCTAGCACAGTGCCTACCATAAAATATGTCCTCAATAAATGTGATTATATATATTCATAAATAAATAAAACCATTTATATTTTAAACCTTTACCACACTTAAAGTAATGAGTTCTAATAATTGAATGCTTACTGTGGAAGCAGCCCTATGCTTAATTTCTCTTTAAATTGCCTCTTTAAAGCTTTGGAGGCTGTCTTCCTGGTCCCCAGTTTTATGATTTTCAGATTTAATAACCACACCTATGTCTACCTCTCTACCATGTTTTTGCAGAATGTATTTCTCCTACCTCACACACACTTGACTTTCCAGATAAAAAGAGCCTCATCTCTGTAACCTCTTTACACTTGGTCAGACCTAAGCCCCTAGAATACTTTATTCCTTTCTTTTAGAATTTCTCAATGTCTCATGTATTATTGATCAGTGAAGATTAGAAATGCCCATAGCACTGGGTTCTTGCTTCAGAGAAAGTGGGACTTTCTCTTTTTTTCCAGTCTTTGTCATGATGAGCTAGTCAATCAAGTCCTTGGAGAGTCAGTTTCTTCATCTATAAAATAGAAGCAATATCTTGTGTGTCGATTATGCATTGTTGAGTACAAACCACCCAAAAGCTTTAGTGGCTTAAAACAACCATTTTATTTGCTCATGATTCTGTGAGTCAGCCATTGGGTTGGGTTCAGTTGGTGGTTCTTCTACTGTTCTTCCTGGGGTCACTCATGCACCTGCCATCAGCTGGCAGATTAGCTGGGGGCTGATTGGTGGAGGACCCTCGACTGGGACAACCTGTTTCTGTGCTATGAAGTCTCATCCTCCATAGACAGGTCCTGGCTTCTTCACATGATAGTATAAGAGTTCCCAGCAACAAGAGTAGGCAAAACCCTAATGCATAAGCACTTTTCAAGCTTACGTTTGCATCACATTTACTAATATCCCATTGACCAAAGCAAGTCATAAGGCCAAACCCAGAATCATTGTCACAGGGGCTACACAAAGACATAGATACAGGAAGAATGACTCACTGGGGACGATTACTGTAACGATCTACCACACTTGTTTACTTCAGAGAGCTAAGGATGAAATGAGATGATACTGGCACACCACAATCTACAATGAAAGTTATTAGTTTATCAATGTATGTAATTCCATCATTTAAATTTTATTTGTTGTATCTGGAGGTCTTTTGATGTCCCCTATGAAATTCAAGCCCCTTTGGAATGATGTTAAGGATTAAATTGTATTCCCTCAAAAGGCATTTTGAAGTTCTAACTCCCCCAGTACCTCAGAATGGGGCCTTATTTGGAATAGGGTCATTGAGGATGTAATTAGTTAAGATAAGATCATATTGGAGTAAAGTATGCCCTTATAAAGTGTCCTTATGAGAGGATGGGCATGTAAAGACACAGAAATAAATATACAGGGAGAATACCAGGTAAAGCCAAAGTAGAGATTAAAGGATTGGGGGGGGGGGGGGTCGTTTTGTTTTGTTTTTAGAAAGGGGGGAGGGGCAGAATGAGGGAGAGAGAGACTCTCAAGCAGGCTCCTTGCCCAGCACAGAGTCCAACTCATAGGGCTCAGTCTCATGACTGTGGGATCCCGACCTGAGCCAAAATCAAGTGTCAGATGCTTAACCGACTAAGCCACTCTGGTGCCCTGAGATTAGAGGTATGATTCCACAAGCCAAAGAACATCTGGGGCTACCAGAAGCTGGAAGAGGCAGGAAATAATCCTCCCCATAGAGGGTTCAGAGGGAGCACGGCCTCCTCATCACCTTGATTTTGGACTTCTAGCCTCCAGAACTGTAAGAGAAAAACATTTCTACATTTTTAAGCCACCCAGTTTTTGGTACTTTGTTACTGCTGCCCTAGGAGACTAATACAAGTGGCAAATATCTTTAACCCCCATCAGCTTCATCTAAAGAGGCATAAGATAGAATGTACCAAGAGTCTCTGATTGAGAGTCAAGGGTACAGGCCATACAAGCCATTCATCATCTGCTGTACTTGAACAAGTCACTAAGCCTCTCTGAGCCTTTGTTTCCATATGAATTTTCAAGTGAATGTTCAGTCAGAGGATATCTATAGATCCATGTTTGCAAAAGTATGATATGAGTGTACATGGTAAGGTACTGGGGATAATCTTACATGGGTTCCAGGGGAAACATTTTTTAATTTTAATGGTTAATATTCATCGTGGTTATCTTGAATGAATGGCAAGTAAGGCCAGTTTTCCATTTATGTTGGTAATACAAAAACATGCAAGATTTTTAAAGTCTCAATTTAAATAAAGCTGTGAGTAAATAATAGAACAGTTGGCATATGGATATGTCAAAAACTGTGAAAGTGGTGTGTGAAAGACTGACATTTGGTAAAATACTGAATTATATACTCTCAAAAGATCCTTCCAGATGGAACATGCTAGGATTTTGTGGGTCCATAAAGATGCCCACTAGAGTAGAATATAGATGAGACTCTAGAGGAAGATAGGTGGGCAGTTAATAGGAAGATGAGAGAGGTGTGAGCAGTTCTGAAGGAACCCAAGAGGAGCAGTGAGCCCCTTGGTGCTGTTGGGAAGCATCTTCTGATTCAGGACCTGTTTGCTCCTTATCCATCATATATCCATACCCCAAAGCCACCATCTCACTAGGTGTCTTTGCCAGGATATCTGACCCTTTCTAAGTTTCAGTGACTGGAAGTCCCGGGTCCTGAGATGCAAACCACCTCTTCACTCAAGAAGCAAATGGTAACAACTATCAAGTTGAGAATCTGGAGACTCTTACAGTTGGACTTGGCTCTGTGCTGTGTTCTAGTTTTCTACTCAGGTATAACATGGAATCACATTTACAGAAAGTGGCTGCTGGTGGCTGAAGAAAGGGCAAGGAGCATAAAGAGGCACAAGTCATCACCTCAAAGATGATCCCTAGTGCTGGAAGAGACCTGGGAAGTCATCTAGCCTCTGCTATAACCCCACTGGATGTCACCAAACTCCTGCTGAACACAATCATTGACAAAGTATCCCTTCGGTTCTCAAATGGCCTTTAGGGTTACAAGGGTTCTTGTCTGTGATAAGCTGCAGTCTCCCTAGTGGATCTTTGAGTGGGAAGGACCCTCAAGCAATTACCTTGTTAGTCCAGAGAAGGTGTTATTATACACATTTTTCACAGGAGACAATGGAGACCCAGAGAGGTTAATGGCAGAAAGGAGGCTCCCCTTTTCCAGTTTAGTAATTTCCCATTATGCCACAGTGTTTCATGTACATTCTGATTGACTTCTTAGAGCTGACTGGACCAAAAAGCCATCAGTCCCACTGTCCTGTCAACACAGGCATCTCTCCTACAGCATGTTTGATATGTGATCATATTTATTACCTTTCCAGCAACCACTGTGCTGGATTTACCGTCCTCTACCAATCCTAGGAGAAACTCCAAAGCCTACTTTTAAATACACCTGTCTCATTTCTGTTCCATTATTGGCACTGACTTGGTTTGGGGATTATTACCTATTGGTCCTTGGTCTGCATTTAGTATCACCACACAATAAGCTCTTCTTCCAGCCAGCAAGTCTCCACATACTTGAAAAGATCCCTCTCATTGTCATAGAAATCTTTTCTTCTGTAGATTAAACATTACCAGGTCCCCTAACTACTCCTCAAGGACATAGTTCCCAAGTCTCTGAATACTTTTGTTGGGTCTTCTAGAGTGCTCTAGTATGTGGTGCTCAGAACTGATACAATAGCATAACATAGTTGTAATATCACCATCATTATCTGGCCACTATACTTCTTGTTAATGCAACATCAACTTTTTGAGCAGCCACAGGCCACTCAAGACTCTTGGTGAACTTGCAGTCAACTAGATTCCTTAATTATGTACTATGGTCAAACTATAGTTTGAGAGGTCAGGTGTCTGCCTGAACATACTTCTGTAGCATTCCTATCTCCTTTTATGCTTAGTTTTTTCTCTATAGCATCTATCAACATTTGACATACTATTTATTTTTTTTAATATGAAATTTATTGTCAAGTTGGTTTTCATACAACACCCAGTGCTCATCCCAACAGGTGCCTTCAATACCTATCACCCACCCTCCTCTCCCTCCCACCCCCCATCAACCCTCAGTTTGTTCTCAGTTTTTAAGAGTCTCTTATGTTTTGGCTCCCTCCCTCTCTAACCTTTTTTTTTCTTCCCCTCCCCCATGGTCTTCTGTTAAGTTTCTCAGGATCCACATAAGAGTGAAAACATACGGTATCTGTCTCCAGTTCCATCCACGTTGCTACAAAAGGCCATATTTCATTCTTTCTCATTGCCACGTAGTATTCCATTGTGTATATAAACCACAATTTCTTTATCCATTCATCAGTTGATGGACATTTAGGCTCTTTCCATAATTTGGCTATTGTTGAAAGTGCTGCTATAAACATTGGGGTACAAGTGCCCCTATGCATCAGCACTCCTGTATCCCTTGGGTAAATTCCCAGCAGTGCTATTCCTGGGTCATAGGGTAGATCTATTTTTAATTTTCTGAGGAACCTCCACACTGTTTTCCAGAGCGGCTGCACCAGTTTGCATTCCCACCAACAGTGCAAGAGGGTTCCCATTTCTCCACATCCTCGCCAGCATCTATAGTCTCCTGATTTGTTCATTTTGGCCACTCTGACTGGCGTGAGGTGGTATCTGAGTGTGGTTTTGATTTGTATTTCCCTGATGAGGAGCGACATTGAGCATCTTTTCATGTGCCTGTTGGTCATCTGGATGTCTTCTTTAGAGAAGTGTCTATTCGTGTTTTCTGCCTATTTCTTCACTGGATTATTTGTTTTTCGGGTGTAGAGTTTGGTGAGCTCTTTATAGATTTTGGATACTAGCCCTTTGACATACTATTTATTGCAGTTACTTATAAAGTGGATATGTTTTAACCTAATTCTCAGCTATTCATGGGGATTACTTGTTCACCTCTTCACGTCTTTAATTAAATATTATCTCCTTGGTGAGGTCTTTTGGACAAACTCAAGGAGGTCAGGTGTCTGCCTGAACATACTTTTGTAGCATTCCTATCTCCTTTTATGCTTAGTTTTTTCTCTGTAGAATTTATCAACACTTGACATACTATTTATTGCAGTTATTCTTTGGTAAATCTGTTTTCTCACATTAAAATGTAAGCTCCATGAAAAAGTGCTTTTTATCTATTTGTCCATTACTACCACCCCAGTAGAGATAATAGTTCCTGGCACACAGTAAGCACACAATAAATATTGATTGTATCAGTAAGTGAAAAAAATTCATATGGATTTTATTTATATAGATTTATATGGATTAGGCATAATGAATACCATAGGCCAGGTGACTTAAAGAACAGACATTTATTTTTCACAGTTCCAAAAGCTCAAAAGTCAAAGATCAAGAGCCAGCAGTGTTCAGCTTCTGGTGAGAGCTCTCCTCCTGCAGACAGCTACTTTCTCATTGTCTCCTCATGCCATGACCTTTACCCTTTACTTGGTTTGTGTGTGTGTGTGTGTGTGTGTGTGTGTGTGTGTGTATCTCTTTCTCTTCCTCCCTCCCTCCCTCCATCCTTATAAAGGCCACTAAGGGGCGCCTGGGTGGCGCAGTCTGTTAAGCGTCCGACTTCAGCCAGGTCACGATCTCGCGGGTCCGTGAGTTCGAGCCCCGCATCAGGCTCTGGGCTGATGGCTCAGAGCCTGGAGCCTGTTTCCGATTCTGTGTCTCCCTCTCTCTCTGCCCCTCCCCCGTTCATGCTCTGTCTCTCTCTGTCCCAAAAATAAATAAACGTTGAAAAAAAATTTTTTTAAAATAAAGGCCACTAATACTATCAGAGTAGAACCCTACTTTATGACCTCACTTAAACTTAATTACCTCCCCCAAACCCTATCTCCAAAGATAGTCACATTGGTGGTTGGGGCTTCAACATGAATTTTGGATGGACATGATTCAGTTCACAGCAGTAAGTTATTAAAGATAACCTACTCAAACCATTTATACAGATAAGGAAACTGTGGCCCTAAAATTTTGAGGCAACATCTTGCCCACTCTCTTCCTGATCAGCCCTCACATAAGGGCTGCCATTGCCACCTTGGAACTGAGGTGAGCCCCACCCAAAAAGCACACATACATCGAGGACCTCAGTTCTTCCTGCTGGAGCCTCAACTCCAAATTTCGGGACCAAAGACCCTCTTTCCAATTTACCCTGGAAAATGGCCACAGTGGCCATATGCTGGAAGAACTTGCCACCTTTCCAAGAACCTATCAATTCTGTACTTACTGAGCCCATCCCAGTATGCAACCCAGCTGTGCTCTCTAAGTGATGACAACAAGCTGGTAAGATGGAGCTAATTTTTATGAAACTATTAGAGAAAAAATTAAGTGCTAACAGCGTGTGTGGGACTAACTCCAGGATGTCAAGAGTTCCAAGAAGTGAGGAATCAGTGAGTGAGAGAAGGCTTCATGGAAGTCATGGGACTCCAGCAGGCCTAGAAGTATCCATGGAACCTAGACCAGCAGAGGGGAGGAAGGAGTCACTGCCAGTGGTGGTAAGGGTGGGGTACTGACAGTACGTTGGGAACAGGGGACTGAATGGGGTCAATCACAGGGATGGAATTGGGATGGTGATGAGGGCCTGGCATTGGTGCTGAGAATGGGTAAGAGAAGCACTAGGAGATCCTCTTTTGCCAGTTAAATTACTTTGTTCTTTCCTCCCTCTCCCCCAGCCCCCAATAGCCAAGGCAGAAAGGCCCAGAGCTCCCCTAACAGGAGGCTTCCCAAGAACATTGATCGGGGCAGACTTTTTGTTTTTCTATTGGAACAGGCAGCTCCTCGGATTTCCTTACTGTCCTTCTTATCCAGATTTTTCCTCCACCAGCAGCCAGTTTGGGGGGGGGTAGGGAGCTCCAGCTTATTAATTTGAGCAGAGCCCAAGTTCCTTGGGGTCTGAGGTGCAGTGGGGTAAAGGGTTTGGCCAGCAGGTCTTTCCTTCTTGGATTTGACAAGAAATGGGCAGGTCATAGGCAGCTGTGCTGAGTATTTATGTTACGCAAAAGGCCGAGTCAGCCCTCCTTCCTGCCAAGGTCAGCAAGCCACATTCCCTGCGGTTTGGGTGTGTGGGTGTCTTCTGGACCAGCAGAAAAGCCGGCCAGGAGCCCAGACCTTCACTTGTGCAAACCCACTGAAGCTGGGGAGCTTCTGTTCCCAAAAGGCAGCACCAGGTATCCCTTGGATCTCCTCTTTCACCCCGTACCTTCCACCCTCTTTTCACCAAGCATTTCTGTTCACCAACGAATGGGACTCAGGGAAGGTCATGGAAATGGGGACCCAGGCATGGGCTCAGTTAGGGTGGTGGGGGATTGTGAAGATGACAGAAGGCCCCCAGACTGATGACAGTAAAACATTTGCTGACAAAACTTCAGTCAAAGCTCCGGGGGGATGTTGCCTCCCTGCGCCCCACCATGACCATCATCGGCCACATATGCACACATTCTCATTTTATCCTGCTGAGGTCAGACTGAAACGGACATCACTGGAAGGCAGAAATGAGCAGCAACAGGACAGTCTGAGTGCTGACTTCGGCAAAGGAGCCGGGTTACTCCAGCTGTTCCCTTTAGGAACAAGCAGAACTAGAGAAGTTTGCGAATCAAGGATTTCTAATGTGCAGATAAACCTCCCATTTTATTTAAAATGTGCAAGGCAGCTATTTCCTTATCCCTTGGGCTTCCTTTCTGCCTCCACAAATCCTACCAATCCCTCAGGATTCAGCTCCAGGCCCAGCTGCTCTGGAAAGCCCTCCACTCCTCATCCATCTCTTATGCGCCGGGGACCTTGATGCAGATTCACAGTCCACCTGGTGCTCAGTTGGATCCTTCTAAATGAGCCCCCACCCATGGGCCTCTTGGAGAAGCCTGGATGGGAGGATTCTACCACCCTGAATTTCCCTGGATCCCTAAATACCTAAACCAATCTGACCCACTGTGAAGAAAAGAGATGGACGTAACAAATACATGAGTGGCAAGGATAGCAAGAAGGGCAGCGAGAGAAGGACCAGAATGATCTGAGAGGCCATCAAATGTTTTTCTCTAAAGATCTGTTAGAATCAAAGCTCAGCGCCCACCCCAAGGGCCAGCTTTGGACTCCCGCCCTCTGCAGCCCACGGTGAAGGCAAGCCAGGAATCCCTGAGCTTGGTATCCCTGCAGGTGGCATTCAAGAGTGTGACCAGCAGGACGGTGAGAGGGGGCCTGAAAGGCAGAGTCTGGTGCCGAGCTCTTTGTAAGTGAGACCCAGGAGCCCTGGTTTAATTAGAATTCCTGCCTAGGATGAAGGCTGACGGCTGCCAGCCCAGGCCTTGAGCCATTGGTCACGGCCCATAAAGGCCACACACGAGTCGTGGAGTCAGGGCGGGGCCTGCTTCCCTTCTGGGGGGAGCTTAAGAAGTCTCTGTGATCCCCACCTGCAACTCGGGGCTCCCCAGGACTCCATCAAAAGGCTCTTCTCTGCGGACCGCATGTGTAATGACACCTGGATCTCCATAGTCCACTCAGTGGGATCTCTGTTCTCTCCCCACACCTTCCAAGAGCCATTCCTATTGCCAGCTTGCCCCCACCCCTGCCTTTGATCCCAGCTGCAGGGACTGCCATGCAAAGCCCCATGTGTCTAGGACAGCTTCAGGGTTGGCTGGAAGACCAAGCCAACCTGCTCCATGAGGGTTAGTAGTTTGAGAAGATTGACACAGACGCACACTTTTTAAACTGTGAAATATGCTATAAACTTCATACCAGGTTTTCTAATGATGGACTTGGTGGTGGCCAACGGCTGCTCTGCTGTGCTCCCTGGGGGCTCGGGCGGAGCCCATGCACACAAACCTGAAGCCAGGAGGAGGGCGAGGCTGAGGTTCTGTGCAGCTCCAACCTCTTGGAGGCTGTGCCCACCAAGTGAGGAAGCACTTGCCTGCCCTCCAGTCTGCAGAGTGTGACCCTGAGGCAAGCAAATACCCACCCACCGCAAACATTCCAGAAACTGCTTCAGATTCCACCTGTAAAGATTCACCCTTTCAGTTTACATTCCAGATCCTGCTAAAATGTTTCCCAGGGAGGGGTCGTCATTTAACAGATTCTCAGTCATTTACACTTTAGTGTGTACAAGGGATTGGAGACCAGATTAATTTAGAAAATTAGGAGGCAGGAGCCTAGGGTGTCAGGGTTCCGATGGGGACGAAAGTACTGAACTAAGCCCAAAACAAACTGTCATTTTAAGTCAGGAGAAGTTCTTCTCCCTCATTGATGACACAGTGTTTGAGGGCAAGTCATCGAGGCCAGATTGTTGATATTGGAATCCTAGAGCTACAACTTACTAGCCACTAATGAGCTTGGGCAAGTTACTTAACCACTGTGTGCCTCAGTTGCCTCAACTTTAAAAGAAGGAAACTCTTGGGGCACCTGGGTAGCTCAGTTGGTAAAGTGTCCAACTTCAGCTCAAGTTATGATCTCAGGATTTGTGGGTTCGAGCCCCACCTCTGGCTCTGTGCTGTCAGCACAGAGACTGCTTCGGAGCCTCTGTCTCCCTCTCTCTCTCTCTGCCCCTCTCCCAAGCTCTCTCTCTCTCTCTTTCAAAAATAAATAAATATTAAAAAAGAAAAGAAAAGAGGGACACTTGGGTGGCTCAGTCGCTTAAGTGCCCAACTTCAGCTCAGGTCATGATCTCAGTTTGTGAGTTCAAGCCCCATATCAGGTGTGCTGATAACTCGGAGCCTGGAGCCTGCTTCGGATTCTGTGTCTCCCTCTCTCTCTATCCCTTGCCTGCTCACACCCTGTCTCTGTCTCTCTCTCTCTGTCTCTCTCTCTCTAAAAATAAACATTTAAAAAAGTTCTTTTTTTGAAGAAAAGAGAAGAAGGAAACTCTTAGCATAATCCTCCAATGCTGTTGCAAGGATTAACAACGTCAGTGTGTGAAAAGATAAGTAAGTCAATGTATGTGTAAACCATTTTGAGAACATTCTGGCATGGCAACTGTAAGTAAGCAACATCTAAGTGTTGCAATTACTATCTACAAAATGAGGGAGGAGGAAGGGCGATCTTGGCATTCTGTTGGTAAAGTGTGTGGCATTCTGAACGCAATCTTTGAGAATGGTCTCCTGCTAGGAAAAGTGAGTACCTCTTTCCTCCCCCAACAAAGGCTCTGGAATGGGTGAGCAGGTTAAAGTTCAAAGAAATACTCAGAGAGGCCATTCCAGCAGCCCTGAACTCTCCATCTGTCTGCTTACAAAACCCCACTCTGGGTTATTACCAACTTTTGCATGCAAATGTGCTGCCGTGCTAATAAATCAATTCCCAACCATTAAGAGCCTGTAATAATCCTTTTTACTCAGCCTTCAAGCCTGTTTTACTCAGTACCTAATTAACTAATAGCCAAGATTTGGGGCTTCTTTTTCCTGGGAAGCTTCTCACTGGATCCCTTCCCCCAGAGTCCTACCCTGTTCTCCTTAGTTGTCTTGCTGATAGAACCTGTTTCACAAAGTGGGTTGGCCCCTCCAGGAGGTGGTCAAGCAACTAGAATGTGGGAATATGGGTCCACCCTGCTAGGAGATGAGGGATAAATAAATATATTTAATTTAATTAGCTAAACAATCAATCATTATGCAAACACAATGTCCTCCCATAAGGTCTGATTTTAATGTTTCTATTAAGAAAGGTCAATAAATCATGTTAATCTATGAGGAAGGCTCTCAGCTTGCTCCCTCTCCCCATGTACATATTTTAAAGATATTCATATTTGTCAAGATCTAGCCCTAATTCATTCGTTATTCATATTCTTCACAAAAGTGCTTTTTGAACACTTCCTGCATGCTAGGCCCCAAGCTACACATGGAGGGTACAAATATGAATGGACAGCAGAATGTGTTCATTCTCCAAAAAGAGAACACATATCCTGGAGAGTTAGGGGTCAGTGAGAAAATATTACAAGTCCTATTTGTATTTATTTTTAAGCTTGCCCTCTGTTCATTTCTATTTTTGTATTTCCTTTATGGTGACTATACAATAAGAGAAACATATACATATGATTTTAAAATAAATATCCAGGGGTGCCTGGGTGGTTCAGTTGAGTGTCCAACTCTTGATTTCAGCTCAGGTCATGATCCCAAGGTCACGGTATTGAGCCCCACATTGGGCTCTATGCTGAGTGTGGAGCCTGCTTGGGATTTCCTCTCTCCCTCACTCTGCCCCTCTCGCCCACTCACACTCTCTGTCTCCCTCTAAAATGAAAAAAATTGGGGTGCGTGGGTGGCTCTGTCCAACTTTTGATCTCAGCTTAGGTCATGATTTTACAGTCATGGGATTGAGCCCTGCATCAGGCTCCACACTGAGCACAGAGCCTGCTTGGGATTCTCTCTCTCCCTTTCTCTCTGCCCCTCCCCCATTCACATTTGCATGCTCTCTCTATCTCAAGATAAATAAAATAAACTTTAAATTAGAATAAATAAATAAATAAATAAATATCCAAATATCAAGGATACTACTTAAACTTTTGTATCCGTGCGATGCCTGATCAAAAAGTTCAGAGATGACAGATGTAGAGCAATTGTTCTCAGGGAGACCTATGGGAAGTGGGAAAGAGAATCAGAGTGCCCTGGAGAGAAGCTTTTCACAATACATTTGTCCATCCTTCTGCCAGGAACCATCAGAATCTTGGGAGAAGAAGAGATGGAAATCTTTCGTAATTTTTTAAATCTCCAGGGATTTCTGACACTGATCCCTCTCTGAGTCCCAGATGAGAACTGCCCATTCCCTGACTTCTTCCAGAAAGTTCTCTTTAACCCCCTTCCCCAGACTGCACTGCAATGTCCTGGGGTCTCCAAGTCTAAGCATAGGCTTGGTGTCACACTGGGCACTGCTGGATTTTTCCACCTGCTGCCTCTTTTCAGAAGGATGGGAGAAGGGGCTGGGGGCACCGGAGCCAAGGCAAGAGAAAGTGGGAATGCTGGCCTCCACACAGCACCTTGGGAAGACAGCCTCAGATTACTCACTTCACGGGCGTGGGTGGAAGGGGAATTTCTGGGACTTTGTTACCATGAAAGTTCCTGTGTCCTCACCCCTCCAGGCAGGACAAAAAGAGCTAGGTTGGTCACCACGGGGCCTCACCATCATTTCTGTAGCCCGCCCCCTCCCAGTTCAGCAATCCCCATCTCCCACCAGCACCCATTGCCCCCCCCACCCCCCGCTCCCGCCCTCCCATCGCCTCTCTTGTCCTTAAGGAACTTCACACTGAGAGAAATTCCAGCCTTAGCCTATCCAGATGGTGGATTTAGGAAGAGAAGGAGAGGTTAGGGAGAGATGTTTACTTCTTACATGTTTATTTCACAGACAGATCGCTGTGAAGTAAACAGGTAAGCTAAATGTGTCAGCTGCAAACTGCCAAGACAACCCTGGCCTGTTAGCTCACTCTGCCTGCCTCGGCCCAGGGAGCAGCCAAGCTTCTCTTTGACCAAGACTGGGCTGTAATCAGACCAGAGTTGGGCACCTGACCCCAGGGCATCCCACCCACAGGCTGGTTGGCAATCCTTGAGACAGCCCAAAATGAAGAATTCAGCCCATTCGACTAGCTTCCTTCATGTGTGATGGAGACATAAAGGGAAGATTGGGAAGCTAGTCAGAAATGAGACCCACAGAGAGAAGCGAGCATGGCACCAGTGGGTGACCACAGGGTCCAAGGGAGCTCTTCGGGCCACTTCCTAGAGCTGGTGGGGCAGCTACAGCTCTCTGGTTCCGGTTCTGAGGCAGCAGGATCCCCTTCTTCTCCAGGTAGTTCCAGAGTGGGAGTGGGGGTGTTGGTTCTTTACAAACCACAGAGTCAAGCAAATCCAAACCTTAACTGACTGCTTTCCAGGTGGGCCTCCAGATATGAAATGAGGGGCAGACATGTAGACAAGGTCATCTCACATCCCATTGCCTCAGAACAGACAACTTAGCCTGCTCTGGCACCCACAGGATGTGGGTAGACCATAGGCCATTCGTAGCTAGATTGATAGATAGACCATCTATCTCCATGGTCCTCAGGGTTACCCAGACAAGAGAGGTAAACCATTAGCCCCACTCTGAAAAGAAGGCAGCCCCTCAGAGAGGAACCTGGGGAAGGCATGTGTGGAAAACTGATTCTACTGGGGACATCCCTTTCCTTGCCCACCAGGAGAAAGGCAAGGCTTGAAGCCTGGCTTTGCCCATCTCCACACCCATCTCAGACTTCACACTGAATTGTGACCCTTTCCACTTTCAGTTCTGCCCTGGCTATTCATGGTAGTGGGATTTCCTCACTGAAAAATTTTGATCCAGGGAGAGAAGTGTAATGAGATTCCCATTTCCCCTCAGAGATGGCCTGAGACCCAGCCCTCCCTGGAGGTAGCTTAGGTGAGTGTCATTCTGAGGCTACCTGGATCTTGGGAAATTGTCTCTGTCTTAACATGTTCTCTTCTTATAAAGACATCTGCTCTCTCACCACAGAGAACCAGAAGCAGTCAGCCTCATGTTCTAGCCCATTAGGACTCCTTTGGCAAGGTGAAGGGTCTACACTAATTGAGGGAACAAGATGTTGAATGTGGCCCTTCTGGTTTTCCAGGATTATAGCCAGGACCCAATGTGAGGGCAAGAAAGGCAAATTATAGTTAGAACCTCACATTCTATTTTCAGGGTTACCAATCAGGTCACAGAGGACAGGCTATGAGGAGTCAAAACCAGCCTGCCTCCCACCAACCCAGTTCATGTAAGAAAGGTCCAAGGATAAGAAGCAGGGTCACTGGTCTTAGGAATACTGCAATAATCATGCAGGTCCTGTCTGTGCCTTAAAGAGGAGTGAGGGGGACTCCACGAGAACCACTCATAAAAGTTAGAGATGTCTGAAAGAAGGAAAGACTGTCATCCCATCCCCTCTACTAGATAATGGCTGAGCTGCAGAACTCATTGGATTGGAGGGTGATGAGAGACTCTTCAGAGAACATTCCGGGAGCCTACTAGCATGGTGCAATGGCATTTTGGTTCCCTCCACCTTCAGAGACCGAAAGAGAGCGCTTGATATTCCTTTACATTTGGAAACACTTGTGAGCAGATACTATATTAGTTTCCTAGAGCCGCCATAACAAAGAACCACAAACAGAGTGGCTTTAAACAGCAGATATTTATTGTCTCACAGTTCTGGCAATCAGAAGCTCAAAAGCAAGGTGTTGGCAACGCCAGGCTCTCTCTGAACCCTACAGGGGAGAATCGTTCCTTGCCTCTCCCCGGCTTCTGGTGTTTTGCCAGAACTCCTTGGTCTTCCTTGGCTTATAGAGGCAGCACCTCAGTCTCAGTCTCTGCCTCTGTCATTGCATGGCATTCTCCCTGTGTCCTCCATGGTCATCTTCTTGTAAGGACATCAGTCAGATTAGATTAGGGTCCATGCTACTCCAGTATGATTTCATCTTAACTAATTACATCTGCAATGACCCTATTTCCAAATAAGGTGGCATTATGAGGTACTGGAGGTTAGGACTGAATGTATTTTTTGAAGTGGGGGACACAATTCAACCCCTAACTAGTACTGTTGTGTACTGTTTCTGGACCAGAGATTTCTGAAAGTGGAAGGCTCACTGGGCTGGCCAGTGTCAGCTGTACTTGAAGAGATTGTAGCCTAGAGTGTCTCTCATCTATTCTAGGGCTATATGGCTTCCGGAGGAAATAAAGGAAACCCAGGGATTCCTGTGGTTGTGCATGAAGGAGCATGTGGTTAGTGGACAGACAGGAACCAGGGGCTCCAGGGCAGCCACAAAGCTGAATAATAGGACATCGAAACCAGAAGTGGGGTGTGCTCCACTGGAGCACCCAAAGGGAGACTCTGCTGCCCTCCTGAAAAATGTTCCTCACCCTGATAGAGGCCACAGGTCTGGAATACCTCCCCACATTGACATGGGGCTGCTGAGGTAAGGAAATCTCTGCCTCTTCTACCCCTTCCTGCCCCCCAACCCCTTCTAGAAGAAAGAAAAGGAGGAAGGATCTTAGACACAGACTACACCCTCCCCACATTCTTTAAGCAGCTGGGAGCCAACACTCTGGCCAGCCCAGCAGCAGGGAGGAGATAAGCATTGCATTGTGCTTAGGATTGAAGTTTTGAAAAGTAAACAGGATTGTGTCTTAAGTGTTGAAATGAGACTGTGCAAGTGACTCAAAGTGACAGGAAAGATAGCACCTACCTAAAGAGTCATTAAGGGATGTGCTAACCAGCAGGACATAACATAAGGTCTACACTGTATAAAGAAGAGCAGTGATGGGATAAAATTCACGCCCCTTCAAGATGACACTTCAACAAATTGAGATTCCTCCATCTACTCATCAGTGAGTTTCTCTGACTTGTAAAAGTGTCACATACAGTCTGCTGCCCCCACCAGACAGACTGTGCCCTTCGTCATGTGCTTGGGACCTAAGTTCAGACAGCTGTCTTCCTGCAACAGAGATGTGCCCAAATGAGAGCATGTCCCAGCCCTCATCACTCCAAAGCCAGACACTAAGTGACACTGGAGCAGCACAAGAGGTCTTTTTCAGCATCCATCCTCAGAGGATCTCAATACTCCTTTTCTCAGATTGCAGGTGTCAGAAATCGAGGAAAGTCAGAAAACTTTATCCAAGGAGGCACAGCCAAGTAAGGGCTGCTGGGCTGCCAAGAAGCCAGCTCCACCATGTATTTCACAGAACCAAGCTTTTTTTTTTCCTTTTTGCTGTTTTTTTCTTTTGGTTTAGAGTGGGCACTATGCCCAATATGGGGCTTGAACTCAGGACCCTGAGGTCAAGAGTCACATGCTCCACTGACTGAACCAGCCAGGCGCCCCAGAGCCAAGCTTTTTAGAATGACATAGACCAGTGAGGAAAAAATGTTATGAGCAAATGACTTCTTGAGCTTGTTACTCCTCCAGAGCATGTGTGAAAAAGCATTCTGATAGACGCTACACTATGGAAATGTGTTGGGAGAGGAAGTAGGAGGAGCTTGCTTACTGCTAGCAGTCAGAACAGCAAAATAAAATTTGCATGTATATGTGGTTAATGATTCAGTTAGAATCAATTCATCAAATATTTCTCAAGAACCCAGTGCTGTAAGGCATAGTGTTTGGTACAGTTGGGAATACAAAGATGAGTAGGTCAGGGCCCCTGCTCTCAAGCTTGAAATCCAGGAAGAAAAACCTAGAAAAAGTCTGTGAGCAACTGTAAGTAACAAGGCAGACTGTAATATAGGTCATAAAAGATAAAAATTAATGGCATGGGATTTTCAAGGGAAGGAGAAATCATCTGGTTGGGAGAATCAGGAAATGCTTAAGGGAGGAGATAGCATTTGGACAATGGATAACATTTTTTTTTCCACTTAAGACACATTTATTGAGTGCCGACTGTGTAGCAGATGCTGAGTTAGGCACTGGGCATTCAGAAATAAAGCATGATCCTTGCTCCTAGAAAGAGCATTCTATTTTGAGATGCTTAAAACAATGGTTGTTCCAAATATTCCCATAAATCATGTTGCCTCTTGCTCCTCATTTAATGGCTTTCCATTTTTGAAAGAAGTCAAAGTTTTATTTTTTAATTGATGATACATGAACACATTTTTTTTAATTCCAAAAGAATAATCCTTAATGGTGAGAAATTCTAAGCTTTACCTCTACGATCAGGTACAAGGCATGGATGTCCCCTGCCACCTCTCCTTTTCAACATTGTAATAGAAGTTCTAGCTAATGCAATAAGATAAGATAAGAAAACAAAATGTATGTACATTGGGAAGGAAGACATTAAACTGCCTTTGTTCACAGATAACATGATTGTCTATTAGAAAATCTGAAAGAGAGACACCTGGCTGACTCATTTGGAGTGTAACTCTTGATCTCACTGTTGTGAGTTTGAGCCCTATGTTGGGTGTAGAGATTATTTAAATAAATAAATAAAAACTTTAAAGAAAAAAGAAAAGAAAATCTGAAAGAATCAACAAAACAACTCCTGAAACAAATAAATGATAACAAGATTATAGGATGCAAGGTTAATGTACAAAAATCAATTACTTTCCTATATACCAGAAATGACCAAATGGAACTTGAAATTGGACCAAAATACCATTTATTTACATTGTCACCCTCCCCCAAATGTAAATTCTTAGGTACAAATCTAATAAAATACATTCAAGACCTATAAAAGGAAAACCACAAGACTCTGATGAATAAAACCCAAGAGCTAAATAAATGGAGAAATATTCCATATCTCAATATTGTCAAGATATCAGTTCTTCTGAACTTGACCTACAGATTCAATGCAATCCCAACCACAATCCCAGCAGGTTAGGACCACCTGGCTGGCTCAGTCAGTAGAGCAAGTGACTCTTGATCTTGAAGTCATGAGTTTGAGCTCCATGTTGAGTGTAGAGTTTACTTAAAAATCCCAACAAGTTATTTTATGTATATCAACAAACTAATTCTAAAGGTTGTTATGAAGAAGCAAAGACTCAGAATAACCAACACAATATCAAAGGAGAAATTGGAAGACTGACTTTACCCAACTTCATGACTTACTATAAAACTACAGTATCAAGACAGTGTAGTATCAGTGGGAGAATAGATAAATAGATCAATGGAACAGAACAGAGAGCTAAAAATAGACCTACATAAATATAGTCAACTGATCTTTGACAAAGGAGTGAAAGCAATACAATAGAGCAAAGATAGTCTTTTCAACGAAGGGTGTTGGAACAACTGGACATCCACATGCAAAAAAAAAAAAAAAAAAAAAAAAGGAATCTAGACACAGACCTTCTACCCTTCACAAAATTAACTCAAAATAGATTGCAGACCTAAACATAAAACACAAAACTATAAAGCTCCTAGAAAATTATACTGGTGAAAATCTAGATGACCTTGGGTATAGAGATCCCTTTTGATACAACACCAAAGACACAATCCATAAAAGAAAAGTTAATAAACTGGACTCATTAAAATTAAATTTTTCTCCTATGCAAAAGACACTGTTGAGAGTATGAGAAGACAAGACACAGATGGGGAGAAAATATTTGCAAAAGACACATCTGGTAAGGGACTGTTTTCTAAAATTTCTGAAGAACACTCAAAACTCCACAATAAAAAACAAACAGGAGTGCCTGGGTAGCTCAGATGGTTAAGAGTCTGACTCTTGATTTTGACTCAGGTCATTATCTCACAGTTCATGGGATTGAGCCCCGAGTCAGGCTCTGCACTGAAAGCACGGAACCTGCTTGGGATTCTCTTTATCTCCCTGTCTCTCTGCCCTTCCCCCATCTCTCTCTCCCTCTCTCCTCTCTCTCTCTTTCTCAAAATAAATAAATAAACTTAAAAAAAAAACTCAAAAAACATGGGACACCTGGATGGCTCAGTAGGTTAAGCGTCCAACTTAGGCTCAGGTCATGATCTCATGGTTCGTGAGTTTGAGCCCCATGTCAAGCTCTTTGCTGACAGCTCAGAGCCTGGAGCCTGCTTTGGATTCTCTGTCTCCCTCTCTCTCTGCCCCTCTACCACTCTCACTCTGTCTCTCTCTTTCAAAAATAAACATTAAAAAATACTCAAAAACAAAAACAGAAAAAACAACGCAATTAAAAAAAGAGCCTAAGACCTTAAGAGACACCTTACCAAAGAAGATATACAGATGACAAATAATCATTTGAAAAGATGCTCCACATTATATGTCATCAGGGAAATGCAAATTAAAAAGCAATGAGATTAAACATCAACAACAACAACACAAAACAACACTGAGATACCACTACACATCTATTAGACAGGCCAAAATCTGGAATGCTGACAAAGATGTGGGGCAGTAGGAACTCTCATTCAATGCTGGTGGTAATGCAAAATGGTACTGCCACTTTGGAAGACTATTTGACGGTTTCTTACAAAACTAAACATATTCTTACCCTACAATCCAGCAATCGCACTCCTTGATATTTACCCAAAGGAGTTGGAAATTTATGTCCATACAAAGGGCACCTGGGTGGCTCAGTTGGTTAAGCATCCAACTCTTGATTTTGGCTCAGGTCATGATCTATTTCACAGTCCATGTGTTTGAGCCCCTCATTGGGCTCTGCCGTAGTGTAGAACCTGCTTGGGATTCTCTCTCTTTCCCTCTCTCTCTCTGCTCCTCCCACATTTGCATGTGTGCTCTCTCTCAAAATAAAAAAAAAAACTTAAAAAAAAATTATGTCCACACAAAAACTCACATATAGATGTTTACAGCATCTTTATTCATAATTGCCAAAACTTGGAAGCAACCAAGATGTCCCTTAGTAGGTAAGTAGATAAACTGTGGTACATCCAGACAATGGACTAATATTCTGCTCTAAAAAGAAATAAGGTAGAACCTTATTTCTAAGTGAAAGAAGCCAATCTGTAAAGGCTACATACATTCTAACATTCTGAAAAAGGTAAAACCAAGGAAACAATAAAAAATCAGTGGTTGCCAGGGATTGGGGCCAAGGGGATAAATAGGCAGAGCATAGAAGATTTTTAGGGCAGTGAAAATACTCTGTATGATACTATAAAGATGGTCACATGTCATTTACATTTGTCCAAACTCACAGAACATACAACACCAAGAGTGAACCATAACTTAAAGCACAGGCATTATGCATCCATGTAGTTTCATAATTGTAACAAATGTTCTTTTCTCCTGGGGGATATTGATAAAAGAGAAGCTATGAATGTATGGGGGCAGGAGGTATATAAAAATCTCTGTACCTTGCCCTCAATTTTGCTGTAAACTTAAAACCTCTAAAAAATTAAGTTTTTTTAATATAATTTATTGTCAAATTGGCTTACGTACAACACCCAGTGCTCATCCCAACAAGTGCCCTCCTCAGTGCCCATCACCCACTTTCCCCTCTCCCCCATCCCACATCAACCCTCAGTTTGTTCTCTGTATTTAAGAGTCTCTTATGGTTTGCCTCCCTCCATATCTGTTTGTATTTTTTTTTCTCCTTCCCTTCCCCCATGGTCTTCTGTAAATTTCAAAGAACAAATGTCAAAGTGAAAAAGACAAAACTGTGGTGACCAAGAACAAATCAGTGGCTGCCAGGGGTTAGGGTTAGAAGTAGGATGAGAATATAAAAGAATAGCACAGGGGAGTTTTTGAGGGGTGCTGGAACTGTTCCATATCTTAATTACAGTGGTGGTGACACAAATTTTATATGTGTTAAAATGTACAGTACTGTATACCAAAAGGAAAGAAGTACGGTAAAATCTTGGACTGCGAATAACTTGTTCTGCAAGTGTTCTGCAAGATGAGCAAACAGTTATAATAAATTGTAACTTGATAAAGGAGGGATGTCTTGCATATGAGTAGTACGTGACGCCAAATGTCACATGATCACAACTGAGCCGTTGGTTCTTCTCTCTCTCTGTCTCTCGATGTGGGGTTGTGGGTGTGAGTGTGGGATCATCTCCCATGTTTCAATGCTTGGTCTCAAACCACAGTGTTCAACAGAAATCGGTGAGTTTTCAGAACGTTGGAAGTTGTCCACAACTGGCACTGTTGTATTTTTTGTCACTTTAGGGCACCTATGGATAGTCCTTTGCTTTTACATACAAGAGTAAGCTTAGGAATGCTTTGCTTCATTCTATGTCATTGGATAAGCTCCTTGTTAGAGTTGCACAAAAAGAAAAAAATTCCATTGAGCCAATAACCCTCCTCTCTTGTCTCCCTAACACCAGCCACGAAAGTTTTCAAAGGTAAGTGTAGGTAAATTTTTGTTTTTTCTTTATATTTTGTATTTTCTTTATTATATTATATTATATTATATTATATTATATTATATTACAGTATTGTAATTATTTTTATATGAATATTTTGGGGTTGTGGAACGAATCTTCTGAGTTTCCATTATTTTTTATGGGGAAATTCGCTTTGATATACAAGTGCTTTGGATTACAAGCATGTTTCCTGAACGAATTATGCTTGCAAACCAAGGTTTTACTGTAAGTAAATTTTATAGTATAATAATTTTTGAAAATTAGAGGAAAAAATTTAATATGAAGGAGTACAGGGTGAAATATAACTTCCTCCCACCCATGACCTCAACTGCCAAATTACCCTCTCCCAAGGCCATTATTTCTGTATCCTTTCACAGATTTATGATTATTACAAACACAACTGTATATGTCCATTTTGAAATACCTGCAAAAAGTAGAATACTATAAAAGCAGTTCTGCTTTTTTTCATTTAACAGTAAATCTTGAAGAATTTTTTTTATCTCAATATGTACAGAGTTGCCTATTCTTTTAAAAGATTGCATAGAATTCCACTGTATGGCTGTCTCCTTGTTTGTTTTGTTTTAACTAGACTCTATTTGATGGATATTTATGGGGTGTGTGTGTGTGTGTGTGTGTGTTTTAGATACAAAAATGGCCACAATTCTTCACTTCTCCCTACATCCATGCCCCTTGGCAAGGTAATTTGAGTTCTTTAAATTAAAAGGTATCATCTTTTTTAGAAAATTTATTTTGAGGAAGAGACAGAGAGAGAGAAAACTCAGGAGTGGGGGAAGGGCAAAGAGAGAGGGAGAGAGAGAGAAGCCCAAGCAGGCTCCACACTGTCCACACAGAGCCCAATGTGGGGTTGAACTCATGAAACATGAGCTAACCCAAGCTGAAATCAAGAATCAGACACTTGGGGTACCTGGGTAGCTCAGTTGGTTAAGCGTCCGACTTCAGCTCAGGTCATGATCTCACAGTCCTTGAGTTCAAGCCTCACATCAGGCTCTGTGCTAACAGCTCGGAACCTGGAGCCTGCTTTGGATTCTGTGTCTCCCTCTCTCTCTGCCCCTCCTCTGCTCATGCTCTGTCTCTCTCTGTCTCAAAAAATAAATAAAAACATTAAAAATTTTAAAAAAAGAATCAGATGCTTAACCAACTGAGCCACCCAGGTGCCACAAGAGGTACCATCTTTACCCCTCTTCTTGATTCTGGGCTGGACCTGTGGCTTGCTTTGGTCAGTTGACTGCAGCAGAAATGACACTGCGCTAGTTTTAAGACTAGGGCTCAAGAGGCCATATGCATTTGAACTTATTCTTTTGAAACACCACTCTCACCATGTAAACAAACCTGGGCCAGCCTGTTAGGTGGTGAGAGATGTATGCCCAGTCATCCTTCTCATCCCAGCAATGAGCGAGCCAATGCCTAGAAGCAGAGGTTACTGACCTGCAGCTGACTGCGGTCATTCAAAAGAACACAGGTGACACAAAAGAACTATCCAGCTGACTCGCTGGCCTGAGAGCAAAAATTAACATTTAAGCCACTGAGTTCAGAATGGTTTTCTACAAAGTGATAGGTAATTAATACATTTGTTGTTTCATGTTTTGTTATTACAAACAATGCTGCAATTAATGTTCTCTCACATATATCTTTGCATGCATGAATTGGTATTTCTGTAGGATATGTTACTAAGAGGAAATATTGCTGGATCAAAAGGTACATACTATTTTGACAGGTATCGTCAATTGTGTTCCATGGAGATGGTACCATTTATACTCTCACCAACATTGTATTACAGTGCCTACTTCCTTACACCTTTTCTAAAACCAAGAGTCAAACTGTTGGATCTTTGTCAGTCTCACATGTGAGAAATAATATGTCAATGGACTTTGCATTTCTTTTACAAGTGCCATTGACTATCTTCTCATATGATTTTAAAAGCTATTTAAATGGCCTTTGCTGTGAATTTTCTGTGCATTTCCTTTACATTATGTTGTGGTCTATTGATTTCTAGAAGTTTCATATATGTTGAGGAAACTAGCCCTTTTCTGTTTTTTATGATGTAAAATATCCTTCTCTGTTTGTTGTTTATATTTTGACTTAGTTAATGGTATTTGGGCCACATAGAAAGTGTTAGCCCTCATGTAATTGCATTTTTCAATCTTTGCTGTCTTCTAGACTTTGTATCATGCTTAGAGTGGTCTTTCCCATTAATTGACTTTCAACTGACAGGTGAAGAAGGGGTAGGGAGAGTGGTCCAGGAAAGAGAACACAAGAAAACAAAGTAGGAAATAATTAGGCACTATCAGGAATGGGAAGTAAACATACTGCATGCAAGGAAATACAGCAGCAGAAGGTGAGACTGGAAAAGTAAATTGAATCACACCATCAGAAGATGTAAGCTAAGGGGTGCCTGTACAACTCATTTGGTTGGGCATCTGACTTGATTTTGGCTCAGGTCATGGTCTCACTGTGCGATTGAGCCCTGCGTCAGGCTCTGTGCTGGCAGTGCAGAGGCTGCTTGGGATTCTCTCTCTCCCCCTCTCCCTCTGACCCCCCCCTCAAAATAGATGAATAAACTTTAAAAAAATAAAAAAGAAAATAAGTAATTAGAGGCCTGAGACATCCACATGTCCATGGATAGAATACAGGCCATAAGAAGGGAATCTGCAATTTAAGTCAAGAAGACAATGGGATAAGACCCAAATTTGCAGCATCACAAATGAGGAACATATGCTTGTTGAAAAGAAATAGATATTTTTATAAATCAAGGAGTAGTTCACCATATTTGTGTCCAGAAAGTCTATACCTGTTTTGGAAATCCATGATTTAAGATAAAAGCAGAGTGAGTGACAGGAGTGGTAGTAAATAAAGAAACAAGTGATGAGATTGTATCACCCCAATGAGAAACTATATTCCAGGACTCTCTACCAGACAGTTGCCAGTGGAATACACAGTATAGAATTTGGAGGAATGTATCTCAGAAATTGGATTTTGTCCTTGACAAGTTCCAACATGCATTCTCTTGCTTGATTTCCACGGGTGAGACAATGACTTCTCGGGCCTCCTGAAAGATGTTCTTGACTTCCTTTGGATCAGCCTGATTTAGATGGCCTCTTTAAGTTGGAAAGAACAGAAACTTGACTCTGACTATATCAAGTAATGAAGGTTTATTGTAAGTATATAGGAGTCACGTAAGAGAGGTAAGATCTCAAAAAAAAAACCAATCCAGCAAAAGTTCATGGATCTCCCCTCAGGATTTGTGTTAATAACAAAACTCAGTTAGTCTTCACATTCCTATTTCTCCCTGAGTATACATGATCCTGCTGATGATGATACTAGCTGATTTCTTTGCCTTCTATACAAGTACATATCAATTTTTGTAAGGATTTTACATAGGCTCAAAAAGAAAGTGTTCTTTGTTGGGTGCAGGGCTCTATATATGTCCATTAGGTCAGGCTTTAAAATTGTGTTATCCAGGGGTACCTGGGTGGCTCAATCAGTTAAGCATCTGACTTCGGCTCAGGTCATGACTTCACGGTTTGCGAGCATGAGCCCTGTGTCGGGTAAGCTCAAGCTTCACTTCGGGTGAGCCCCACTTATCTCTCTCTCTCCCTCTGTCTCTGCCCCATGCTCACTTGTGCCCAATCTTCCTCTCAAAAAAAAAATTGTATTATCCAAATATTCTATACTGTTACTAATGTAAAAATCTAGCACTGCTATTATAAAATTACCATTTTCTTAAGTCAATCCATTTTTGTTTATATATTTTGAGGCTAGATTATAGATGCATACATGTTCAGAATTGTTGTTTTTCTAAAAATTTGTACCTTATTGTTATGTATCTTCACCCTAATAATTTTTTTTTACCTTGAATCCTATTTTGTCAGTTATCAATATAGCTACACCAGCTCTTTTATCTGGTATTGTCCTTTACATTCAACTTTTCTGTAGACTAATATTTTAGTTGGGCTTATTATGGTATCAGTGGATTTTGCTTTTTTTTCCAGGAAAGCAATCTGTTTTATAACTGGCAAGCTAATCCAATTATAGTTAATATGAATTACTGATACATTTAGATTTATTTCTACCATGTTAACTGTCTTTCTATTTCACTGATTTTTTTTCCTCCATACCAATTTAATGTTCTTCCTCTCTACAGTTTTAGAATTTATATTTTTTATTTCTACTTTTTGAGTGGTTCTCTAAAATTTTTAATGTGTCACAAGTTCAGGTTCTCCAGAAAATGCTGAGATGGAATTAGATGTGCAACAGGATGTGGAGGAAGTAGCACTGTGAAAGAGAAAAGGAAGAAGCAAGAAGCAGAACCAGGCAACAGCAGTGGATGGGGTGTCTCAGATCATAAAGCAGGTTTGACAAAGTCTCTACCAGTCCAATATGGATCTGGAATCCCCGCAGCAGGGAGAAATATGCTCAGAGGCTGCTCTGAGAGTAGCATGACTCTGGCTTGACAGCTGAGGTAGATCCTCAGGGAGCTAGGAAGAAGGCTGTCAGGTATCCTAGCATTGGGCAGCAAGTCTTTTCTAGAAGGAAGCATTAGCTTGTACATTTCCATGTCTGCCATGGCATGCATATTTGCCTTCCTCAATATCTCTATCCCTTTCCTAAATAATGTTAGGATTTTAGCATTCTACAGGAGTCATTTCTGCCCACCTTTTATGTACGTGTCCAGTAATCACCCCTTATTACACCCTTCAAGTGAATCGTTATTATTGTTTTATGTCATCAATGCTTTTTAGATTTTTGTATACATTTAATAATTTCTTTGTCCATCACTTTTTCTTCTTGCACCTTAATTCTTCCTTCTGTTTTCAATTTTACTCTTTCTGAAGTACATCTAAGTCTTTCAGTGACAGTGTGTGAGCGTCACCAGTCTTGGTTCTGAAAATGTTTTTATTTTGCCCTAGCTCCTGAATGATAGTTTAGCCAGGTATAAAAAATTTTACCAGGATTCTGAAATTTCACTGCATGATCTGCAGATTTCTGTCATTACTGTTGAGGAATCTGTTAATAATCCTTTGTGGATTTCTCTGGGTGTTTTTAATACTTCTCGTTAGTATCCAAAGTTCTGCATTTTTACTGTAATGTGTCTAGTTGTGGAGTTAATTTCATTCTGCCTGGAACTCATGTGATTTAAGAATCTATGATTCATGTTTCTCATCAACTCTGGAAAATTATCAGTCATTGCCCCCTTAAATATTGACTCTCCCTCATTCTTTTATTTATTTCTCTTCCTAGAACTTCTGTTCACTATCTACTGAAACTTTTTAGTCTATCCTCCTTGTCTGTTAACATCTTTTTAATATTTTATATCTCTTTCACACTTGGCAATGAGTTCTGGATAATTTTTTTAGCTCTAGCTTTCAATGTACTTATTCTTTTGTATAAATTTGTTGTTTAGGTTTTAATTTCAGTGCCTATATTTTCCATTTTGTATGATTACTATATATTTGTCATATCTTTTTCTTTCCTTGCATTTTTTATTACTTTGTCTCTAATCATTTTAAGCACACATTTTTAAGAATTTCTAATAGTTATATTTTCTGAAATTCTTAGTCATGTCCTCTGACACACGTTCATGATGGATTGTTTCCTTGTGAGTTTCTAATTTTGAGTCCATATTCAACAGAACTCCATCTGTGGAAATCCTGTAAAGCTTAGGATCTGGGTGTGTTCTTCCAGTGGGATTTTGTGTTTGTTTTTGCCAGTCTCCCCAGAGGTATCATCAGCCTTGGGCCACTTGAGCATTAATGTCTTAACTTGAGGATTCCTGGACCACCCAGATAGTATAAATTAGAACCAAATTCAGGCAAGGTACAGGCTGTAACTACAAATTCGCAAGGGGTACTTTGTCCCATCCAGACCCAAACCAAAGTAGACAAGTGTCTTTACTGGCTCCTTCTGATGATGAGTGGACATTTCTTAGTCCATTATTATACTAAACAATGTAGCCTGTAAATGATCACAGCTTTGAACAACAGCCCCAGTTGCAAGCCCTCTGTGTGACGCAGCCCCCAGGCTTTGTCTCCTAGGAGGTTCAGACCCAACCTGTAGCCATTTCCAGGTCTGGCAACAGGCTATTCTCCTCTCAGGGCTGCCATGGTTCTTGATCACATACTTACCAGTCTGGTTTCCAGTTTGCTCTTCAGTTTTGGCTCTGTGGGTTTCTTTCACTTTTTTATACACTCAGTTATGTGTTTAAAAGGGTGTCTGTTAAATCCTATCCAAGATTCTTAGGTGTTTTGTAGCAAACTATTCCCAAATCACATTAGTTCACCATATTGACAAATTAAAATCTAATCTTCTTCACTGTTTTGCTTATTCGAATACTTTATAACCTCCATTTCAATAATTTTATTGCCTCTCTGGGCAATATGTCAGCCTCAGCTCCTCCTGTTAAATACCTTGCTTGTCTACCATTCTTAATTCAAACCCCAGGAATTGGTACTTGATTGAACCAGCTCACCCTGTGTAGGCAGAGCTCTTCACTCAAGACTCACACAGACCATGAGCAGCCTATGAATTGGTTGCTCTTGAGCCAGGTCCAGTCAGACACCACTGAAGGAGGAGTGGGGTCTCATGATAGAAAATACTGTGGCCTGCTGCTGCCCCAAGGCAAATAATTTCCTTAAAAGGGCCCATGGAAATAGCAAGCACTGCCACAGACATGTCTAACACACCTCCTTCCAGTACATCCAGAACAAGATACCATCATCACTGGATAGCATTTTACCCATGAACAAATGAATAAATGGACAAATAGCTAGTTGCAGAGCTCATAGCCAGTTGTGATGGTTAATACAAGCTCAATTTGCAAAGCAGTCTGTAATGGGCTGCTGGTCAACATTTTTGTCAGCATTTTAGAAATAGAGATCAAAGTCAGTTTATAAATTTGATGCATGACACAAAGTTGAAAGAGACAGATAACACATTCCAGAAATGAGGTTCAAATGGTTTCAGCTGATTAGAATAAACAAGATTAAATTTAATAAGGATTAGGTAAAGCCCTGCAGTTAGGTCCAAAATACCAATTGTGAAGCACAGGATTGCTCTGTCCTGGCTTGGCAGCAATCCATGGACAAAAGACCTGGGGGGTTTAGTAACTGTAATTTTAACCTGACCCCAGCTGGCCCTGCTCAGCTCCTACCCACATCCTCCTGGCTTTGACGAGACATGTTGGGGCCCACAGAAAAAGAACTCCCCCGTGGTCTCCCAGCACCCATGGGCTCCATCCTGAATTACTCTGACCTCTGCCAATTCTCTTCTATACCCTAACCTAACTCCACCCATTTTATGCACAATTTGGTTGCCTGGACCATCCCTTCATAGCTCTGCTCCACAGTCATTTTGCTTGTAGGCTTTTGGGTCTCTGAAAAGCATTTCATGATAGGAACTTTGTAAGGAAGAGAAGGAAACATTTTCTCCTGGAGAAGAGACTATGGAAGTAAAACGGGCATCTCCAAATGAAAGAGTGAACACCCATGCCCTGTGTAGCTCCAGGCAGCAGTATTAGAACTGGAACAGAGAGTCGCAAGGATCAGATGTCTGTCCAATATAAAGCATTAGTGTTTTAGTTCATATGTAATAGCATTTATTATAAGCAAGGTGAGAGTTGCTTTAGGCCATCCCAAGGAAGGACTTTCCAACAAATACAAATAATTCTGGCTGGCTGGGGGGATCCCTGACCTCTTACCTGGAATACAACAGAATTGATTCCTGCACTGGGGAAGGGCACTAGACTCTGACCTGTAAAGTCCTCTCTGATGGCAAAATTCTGGTTCTATAGTACTATTTTCAAGCAAGGCCAATTATCTCAGAAAAGCACTGACATGACCTAATCCTTTTGAATGCAGAAAAGGTGACAGACCACAACTTGTCATACCAAAGCCAACTGAATAACCTACAAAAACACCTGCAAAGGCTTCTCTACCTACTCACTTCTCTTCTGGCCCTTTAAGTTAGCCCAACCCATCCACAGGCTGCACCTGCAGAAGATAAAGGCCAGCTGAAAATAGCCATGGGTGTTCAGAGTCATTTCCCAGAACCTCCATTCTCTGATTTGGCTCAGATTCATCTCACCCTCCTTCAATCTCTTGGCTCTGACTTCACCTCAGTTATTCGAACCTTGGCTTTACTTACCCCCAAAGACCAGTGAGGTCTTCAAACTTTAGCAAGCATCAGAATCACCAAGAGGACTTGCTAAAATGGGTTGCTGGTCTCCATTGCCAGAATTTCCAATTAAATAGGTCTAAGTGGGGTCCAAGGGTTTGCATTTCCTGGGTCAAGTTCCCAGGGGACAGTGATGCTGCTGGCCCAGGGACCACACTCTGAGAACCACTGCTCTAGGCTGTCGTACAGTTCTCCCCTCTGCAAGAACCCCAGTTTAACTCAGCTGCATGAAATCCTGTCTTCTAAGCTCCTGCAGCCCCAGCCATCCCTCCAGTACCAGTCTCTGGATGCTACACTTGAGGGATGCTGAAAATTCCCCAACACTGCATTCCTGAAACCCAGGCTTTCTTGATCTGTTATAACGCAAATACCTCAGAAGGTGTTTTGCCACGGTTTTTTAGAGATAATTAATTAATAAATCCCGTGAAATGGTGTTCTTTACTTGAAAGTGAGCATGTTAAAAAAAAAAAAAAACTAATTCCCCCAAATCTTCCTAAATTGGGAGACATCCAGCTGGTGGCCTTACACTGGCATACATGAGCAAACAGCTGAAGGCAAACAGTAGGGGCCAAATATTAATAGCTAACTCTAACATAACTCTTGTGTCAGCTGCGTCATAAGCATTTTGCATAGATTTGTTATTTCATTCTTTATAACAAACCTATAAGGAAGATCTTATTATTATCCTCATTTCATTGATGAGAAAACCAGAGCACAGAAAGGTCAGGTAACTTACTTTAGGTCACACAGCTAGAATGTGACAGCCAGGGATCAACCTCTGGGGTCAGGGCTCCAGAGTCTGTACTCCCTCTTACACTGCATGACCTAGGGTGACTGTTATGACTGAATCAGTGTTCTGGGTTCAACTCCCCTTTTTTTGCCAAAACTTTTACCCTAACTTGGGTGCCAATTTTCAGGTCTTCCACTTCCTACTCACCACCCCCATTCACCTTGAGACTTGTTCCCTTGCCTATGAACATAATTTCAGACTTCACAAGCACAGAGATTTGGAGGAGTCAGTGGGAAGGGCCTAAGACCATTCTAGGCATACCCAGCTAGCCAGGAACGTATACCTGGCTTTAAATGGAGTCTATTTGAGATGGAAAAGCTGGGGGCACAGGATTTTCAAGGACTGTCTCCCAGATGGTAGGCCTTTCTAGATGTCAAGGCAGATCCAGGCCACTTTGAGGTTTTGAAGATATCTCCAAAAAAGGAGCTTACTATAAATGTTGACATTAAGCAAGCAGACACATTTAACCCCCCCAAATATACAGTTCAATGTAATCGTGAAAATCACAAGATGATCAATTACAGGATTTATTGAAACTCCCGTGAACTCAGTGTGCCCCAGCTAAGCGGTGGGGTTAGCAGTCTGCCATCTAAGGGCTGTGTGAGGAGTCTTCTTCCAGGCCTGTCTGGTGGCTCAGTGCTTATGAATGAAATCTTGCCTGCAGAGAACATCCATCAATGCTGGGGCCCTAGTTCTGGCTTAAATGGCCAGAACCTCTGTTGGAGGTCCCAGCTCCCTGGAGATGCTGGGCGAGGCTCTGGCCTCAGAAGGGCTTCATCCCACAGAAGGGTTTTTCCCACAGCTCAGAGCAGCCTGCTCCAGCACGTTCTCCAGACCTTCTCCCTTCTAATCCCCACTGAACTTCTCCCAGCCCCATTCACCGCTGCTCTAAAACTGAAAAGTCATGATGTTCTGGCTCAGTGACCAATATTTTAACTGGCATCTAATGGTTCTTTTGTTCCTAAAGATCCCTTGCCACATATCGAGGAACACATCTCTAAATCTCTACATTATTTCCACCTCTGGTTGTGAAACTTAACCAAATAAACAGGGTCCTTGACCTGCCTCTTTGTTACTAACAAAAGGGGAACTATTTTGTTTGAATTTGCATCTAGCCTTTCAAAGGGGCTATGCTTCCACACAGACCCTATTCTTACCTAGGACCTGCTTACAACAAAACTGTGGTAGCAACATTTGGTTGCTTGGGCTCCGTTTGACTGCTGGACCAACAGCTAAACTTTTGCAGGAGTGGGTGCATCTCAGCGTACTGATAGGGTTAGAAGATTAAAATACAGGATGCCCAGTTAAATTTGAATTTCACATAAACAATGAATACATTTTTAGTGTAACTCTATCCCATGCAATATTGAAGACATACTTATACTTTAAAAGTACTGGTTGGCAGTACCCAGGCTCAGTCAATTAAGCATCCAACTCTTGACTTCAGCTCAGGTCATGATCTTACAATCATGTGTGGAGCCTACTTGGGATTCTCTCTCTTTCTCCCTCTCTCTCTGCCCTTCCCCTGCTCTCTCAAAATAAATAAACTTTAAAAAAATAATAAACAAATAAAAGCACTGGTTGTTTACCTGAAATTCAAATTTTATTGAGTGTTTATTTTTATTTACTAAGTTTGGCAACACTAACAAGGTATAAAATAGTCCAGTTAAATAAAAGTTCTATGAAAATACTAAAATATTACCCAGAAGTACAAGCACCCAGCCAGCCTAGCAAAGCTCATGTGCCTGCGCCTTGGTTAGCAGAAGGAAGGCATCTGATTGACCATCACATGAATCCAGTGGAGGAGAGTTAATTTTCCAAAAGGACATTGCAGCACTACTCAAATTTTTAAAAAGAAAAAGATAAAATGAAAAGTACTGCTAAGTGACAAGTCAACAAGGTCTACCCGTTACCAAATATCCCAAGGATGGTGTGGGGTGGGTGAGAAGAAAGATTTTAGGATGAGGAAAGTGAGATTAATAAAGGTAAGTCTCTCTTGCATAATAATTTCCCCAAAGTCACTTTCCTAAGAAGCAAAGGGAAATTTCAGAAGATGTAGGTCTTTTTCCCCGCTCTGGGACTGATCACTGCGCGATTTGAGGCAAGCCCTTTACGGCAACTTCCCCTCCATCCTCAGAGCCTCAATTTCATCCTAGAAAACTCAAAACTCAAATTTCTCTTGGATACAGAAATCATCGTAAGAAGGCCCTCAGAAGAAAATGCAGGATATAGTCAACAAAGTCTTCTGTTATTAAAATAAGCAGTGAAAGGGCACCTGGGTGGCTTAGTCGGTTAAGGGTCCAACTTCAGGTTGGATCTTGGTCATGATCTTGGTCAAACTCAGGTCATGATCTTGGTTAGTGAGTTCAATCCCCACATGGGGCTCTGTGCTTACAGAACAGGGCCTGGAGCCTGGAGCCTGTTTTGAATTCTGTGTCTCCCTCTCAGCCCTTCCCTCACTTGCTTGCTCTTTCTCTACTATTTATTTAAGAAATAAATATTGAAAAATAAATAAATAAACAGTGACAGTGAGGTAACTCTGTCCCACAGATGAAAAGGGTAGAAAATTGCCTCATTAGAAAATATTTTTCAATAAAAAAAATCAGAAACATTCACAAAAGGATTTAAGTCAAGTGATGCAATAATTTTAATGCAACAATAGCCATATTTTTGAAAGCCAGTGCTGATTACCAGGTGTATTAAAAATGGCCTTGGGAAAATCTCTGTGCAAATATTTCTCTTTTAGTTTAATTTCAAAGACTACTTAAAAGGAAAAAGGGAGGACGTCTGAAGTACTAAAGTAGCAATCATTTGCACCTGGACAGCCTATGCTTCATCCCAGAACCGGAAGCATTTTGTGCCCAGATGAGAGAGTCCATGTGTGTACAGGGAGCTGTGGGGGGCAAGAAGGGCATGGTAGAGAGAAAAGGTACCTCTGCCAAGGTCACAGGGAAACACAGGTGGATTTGAGAGCACCGCTCCCACCTGATTCCAATCACGCAGCCTCTCTGCTCTGAAGGGAACATGGGTCATGCTATGGGAGGTCCCTCATGGCTTCAAGATCAGAGCCTCTGTAGCTAAAGAGAAGCTAATGAGGCTACGGCTGAGTTTCCTCAGCCCCTGCTGTATCTGCATAGCACCATTAGTCATCACTGGGCAGAAAGAGGGTGGATAAGACCCAGGTCTTCCAACAAGCATGAGACGAACTCACAAGACTCTGCAAAGAGATGGCATCCGTCAGCGACGGTGTGAAGGAGTATATAGACCTTCTCCTGGGTCTCCAAGGGTAAGAGGGATTTAGATAAAAACACGGAGCATTTCACAATATGTCAGGACACCCATATGCCATCCAATTGTTTCTCAATCTGAGAACTACAGAATTCCCGACTTTCCCCCATGAAAAGCAATGTAAGCTTAAGGCTGGCTTCCAAGTGGTTTGCTAAAAACCAGACACTGGTAGTCTCTCCAAGAGGTTCAGAGAGATTCTGGTTAGTATGTTCCCATTGTGTTTGTGTTTTGCTGGTTACTCGCCCCACCCAGCACTTTTTCCAACCCCTCTTTTCTTCTTTTCCTTCCCGCAAAAGAAAAACTTATGATTAGACCTCAAGATGAGAGCAGAGAAGCTCCTGGATTCTCATGCATTTCACTGAACTCTTGGGGCCATAGTGGCTCACGTTACGGCTGAGTCTGAGCCTGTGCAGAGAGGAGGGTCCAGCTGACCAGGACCGGACCCCAGGTGGGCACATCTACCCCTGACCTTCTAAAGGCTTACTAAACAAAGGATTAGACAAAGGTCAGCTCGTGGCCATCACTAATGGGACCTGCCATCACTCACTACCAACATGACAGCCACTGGGCAGCCTGGGTTTTCCAGGATAGTTCCAGTTTAAAATGTCATGTTGACCCCACAAACCATTGAAACAGTCTGGAAATAATAACATTTCAGTGCCCAGACTACAGTTTCAAAAGTGTCTCCTCACACTTGGGATTGGCACATAAGTGTTTATCAGCCCAAATATCCTGGCTGGGTTTCAGAAACTACGATCATTGTAGCTAGAGGCTGATTGGAAAGGAGGGGTGTTTGGTCTTCACAATGTCCCCCTCTCCCTTTCCAGCTGCTTGCTGCTGCTTGCTGCCCACCCCGCTCCACCCTCTGCCCCCACTTTGATGAACACAGCCCCAGTAAGGACCTGGTGAGTGCACACAGAAGCTAAATGGCTGAAGAGGATGTCAGGCTATCTGCATTCTCCCCTAATAAGGAACTGGGGAGTTTAAGCAAAGCATAAGAGAATATGGGGAAGAGGAGAGTGAGGGGGTCTCTGCAGAACCCCTTGAAACTGCGTGGCCACTATCTGCTCTGCCTGTTTGCCACACTAAGCCTCCAGCCTCTGCATGGGGTGGAGGAAATTGTAGCTACCACAGTCGAGGGAGAGAGTAGGGATCAAGTAGGTATGAGCATTTTCAAGAAGTGGCCAAAGCCAAACACCCTGTCCAGTGGCTGCGTGCCACCCAGATGACCTGGCCCAAAGACAACTAGGCACTGGCCACAAGTCTAAAGGTGAATCCTTTATGTTCTTTGCACTTCTGTACAGGAACGATATGAACCCTGCCTTCCAGAAAACTGCTCAGTGGCTGATATCAAAGGAAGTACTCAGACCACTGGGGCACCAAGCTACCAACTGGTAATGGTCACCATGTCACAGGAGTCTCAGCTTCTGGAGCCTTGGGTCACAGTTCAGCCCGAGACTGTGGAAGCAGAGGTCTCCTATGACCCATCTATAGAACATGATTCCTGAACCCTGCCCAGACCATGGTCTCCCCCAGCCAGGTGAGTCTTACAAGACCCTGCCAATCTAAAGGCATATCCCAGGTTGCCCAGTGTTGGCAGTCTAGGTCATGGGTAGCCCACCTCCCTTGTGCCCATTTCTCCTACTCTGCTTGCTCACTGATGACAGGTGTCTCGCTTCTACACCCCCAACACCCAGCTAGGGCCCAACTGGTGCCTTTCTGTTCTCATGTTTTACTTTCATTCTTCCAGCTTTCTTGTTTCTTGCCTATTGCCGTGCTCCTTCCATGGAAAGATCTAGTTGTCATGACCCGCACTTCTTGCACGCCCTAGGACACATTGTCCCTATGTACAGTCCCCACAGGGAGGTAGGTGTGTGGGGTGAGGCAGGAGACAAACCAAGAAAAATATCTCCCCTCTTTGTGCTTCTTTCCACCACAGAGTAAATCCAACCTTTTCCGATCCATACCCTGGTACAAGAGAATGCACGACAGTCTTTTTAAAAAATCACCACCGAAAGCTGTCTGAGCCTCAATGTTTTCCTCTGGCTTCTCCTCCTATGGCTAGATTTGTCCACAATTAGAGATTAATTTGTATGGCTTTTTTTTCTGCTAAAATACTACTAAGCAGGGAGAAGGGAACAGCAGTTCTTTGTGTTTCAGGACAACATACTTCTGAGAACACACTTTGATGGAAAGAGAAAGAATTGAAGAGAAACAATGGAAGAATAAGGGAGTTGGGAGTGCTCAGAGAAGCCTCAAAGAAGAAGAAACAAGGGGCACCTGGGTGGCTCAGGTGGTTAAGCATCCAACTTCAGCTCAGGTCATGATCTTGTGGTTCATGGGTTCAGGCCCCGCATCGGGCTCTGTGCTGACAGCTCAGAATCTGGATCCCGCTTTGGATTCTGTGTGTGTCTCTCTCTGTTCCTCCCCCCCCCACCCTTGCACTCTGTCTGGCTGTCTCTCTCTCAAAAATAAATAAAGAATAAAAAAATTAAAAAAATTAAAGAAAAAAAGAAGAAGAAGAAACAAGTGCAGAAGAGAAGGATGGCTGGTGGCCCAAGCCACACTTCCCCTGTCCCAGAGTTTTGCCCAGGCCAAATGAATCTGAGCCAGGTCTCAAATTAGCAGGAGAAGAAAGGGGAGGGATATACTGGAGCAAGTCCAGGCATTGAATTCAAAGGCCTCCTTTAGTCCACAGACTGTGTAGGCATCAAGCATGCAAAGACCCAGCCCCTGCCCTCAAGATGCTCACAGTCTAGTTGGGAGAAACACAAGGAGTTCAGTGTTCATGACACAGCGCTTCACACAGCAGAGGGGTTTGGTGAACTGGTGCTGATGCAGCCTGGGGGAGGGGGAGGGTAGGTCACTACGGGCTGATTAAGAGACAAGTAAAGAGTCTTGAAGGAGAGGGAAAGGAATACCCGACAAAGGGAACAGCCTATGCAAAGGTTCATGAAAAAACAAAGTTCTCTGTACTTAAAATATAGGGTCCTTAAGGGAATGTGCTCGGAGAGGAGACTGGAAAAGTGCTGGGCAATCAGAGCACTGAAGGTCATGCCGAGACAGTTAAGCTTTATTAGGAAAGCAACGAGGAGCTACTGATGGATTTGAAGCAGCGGACTACATGGCAGTGTGTATCTGGATCATTTGCTCTGAAGGTGCAATGGTGATGGAGCAGCAGGAATGAGACTGGAGACAGGAGGCCAGTTAGGAGGTGATAGTAATAGAGAGATGAAGGACTGGCCCAAAGCAGGGGCAGAGGACACAGGGAAAGACTGGGGAGCCGCATCCATGAGACCTGAGGACCAGGGTACTGGCTGAGTGAATGTAAGAAGATGAAGACAATGTCTGGATTTCCAGGAAGGCCACTGGTGTATGGTTAACTATCTACTGATAAAGAGAATGCAGGGGGAGCCATGCAAGGTTTAGGTTTCAAAGTCTGGAGGTAAGTAAAATTGCATTTGGTCAACATTCTCTCTGAAAATCCCTTAGATTACCCAAAAAGTCCAGCTACTTTGGTTGAATTAGAGGAAGTTTCAGGGCCTCGTTATACACGATCTTTAAACCCCAGAACAGCCTGATGAGAATTGTTTTTTAAGTGCAACACTTGGCCTGCGACTTCCTGCTGGCCCCATCACACAATAACCCAATATCCGGCCCCTGTCCACACGAGTATCCCGCGGTGACCTCCCCCAAGCCGGCACACGCAGCTCCCTCCAGCACCAAGCAGCCGGGGGGCCACAGGCAGTGGCCTGGGCTGAAGTGGGGAGGGTGCAATAGTGATGAACATACTGAGGAGCCCCCCACTGCCCTCCCTGCCCTCTAACCGCCACGCCCCCTTTCCACGTAATAAACAACAGCCTTGGCGTCCAGCCAGAACACACGCATACACACAACCAGAATCTCGCTCAGCATGGAGATCTGCTCATCGCGTGAGAAACACAAGGAACCAGTCCCCCTGCGGGAGCAGAAGAGCCCTGCCCTCCATCTTCTCTTCACCCCAGAGGTTCTGATTTAACCCCCTGCAGCGCAGACTGGGCTACTGGATTACTCAAAGCTCCTGGGTGATCCCAAGGTGGAGACAAGGTCTTGAATCTCTGGTTTCAATTGTTCTCTTTCCTTCCTAAAGCATCATTTGAATTCCTACGAGTTAAAGGGCAACGCGGGAGTTCAGAGTTGGGCCCTCGGTGACTGTCGGAGGTTCAAACAGAGACATCCCCTGCCCTCTGCTAATGATCCCTCCGGATCTTATAAATGTTTATCCAGGCAGCGCTGGGTCCAACAGTGGCTCCTGATTGCTGGGTACACTTGCTGGGATGGGGAAGAGGCTCTTCCAGACAGAGTTCCAGACAGCTTGGCTCTGAAACACAAACAAACAGAAAATAGTCACTCTGCCTCCCAACCTGTTCAGCACTGGGGAGGTGGTGCGGTGGGGATCAGGGGAAGATTTCAAACAAGGGCAACATTTACTAGGCTCTTCCAACCTGGGCTAGAATAGTTATTACCGCAAATAGCCGTTTTGCCTGCTACGAGTCTGTAATTTCAACCTCTGAAGTAACATGTTCTCAGGGCTTCTGGTATCTCATTTTGTTGATGTAATGAGGAAAATCCAGGGACAGGGCTGAAGGCAACTCCTCACCCCCCAGCTGTCAGTGCCCTAGTGATTACCAAACCCAAGCTCCAAGATTTTGTAAGGAAGATGCTTCAGAGCCCAAGTTAGGGCCTAATTATTCTTTTTCTTAGCACACTTAGAATCTGCACACCCTCCCCTTCAAGTGCTCATTGCTCCTCTGGGCATCTTCCTTAGAGCATCTTTGAAATTCAAACCCAGTGAATCCTGACCCCTCAGAGGCAATGGAAATGGAGTCAGTGAATCCATGAGTCCAGAGGATGGTCTTCTAGCTCAGCAAACAGAGCAGAAGTGCCACACTTGTCCAGAGCGGGTGCCAGGGACCCCATCGGCTGCTCCATTCTGCCCTGACCCCTCAGGTATCGGTAGGGCCTCTCCATGAGGGCCCTGTGGGAAAGTCGAGGCATATACACCAGGCTTAGCCTTTTGCGGCAAAGGAAGACATATACCAGTTCTACCTGGTTGTACGTTCAAATCCAATCAATCAGTGTTCATCAAGCCCGGGGTGGAGGAAGCCTGACATGCCAAATGAAAGCCCAAACCCTGAGGGGAGACACCGAGTTGGCCCTGACTTCCCAGAGCCACAGCTTTTCCCATTATGCTGCTAGCTCTTTTGTGCAAGCGCCCAGCCAGCCCACCAGTGACCCAGGGCAGGAACTTCTGTCAGGAGTAGGTCAGCCCCAGGCACACAGCCACCTGGCCTCTGTGTTCCTTCACTGTGTTACTTGGGTTACCTCCATCCTACTGACAGCCGGTAACATGGAGACGAGCATTTTCTAACTCAAGGGTTCTCATCCTTATAGTTTGGATTCCCTAGATCCCCAATGGCTCCAGCGGGTGACTGTGAAACTCTCAAAAGCAATATGAATTCATTTTCATTTAAAAAAATTAATGTAAAAACGTAGATTTTGTGGGAATCAAGAGAAAGGGAAAATGTCACAAACCTGACAAATGCATATAATTCATTCATTCAGCAAACACCCACCAAGTGCCAAATGCTGTCCTACGTCTGGGAGCTGCAAACAAGAATCAAGCAGGGCACCAGCCTCGGCAAGGTCTTGGTTGGTTTAAGAGGCAGAGGACTGTCACAGTGTGTGACAATAGTGTGTAAACAACAGTGCTTGTGAACGGCTGTAACAGAGGCGCTATGGCAGCCCGCGTGGACAAGCTATGGGAAGATTGGTAGGGATTCACCAGGACCTAAGGACAAAATGTATAGGGAACAAGGGTGCGTGCAAAGCTCCAGAGCTGCGTGCAAAGGCAGCACCTTCAAGAGTGAGCTCCCACAGGCTGGCACCTCAGCCAGCACGTCCAGCTGGACGTGACTTGTGCTGTGCCTGGTACAGAAGGTGACCCCTTTCCTGGCACTATCCTATTGAAATTTCTTCTTCACTGCACCCTCCATTTGTGTGCACATGTCTGATAAGCGCCCATGCAGGTTACGTGGCCTTGAAAGTCACATACGTCATCCTATGCAGAACGCTAAAAATAACTTACCCCGTCGGCCACCTGCCGTCTCACCTGCCCAGACAGAAGTTAGCCAGGTGGGCCTTGTCAGAAAGCAGGAGCTGGCAGAGGAGGACTCTGGCAGCTTTGCAGTTTGAATAACTATCCACTGGCTTCCAAGCATATCAGGAGGCAGGAGAGTTTTGCCATATAAAGACATTGGCCTCGGGGGCCTTGGGGGCTTCTTCAGTCAAGCATCTGACTCTTGATTTCGGCTCAGGCCGTGATCTCACAGTTCTGCGCTGACAGCATGGAGCCTGCTTGGGATTCTCTCTCTCCTTTCTCTGTCCCCCTCCTGCTCGTGCACGTGCAAGCACACATACGCTCTCTCGCTCGCTCGCTCGCTTTCAAAATAAATAAATAAATACATTAAAAAAAAGACACTGGCCTCAGAGAACCCTCAAAAAGGGAGGAGAGCAAGTGCTTATGGAGTATCCACTCTCATTCAGACCATGTGTCAGCTGCTTCATGCATGTTACTGTTAACTCCATTTAAAGAGGAAACAGAGGGGGCGCCTGGGTGGCACAGTCGGTTAAGCGTCTGACTTCAGCCAGGTCACGATCTCGCGGTCCATGAGTTCGAGCCCCGCGTCAGGCTCTGGGCTGATGGCTCAGAGCCTGGAGCCTGTTTCCGATTCTGTGTCTCCCTCTCTCTCTGCCCCTCCCCCGTTCATGCTCTGTCTCTCTCTGTCCCAAAAATAAATAAACGTTGAAAAAAAAAATTTTTTTAAAAAGAGGAAACAGAGGAGGTGCCTGGGTGGCTCAGTCGGTTCAGAGTCCGACTTCAACTCAGGTCATGATCTCCCAGTTTGTGAGTTGGAGCCCCGCATCAGGCTCTGTGCTGACAGCTCAGAGCCTGGAGCCTGCTTCGGATTCTGTGTCTCCTCCTCTGCCCCTGCCCTGCTCAAACTCTGTCTCTCTCTCTGTCTCTCAATAATAAATAAACGTTAAAAAAAATTTTTTAAATAAAATAATAAAGAGGAAACTGAGGCACACAATGCCACAGGTGAAAGGAATGAAGTCAAGCTCCACACTAAGCCGCCATCAACCCCATGCCCACACCTGCCTGCGCCTTCCTGGAGACAGCCAACCCTCCTGCAGCCAAACCAAGGGCTCAAGCAGCCTCCCCCACCCCCACCCCCTTGGCTGCCGGTGTGGAAGGGCCTCCTTCCCCACGCTGTGATCTTTCCCTTCCGCACAACTGCTCCAGCAGGGAGTTGTCAGCACCAGTACAGGCAGGCCAGTTTCGGAGCAGGTGTTTGCAAACTTCCTGAACACTCTTCCTTTAATGAAAATAATATATGGATCCTTGAACAGGCAGCACATTTCTATATTGTTTTGCTACAGAGGTCCTCATTTAAGACAAAAAAAAAATCAGGGTTGGAAATTACATCCTTACAAATTTAAAAAGTAAAAATAATAAATTCTTGACACCTCATTCCACACACAAATATCTCATGTAACTCTAGAGTTTGGGGTCCCTTAATGATAGGGACATGACATCACGACACTCTGGCCTTGTCCCCACTTCAGAACCTCCAACTGTCCATTGGTCAGTTGAGTAGGCCCCCTCTCTGTGCCCTCGGCCCATGGCCCGAATCCCTCAGCCCAGGGTTCAACAAAGCACTTAATTTCCTTTCTCTAACAGAAGGCTCTTCAGACTGGTTCTCCAGACTGCAGCCCCATTTCTCCCAAACCTTCAATCCCAGAGATGCCATTGTTCCTCTGCTTTTCAGAAGCTGCCATTCCTGAGTCACCTCTCCCTTCCCACTCCTCCTAACTCTTCACTCTAGGCATGTAATTCTGTCCCGTTCAGGGACATTGGAGTTCAGTCTTGTCTTTCACACAAAACGTGAAGGAGGGGGAATGAGGCAAGACTGCGTGTGGTTACATACAGAGGGCGGAAGGGTAGACTGGACAGTCAGGAGGGCTGGATGAGTCAGGGTAGGTGTGATGAGGAGGCTGGGAGGGAGGCTGATAGGGAAGCAAGAGCTTAAGCTCTGGAGTTAGACCTCACTTTTTCCCCTAAGCTTCAGTTTCCCTTTCTGTAAAATGGGTATGATCATACCGAGCAGAAAAAGCCATTAAAGAAATCTCACTTTGTGCATAGTGCTTTACTTATATGATTTCACATGATCATTACTTTTTTTTTTTTTCTCAACAAGTGAAGAAACTTGAGTTTAAAGATTAAGTAACTTGCAAGGTGCCTGGCTGGCTCAGTTGGTAGAGCATGACTCTTAATCTCAGGGTCTTGAGTTCCAGCTCCACATTGGGTGTGGAGCCTAGTTAAAATTAAAAAAAAAAAAAAAGAAAAAAGAAAAAAGATTGAGTAACTTGCCCAAAGCTACACAGTTAGTAAACAGCAGAGCCAAGATCCAAACCCAAGTTGGTCCTGCTTTTGGTTAGCCACCACACAGTGCTGCCCCACTCTTTACCTCAGATATTCAATCTGTCTCTCTTTTTTTTTAAGTTTATTTATTTACTTTGAGAGAGTAGGAGGGGCAGAGAGACAGGAAGAGAAAGAACCCAAGCAGACTCCACCCTCTCAGCACAGAGCCCCACTTGGGGCTTGATCTCATGAACTATGAGATCATGACCTGAGCTGAGATCAAGAGTCAGATGCTTAAACGACTGAGCCACTCAGGCGCCCCTTATCTCAGACATTCTCATTCTTGGGGGACCACATCATCACCTCAGAAATCACAGCAACTGCCTCTCAGGCAGGGAAGATGCACCTCCCTATCTTCATCACCTCCAGGATAGACATCCTTGCTCGCTCCACCATTCCCTCCCCTTGATCCTTAATGTATGGGTTGGGCAACACCCTGCTAGGTGAATCACCACTCTAATACTACCAGCTCTTGCCGATGTCCTAGAAGGAAGCAGTCACTGACTTCTTGAGAGCAGGGACCCTTTTTTTCCTTCAGCTTTATCGCGTTAGCTCTATGGGGGCATGTTACTAAGGTCCCAATTAAATACTTGATACATGGCCAAGACAAGGACTGGTAAAGATGGAAGTGACCCCATTTCACATGAACCTCCTTACTTCCCTGTGGAATCCTGCCCTCTTGACATGTATTGCTGGCAGACAGGGCCCATTCAACCTCTACTTCACAGGGGCTCCGGGGAGCCTGAGGCAGATTGAGGGAGGAGGAACATATATCATCCTTGTAACATGTGTGCAAATTTTAAGTGCAAACTAAAGCTAAATGCTTTCATCATAATTTGTCAGCTGGATGGAAACAATCTTTAAAAGTAACTTACAGTGAACATAACTTTTTTATAATTGATATTGAAATAAATTATGCCAGCCCTTGAGACATCTCTTCTATGGTTGCTCTTTGTCACACTGTTTACCCTCAAATCAACTATTTCAAGGCATTTACTAATATTTGTCCCCTTTCAAGCCCACCAAAAGGGAACAAAGATTTTTTTCTTCAAATCTGCAAAACTATGGATTTTTTTTAAGTTTATTTATTTTTGAGAGAGAGATAGCAGGGGAGAGGCAGAGAGAGAGACAGAGAGAATCCCCAACAGGCTCTGCACCAGCAGCATTGAGCCCGGTGTGGGGCTTGAACTCACAAACCAGGAGATCACGACCTGAGCCGAAGTCCAGTGCTCAACTGACTGAGCCACCCAGGTGCCCTCTAATAGCTATTTTTTAAAGTTCAAGATTCCAAGGGTTTCCCCTTTTAATTTCTAATGACCTCTTTGCTGATACAGTCCGAAGACTTCATATTATTTTCATATTTAGACAAAATTCAAATGTGTGAAAACAATTAGAACACAGTGTTATGGTACACACAGAGAGAGCATGGTTTGTGAGCACCAATGTGAGAATGACTTCCAAGATTCCAAAAGGCCACTTAATTTTTGTCATCTTCTCCAATAAAAGCTCATTTTCTGAACCCGGCCTTCAAACCCCTACGTAGTCTAGCCCCATCATAAAATGTAAAGCCTTATATCCCCCAAATAAACCCCATTTTTGTCTAGTGACACAGAAGTTGTTGCCTCTCACTCACACATGTTGTGCCTTCCTGCTTGGTGTCTTCATAGTTAATCTGAGGCCACCATTTCTTAAGCAACTATTTTACGCCAAGCATCCTGCTAGGTGCTTTGGGGGGTATTTTAGGCAATCCTTACACAGCCATTCTATGAGGTAGGTCCTATTTCTCCCCATCTTGCATATGGAAGAATGAAGCTCAGAAAAGTGAAGTGACAGGCTGAGTTCCAGGGAGGACTTGGTGGCCTTGGGCAGAGGTGGAGAGGACAGGCATCGTGGACAAATCTAAAGAGAATTGCATTTCAGTCAGGGCCCGTTAAGACTACAATTCCACTTGGTGATGGTCCAAAATGTGTTCCGGTGACTCAGCAAAAGGTTAAGTGATTTTCCCAAAGCCACACAGCTGTTCCAAGGTGAGCCAGCGTTGGAAACCATGTCATCCTAATTCCAACACTCCCACTCTCAATCTCTACCCCACACTGCCTGACACCCCCACTCTCTCCAGCCCCAACAATCTGAATCATCAAGATGCAGCTCCAAGGGGTGTTTGGGTGGCTCAGTTAAGCATCCGACTCTTGGTTTCGGCTCAGGTCGTGATCTCACGACTTCGTGAGTTCGAGCCCCGCATCGGGCTCTGTGCTGGCAGCACGGAGCCTGCCTGGGATTCTCTCTCTCTCTCACTCTCTCTCTACCCCTCCCCGCTCATGCTGTCTCTGTCTCTCTCAAAATAAATAAACCTTAAAAAACAAAAAGCTGCAGCTCTAATTCCAGCTCTTCTGGCAGCTCCCCCTCTTCAGCCAAGTAGAAGTCTTCTTACCTCTTTCCGAATTCTTATTATCTGAATTCTGGAGAATGTCTTATTATCCTTGCTACAGTTTGCCCCATTTTTTCAATTTCATTCATTCAGCCAGCCAGCCTTTCTCCTGCACCATCCATGTGCCAGGACCTGCCAGATGCCCAGCCCCCAACCCTGGTCCTCAAAGAGGCAGCCTCAGTGTTGTGTCTTCAACTAGACTGTGAACTCATTGGAGGCAGGAACATAACGGACACTTTTCCGTATCGCTGCCCCCCCACGCCCACCCCCACACTGGCAGCCCAGGAGACCTGCAGCAGATATTTCTGGATTAACTGCTGTCTTGGATGGTTGAGAGTAATGCTTTTCTTCCCCTAGATCAGGGCCACTGACTCTTTGCCTGTACCCTATGACCTGCCTGTTCTGTAAATTCATCTTCCTGCTCCAAGGTATTTCTCTTCCCACCAGGAAGGCAGCTCTGCCAGGTAATTTATCTCTATGTCCTGTCTTCTTGGGAGAGGGACGTGCGGCACAGCAGGTGCCTGGTAACAAGCCCATTAAACCTCCATCTCTGCTCTCAGCACGAGCGCCCAGGCACTCTGCAGTATTTGTCTTCCCTACCCAGCAGCTGCGTGTGTGAGGAGGCTCTACCTCAGCCTGGGGGGTGGGGAGGGAAGCAGGAGACTGTACGCAGAGCAGCAGGTCACCCGCACAACAGGAACTGCACCTAAGGCCGCGTCCCCCCTCCCAAGGAACGGGGTTGGGCAGAGGTTAACAGAAAACCAAACCCCAAGTATACACGGCCATTCCTTCTTTAGATTGCCCCCACACGCATGCCCCCCTGCACATACACATCACCCCCTCCTTCCCAGGCCCCCTGACATGCAAACTCACAACACAGGAGACAGGAAAAGCCAAGGAAACTACCTTTCAGGAGGGAGCTGGAGTGGGTCGTCCCTGGTCCCCATGGTGCACTTAGGGAGTATCAGACAGGACTAACTCCCCTGTCACCTGTCACCAGGGCCTGAAACTTCTCATTTAGAGTTGTTTTCTGAGATGGCCCAAAAGTGTCCCTTTGAGAAGAAATACTGGACAGCCCAGGCTGGCTTTCTGGCACTTAGAAGGGCCCCACACCTGGCTTAATGCTCTGCTATTGCCATCTTGAGATTCTTAATAATTTTTTAATGACAGGCCCTGTGTTTTCGTTGTGTGTCGGGCCCTGCAATTAGGTGGTCCTGTGGCTCAATGGCGAGCAAAATTCTTTAGGAACAAGATACAGAACAAGACAGGCTCTCGATGGGGTAGGGATAGCAGGGGGCTGTAAGGGCTGGCAGGGCTGGCCCTGAGAAAAGACTAGCTTCACTGGCCCCACTCAGGCTACAGAACACAAGACGCCACAGCCCACAACAGCTCAGGGAAACTGCTGGCCTTTTCCATGTCACCAAAGCCAGAAAGCACTGAGCTGAGAGCTAAGTGTCACTATGTCCCTGGGAGGATGTCCGAAAGTGTCCCCCCCACCCTCACCCCCAGCTCTGGGTGTGCAGAGTGAGTGTGATGGTAGTTCATCCCCACATTTACACATTTCTGTCCATCCACCAGGCCTGGCCTAGGCATCCAGCTACAAATTCTGTCCAGTCATCCAAGCCATAACAAAGCCAACCCTAAGGAAACTACTGGTGCCAGCTGGGTGCCTTCAGCCACAGCAAACAGGGACTAGGACCTGGTTTGCCAGCAATGAGTCTACCCCAGGGGGAGCCCACATAAGGCTCAGAGCCCAACTAAAAAAACAGAGAAATCCCTGCCAACCTCATTTCCAGAAGAAGCCCCGCTCCTCCTCTGGGAAAACCAGCCCTTTATTAAAGCAAGGGGTCTGGCATGGAGTGAGAGTGAGGGCTTCTTTAAGGCAAGAGCCAGGTCTTAGACCTCTTTGCATCCCCATGGCAAGCTCAGGGCCTGGCCCAAAGTAAGCCCTGGAAGGAAGGAGGGAGGGAGGGATGGAAAGACAAAGGAAGGAAGAAAGGGAAGTGGGAAGGAAGGGAAGGAGGGAGGAAAGAGAGAACCCTTCTTGTCTTTTCGTCTCCTTCAAAACAACCGGTCAGATTCGACCAATATCATTTCTTAAAGAGCTTGAGAAGCGCCAATAAAATGCAAATATCCCTGGAAATGGTCATTCTGCGAGCTTTCTTCCAGGGACATAAAAGGTGGTGCTTGGAGCCTGGTAAAGGCAGGAGGAGAGAGGTGAGGAGGAAGGCAAGGTGCTCCCGAGGATAGGCCCCGGGCAGGAACACACCAGCCGCCACTGCCTCTGAGGGGAGTGGCACTGTGTGGTCACCGAGGCTCTGTCCTGAGACTACAGAGCAGACAGACCTGCTCCAAGCAGCTTCTGAACTGTGGCTTGCTGAGCTCTGCTCATCCTAAACACCATCCCGGGCCCTGAATCCCCCTTCCTGCCAGTGCACTGGAAAAGCAGAGCCCCCCCCTAAAGGAGGGAACAAACCCAGTTTCACAGTGGGTAAGGGCATGGATGGGGGGAGGGTGCTGTGCTGTCTCCCAGATCCCTCCTACTGCAGAAGGGGGCAGGTGGGGGAGAGGAGGGCCTGGAGGGAGGGGCCCTCAGGCTCTCACTGGAAATCCCAGCCTGCTCCACAGAACAGGAGACCTCATTAAGAAGGCCTGCTGGAAAGAGGATTAGGCATCATAGTGAGTTCCCAGCATGTGGTTGTTATTATCAGTGGTTGTCATCAGGATTCAGAACTCCTAGTTCAGAACCTGTGCCCTCTTGCCAGCTGCAGCTGCCCTGGCATCAGCTGATCAGCGGCAGGCTCCCCATACCTGCCTTCCCACTCTGAATCTGTAGGCTTGTGGATTCAAGTGCTGGGCCTCAGGACCTGCCTAAAAGCAGAATGGAGCCGCCCTCCCCCAGAAGCCCGGATCACATGCTGGCAGTCCAGGAAGGCCTCAGGAGGGAGGTGGCCAGAGCTGGGCCTGGCAGAATGAGGGCAGAGGCACTTGAGTGTGGTTGGGGGAGGAGAGAGAGCAGCAAAAAGCAGACAGAAACTCTTTTTTTTTTTTTTTTCATTTATTTATTTTGAGAGAGAGCACGCACAAGCAGGGGAAAGGCAGAGAGAGAGGAAGAGAGAGAGAATCCCAAGTGGGCGTCATGCTCAGTGCAGAGCCCTATGCGGGGCTCAAACTTACAAACCATGAGATCATGACCTGAGCCGAAATCAAGAGTCAGATGCTTGACCGGCTGAGCCACTCACGTGCCCCCAAAGCTGACAGAGACTCTTAAGCACATGCCTCTGCTCGCCTGCCTTGTGCTTCCTAGTAGCCTGGAAGTTTCTCTGCATCTGCCCCAAAAGCAGCAAAAAAGATTATCTTGGGAATTCTTGGGATCAGAGAGAGGTCTTAACTGCCCCGAGAATTCCCTCATAGACCTGGGGGTGAGGTTACTGCCTCTGGGTTCCTCTTCACACCTGCTGCTGCCACCCATCAGCCAGCTGAACTCCAGGGTCCCCCACCCTTCTCCCTCCTGCTCCAACCTGGAATCGCCTCCTTCGATGACCCAAGCTTTGGAGGATAATTCAGCCTCAGGAAGCCCTTAGGAGGAGAAGTTGTGGAAGAAGCTCCTCTCAGGGCTGCATGGGGCTGTTGTCCCCTTGCTACAGCAAGGACAGTGCTGCAGGTAGCAGGCTCCTGGGGCTAAGCTCCAAGGCCCAAGCCCCTAGCTCACTCATTCATTCATTTGTTCATTGACTGGCTCGGCTGGACACCTACTGAGCACTTACTAAAGACCCAGTGCTTGGTCCCCTTTAGACACATTCACCCTCCCTTTGCTCATGGCCAGAGGTGGGGAATAAGGACAGACACTGGGATATAGGTCATCTGTTGTGTGTGAGGCACCGTAGAAAGGGCTGCGAGTTCATGCCTGAGCCCTCAAAGAGCTTACAGATTCAAAACTGGGCAACATGACAGGGCTGAGAAAGGGGTCGTCAGCCTGGAAGTCTCCTGCTAGCCTGGGGGCAGCAAACTCCAGGGGAGACCTAAGCCTGAAGAACAGAAGAGTTTGGTGAAACGGGAGTGAGGAGGGTGAGAGCTAAAGATAGGGGAAGAGCCATGGGAAAAGGGCCAGAAGACCCAGAACCTTCCAGAAGATGGGAAGGCCTAGAACAGCAATGGTTCTGAGAGCTGGAGCTTAGAAGTGAAAGAACACCTCTGCCTTGGGCAGAGTGCAGGCATGGTCAGGTTTGAATTTTATTTATTTATTTTTAAATGTTTATTCATTTATTTTGAGAGAGAGCGCGCGCGCACACGTGCGTGTGAGTGGGAGAGGGACAGAGAGAGAGAGAGGGACAATCCTAAGCAGGCTCTGAGCTCCTCTGTCAGCACAGAGCCCGACAGAGGGCTTGAACTCACGAACCGTGAGATCATGACCTGAGCTGAAACCAAGAGTCTGACGCTTAACCTACTTTGCCACCCAGGTGCCCCAGATTTACATTTTAGACAGTGGCCAGAGTAGGAGAACCCTACCTGTATCTGGTGAGAGCTGATGGACAGTGAACTACAGCAGTGGAGGTTAGGACAGGACAGAAGGGGCAGATTGGATAGATTTAAGGCGGGGAGAATGGACCGGATGCAGTGACTAAGTGCATGTGGGGCTATCCAAGAAGGAAGACGACACCCAGCTTCCGGCTTGGTCAGCAGGGAGATAGTTGAGCTGTTAACAAGGGTAAGAAATACGGACAAGGAACAAGATTGTGGGGAATATGATGAATAGTTCAGTTCTGAACTTGTTGAGTTTGAAGTATTTGCGGGACATATAAGAGATTCTGGAAAGCTGTTAGACAGTCCTAACTGGACCTCAGGTGTTACAGGTTTGGAAGACAATGGCAAATGAAGTCATACAAGTAACTGAGATCATCCAGTTTGTAAATGACAACAAGGATAAACCCCCATGGAACATCATCCATGGGAAAGGAAGAGAGAGACCCAGGAAACGTTGAAAGGAGTGACCAGTGAGAAGAAAAATCAGGGGAGAGAGAAAGTGAATGCATTAGGACTTTCCTGCGTGTAACCAAAAAAGCCAATTCAAACTGGCCCAAATAATAAAAGTGATTTAAATGTCTGTGTAAACTGGCTTCAGGTTCAGTATGATTCAGCTGCTCGACAGGCTTCAAGGATCCAGCTTTTCAGTCTGTCAGCTCTGCTTTCTGCAGGATTACCTTTCTTCCAGTGCCAAGTGCCCAGACTCCTAGGTTTCAGGTTTCATACTGCCCCCTCCAA